>NC_085844.1:173678684-174311898 GCF_035594765.1 Anolis carolinensis
AGCTTAGCCCTCTAAGTGGCAGCAATTATTCCTCTCCCTCTAATTAGGACTTTATTTTTCTTTTGTTTTTGTTGTATCAACCTAGAGCTGTGGATGATGGGTTGTGTTGTCAAATTTCGAGGTTGGGGGGCCTGTAGTTTTGTTGTTTTGTCCCGTGCCCTGATTCCATCACTCTTTTATATACAGTAGAGTCTCACTTATCCAACATCCGCTTACCCAACGTTCTGGATTATCCAACGCATTTTTGTAGTCAATGTTTTCAATACATCGTGATATTTTGGTGCTAAATTCGTAAATACAGTAATTACTACATAGCATTACTGCGTATTGAACTACTTTTTCTGTCAAATTTGTTGTATAACATGATGTCTTGGTGCTTAATTTGTAAAATCATAACCTAATTTGATGTCTAATAGGCTTCTCCTTAATCCATCTTTATTATCCAACATATTCGCTTATCCAACGTTCTGCCGGCCCGTTTATGTTGGATAAGTATATAGATTCTAAATGGTTGTGCTTTACAGCTGCATATCACATTCTATTTTGAATTATAGATGTTTAAAATAACTTACTCAAAATATTTTGGCTTTGTTACTTCACTACCCACAGTACCTTAACTTTAATATTTGCCAGTAATGTTTGCTTACATTTAGTGTCCTTTTTGTCCAGTTGTTGTTAATCACAACCACATTAGTGTCAGGACCCAGGCTACAGAGCACCAATAACCATACGCAGAGACCAGAATCTATCTAATATCTTTATTAAAGAATTATATAAAGTCAATAAAAACAAGTGAAGAATATAGTTCAGAAGTAGACCTTTCAGGAAAGGTCAAATATAGTCCAGGAAAGCAATGTCCAATATGTGATATTAGAGTCCAAAGTTGTAATCCAATAACCCAAACACACACTTTGCCAAGCAAAGTGTGGGGAAATGACAGGGTCCTTTAGTCCAATGGAGCTTGGCAACAATGCTGGAAGCAAACTAGATTCTTGGCAAACAAGGCTTGATACGTGGCAGCAAGAGGCAAGAAACAAGAACAAGGTCCGTGGCGAAGTCCGTGGAAACAAGGAAAGCTTGATGCTAGAACAAGGTCCGAGAAACAAGGCTTGGAACTTGGTCCTGGAAGCAAGGGACTGGAGTAGCGTAGTCCACACACGATCTCACTCCACAAGGTGACGAATTGACTCCGCAAGGATTTCTTTGCGGGCAAACACCTATATAGGATCTTGTTTTCCCGCCAAGGAACACTTTCCCTGGGGAACAAGAAACGAAACCCATACTGTGTCCAGATGCATGACTCCTTAAGATTTCCCAAGGGAAACAGGCTTAATCAGTTAATTGTCTGGCAGCAATCCTGGCGCTTCTGCGATTCGCCTCCCTAGCGCCTCTATCTCGATTATAATAATCCCGGTGAGAAAATGGGGGAGAATTCTGCTCAAGGCTTGTTTGGCTGACTTCTTGTGGGCAAACATCTTGCAGGTGCAAGGGCTCCAATTCTGGCTGAAACGGTGGGAAACCCAAGTTTTCCTCTTCATCTGCCACAATAGTACTGGGAACGGGACTACATGGCCCATGAGTCATCACAATTAGAATGCTCACGCTATTTCCATTGCTGTTCTATCCAAAATGAAAGGTTGCCTCCATACCAAACCTTTTATCTGGTTTTGTCATCCTTTACTGACTGCTTTGCAATGGAGATTCTAGGTGGCTACAAATCATTGTGTATTATGTATAACCCTCTGTGTTTTTATACAATTTCAGATACTTTTGTGGCACCCACATGTCTGATTTGTACAGGGAAAAAGTGCTTAATCCCCTACAATCGCATGTCTTCAATTAAATGTTCCATCCTTTTACTGCTTGGTGAATAGGTCATTATTCATTATTTTAGTTTCCTTTCTGGTGTGTGTGTGGTGGGGGGGGGGGGGGGGGAGAAGAGATTGCAACACACAAATATTAGATTCCCTAAATTCTGCAGAAATTATAAGTCATTGAAAATTGTAACTTTTTAGACTCTCCCTTTATTTATAATCATATTATAAATTCTAAATGATTGTGCTTTACCAGCTGCATATCACATTCTATTTTGAATTATAGATGTTTAAAATAACTTACTCGAAATGTTTTGGCTTTGTTACTTCACTACCCACAGTACCTTAAATTTAGTGGTATTTAGTGGCTGCAGATATGCTTAGTCTCACCTGAACAACACAGGTGGTAACTGTATACATTTCTCAGTAATTCACAATTTGTTATCAGAAAAGGATAGTTCATCCCAAATACTGTAAGTATAAATATTTATTTATGCATATAGAATGAGGTGAGTAAAGCTTATTTCAATTTGAATAACACATTTTGTTGTTATTAAGTAAACTCTTTTCATTTTCCCCACTGACTTTAGCAGTTGATCTTGATCTTGGTTTATCATATACAGTGATAAGACCACTGAATGCTGTTAACAAGGGGAAAAGTCCTTTGGCTTCCATCTGACTATCATTTCAATTGTATGCTTGCATCTTCTTAGCTGTTATGTTACTCTGTAAATTAATCTTTACCCACCTTGATCAGCCCCACTGGAAGTGTAAAAGGTATCCCCAAAACAATTGACATCACAGATTAAAGCCAAAAGCTCTGTAATTCCATGTCTCAATACATGTCTGTTCATATTCCACCTTTTCCTAAAATAATTAGTAGCAGTAGCAATAAAGAAAGCACAAAAGGGATTTCAAGGAGTCCTCCTGGGGATTTAATTAGTTTTTCTTTTGGTCACTACTGCACAAATTGGAATCCTTTCACAAGGGTGTGAGAAATTATTAATGACTCTGACTCATCAATTGGCTACTTGTCTCCTCACCGCTTTTGGTGTGTTGAGAGTGAATAAAGCATTGGTTGTTAGTAGTCTTGGGAAAGGGAATTGTAAGGTTTTATTAGCTATATTTGCTAAAAATGTGTAATCTCTGGTGGGCTTATAATACACAGAGAAGTTCCATTTGTGTAAATATTTATAGATAATGATAAAATATTAAAGATTTTATTCAGCCCCTTGAAATTTAAGAATTGACTTCCCTGTTACTTTTAAGACTGCCTATAAAGATGTAGGCTGATAATGTACAGTAGTCCGTCTTTCTTTCTTTCTTGTTGGCCACACACTTTTTCCTTACATTTGCCATGCATTATAAATTTGAAAAGGATTTTTTGTTTTTATCTTCTCTGATAGGTGCTAGTTTGTGGTCCCAAACATTGGTGAGCTACATTGTGAGGCAGCCTGTGTGCAAGCACATTGATTTGGTAACCAGTTTCCTTTCTGATACATTCTTTTCTACAATGCATGATAAGCTGTAGACATGAAGGCTGCAAATACATGTTTAGCTATTGCTTTGTTCTTTCTTAGTATGTGCATATAGTTCAGCATGCAACTGTACAAATGGTTACCTGAGTAATAGTCTTCTGTTCTGCTGCGTGCTAAGTAAAGATTTTTATGCGAGGCATGAGAGTCACATGGCCTCCAGATGGTGATGGATTGCATCTGCTAGCAGTCTAGTTGAGGCAGTCCAAAATGTCAGGAGGACCACATGATTCCCCCTCTGCTATATATGATGGAAGGTTTTGCATCCAACTTCCGAAAGCTAGCAGTAGCATAGCTGGTTTTCCTTTGGATGGATGCCTGTACTGGCTAGCTGCAGAATTTATACTGCAGCGCTTTGTGTCTTAGACCTAGAGAAAAGAGAGATTATACTGTATAAAGGAGGCAAAAATATCTTTCTCCTGGCTTTACAGCTGAAAGGACTGGTATGGATACCCACGGACTGAATGCTCTTTCCTCCCTGCATGCTTCCTAATATTGTCTTTTCCTTCTCCAGCTGTGTAAAGTTAACAGCAGTGTCACAAAGCTGGTTCTCTAAGACAGGAACAGGCTGTGATACTCAAAATGAGATGATCAGACACAGCATGGTTTTATGTGCCTTGTGGCTGGATGAGAAATGAGTCATCCTCTCATTTTGAGTGGCAGAGCCTTCTCCAGCTTAGGGAAAATTTTAAACTTTCCTCGCCTGGAAGAGGATCAGGAGACATCAGGTTGCATATGGCAAACTCTGTTTGGCATAGACATGCAATAATGCATTTTTGTTTTACTTCTTGACTTGCTGCTCCTTAAAGGGATTTTGAAGGAATTGAAATATTGCCAGGAAACAAGTCAGATCAGTGATTAAATGTTACGAATTTTAAAATGACATTTAAAAACGTGTGGATGATTTAAATGTGCAATGGTTTGTGTTGTAATCTCATGTTTATGTGTTTCTAATCTATGTGTTTTAAATTGTTTTATATTTCTTAGATATATTTTGTATTTCAATCTGCGTTGCACCTTGCCTCATGCAGCAGAGAGAGGCTAGTAAAATGTATTATTATTAGATGAGAAGCTTTTTGGCTCTCCATATGTTTTGGGCATCAGTGGCAGTGGAAGGTATAGTCCCCAAGCATCAAGAGGGCTGAAGGTCCACTTGGCTTGTATTAGGGAAAATCAAATAACTGTCTGTCTGTCTATCCATCTTTATCCATTCATCCATGAATTTGTAGACTGAGTCAAAGTCAGGTACAATGTAGCAAGAAAACTGTGCTGCAAAGAACCTATAGAACCTTGCTTCAAAAGTATAGTCAAGATTTTCACAATATATTTTATTTAGATGTAACATCTCTATTTTATTTAGAAAATGGATGCCTGCTGACATGTAGCAGAATAGTTATTTTTGCTAATGATAAACTGGAGATCACTGTGAAGACCTAGTTTTTATTTAGTAGAGTAGACTCATTTAAAATGTCTGCCAAAGTAACTACATAGCTACTCTGATAATTCACAAATTCATGCAAAAAAATTAATCAATTGAGTTGAGATTCTTTGCTTAAATAAATATCTTGTATAAAACAGTGACTGATGGTATTAATTAGAGATGTTTTGAGCCGTTGCAGAAGCTATGGAAACATTTTCCAGCTGAGTTACAATGGGAGAAGGCATTCATTCTTTCCTTCCTACTTTTTGTTAGTCAATAATTTTTATTACGTTCTTGCTTGATGAATTATCAGTAAATGTAAAAGTTGTACATAAGTTTATATAAGCAATGCCTAAAAGTTGTACACTGATATGTTAAGCAATGCCCAAAACTGCAGGCTTCTCATTTTGAACAGAACTTGAAGGCAATCCTTCACTCTGAAGTATAGCTATCAGCACAGAATAAAACTGGATATTGAGAAGAAAACACAGAATACCCAGAGTTGGTAAAAGGAATTTGCTTCAGCTGCATCTTGCCCCTTAGTCGCCCCCCAGGTTCAGGGGAAGAGGTTTGAGAGGGGATTTGCAAGGGAAAATTGGCAGTCATGAGAAGTGTTAGCATTCTCTCTCAAATAATTTTGATAGCAAATTTGTATTAGGAAACAAATAACTTAGAAATTGAAGTTTTCAAAGCCTTTATTGAATTGGAAGTTTTGTTTTTCTTCTTCTCAGACAGGTGAGATGATTATCTCTCTCCCCCCCCCCCCCTCCAAACAGTTCCCATTTCCTGACGTCAGTGGCTAATGTTGTCTGCCTTGATTGGTTAATCCTAATTCAGGGCACTTCCACACAGGATTTAAATGCGTTCCAAAGCAGGTTTTAAAAACCTGCTTTGGTGTGGGTTTAAGTCTACCCCTAAAAAAACAACAACAAGGATTTCCTTGGAGGACTATCTACATGCCATCTCAATAACAATTGGCATGGCATGCAGCCACCTCCAACCTGCCCCCCCCCCCAAAAAAAAAGCCTTTAAAAGTTTAAAAAACTTACCCAGCCACACCAGGAGACTGAGTTCTGAATAAATTTGGTTTTACCGGAGGCATCGTTTGGATTCTTCTGGTTAAACTGAGACAGGTCTTGGTTTTAAGGCCTGTCTGGATGGGCCCACAGTTGACTGCATTTTAGGCTACACAGCTGTCATTTGGATCCCTAGTTGGCATGGATTCCAAAGTGCTTTTTTTCAGCATGTTTTTTTAAAAGAATGACATTTTTTTCAGGTCTGGTGCCCTGTTACATGAAATTAATGTATCATCCTGACTAATGCTATGGCCACCCTGGTTGTGGACTGCAATGTAAAAACTACACATTGATCCTTTTTTGAACTTGGTCATTAATGAATAATTGTGGTATTATAATGCATACATTTTAACTCTGGTGAGTTGATTAATACATTTATCATGGTGATTAATTAAAATGAAACTAAAAGGTGAAGCTACCCCATAGAATTAATGCAGTTTGACATCACTTTTAATTGCCATGGCTCAGTGCTATGGAATCAGGGAAGTGTAGTTTTGTAATGTCTTTAATTTTCCCTGCCAAAGAGTGCTGGTGCCTCACAAAAACTACAACTCCCAGGATTCTGTATCATTGAGCCACAGCAATTAAAAGTAATGCCAAACTGCATTAATTCTACAGTGTAGACATACTAAAAAAAGTTAAACTCAAACACTGTCTAGTTCACATAAACCATGTAATTTGTGTATCTAGATATAAAACCATGCCTTCATTATTCCTGTAAATCTTGATTGCAGTTTGCATTTTCCCCATTGAATCAGATGATGCACCATCTGTGAGTGTTCTCATTATTTTGCTGTTGCCTTAAAAACTGCTAGTGTTTTATATAAATAAATACACTTGGTATGGGTAGATACTCTTAATGTGAGACATATAATCTTCCTCATCATCATCCTGTAACACTAGAAATGTATGAAGAGTTCAGTCATCACAGCTTGTGACAGAACTGCTTATCTGACAGGTGACGGATCAAGCAATGTGAGTTGATCATTGGCTAATAGCCTGCATGAATGCCTGTTTCACTAAATGAAAGGTATCTGTCTTCACAAGCATGGATGAATGGAAAATGACAATATTTGACAGTTAGGTAAAGTGGTCTTCCTGCCCAATGGTTCTGTGGAGCCATGTGAGGAAATAGCCCTGCCAGCCAGCTGAGATGATAGCTAGCAAAATATAGAAGATGTGTGGCAGTTTGCATGCTCAACATTGTGTGTTCAAGCATGAACAACAGTTAATGCACATACACAATAGTTTTAAAACAACAATATTGTAACAACAACAACAAAAAAAACCACCCGTGAATTCGGCACAAAATAAATTGCAAAAACCACATAGGTTACCAAGTGTCTCGCAAAAGAAAATTGCTAAAATTATTAATTGCTTCTTCTGAAAAGAAAATGAACAATTATATCCCTACTGATGCTTATAACTCACAGGACTTGACATGGCATTGAGATAAAAGGTCTAGTAAATGATCCTCAAATTAGGCAGGGGCCTTGAAGAGAAATATCAATATCCCCAATTTTTTCTTCTATTGTAGATCCGATAGACTCCCTCCAGATTATCCAATTAAAAAGCCAGAGGATTGTAGAATTGGACAATCAAACAATATTGTTTTGAGCAGAGCAAAACCTTTAAATTTCACATGTGACATGTTTGGGAAGAACAAAATTTGCCCCATTCCAAATAGATAGCCCAAGCAGCCAAATTACTAAATTCATTTTAGTTAAATAAGAAGCAAGTTTTTCCCTTCCTTCTCTCATATTTCTTTCTTGATGGTTGAAGCTTTGTCTCGTCTTCATACTGGAAACAGCATATTTTAATTTCAACTAACGATGGTTCCCATTGTGTAACTTCATAACTTTCCAATAATGTTTTATGAGCAGAAACTTATCCACAAATATGTAAGTGACTGTTTCTTGGGAAACTGTCTCATATTTATTTGATTTGTGATGTGCCAGTGCCAAAGAAATATGATGTAGTAACCCACAGGAATATGTGGGGATGCATCTCTTGCTATAGAATGAATAAAGCGATGCTTGACTTTTTATATACTTGGAAGCTAAGATATTTCCTCCCTGAGGAGCTGTAAGGGTTGTGGTGAAGCGTTGTACATTTGTCTTTTTGCTCAGACATTTAAAGCCTTATATTTCAGGGTTCCCTTTTGTCACATGAAGACAACAGCTTTTATTACAGATTAATGTTGTGCAGTGGCACTTGAGGACATAAGGCTCATCCTTGGGCTTTATTTTGATGCCACAATGAAATTCACATTTTGAGTCAAGCTATTACCACTTTGAGAGTGTATTGACACAGGGCTAAGAGGGTTTACCGGAGTTCTTATGGATATGGAGACAGTCAGCACATTAACCTTTTAAATAAATAGCTTCAGTGATCTCCTTGTGGGTTACGTGCATGACCTACATATTGATAAACGCAGTCCTAACGCATTGCAACAACAGTGAATTTACTTCCGTCTCCATGGAGATAAACAGGAACAATATTTCAGGCTCTGGTATTGATTGCAGGCTGAGGCTTTTCTGACATATGGAAACTGATATAACAACGGAATGAAATAAGGGAGTGAAAAATACATATATAATAAATAAAAATCCATTGGTTGACCTTAGACTGTAACAGCAAATAATAATATATAGAAAATGGAAGTTGGAAGGGTAAACACCTTTGTTGTTTCCCCCAACAAGATACATGATACAAACATATTAAAATTATTCAGTCAGTAATCTCATGTGATGCTCTGTCACTGGGCTGTTCTTAAGCTTGCATGTGAAGGTTCATATATTGGAATTATCACACATCATTTTTGTAAAAAACGTGTCCCCATGGAAAGTTAGCATGTCTAGGGAAGGGCATTCTCAAACATTCTGTTTTTGTATATCTAGGGAGAAATTTTGTATGAGAAGTGCATTCAAGTATGTATCTGGCCAGCTATAGTCTCTAACAGGCATGTGCAAGCTTCGGCCCTCCAGGTGCTTTGGACTTCAACTCCCACAATTCCTAACAGCTGGTAGGAGGGCCGAGGTTCGCCCATGTCTGGTCCATACAGTCCATTAAAAACTACTGCATGTGATTTTGTCTGGTTTCCAGTTCATGTGCAGATGTTTCATTATTTTTACAATTAAAACAATTGGCCATTGATAGTAGCCATATTATGCATCCAATTTAAAGTGCACAATCTTAGGTACATTGTAAGCCTGAGGACATATTAAAAAATTAACTGAGGAGTGGGGTAAAAACTCCCTAAATAATAAATGAATAAAAATATCTAAAGTGTATGTTGTGTGTCTGCAACATTTGAAGAACATTTAAAATGTATTTGACACATTTTCTTGTACATGCAGTATTGCCACTTGTGCACTAGTACGATGCATTTTCTTATTGGTATCAGAAGTTGAGATACTTGTTTATCTAAGGATGATGACATGTCACTCTTTCCTGTTCAGCATTGCATTTTGATTTCCTACAAATTTAACTTAGTTAATTCTTAAAATGAAACCAATAATTGATATGTGAAGATATCATATGTGCTGGAAAAATGCAGACAAAAAAGAATCGGGATACAGTTGTAGTCAAAACAGAATTCAGTGTGGGGCTAAAATTTAGTCAGCATACATGAGTCATAGTGTGGAGAACACAATCTTGATGTCTTTGTGTTAACATTAACATCAATTTTTGGCAGATTGTTCCCCTTTTTAGTTCATATATATTCTAACAAACATTTCAGTTATAAAGAAAACAGAGATGGAAATTAAAAACTATAGCAAAGCACACATGCCAACTACAGTTCAGAAATAATAATAATAGTGTTTCTAAATGAATTTGTCTTAATGGAAGAGAAGAAGACCCAGACAAAGCTCAATTAGATCTGGGACCAGAAGCAGATGAAAGTCCCTCCATCTACTGACCTGGTCTTGGAGAGGGAGAAGAAACAGCAGAATCTGCAATTTTTATCCCTTCCAACATGACTATCCTACTTTCCTTTTGTGTTATGTCTTAATTAGATTGTATGCCTGAGGATGGGGAACTGCTTTGTTAATCTTTTACTTGTAGAGCACCATATACAGTAGAGTCTCACTTATCCAAGCTAAATGGGCCAGCAGAAGCTTGGATAAGTGAATATCTTGGATAATAAGGAGGGATTAAGGAAAACCTATTAAACATCAAATTAGGTTATGATTTTACAAATTAAGCACCAAAACATCATGTTATACAACAAATTTGACAGAAAAAGTAGTTCAATATGCAGTAATGTTATGTTGTAATTACTGTATTTACGAATTTAGCACCAAAATATCACGATATATTGAAAACATTGACTACAAAAATGGCTTGGATAATCCAGAAGCTTGGATAAGCAAAGCTTGGATAAGTGAGACTCTACTGTACAGTGATAACGTAATAATAGATGCACCACAGGTATTCCAGAAGTAAATGCAGATAAATAGAATCTCCAAATCAAGAGTAAAATTTAAATGAAAAGAATATTCACACTTAATTGATCAAATGTTTATTTAATAGTTTAATTTTTTTTAGTGCTGTTTAGAAGCCCTTGGTAGATCTTAAGCATTTTGGTGTGTGGTCCAGGATCGAACAACCTTCATACATAAGAGAATCATGGAGCCATGCGGTTAGCTACTTGGTGGCCAAACACACTTGGTACCTATCCCTCTGTCATGTATTGTGTTAGTTCATCAAATGCAGTCTTCACTCTGTCTGGTTTTAAATAAATTAATATTATCAGAAAGAGATAAATAAATACTCACAAAACTGTAATATCAACATCAGTCCAAAGCTCTGAACTAGAAGACTCTGAGAAGAGAGGAAAGGCTGGCACACATACTTTGTCTAACAATGATGACATACAGTGATGACACATGGACCTCCCTGCCTCTTTGCTTGAAAACACTGAGGAATGGAATTTCAGTCACCATTTTTCAAACAGAGAATCAGCCTCCAAAATTGTGGATTTTAATGTCTGATGACTAGTAAAAATATCAGTTTTTATCTCATACAAATTGGGAAATTAGTTGTTTCCTGATGCTTTGCTCTGGGGTGTATGACCGACCCAGGAGATACCTTCAGTGGATAATAACATGGACTCAGAAGAGCACTTTGTTCCCTCAAAAAATAAACTGGTATTCTTATTCTGTACCAATTTCAGCATATTCATCAGTTGAACTATAAGGTTATATCATATAACTCAATAATAGCATTTATGTGGTCTTTATTTTTCACAAGGGTATATTGAGAACACTGAAACTTCAATAAAAAAAACAATGATTTCATTATGTACCCCGCAAATAATCCCACAGTAGCTTTCATGAGCATGGATGATTTAGCAAATAAAGATGAGCTGAATCCTACATATATTTGAAAAAGTGTAGAAAAATATGTACATTCATTACCAAATTAAATAATGCCTCATATGATATTCAGTGCATCAACTGTCAACATGCTAAAAAGATTATCACTGTCACTGATACATTTTTGCACTATCATTTATGACTAAAAATCCCCAAAGAGATTGAATATGTCCAAAGATAGCTAGGAAATTGTTTTTAATATCTTTTTCATATGCTGGAACTTTGGCAAAGAAAATGTGGTGACAAGCTGAAGAAGATGAATTTAGTCTATAAGGTCAGTCAGGAATGTATGTTGGTTTAATAGAACTTGCAAAAGAGAGGAAAGCAATAGTAGCATCAACAAAACCCATTAAGAACCAGATAATTGGAATCTGTCAATCAAGCATAACAAATGAAAGTGTAACTGATGAGATCTTCTCAGGATTTATGCAATGTTTCTTAAATTCTGGAAGGCATTTCAAAAGTAAATGTTTTAGAAAAACAGCAGGATGAGTTCAGAAGAAACTGTGGAGTCTCACCAATTTGGAATAGGATAAGATAAGGGATGTTTCAAAGACAGTGCAGTGTCTCTTCTTCTTTCTCACTTTTGGAATCTATATTGTGATATCACTCTGCTATAAGTGTCCTTGACACCCAAAGGGAGAATTCTATAAATACCATGAACTGCCAAAAGGACCAAACCAAACCTGGAGGTCAAGATGAATAAGCTGAGATCGCCATACTGTGGAGATGTCATGACAAGACATATTGTTGTTATGTACCATCATGTTGTTTCCCAGTTACAATAACCCTTTCACAATGATTTTCTTGGGGGGGGGAGTTGTTCAGAGTGATCTCTTCAATCTTCTGGGGAGGCTCTCCTCTCGTTCCCTTCACTATCACAGGCCCGGCTTGTTGGAACGAGGGAGAGAGCCTTCTCTGTGGTGGCCCCTCAGCTTTGGAACTCCCTCCCTAGGGAAATTAGGCTGGCCCCAACCCTGTCTGCCTTTCTTAAACAGCTCAAAACATGTTTCTTCCAGTATGCTTTCGAATAATCAACGACATGACATACCCCTCCGATAGATATACTTTGCACTTTATCTTTTGTCCCACCCCATCCTATCCCAAACTCTATCTTAGACAACCTTGTGACACTTGTCCAGGCACTTTATTCAACAGTCTTCACCACTGATGCATTAAAACAACTTCACCACAGATAGATAAGATGGAGGGGTCAAGTCAAAAGTGCATAGTTACTAATGGACTTTTGACTTGACCACTCCATCTTATCCATCAGTGGTGAAGTTGTTTTATGGCCTTTTGAATCCTGCTTTTATGGTTTTATTTGTACAATTGTGTTTGAATTTGTTTTTACTTGATTGTCATGTTTCTCTTGTTTTTATGTTTTAACTTGTTTATATCTTTTTCTTCCTTTGCACTTGGCCCCATGTTAGCCACTGCCTTCAGGGAGATGGTGGCGGGATATAAAAATAAAGTATTACTATTATTATTATTATTATTATTATTATTATTATTATTATTATTATTGAAACAACGGCATAGTATGACACAGCAAGCAAGAAAGATATGCTGGAGTTCGTATCACAAAATCACAAGTTGGACACTTCCCAAGCGTTTAGGACTGTGTGATGTATTTTCGGATGATGTGCGCAGATCCCAGTAGGGTGGCCTTTTGCATTTGGCAGATCGTAATTTTGTCAATGTCTATTGTTTCCAAATGCTGGCTGAGATCTTTTGGCATGGCACCCAATGCGCCAATCACCACTGGGACCACCTGTACTGGTTTCTGCCAGAGTCTTTGAAGTTCAGTCTTGAGGTCCTGATAGCGGTTGAGTTTTTCCTGCTGTTTTTCATCAATTTGACTGTCCCCTGGTATGGCAATATCAATAATCCAAACTTTTTTCTTTTCCACAACTGTGATGTCTGGTGTGTTGTATTCCAGAACTTTGTCAGTTTGGATTTGAAAGTCCCACAGTATCTTTGCATGTTCATTTTCCACGACCGTTGCAGGTTTGTGATCCCACCAGTTCTTTGCTGCTGGGAGGTGGTACTTGAGGCATAAGTTCCAATGAATCATTTGGGCCACATAGTTGTGCCTCTGTTTGTAGTCTGTCTGTGCAATTTTCTTACAGCAGCTGAGGATATGATCCATGGTTTCATCAGCTTCTTTTCACAGTCTGCATTTTGGGTCATCAGCTGATTTTTCAATCTTGGCCTTAATTGCATTTGTTCTGATGGCTTGTTCCTGGGCTGCAAGGATTGGGCCTTCTGTCTCCTTCTTCAGTGTCCCATTCGTGAGCCATAGCCAGGTCTTCTCCTTATCAGCTTTTCCTTCAATTTTGTCAAGGAACTTTCTATGCAATGTTTTGTTGTGCCAGCTGTCAGCTCTAGTTTGTAGTGCGGTTTTCTTGTACTGATTTTTTGTCTGCTGTGCTTTGAGGAGTATCTGATTTTTGACTTCAATCAAAGCAGGTTCTTCACTTTGCTTTACATATTCTGCCAGGGCATGTTCTTTGTCTTTGACTGCTTGTTTTACTTGTAAGAGTCCTCTGCCACCAGATCTTCTAGGCAGATACAGCCGGTCAACATCATTGTGAGGGTGCGGTGAATGATGGATGGTCATGAGTTTTCTTGTTTTTCTGTCCAAATTGTCCAGTTCCACCTGCGCCCAGTTTATGATGCCAGCAGTATATCTTATGACAGGTATGGCCCAGGTTTTTATGGCCTTGATGGTGTTGCCTCCATTGAGCTTGCTTTTGAGAATTTTTCTGACCCTTTGTGTGTATTCTTTGCTGACCATAGTTTCCGCATGTTCATGCTTGATGTTGTCCAGGTGTAACATGCCCAGATGCCAAGTGGCTGGTGACACTTGA
The DNA here is from genome assembly GCF_035594765.1 of Anolis carolinensis. Lineage (NCBI taxonomy): Eukaryota > Metazoa > Chordata > Lepidosauria > Squamata > Anolidae > Anolis > Anolis carolinensis. Next base: position 173,692,784 of record NC_085844.1, read on the forward strand.
TCAGTTGGCCATTAGGCATATTTATGCCCTCACTTTTAATGATGTTTCCCTTCTTCAATGCCACTATCGAACATTTGTCCAAACCAAACTCCATGTTGATATCAGTGCTAAAAATTCGGACAGTGTTAGTCAGAGACTGGATTTCAGTTTCCGTTTTCCCATACAGTTTCAGGTCATCCATGTACATCAGATGTGAAATTTTGTGAGATTTCTTAGATGTTTGATAGCCCAAATTTGTTTTTTGTAAGATTGTTGACAGAGGGATCATGGCAATAATGAAAAGCAGAGAAGACGACGAGTATCCCTGGAAAATTTCCTTGTTCACAAGTCCAAAGCTTTCATTTCCAACAAACAGTTCAGTTTTCCAGTGGTAAGTATCCCCGCCTGTCATGCGGGAGACTGGGGTTTGATTCCCTGATGGGGAGCCACCCCCCCCCCCCCCATAGGTGCCACCTTGTCGTGGTGGTGGTGGGGGGGCTTAACTGTTCCAAGGATGCTGAGAGCTGTGCTGGCGTTAGTGTAATTACCGGCAGGTCCAACCAAGCCAGAGTGGTCTCAGCTGAGGGGTGGAACTAAGAGCACCTAACGCATTATGGAGAAACAAACCAAAACGAAGTCTATACTGACTTGGTCGTTGCCCAGGATAAAAAGGATCACAGTGGATGTTGCCGATTCTGGACATCCATTGACAAGTGGGCTACAGAATCAAAATACAAATGAACAGCCACAGAAGCGGCAGAAATATACAATGCCAGAAAACCGCACTATTATTATTATTATTATTATTATTATTATTATTATTATTATTATTATTATTATTATTTTATTATGACACAGCAAACAAGATAGATATGCTGGATTTCATATCACAAAATCACAAGTCGAACACTTCCCAAGTGTCTAGGACTGTGTGATGTATTTTCGGATGATGCACGCAGATCCCAGCAGGGTGGCCTTTTGCAGCTGGCAGATCGTAATTTTGTCAATGTCTATTGTTTCCAAATGCCGGCTGAGATCTTTTGGCACGGCACCCAATGTGCCCATCACCACCGGGACCACCTGCACTGGTTTCTGCCAGAGTCTTTGAAGTTCAATCTTGAGGTCCTGATAGCGGCTGAGTTTCTCCTGTTGTTTTTCATCAATGTGACTGTCACCTGGGATGGCGACATCAATGATCCAAACCTTTTTCTTTTCCACAACTGTTATATTATTATTATTATTATTATTATTATTATTATTATTATTATTATTTGCCATTACTTCATCTGAGAGAGTGTAACTTGCCCAATACTGAGCAGAAATTCAATCCTGGGTCTCCCAAATCCAATGTTCAAACCATTACAACACACTATCTCTCAAGAAGACATGACTCATTAGGAGCCAATCATTTTGCTTTGCAAAATAGAAAGTCATAGGAAGAGAGGAAGTGCACATCACATATGGATAGCTTTCTCTCTTAGAAATTGGTATGCTGTTTAACTTAACTTCTCTCCTTTTCCCCCAAGCTTTCTCTTTTGCTTTCTCTCAATTATTATTGAAGTAGAGAGAGACAAAGGCACTAGGGGCAGCCTACTCAGCATGTTGTTTCCAGAAGCATTTCTGGAAATATAATATTAAGATTTTTTCCCCCTCTTTAGAGTATGCTAACTCTGAACCAAATCTACAATTTGATGCTTCAGGATTACACATTTTGAGATTGCCCTCAGTGCATACCAAGAGGCTTTCTTTCTCATGGTGATACTAAATATGTAATGGATTTAATCTTTTATAAACTGCTGTAGTCCAGCTATGGGACACATTTTGTCATTTCATACCATTAGAAGGCTAGCTGTATTTAACGAACGGGTGAATTTTTCAAAGTATTTTATCTTTGGGAAATTGTCCAAGGTCAGTAATGAAATTTCCATTTCAAGTAATTTTGTTCAAAGAGGGAAAAATTCCCCCTTAGGTTTAAACCATAGGTTCTAAAAGCCTGAAAACTGAAAATAAAGAGACACTAGCTACAAGCACTGTTCAAATTATGTCTCTTTAGACTACTCAGAAATGTGGTTAAGCTTCTTTCTTACTGCTCTAAAATATTCAAGGTTATTGCCCTACATTAAATGCTAAACCCTTTAAATGCTTCCTTTGCAGCAAAATTTGTTAAGATTGACAACTTGAAAGGTTTAAAATCATAGTTAGTTTAAAAAAAGCAGAATCCCTGAAAAGTGAGGCTGTGAGTTTATCACAAATGATACATGTATTTTAACATTTCAAAATTAAAAAATAGCAAGTGACAGTAATTTCAATAGAACATGATAAATTATCTATAGTCAGTAGTCATCATTTGAGATAACATGTGCAATTCACTCATTATGTTAAACCTTTATAATGAAATATCATTACATATATAACCTGATAAGAAGGAATTTGTCCAGATGATGTAGAGTCCTTTTTAAACCAGTATTTAAGACATGATTTATGTTAATCCATTGTATGCTGTGTTATAAGTCTTTCAGTTGTGGGGATTTACTGCTTACTTACATATTAGATTACTTTGGGGGATGTTACTTTAGGGACTGTAACTCTATACACAGATATATATCAGACAGCAGAATAAACTTGTTCCTGGACATTACTACTTTAGTAAAAAAAAAAAAAAAAGCAAGAAATTTGCTAATTTAACATGCTAGGGATACCTGGTGAGTCAAGCTTATCTGCTTCCCCTTTCTCTTTGTCTTGGTGTTCACACAAGCACAAATAAGGGCCTTATCAGATGGACATTTGTAAAGCAGGGGACAGCAGGGCTAATTGTGGGGCAGCAGAAGGAACCACCTCACTGTGTTCCCTACCATAGGGGTCCATAGTATCCCTTCTCACAATGTTCTCCCATCTGTCTCAGCTTCCTCTTCGGCTCCTCTGGCTTTTTTCTATGAGGAGTTGGGTGGGATGCTCCTCTGGGCTCCTTGCCACAGCACTGCCAGCATGGACCTTCCTGGAGTCCTGCTGGAAGTAACCCTGCATCATGTGATGGGCGCTGGGGGATTCTGTGCCAGCAATGGAGAGAAGCAGAGAGAAGATGTTTCTCTCCCTGCATATGATGAGGTCCTAAGGGACTCTTAAGGCTATATTTGCCTGTCATGGATAGGCGTGGCATATTTCAGTAGTCTCAGCTAGACTAGAATTCCATTCCTTTTCAACTCAAACATTATTATTTGTCTTTTAATGTTATGTATTCTGTTTGGAGTGAGTGAACTACAGTTCCCAGAATCATGGCTGAATCCTTCCCAAACCCTGCCAGTATTATAAGTTGGCCATTTTGGGTGTGTGTACCAGGTGTGGTGCAGTACTGTCTGGATGGGGGTGAACTACTGGAATTTCTAGATTCCCAGGGCGATTGCCCCGAAATATCTCTCAGTATCCACAGCAGGCAAAATTCAGTTTGTGTGCTAAGTTTGGTCTAGATTCGTCATTGGCTGGGTTCAGTGGTCTTTGGATGGAGGTGAACTACAACTCCCAAAATCAAGGCCCCTTCCCACAAATACCTGCAGGATGTTCAGTAGGTCATGAGGGTTCTCTGTGTGAAGTGTGGTCCTAGTGAATTGTCGGTGGGGGTCAGTGTTTATCTGGCTGCTTTCTCTATAACTTGTCTGCATCGACAATTAATGTATATCCTAGAAATTGAAAGAAAAAAGATAAAAATCCCTAGTAAAGCAACTTTTCAGCCTCTATTTCTGTGCAATATCTTAAATGGCACTTTATCAATACTTTTGTTTTTAGAGTTCCACTCCCCAATTCATCTCTAAAAATAACTCCCCAGAAGAAAGAAAAACCTAACCCTCCTGCAAGATTATTTTCTGCCCCATACCACTTTAATCTCTGCCACTGCTACTGCCTTTGTTGTAAAAGAAACAGATGTTGAGCAATATCTTTTAAAAGAGAAACAAGGGAGATAATTGTGCTGAGCTAAAATTAGAGATGACAATAAAGTGTCCGAAGTGAGATCACAGGAAGGCTTCTGGGGCTTGTGAAATCCCACTGCCCAGGGACAGGAATGCTTTACAATATTCTTCTTCGGGTTGGATTAATATATTGGAAGAAAATAGCTTCTTCCTTCCTGACAGTCACCTCACAAATACTGTGTGTGTCACCTGCCCCAGTACCAAAACTTTTTCTAGACTACAGTTCCCACAGTCCCCCATTCCACACATTTTTGGCAGTGTTCTAACAAGAATACTTCCAGAACATCACTTTACTGGAAGTGACCAAGGAGGTGGAGGGAAGTAAGAGGTCTCTTTTCTCACCTGGGTATGCTGTGATGTGTTGTCATTCTAAAGGTTGCTGAATTGGCACATCTGTGATGGAGAGAGAGTGGGGATAGAAATAGTCACTTCTTTCCATGGCTATCCACACAGACATTGAGCATATTAGTACTAATGGTGAAAAAATAAAAGAAAAAAGAAAGGAGTGAACTCTGGGAGCTGGGACTTACGCTTTGGGAGTAGGGAGGACTTTTGTTGTTTATTCGTTCAGTCGCTTCCGACTCTTCGTGACTTCATGGACTAGCCCATGCCAGAGCTCCTTGTCAGTCATCGCCACCCCCAGCTCCTTCAAGGTCAAGCCAGTCACTTCAAGGATACCATCCATCTATCTTGCCCTCTTCCATTTTCCTTCCATTTTCCCCAGCACTATTATTTTTTCTTTCCTATCTTCTCATTATGTGGCCAAAGCACTTCACCTTTGCCTCTAATATCCTTCCCTCCAGTGAGCAGTCGGGCACAATTTCCTAGAGAATGGACTGGTTTGAGTTTCTTGCGGTCCAAGGCACTCTCAGAATTTTCTTCCAACACCACAGTTCAAAAAGGTCATTTTCTGATAACAGTGCTGAAGATTTGGGCTGGATCTACATTGCCAAATAATGCAGTTTGAACTACATTGTATGGTCAATGTAGGCCCGTATAATGCTGTTCAAACTGCATTATATGGATATGCATTATTTGGCAGTGTAGATCTAGCATTGATCCATCTTTCCTTGAATGTAGTGAGTGCCTATTCACTTTGAAAAGATGTATGCTTTCAAAAATGATGTTCTGAAACCCAGTCTATGCCTACTTGAACCCTGCTGAGTTCAAAGTGATTTGCTCCCAGTTGACTAGCTATATGACTGCAACTGGAGTGTAAAAATGGAGCAACACAAGGCATTTCACTATTTGACTCTCACATTGTTGCAAAAGAGTACCCAAAAAAGCCTACTATGTCATATTGCATTACAGTCCTGTTTTTTTCCACAGCAGAATAAAAGGAATTATATGACATGGTTATTCCTTTTTTCAAAAAAGTCTGAAATCAACATAAACATTGTGGGATTTCATTTTCATAGCAATCTAGGTAGGTATATGTTTTTAAATAGATGAAATATAATGCAATTGTTTTACTTGATCAGCTGTTGTACCCATAGATTTTTTTAAAAAGTTATATTCATGCTGGTTATAAGGGAATAATAGAAGAAACATATATTTGTGAAACCACTGTAAATGAGTTATGCCAGTAGACTAATGCGCATCTTCATTCTGACAAGGCTTCCAGAAAAGCTTTTGACATTTCTTGTTCCCCAGAGTGCATGAAGATGAACTATTGTCTCATTTATTTTGTTTTTTAGCAGAATTTTGAAATATGCTTCTGCCACACAAACACACTATAATTACAGTGGCATGGAACTCAGTAATCCAGATGAAAAATGATCTTTCATAAGATTTGTTTAATCTTTATTATATTTAATTCATATATTTTAGTGCTCTTTATTGGAAATATAATGTCCTGATTAAACACAGTTATTGAATGTTAAACTCTTTCATTAACTTTATAGGTAGAATCATAATTATTTCACATAAAGCAAAATGTTTAGCCTCAATTTGCATGAAATATAAGCACACTTTATCTAATAAATTGTAGTCAGGTTTTGAAATCAGCTTTTCCTTTGCGGCCCTTAGAAGACACTTCACACTTTGGAGGAGAAATGAATCTGCCATGTAATTTCTGTGCTTCCTGCTGTTACATGCAAGCCTGCAAATATATGGCATGGCTATATCTGCTTATTTCACCACATGTTTATTCTGGAGGCACTGCAAAGAGCTGAAATTACATGCAGTTCTCTTCAGAGTTTTAAGTATGAACACAGTATGTCTCAAGGGCCATGGGACAGAAAATGGGAACCAGAAATCGCTGTGTAGACTCTGAATCATCAGGACAGCTGGTCAAAAGGAGAAATTGCTGGCCTCTGGACAGAGCCATCCAAATAAAGTTGACCAGGAAAAACGAATGCTTTTGAGCAATTTGTAGTCCTTGCAGATCTCCAACTCTCTGTGCGGATAGCATTATCATTTTTCTTTCACCATTCTGAAGGCCTCTGAATGTGAAATATCGGGAGCAAAATAATTAACTTATCTAAAAAGAAAGTACCACTTGCCACCAGCTTATTCCATTTTGGAAAAGCTGTCTGGTAATAGATGCCAGTGGCTGTGGGCGACAGGTCCAGGTAACCTATGGCCAAATGATCAAGGAGCCCATCGCTTGGACGAAAAGTTGACCGATAATCATGTAATGAGACTGGGGAATGGTGGGGTTGATAAACCTTGAGGAAGGGGACTGCAATGTAGAAGAAAGAAGGAATGCGATTACTTGTAAGAAGAACAAAATGATGAAAAACTTGAATGGAGGTTTGGAGTTTGAGAAGGACTGAAATATATTATCAGCTCAATCCGTAAAAAGGAGAGCTGAAAGGCAGCAGAAAAGAAAGTTGAAAAGATAGACAAGTCAAATGAAGTTGTAGAAGAGGAAAAGGACACCCATAAAGTTCATCAGGCAGAGAAAAGACAATTTCCCGAGTTTACATGCCTGCTTCCTTCCTTGTTTGTTTATTATATTTTTGTGTTGTCCTGTAGCTTCCAATGGCTTCTGAGGTGCTGAAGTAATAAAAGCAATTAAAATGGCACAGTGCTGTAAACATTTTATACACATTAAGATAATTTTGAAGTTTTAAAAATATTAGTCTAAATCTGAAAATGCAATTTTAAGATAATTAAAACAAAGCCATTTTAACATGCAGCATAGCACTATTCTGGGCCCATTCTACACTGCCATATAAAATCCAGATTATCTTATTTGAACTGGATTATTTGTCACTGTATACTCGTATAAACCTGTTTAAAGCAAATAATATGGATTATCTGCTTTGATGATCTGGATTATATGGCAGTGTTGAAGGGGCCTTAGATGCCCATGAGAAACTCAAAATAGATTGAGCGAGCCTACATTACTTTGCTATCATTGGAAGGTCCTGTTTTGCCTTAGCCTCAACCCCCAACGAACTACCCTCCAAAAGTGCAATTTTTTATTACGCCACCCTTCAGTCATGAGCAAAGGAGGCTTTAAAGAGCACTAACATTCTAAGCCAAGTTCTTACCTTCAATGGACTTACCTGTTTTCAGGGAGTGACCAGGGCAGGATAATCATATAAGATGCATAAGTTGTGTATTCAGATCATCGACCCCATTGTTTTAGTTCAGGTCATAGTAATAGTGCAGTCATAATCTCTAGGAGAGCAATATAACCCTGTGGTTTCCCTAAATAGGAAGAAAAATATAAAGAAGGGGAGATTTAAAGACCTTTCTTTAATTTCAACACTCATGGTTGAGGTTACTTTGAAAATGTTGGGGTAGGCAATTAATAATAAAAAAGCAGAAAAATCCAGTAAAGAAGATCAGTGAGATATTGATCCGTTAACAGTAAAATAATGCTGCAGTCGTAGAAAAGTATTGCTTTGAAGAGAATTTCTAGAGATAGCAATCACTACAATAAGTGAACAAGAGTTTTTTTTTTAAAGAATGGGAAACTACTGTAAAATGTTAAGATGATGTATGCATATGTTGCTTTATCTGCATGTTCTGGAAGCATGATGTCAGACACAGTGCTGCCAATCAGTCTTTGGTGGGTAACCTTTTGTGCTTTCTACTTGATAAATCATATAAATTAGCATGTTATTAATGCTATCTTATGTTGGCTAGATATCAGATTTTCAGTTTTAAGTTTATTCTGAAGAATGTAGAGCACTGATATACTGAAAGAGAAAAGACAGCTTAGGCAGGGAAGTGTGAAACCAACCACTTTATTTCTGTGAGGCTTCCTGTAGTTTAACCAAGTGACAGTCATGGAAAGTCTACAGAGTGCTGTTGATTTTCACAACAGATTCTATGCATTTAATTTTAGAGAATTCTTGAGAGAACAACCATGCATATATGTGCTAATCATAGTGCGAGCTATCCCTCTTTGATGACATTTTACATGCCCAAATGCATGTGCATTTTCATGGGTTGCTAGTGATGCCATTTAAATTATCTGTGCTGTTTGCACATTACCTAAGCCCTACCATAAGACTGGCAAGAATGATGAAATTGAAAGCAGAGTAATTTTCTTGTTTGCCATTTCTTTTGCAACCATTGTGAATATGATGGGTTTTAAGCAAATTGTTTCTCTTACAGATTCCTTTTTACTTTATCATCATCTTAACCTAATCTGAGAATGGTGCATATTTAAGTCAGGATATTAGGGTCAAACTATATGATTCTTTAAGGCCACATATTCCAGCCCTGTTGCCTCAGTTCATGTAGTTTCCCGCAACGGCAGACTGGTAGAACTGTGTCATGGCTGTAGACTGCCATGGCATGGAGGGGACAATTAGGTTGGCCACTCAACAACACCAAAACACATTTGGTGGCTGCTGGGCAGTGGGAATATGCTCCCACCTCCACAGCAGCTGGGGGACCCCATGGGTAGATCGGCCCTGAATGGGTCAGTGGCCTAGGACTTTTCTCGGGTTGGATCCAGGAACATAGCACTATGTTCACACACTGTGTCTTTCCCAGTTTCAGAGGAAGAATTCCAAATCTATCCCTAGTTGGTGTGGTCCCTATATATTTCTGAAGCTTTTTTTAAAAGAAAAAGGACACTCTATGGGTGGTAAGAAGTGGGAATAAAACCAATCCCCTGTCTATTTATAAATACTAAATCAGACAGATCAAATGCAAGTTAAACCCTCTCTTGTAGAATATTTCAGTGTGCACAAACACACATAGTCTAATTTATTTGCCTAGAGGACACCAGGGTGAGAACTGTAGCATGGAAGAGAAAACAGAAAATCTAGATGTCTAGTTGGACTTGAAACCTTTTCCATAATACAGTTAGACTAGAAACCTCTGGACCTGGAGAGAATATGCCTTAGACTTTAAGCGGGGATAATTCTAAACCTGGACTCTCCCAACTGCTTAAATAATCTCATTTGAAGGCTTGCCTCTTTGTATCATTAGGTTCAGCTCCCTTGCTGAACACTTTAGACACCAACACAATATGAGCTGAAGCCTTCATCTTCTAAAGTGGAAGTGTCCTATATCTTATGTACAATATCTTAGCACCAGTGGAAGAACAGAGGTAATATTGTGGTGCTAGTTTGAATATATGTGCATTTAGTAACAGTCGCAGTTTCCTCAGGAGAATAAAAGTTACTTATAATATAACAGGTCACTTGGAAGGGCCATGTTGACATATTGTTCTGAGAGTTGTTCTTGACAGGTTCCATTTGTTTTACCAGTTAAGTGGAAAATGTGACCTGCAAATTGCAACTGTTTAGTGAGATGGCAGAATGGAAAGGCTTCCTAAGTAAAGCCCAACTGGATTATAAACATCCTCACATTTAACCTTTGCAGCTAGAACAGGAAGGGTAAAGATTTCTTGTATTAGTTGCACTCTTGCCATAAACAGGTCAAACTGGATATAGTTAAATCATCCTCTGAATTGTCTTACACATTTATTAATATGTCCATAGTTGTTTTGCTGCTGCCTAGAGGTAAGACTCATAAAAAATCTGTCTAGAGTAAAGTTCTACCACTTTTACACTGGTGCTTCTCTGCATTAAAAATAAAATTGGTGGAAGTAAAATTGTGGTAGTTCTGGTGTGGAAATACTAGATTTTCTACATTATTATACGGTTTACAAGTCTATCACACTTGCTATTAAAGACTCTTAAAATGATTCAGGGCATTTAATGTGGTGTTCTTAAAGAAATTAAGCATCTGTGAAATTGCAAGGTTCATGTGCACATAAGTTGCTGCTCCAGTGGGTTAATAAATGTCACTTTTTACTTCAATTAGTTCCGATAAAATCTACATGCTTGGACAGTAAGAAGAAACAGATCGGACGCAGATCTAATGTTGAAATAATTCCATTTAATGGCCTCTAAGTATAATCCTACCCTGTTTAAGTTAAGAACAATAGCAAGAATTATTCTTTCTGACATTGGTTGCAAACCTAAGTGCACTTTTTTGGGATGAATACCATTACATTTGGGAGCTTAGTTTTAGCTTGTATTCCTCTAAATGTTTTTTTTAAAAAAAGCTTTCATGGTGCGGTGATTTCAGTGTTGGAGTTGAACTCAAAAGACCAGGGTTTGAATCGCCCCTCACCCATTAAAATCCACTGGGTGACTGTGGGCAAGTTATCCCCTATTACTTTAAAGACAATGGCAAACCTTCTCAATACATCTTACCCTGAAAATACTTTGGTCAAAAGCCAAAGTCAATTTGAAGGCACATAAGAACAACAAAAACAAAATGTTGCTGGATTTCACTTATCAGACTTAGCTGACAAAGCCAAAGGATTGCATGATGGGGATTGCCATTCAACTACGTCAGGAGTGACTCAGGTTTCTCATTCCTGTTTTAAATAAATATGCAGAGAGTTAGGTTAACTTCTCTTTGATCTGTCCTGTTGCTTTTCTGATCTCTCTGAGGTGCTTGATGGCATACTTAAAGGATGGAGGTGTTCATTTTAATGACAAATGTTCTCATTTTGCCATTATTGGAAAATGATTCAATTTCAGTTGATGTAGCCCACTATCATCTCTGGTTTCTTAAGAGTGATCATTTCTCTCCCCATTCCTTTGAATTGTATATTTATAAGTGTATTTTTATGAATGTTTGATGTATTTAATTTTAATTGATTCACAATGTATTGTATTAATTTTTTATATATGTGCTTTCATTATAAGCTGCCCTGAGTCCCCTATTGGGTGAGAAGGGTGGGATACAAATACTGTAATAAAAATAAATAAATAAATAAATAAATAAATATTAACCTGTTGATTTTCTAATTTCAAGCCTAAGTTTCAAAAGGGGTTTCAATCTTTGTTCTTTTAGCAATTAACAGGTTGCATTTCAGTCTCCTAATATTTCTAAGGTTAATTTGATAATAGAGTATTCTTACTACATTTGTTTTCCTATTACAACTACTTGGCATTTGAAACTTAAGGCTAGAAAACCTACATATAAATTATGTGTATCCCCGGTGGTGCAGCGGATTAAACCGCTGAGCTGCTGAACTTGCTGACTGAAAGGTTGGCAGTTCAAATCCAGAGAGCGGGGTGAGCTCCTGCTGCTAGCCCCAGCTTCTGCCAACCTAGTAGTTTGAAAACATGCAAATGTGAGTAGATCAATAGGAACTGCTTTGACAGGAAGGTAACAGCACTCCATGCAGTCATGCCAGCCACATCACCTTGGAGGTGTCTACAGGCAACGGCGGTTCTTCGGCTTAGAAATGGAGATGAGCACCAACCTCCAGAGTTGGACATGACTAGACTTAATGTCAGGGGAAAACCTTTACCTTTACCTATACAAAAATAGAAAATGAAAACAATTGGAGCTATGTATTGGGATCATTTATACATGTGTGAGCTTTCTGAGAACATGAAGTATCAGCAGTGAATTCCTCTTCAGTTATAATGGAAGATGTCAAGAAAGAAATGGTTAAAAACAAAGTGCCAACATCGTGTGTGTGTGTATGTGTGTGTGTGTGTGTGTGAAAATAAGCATTAATAATAGAGAGTATTATGGCACAATTCGGATTGATAAAATGTGATGATGCATCTTGGACATAGCAGATAATTAGATTACTTGTACCAGAATATTGCAAACATATATGAAGAAAAGCAAAGTGAGATAATAACAATGCAGATAATATTTTTCATAGTTTCAAATATTTTACCTTAAATATTTGTCATTCTTATTTATTGGTCCATGTTGCAACATAGTACAGTAGAGTCTCACTTATCCAAAGTTCTGGATTATCCAACGCATTTTTGTAGTCAATGTTTTCAATACATCGTGATATTTTGGTGCTAAATTTGTAAATACAGTAATTACTACATGGCATTACTGTGTATTGAACTACTTTTTCTTTAAAATGTGTTGTATAACATGATGTTTGGGTGCTTAATTTGTAAAATCATAACCTAATTTGATGTTTAATAGGCTTTTTCTTAATCTCTTATTATCCAACATATTCGCTTATCCAACATTCTGCCAGCCCGTTTATGATGGATAAGCCAGACTCTACTGTAATATAGACTGTAACATTTCAAGGAAAAGAATAAATGCACAAGCATCTGATTTCCCAGAAAAAAAGAAATAAGTGAATTGAGGTGGGTTTTTTTAAAAGTTGTCTCTGGGCAGTTCCCAGCAAGCATAATATTTCCAGTTTCTGTATATTTACGTACAGTAAGAGACAAAGGCATTGATCCCTTGGTATCCACTTGGGTTTAGTGTCAGAATCCCCTATAGGTATCAAAATCCATGAGTGCTGAAGTACCAATATCTATACTGTCATAGTAAAATGGTGTCTCTTATACAAAATGACAAACAACACAAATGAGTGTCAGAGAGAGTGTGACGTTCTGTAAAATTGGAAGCTACAGCAGGGTATCCTTATTCATCAATGTAGTGCTCCGTGTATGACAAAAATCAAGACTTGCTTTTTGGATTTTTTTTCTGAATATTTTTTAAAATTCATAGACAAAGAAGGCTTTAGATATAGGATATCACTGAGAAATAAGTGTAATTCCAAGGGAGGAAAGTGTCACAATAACTGTTAAATAATAAATTTTCCAACTGAACTGCTATTGCATTTAAACCATTATATTGTCAGTGGTGATATTGTTCTCTACTTTTGATGTGCTGAGTTGTGGCCTAACACATTTCAGTACTTGAGAAGCTACAGATGTTCTTCTGGAATGATCCATCAACAAAAGGCTTAAACTAATTTTGAATGTTTTCATTGACTTTCTTGATCTACCAACTTGAGTCAAATGCATCATTTTATTTTGCTGTCACTCAGTTTCATTTCTGTGTGAGAAAAAAATTGAGATGTATAAGCTCCCTTAGGTGACAGGTCCTGTGTGATACTGTCTGTCTAAGCCATACCATATTGAATTCTGTCATTGAGCAGGAGACAAAATGAAATGCACTGAGGTGTAAAATTTGACTTCTTGTTCTTTTTTATCTCTATCATATCGAGCTATTAGTAGCTATTACATTGAAACTGATATGTTTTACTTTTTAAGCATGCTTTGACTAAGCTACGTGAACCATTAAATAAAAAGTGTCAACATGCTTTACATTGTGCACAACATACTTCACACTAGCAAATTGCTTTGGAGGTGATACAACTAAATTTAGTAGATTTCCTTAATAATGAGGTACTATAATGGAAAACTCTGAAAATAGTAGTTCTCTCATTACTATGTTCTTTAAAGCCCTACATTAAATTTTGCAGTTTTACACTTGTTTTTTATCCTTTAAACAATTTTTTTTTAAAAAAAAAATACTGTTCAGTTGCTGAGTGCATTGCATATTTGTAGAGTGGAATATTAGTGCATTTCATTTTCATATTGTATTGCAATGCACAAGTTAAATCTGAGTGCACATTACAATAAGATAAAACAACAAAAGGATCTACCATTCTCTGTCCTCCCCCAGATGTCAGATGTACTCAGCTATCTGACTGGGGATGTAAATTATATCACACTATTGCCCTCTTTATCATTTGATCTATGGAGCAGAATAGAAGCTGACTCTCGAGGCAGTTGTTCATCTTTCTTCTTGATTGAGGAAAAGTGTGAAGCACAATAAATGATAAAAAGAGAGGAAAAGGTTCAACCTGTGAGGGACCATTGATAATTGTAATTTCTCATAAGCGATAAGAGGCATAAGGCCTCTTCAGGGGCAAGGGACCATATGGAAAAAAGAATCTAAGGAATTTCTATGGGAGGAAATGAATAAAGAAGTTTCATGTGACATTTAACTTCGCATCACTCATTTTAACAAGCTCCTATAGGGAAAAGTGTCTTAATATGTATATTATTCATGGAAAGATTTATATCAAAAATGACAAATGTTAATTTATGACCAGTTTTTAATTCTTCCTGCCAAAGGCCCTATATATACTTTATTGTGATATTTCACCTCCAGTGCAACTTAAAAAGTGCTAGATATGTCATACCATGTTTTCTTTCAAGATTAAGGGGAAATAATGACTGACTCAATGGTTCATGTGTCAAAGTAGGGCTCAGACTACAGTTTTCGGGTGGGGAAAATTATTTATTCATCTCTATTACAATATAAAATATCTCTTAAAAGTCTGCAGATTCATATACAACTTGCATATGTTCATTTATATTTATAGATAAATATTTGGGATTAATCACTAGACTTTATGTTACAACATACAAGGGATGAAAAGTCTTGAGCCAATTTGTGATGTGGTTCTCTGATGAAGCTTCACAACTGTTCCATGAGCTCCCCCTCCACTTTGATGCACTTTCCCCATCTGTGCTCCAGGTTAGCAAGTCTTGGAAAAAATGATTTCTCTTGAGAGTTGCACTAGTCACTCACAGGATCCATGATGATATTGTTGGATAAGAAATGCTTTCCTTTCAGGCTTTTGGTCATGGATAAAAGCATGCACACATTTGTGTGAAATTCCCAACTTTTCTGCTATAAATTGCAGTGTCACTCAACAGTACTACATGATCATGTTGTGTACACATGCCACATTCTCATTTGTTGTTGCATGATTCGCAGCACAGTTCTCCCTATTGGGAGTTGCTATTTTTCCTGATGTTTCCTCCTGTCATCAGAGAGTAGCCTCTCTCATGCGGGTGAAAATTGAAGGGAAGTATGATGAAAAGTTGCTCTTCCCCAGGAAATACTTTGGTCTTTTCACAGTTGCTCCTTCACCAGGTAGGCTCAAGACTTTACATCCGCCCCTCATATATTTATCACCATAGATGGAGAGACTGTGATGAGGTGACAGGGATACTGGCTCAGTGTCAGGCCCGTAGCCAGGATTTTGATTGGGAGGATGGGGGGCTGGGACTTTGGTTCAGGGGGGGCTGAGTCTGGGTGAGAGGGGGTCTACCCTAGCAAACCTTTCATATTGTTATTCCAATACCCCCATGCATATGGGATATATTGAGCATGGTGATCAGATCATAATATGAATAAACATAACAGTTTAAATAATAAATGTAAGGCCTTCTCGTAGACCACCCTGAGAATTTGGGGCCTCCCCCCCCCCCACTACATGCCTGCTCAGTGTGCTGTCCAGGTGCTAAGCTTTTGTTGTTAATAATTTTCCTTTGAAATCATTACCAAGGAACTTTGATTTATGTTGCAGAGACATGCAACCAAGTCCCCATCTATATTGACCATTTAATGCAGTTTGAAGCTAGCTTCAAACAACAAATCTCCACAAAAGCACAAGAAAGAAAGCTCTTTTTGCACATCAGTGTTCTGTGGTTTGGGTAATCATCATCCAAGCCTCCAACTAATTCCAGGAATCTTTGTGTAATCATCTGCACAGCAAAACCACTTTCTTCAATATCAGCTTGAAACTGTACTAAATAGTCAATGTAAATGGGCCCAAGTCATCCTATTATCAACAGCCCTGCACATGTTTCACTGATTCAGGGATGTGGCTTTCTTGGTTGAGGCTGTGCAATCATTCTTTCTCTTTTTCTATGGCCTTCTACCTTATCAAATATTACTGATGAGCAATATTAAGATCTGTTTTCCATTCTTGTGACTATTTTGACTTAAAATACGAGGGTTGGATGAAAAGTAATGCCTCCACCTTCGTAACTCCACAACAGATGGCAGTACTGGTATGCAGCAGGCACTGGTTTGTTCAGTAGACACTTCTCTACAGTTCCATTTGGTGGGAAGCCTTGGCATTGAATGGTTGTGTTGTTAAAGTGTGAAGTATGGAACCCTGCACAGACGGTCGGTCAATATGACTTAAGCAACGTGCAGTCATTGAATTCTTGACAGCAGAAGGTTTCACCCCAAAGGAGATTCATCAGAGAATGCAAGCTGTTTATGATGATTGTGTTGATGTGAGTACTGTGCGTCATTGGGCGAGTAAGTTTAAAGATGTTGAGGTAGGAACATCTGGCTTGCATGACAAACAAAGAGTTGGACGTCCTGTGACAGCAACCACCGAATTTCACAAGCAAAAGTTGACAGATTGATTCAGGATGATCGTCGTTTCACTCAGAGAGAAATTTCAAGCATAATCGGCATTTCACAGGAACTTGTGGGTCACATTATTGCTTTGCTTGGCTATAGGAAGATCTGTGCACGATGGGTACTCACGATGCTGATGCATGAAATGAAAGCACACAGACTTGAAATTTGCCAGGAACTCCTCTTTGTGTTACAAGAATGAAGGTGACACCTTTCTCCATTCAATTGTGACAGGAGACAAAACATGGATACACCATTATAACCCGGAGACAAAGCGTCAGTCTATGGAATATCGACACAAAGACTCGCCCCAGAAAAAGAAATTCAAGACACAGCCCTCAGCTGGAAAAATCATGGCAACAGTGTTCCGGGATGCAGATGGTGTTATCCATGTTGATTTCCTTGAACGTGGAACAACAATAAATTCAGAGCATTACATCACAACGCTGTAAACTCTGAAACGATGGCTAACAAGGGTCCAAAAGGAAAATGGAAATGTTTTCCTGCAGCATGATAATGCCAGACCACGCACTTCACATGCCACCACAGCAGAACTTCAGAGACTGGATCTCACCACCATACGACATCCTCCATACAGTCCAAATTTAGCACCATCTGACTTCCATCTGTGCCCAATAATGAAAGAAGATCTGTGGGGACATCATTATGCTTCTGATGAAGATGTTGAGAGAACTGTGAGATGCTGGTTGTTGACTTCTTCCATAACAGCTTCAGAAAACTTGTTCATCGTTGGCAGAAATGTATCCAATTGTCTGGTGATTATGTGGAAAAGTGAATAGTGGTAGTTAAAGAGCACATTCTAAGGATTATTTCTGTGTTTGATTTATTAAAATATTCCCATCCAAACCCGAGTAATGAAGGTGGAGTCATTACTTTTCATTCAACCCTTGTAGATCAGATCAGATAGCCCTTCAAAAAGAAAACTGTTTGAAAAACAAGACATTCCCCTGCAACGAAGAACACACGGACACGCTGATGGCTTTTTTATTACAAATTTGAGCTGAGACACTTTTTACATAACTTTGTAAATTATCAAGATAGTTGTGCTGGAATATGTTCTCTGTTTTTTCTTTGTGAGAATTAAAGGTAGCTCTCTAATACCAATTAGAAAAAAAACCCAACAAATGGTTTACATATATTCTGGCACCCAACTCCTGAAAATGGAGTCTTCTCTCCATTTTCAAGTGCTGGCAAGATGGATTCTCATGGACAGCCACCGGAAGTGACTCAGTATCATGGGATCCTTTGGACTCCATTTTGCTTGCACCTGAAAATGGAAAGAAGACACAAAGAAGAGGTCCTTAGATGGCAAATGATTCCTGAAAGTGTCTGAGTGCATAGTACACAGGATAGCTAAATTAATACAGTTATAAGAAAAGGTTCCTGAAATCTATAACACTGCATCAAGGATGTGCAAAGTGACCACAAGATATCTTTGTATGACACATTAGAACAATGTAATACTGGCTGTAAAACTTATGGCATTAGGAGAGATAAGTGATCATAAAAAGCCCTTAATACAATGTCATCCCAGAAGTCTTTGCTTGTAATTGAAAGCAGAAAATGGGTGCACACAGTAAAAATAAATATTTATCAATAGATAAGTTGAATGTATTGCTGAATCTTCCCAAGATAGACCTTTAAAAATCAAAATATATTGGTTAAGGTATAGGTACCATAAATGTTTCTCTTAATCAGGTTTGATTGGACTGCTATCAGATGCATTTCCTTCCCTTGGGCACATCATAACCTTGTTATCTCAAATTCTCTTTTGAGAGAGAGTTTTTATTAGCTTTTCATAATCCCCAAATAATTACTCAGTACAAGGACTATTTGTAGAGACAATCTTGTCTAAGGAAAAGGGATTCAAAGGATATTACAAACTCTATTAAATTCTATAGGTCTATTGTGACACTATTTTGGTGGAGTGACCTTCATCTTATATTTACTAATCTTCTTGGGATGTTGGATTTGAGATGAGATGAAACTAACACATGCTGGGAGAGCCTGTATTTAGCATGTATAATTTCCTAGTTTTCGTTGCTGCCACTTGTTTTTTTGAAACAAAACATTCTTAGATAAAGAAGGAAGGGAGTCATGTGCTTAAGACCTTGGACTGCCCATTCCAGTCAGAGATGGCAATGACTCACTATAGCAATTGGTAGTTTGATGAGGTTCTTGAAGTCTGCTTAGTACCTCATGAAATTACAAATCCGTGGATTACATATGATGAAGGCGTGACAGGGAAAATGATATTAAAGTAAAATAACTATGTTCTTTGAAAGAGATTATAATGTAGAATCATAGAATAGTAGAGTTGGAAGAGACCTCATGGGCCATCTAGTCCAACCCCCCGCTAAGAAGCAGGAAATCGCATTCAAAGCACCCCCGACAAATGTATATACAGTATTTCATTTCATGGGGTTTGGACTAAAAAGCTTCAATATGAGTTGCCTTCAAGTTCTATGAACCTAGAGAATTATTGATAATATTGTCATTAAGAAAATGATTAATAATCCTTGTCTGTCAGCTTTAAACAGGAAACACTTTATTTTTGGGCTGTCATGCAGATACTGAGCTCTGGGTGAACACATTCACCTCCTTTGCCTACAGATGCTACCCTGACCTATAGTCACTGAAGTGTTTCAGAAATGTATGCCTCTACTTAAATAAAGAGAAAGAACTTTGTTTACCAAAAATATCTAGGTTGTGACATGCTGTAGGCAGAGCCACAATTCAAATATGACAAGACATGATTTCACTAGATACAGGTTGAGTATCCTGTACCCAAAATGCTTGGGACCAGAAATGTTTTGTAATTCGGATTTTTTTTTTCAGATTTTGGAATACAGGTATGTGCATATACAAACATAAGATATCTAGGAAATGATGCCCAGTTGTAAACATGAATTTCATTTATGTTTTATATATACCTTACACACATAGGCTGAAGGTAATTTTATACAATGCCTTTAATAATTTTGTACATGAAACACAGTTTGTGTACATTGAACTATCCAAAAGAAAGTTCCTTATTATCTCAGCCACCGATGGTGGACAATTTTGGATTTTGTAGTAGTTCAGGTCTCAGAATTCTGGATAAGAGATATCCAACCTGTAGCTTTAAATGTGCTTAGAATGAAATGGAATATTATTCAAAACAGAAATATTTGTGATTCAGAAACCTTAAAAACTAACAACTTTTATTATGTCATAAATCTTTGTAGACTCCAGAAGACTTTATATTGATTTTGCAGTAGGTTGATAACTGTTCTGGAAAGAATTTTACTGCACTTTATTTCATTCTAGTATATATTTGTTCTAGCATAGTTATTTGAGGGGGGAATTCACTTTGACTTTGTCAGGTGAATATCCCCTGGATACAGATAAAAGGGTGAAGATAAATCACTGTACATATATGTAATATTTTCAGAACTAAAAATGCTTTGAAAGTAATGGAAAAATATTACTTTAGCAGGAAATATATTAACATTGCAACGAAAATAATGAATGTGATGCAAATGAATCCAATTAATATAGGACATGCCCATATACCTGCACCTTAGCCCACAATCATCTGCAATATGGGCCTCCTTTGCAAAGTTATTGCAAGTTCATCAATAAAATTATGTATGGGTGACTTTAAACTATTACAATGAGCTTTATAAACTGCATGTGGACTATGAATGAATATCAACAATTAAAGAAATCCCTGTCTCCTGTTATAGACCTCCTGTACATCAAAAACCTATTATGGAGCTTTATCAGTTTACAGAGAAGGTTTTTACAATTCAAGGAAGACTGTAGGTGGTCATAGAATTGTTCCTTATGGAAATTAACAGCCTTGCATTAAAAGAATTTTGCATTATGCCAAGATGTTCGAATTCTTTGTAGACCCTTTTACACATTTGTCAGTACATTGTTTTTTATTTGATTTGTTGTTTTATGGGTATATTATATCCTTTTTGTGAGCTAGTGGTTGTGTTTCAGTGATATGGCCCTGGCATTTCTCAAAGTGATTTTTTTAAAAAAGAAAAAAGAAAAATCCAGTTGTGTAGTTTATCAGATTTTGTTCCTAAGAGTGTAGATAAAGCCATACCTTTTTAAATTTACTTTTTTGTATCATCCATGGAGCTACTTATAATATGAACTTATGCTGTTCAACATATACATGAAGCCATTGGGAGAGATCATCCGCAGTTTCGGGGTGAGGTGTCATCTGTACGCAGATGATGTCCAGCTCTGTCACTCCTTCCCACCTGTCACTAAGGAGGCTGTTCAGGTCCTGGCCGCTGTGTCAGACTGGATGAGGGCAAACACATTGAAATTGAATCCTGACAAAACAGAGGTCCTCCTGGTCAGTCGCAAGGCTGAACAGGGTATAGGGTTACAACCTGTGTTGGACGGGGTCGCACTCCCCCTGAAGACACAGGTTCGCAGTCTGGGGGTTCTCCTGGACTCATCGCTGAGCCTGGAGCCCCAGGTCTCGGCGGTGGCCAGGGGAGCATTTGCACAACTGATACTTGTGTGCCAGCTGTGCCCATTCCTTGGGAGTTCTGACTTGGCCACGGTGGTCCACGCTCTGGTTACATCCCGTTTGGACTACTGAAGCTCCAATTAGTACAATTTAGAGGAAACTCGAGGCACCATTCTTAAGATAGACACCACTTCTGGGATATTTGACATTCCCCTCCAATCCCATTACTCTAGAGGAGACAGGAAGCACTGTTCTTAAGGCACATCCCTCTTCTCTGGGCTCCTCTCCTTTCCTCCCATTCTGCAGTGCTTACTCTCAGGGAGAACAGGAGACATTGTTCTTAAGGCAGACCATTTATCTCCATGAGCTCCTTTGCTCTCCCTCCCAATCCCCTTACTCTCGAGAAGACAGCAGGCATTATTCCGAAGGAAGACCACCCCTATTTCTTGTTTCCTGATGAAGCATCACAAACTGATAGGCGGAAGTCTGTCTGTGTCATTTCATGGACTCTGTGATGCTTCATTAGGAAGCTGTTTCAGAAGTATTAATAAATGGGGGAAGGCTGCATGAGATAATGCCGTTAGTTTTTAGACCTGTTCCTGGGATAATTTGGGGCACTGATTAAGAAAATTGCATTCAATAAGACTACATCAGCTCTATTTTCTTAGATATAGTTGTGATTTTCACTGGGTGAGCAGATGAAGACTGGTATATGGCATATGTTCTGTATCCCAAAACTTGATAGGTAAAAACTGATGCCATTTTTGGAATCAGCAGGTCAAATATACCCAGAAACATATTTAAGATTTGAAGCATCAAGATGTGTGTTGATCAATGTTTCTGGTGTTAACACTGTTTAAAAGATTTTATATTATTTCTGTAGTTTGTTTGAGGTGTATGATCCTGTTTGGTTTAGATTCATGATTTTGGCCACATAGCTCTACACTGCAGCAATATGTGTATCTTTATATTTCTGATTGAGTATAGCTATTTGTCTATGTATCTATATCATACACCAAAATGTAGAGCATGGCCCTGAAATGGTTACTGCCCTCTGCTGCAAACTAGTTCTGATATTTTTCTATATGTATAAAGAGAGATCTGCTTTGCTCAATGAACCTTCTGACTGTTTAGGTGGGCTCTGGGGATGGGCATTTACATTGTATTATATTAAGACTATGAAGTCCTGCTGAATATGGAACAGTTACGGATCCATAACTCTAGGTTACAAATCCATAACTGCAATACAAAACGCCAGGGTAGATCATTATTCAGATGTATCGGTGGAGTTCTATAATCTAGTGACTCACAGGTGTCCTGCTTTTGCTTTTATGTTGCCCATTTGTAAGGGAGATGATTTATTAAGACAGCTAAGCAGATACAAGACATAGTGGTGGTAGAGAGAATAATTGCTCCACTTAAACTGTAATGACAGTGTTTGCTGAATTCTGTCATTTTGCCAATACAGTAGTTCTGAATTTTGTACTTGTTATTCTGTTTTACCAAGTCATGAAAAAAGATGAAGCTTGGAGAGGTCACTTAGCTGCACTTAGTTTATTTACTCTTTGTACAAGGCATGATGTTTAAAATTGCAGGGGACTGACAACTTTTCTTTATGAGAGGGGCAAAAGCTCTTATTACAGAGAAATGGATCATAAATGACTTGTTCTCCAACTTCTCTTCCCAAAGGGATGTTGATGGAGGCTTCTTCCCCTCCCAAAGAAGGAAGCTTAAATTACTTAAGGGACTCCTTAGCTGCCACCGGTGCAATTAGATTAATGTAGACAAGATTTTGATTTATTTCTGGAGATTTTATTTTCCCTAGGTCAGTAATTCTGATTTGGAATAGGAAAGAACTGAACTCCAATATTGTATTGAATGCATGCTTACCACTTAAATTTGCTTTAGCATTCTTCCCCTTTCTTCCCTTTTCAGGGGAGTAGAGCCATGTATGAAGACAGAAACTGTAAGAAAGTTTAATATTTTGGCAAATAATTAATTAGCAGATGGGTGAATAAATGGTATATCACGTATTTTTAACTTAAGGTAAACAAATTATACACTGGAGGACCATAAAGTAACTCGTTTTATTTATTTATTTATTTATTTAATTATTTACAGTATTTATATTCCGCCCTTCTCACCCCGAAGGGGACTCAGGGCGGATCACGTTACACATATAAGGCAAACATTCAATGCCTTGACATAGAACAATGACAGAAGACAAACGCAGGCTCCGAGCTGGCCTCGAACTCATGACCTCTTGGTCAGAGTGATTGGTCTCAGCTGGCTGCAGCTGGCTGCTCACCAGCTTGCGCCACAGCCCGGGCCCATTACATCATGATGCTGTTCTACAGAAATACCAAAAAAGAAATCTAAGGTTTTGAAGGTTACTTCTATTTTGTGCTAGACTAAGCCCTCTTAATGTTTATTTCTAAGAAAAAGTTTGTAAATGTTATGTACATATTTAGAACAATTTATCTTTTTTCAAAATCTGAATATTAAAGTAACACTGTGTAATAAAAGACCAAACAACAAAACTATGGAACAAAGGGCCATTTACTGGCCTATTTAAACTACAAATCTCTACAGTAATAACTAGGCTGGAGGGAGCAACAAAGACATTAGTCATGATGGAGTAAAAGGTATCATCCAATGACTACCTCCTCGTCTTCCTCTGGGTGAACACCTGACCCCAGGGGCAGTCCACTTAATGGCTTGCTGGCCCGGACGGTCATTACTGGAAGACCATTCCAGGGGCACTCCCTCCCAAGTCCCAAAATTATATAAAAGAAAGTGGGAACCCCCTGGTCCATCCCCAAGTGGGAAAAATCTCAAGATGCCCCCAAGCCCTGGAACTTATAAGGGCCATTCCAGATACCTCCCTTCACCCCCAAATTGAGGGTGCCAAGGTGAACACTCACAATGTTTTCCCCCCAGTTCCTGCCATTGGAAAATTAGTTAACAGTGCCACCCAAATAACTTCCTTCCTCCAACAAACACAATATGGGGTAGGCAAAAATTTAAGGTTTATCTACACTGTAGAATTAATGTAGTTCGACAGCGCTTTAACTGCCATGGTTCAGTGTTATGGAATCCTTGTAGTTTTGCACAGTCTTTAGCCTTCTCTACCAAAAATGCTGGGGCCTCACCAAACTCCAACTCCCAGCATTCCATAGCAAACTATATTAATTAATTTGGTAAGTGGAAGTCAGCTGCCTTTCGTAAATTAATGTTGAATTCCAGGTAGCTCTTTCATAAATGGAAGGTTACATGTCTTACTGGAGCAGTGGGTTGTTGTAGGGGTGAAGTGAAAACCTTTGTGTATTATTTTTAATAGCAGGCCATGGTGTCATTTCACACATGGTTATGGATGGTTCACCCAACACTTTAAAACATATTTTAGGACCAAATGGGGCTATAGAGAAAAGGAGGTATAAACTTTATCCTTTCTATCTGTGGAACTATCCAGACGATGGATTAATTCTGGATCCAGCTCATTGGGTAATAAACAGATATGCAGGCAACACATTGATTATTTAAAATCCAATCTCTCTCCCTCTTCCCCAATTTATAAATAAATTACTTCCTGGTAAAATTTAGAATTGATGTATTTTTAAAAAGATATGCTACAATAATTCAATGTCCTCTATCTTTCTGCCTCTTTGTGAAAATTTGCTTCATATAGCAAATGTGTTTGTGTGTGTGTGTGTGTTTAGCCACGTAACAAAAGGTGGGCATACATTTATGATGAACTGTAATTTTGAAGTGCAAACTTTGTCTGCCTTTGGTGTTTATACAAACATTTCCATAAACCTTTATCAATGCTGGTGATGTCATCAGAATCTTGCTATAAAATGATGGATTAGGTATTTAATCGCAGTCCATCCATTACTCAACATGCTATTTGCCACATATTCTCTCTCTTGAAAACTGAGCATGAAACTGGATTCACACAGGAATGAACAGATTTGTAATAACCTAGATTTTCTGTTTTGCCATTTACATTGTGGTAACACTGGACAAGAAGATCTGCCATGGTGAAGCTTTTAAAAAGCAAAAATGTTATAGTGACTAATGTATGTTTAGAGTGGTGACAGTAACCATAGTGGCACCCATTATTGTCTTTTTTTAAAATAAATTTTATTGTGTTATGTGAAAAAAGCATACAATGTATGAAATTCAACTATCAAAGTATAAATATTATTTCCCCAACCCCCCCATTCCAACCCATGAACCCCCACCCAAGACACTACACCATAGAAATTAGTATCTAACAAAACTCTATTATTATCATTACATTAATAAATTCCCTATACAGTTATTTCAAAATCTATTTTTGTCCTCTTTTATAAATTCTGAAAGGCAAGTCTCCATTTTCTAACAAACTCTTCATTGTTTCCTCCCCTTATGCCAGTGGAGAGCTTGGCCATTTGAATATACTCAACTAATTTTCATCTCTAGTCCTTAACAAATAGTTCTTTTTCTCCCCTCCATGTGATGATTCATGGGCCATGTAGTCCCGTTCCTAGTGCTGTTGTGACAGATGAAGAGGAAAACTTGGGTTTTCCACCATTTCAGCCAGAAAAGGAACTATCCCAGCCAGAAATGGAGCCTTTGCACCTGCAGGAGGTTTGTCTTCCAGAAATCTGCCAAACAAGCCCTGAGTCGAAATCTCCCCCTTTTTCTCGCCGTAATTATTATCTCCAGCAAAAAGGAGTACAACAGGCTAATCGCAGGAGCTTGAGAATTGCAGCAAAGCATTCAGATGATTAAGCCTGCTTCCATGAGAAATTTTAGGGAGTCATACATCTGGACACAGAGATTGACTTTCGTTTCTGATTCCCCAGAGAAGTGTTCTCTGGTGGGAAAACGAGGCCTATTTAGGTTCCTTGCTCCCGAAGGAATCTTGCGGAGTCAATTCGTCAACTACCGGAGCAGCGTGTGTGGACAGCTACTCCTGCTCTCAAGCCTTTGTTCCTGTTCCAAGCCTTCATTCCCAGCCTTGTTTTCTCCCCGGATCTTGCCTTGTTTCCCGGACCTCGCCAAGTAATTACCACGGATCTTGTTCTAGCTCCTCGTCTCCTTGTTGCCTTGAATCAAGCTTTGTGTTCCAAGAATCAAGTTATTTCTTAGCCTTGCTCAAGTTCATGGACTAAAGGACCTTGTCATCTCCCCTCACTTGCTTGGCAAGTGAGTGTTTCGGTTATTGGATTACAACTTTGGACCTTAATATTTCATATTGGACATTGCTTCTTTGGACTAATTTTGACCTTTCCTGAAAGGTCTGCTTCTGGACTATTTTCTATACTTGTTTTTATTAACTTTATATATTTCCTTAATAAAGATATTAGATAGATTCTGGCCTCTGTGTATGGTTATTGGTGCTCTGCAGCTTGGGTCGTGACACTCCAAGACTTTGCTATTTTAATTCAAAGCTATATTGGCAAGTTTCTATATCTTTTTTACTGATTCTTTCTTGAAACAAGCTCAGTAAGCATATTTCTGGGTTTTTCTTAACCTTTTAGAAATTATTTTATTAGTTTATCTACTATTTATACCAAATTCAATATTTTTGAGTGGTAAATTTGTTTATTTTATTCAAAACAGAGTAGGATTTCTAGAATATTTGACCTTAATAGAAAAAAGCAAATTCTATAGAACCTTGTTGGGAATATTTTGAACCCTACAGTAACTGGTCTGAAACTGTGAAAGAAGCAGATCTTCTTTGAGATACAAGAGAGAGACAGTGGAGTGTAGCTTCAGGAGGGGAGTATACAACATAGTAAACATTGAAAAAGAGCAATTACAGTGTTCCCTCACTTATCACTGGGGTTAGGTTCCAGGACCACCAGCAATAAGTGAAAATCTGTGAAGTAAGGATGCTATATTTATTTTAATATTTATACATTATTTTAGTAGTTATACACTATTTTAAGTATTTATCAACCAATTGTGTGTTGATAAATCGCCTCCTTCTCCTCCTGTTGCCGCTTGGGTTCCTTTTCTCTCCTTTTGGCTTCTCCTTCCTCCCTTCCTTAGGCTGTAAATTGTAATTTTTTATGATTTATAATAGTCTTAGAGTTTATTGAAAAACCGCAAAACAGCGAATCTGCGAAAAGTGAACCGCGAAGTAGTGAGGGTACACTGTAAATATTATTAGTTGAGCCATTGATTCACTTGGATTTACTTGTGTGCATATTCAGTATTCAGCTGTTGATTTAATGAAGCTACATTAGGTCTAACCAATGAGATTTCAGTATTCTACAACCTGTTACCAACTTGGAAAATTAAGCAGTAAAGCATTGTACCATACCACTCTGAAAGTAATTTTCTCCCCTAACCACTACTCCCTCCTCCTTGGAAAGTACTGATGAGGGAGACATGAAACCTTGTAGGGATGCACTTCCCATTGCAGCCCCCTCTAAAAGAAGTAATATCAGTTTGTTCCCAAAATGCCACTTTTGCATTTTTACCTTATCTTCAGGATCCCCTTGAGCCCAAACGATAACAAGAAATAAGTGGAAGTCACTTCCTGTTCACTTCCTATTAAAAATTGTTCTCCTGGAACTAAAATGGCCCAGGAAGGAAAAAAATGTGGAAAAATACCCCAAAGTCCTTAGAGAAAAAATTGAACCCCACAAGGCTGTAAAAGCAGCCCTGTCTGTGTGTGTGTGTGTGTGGGGGGGGGGGGGGGGTGATGCCTAAGGGCCACTCTTTGCCAATTTTTAGTTTTATGATAATTGAATTACTAAAAGCTGTTATAATTGTGTTTACATCAGATTAGTCTAATTTAACTCAGATATAATACACCAAACAGTTGGGTGTTGATAAATGATGGTACAGTGTTAATTTTGAATAATTCCTTGAGCTTCTGCAATGTCAACAGAACCTTGGAGGAAAAGATTGGTGTGTGTGTTTGTGTATACATGTTCTCACACATATAACATTTGCTTCAAGAATAAATCTAACACTGGCCTGATTAGACCTAACTATGAACAGTATAATTCATTGCATTAGATAGTTAATAACTATGTATATTTTCAACAATAATATCCCATTGAATGCCTGAAGACACTAGCTTAAAGGTCTTAGAAAAATTATTTAAAATGAAGCAAAACATATCATTTATATCATAGCAGGAAGACTATCTAGAAAAAAGGATAATGATTGCAGTTGATTGGTATAGCAGAAAGAGCACTTTGATAGTTCACATTAGGACTCTGGTAATTGAAAGTATTTAAAAATAACTGCAACCTATTTTTCATTGATTAAAAAGGTCACTGACAGACCAAGGTACTGCATTCATTTTGCATTCAACTCAACTGAATGAAACTTGGAGATAATACAATATACTCCTCCCTCACATTTAATGTGAGTTGTCCCTTTTTTCTCTGAAATGGAACCAAATTAATAATCAGGGGTTTAATTTATTAATGCTCACTTTCTTCCAAGAAGTAAAGCTTTGTATTTATATTTCCTTGGTTGAGGGTAAATATGCATGGTCACATTATTTCTAAAAGACCAATAAGGGAGTCAGTATATCTATAAGCAAGTCTAGACTTTTCCCAGCAGCAGTGATTATGCAGATAGTCATTCATCCAAACTGATAGTAATTGATTCTTTTATTGCAACAATAAAGATATTGGGAGATTTATTTATTTTACACAGGCAGTAAAATCCGCCTTGAAGTTGGCTAGACATCAGGGTGTCTAAAAAATGTCACCCCCCCCCAACCAAAAAATGCACATCCAGCCAGAAACAGTGTGATAAAAAAAACTTACCAGAAATCCCAGTTTCAGACAGAAAGTCCACTACATCCCTCCTGTGTATTAACAAGGCATAGGAAGGAGCTGAATGCCAAATATGGCATTCTCATGTAAACAGCAGTGAGAAAGCAATTGGAAGAAGAAGACAGTTACACAGCCCAGCAGTAAGGTAAACAATGCCTTCCTTTAAGGCCAGCATTCCCAAGTGAATGCTCGAATTTATTTCCTTGCTTTGTGGAACTGTGAGGGAAGAGCTAGGGAAACAGTTTATCAGGAGGTAAGAGGGGGAGAGAAAAAGGAAATCCTGGGTTTTGACGGAGGCAATTAATTCAGATCAGTATGTGGCTTAAAGGATATTGTGGAGTTTTTTTTGAACTTTCATTGATATTTCAGTCAATTCCTGGAGTGCCTGTGTGGGCTTGTGTGAACTGGATTTCTTAAATTCACATTCAGCTCTGAATTAAATGACTGTGTTGAAGCACCCTGTGTAGCCCTACAAAATCCACATTTTCCTTCTGGAAGTCCCAATCTAAACAGCCATTTCTGTATGAGTGGGACATATTTATAAGTAATAATAATAATAATAATAATAATAATAATAATAATAATAATAAATACTTATTTGTTTCCCACTTTTTTCTACCAAGGGACCCAAAGTGGCTTCCAACATCTTAAAACAGTACAAATCCAAGAACACATATAACACATAAAAACCAAACCATAAAGTAGTGCATAAATAAGCATTAAAAAACAATGATTTAAAACCAAATACCACTGATGTGTGGTCTCATTGGTTCATATAACACACCTGTTTCCTGAATTGCTTGTTTGAGAAACTTGCTGGAATGGTAATCCTCCTTTTAAACAAGCACCACTCCCTTGTTTATACTTTTTTTTTTTTTTACAGATGACCTCCAGCCAGGACTCTCAACCTTCTCTATTGCAGGCTAAACATACCTTGTTCTTTAAGATGCTCTTCATAGGGCATGGTCCCCAAAACTTTGATCTTGACCGGAACACCTTCTAGCTTGTCAATATCTCTTTATTTTTTATTTATTTATTTATTTATTTGCAGCATTTATATTCCGCCCTTCTCACCCCGAAGGGGACTCAGGGTGGATCACATTACACATATAGGCAAACATTCAATGCCTTTTAACATAGAACAAAGACAAACAAACATAGGCTCTGAGTGGGCCTCGAACTCATGACCTCCGGGTCAGAGCGATTCATTGCAGTTAATTGCAGCTGGCTTGCTCTCCCGCCTGCGCCACAGCCTGGGCCCTGACACTATAATATTACCAAACTTGGCACACAGAACCCCCATGACCCCCTTTATGCCCTGGTGCAGATTGGGGGAAAATGAACCATGGATGATGGAATTTGCAGTACCTTCACTTACTTCCTGACACTACTGCAACTACCAGGAAAGAGAGAATTGGACCAAACTTGGCACACATATCCCAAATGGCACACCTTACATGCTGCACTACTTTGGGGGAGGATGGACCAAGGATTAGGGGATTTGCAGTACTTTCAAACACTTTGTCTCTGACAGACCATTGTTACTCTAACTCGGGGATCCCCAAACTTTTTAAACAGGG
The DNA here is from genome assembly GCF_035594765.1 of Anolis carolinensis. NCBI lineage: Eukaryota > Metazoa > Chordata > Lepidosauria > Squamata > Anolidae > Anolis > Anolis carolinensis. The sequence continues at coordinate 173,723,040 of NC_085844.1, forward strand.
GGCCACTTCACTGTCTCTCAGACCGTGGGAGGGCCAGACTATCATTTTTTTTTAAAAAAAACTATGAACAAATTTCCATGCACACTTGTGATGACTCATGGGCCTTGTAGTCCTGTTCCTAGTACTATTGTGACAGACGAAGAGGAAAACATGGGATTTTTGCCGGTTCAGCCAGAGCCGGAGTCTCCTCAGTCTCCTCACCTGCAGGATGTTGATGTTTGTCCTCAAGAATTCAGCCAAACAGGCCTTGGGCAGAACTCCCCCCCGTTTCCCAGAAAAGAATCTTATTCCCGAAACAGAGAGGGGAAACAGAGAGGCTCATCGGAGGAGTTTACGCATTGCTGCCAGAAATCAAGCTGATTAGGCTTGCTTCCCTTGGGAAATTCTAAGGAGTCACACCTCTGGACAGAGTTGGGTTTCGCTTCTCGTTCTCTAGGGAAAGAGTTCTGTTGGTGGGAAAATGAGACCCAATATAGGTGCCTAGCGCCAGGGATACTTTGCAGAGTCAATTGTTCAGCTTGAGGAGAGAGATCGTGTGTGGACTTCGTAATCCCAGTTCCTTGTTTCCCGGATCTAGTTTCCAGCCTTGCCTTGTCTCACGGACTTCCTTGGACTCTGTTCATGTTTCATGTTTGCCTCGTTTCAAGTCTTTGATCTAGCCAAGAATCAAGTTTATTTTCCAGCCTTGTTGTCAAGCTACATTGGACTTTAGAGACTCTGTCATTCCCCACACTATTGCTTGGCAAGGTGTGTGTTTCGGTCAAGTGGATTATAACTTTGAACTCTAATATCTTATATTGGACAATACTTTTCTGGACTATATTTGGCCTTATCTGAAAGGTCTGCTTCTGAACTATATTCTTCACTTGTTTTTATTGACTTTATATATTTCTTTAATAAAGATATTAGATAGATTCTGGCCTCTGTGTAAGGTTATTGGTGCTCTGCAGCCTGGGTCCTGACAGTTTGACTCCGCCACCTCAAGCACCAAACAACCTAAGGCCAGAATGTCTACAGGAACCGGAGCGGAGGCTCAACCGCCCAGTTACACCATTTCCCAAGAAGAATTCAATAGAATCCGTGATACTCTCTGAACGCAGGAGGGAGAAATACTAGGCTTGAAGGAACGCGGAGTGCGTCTCCCTGCCCTAGCGCTACCAACCAAGTTTTCTGGAGAAGCCTCCAAGGTTCATGTTTTCCGTCGCCAGTGCCAGGCGTACTTAGAAGCCCGCCAAGCCGAATTTCCCCAAGAAGATGTCAAAGTGGCGTGGATCTACAGTCTCCTAGATGGGCCTGCGGCCAATTGGGCGACAGCGCTGTTTGATGCGGGTTCCACGCACCTAAGCTCTGCGCAAAATTTCTTGAACCACCTTAGAAAGACCTGGGGGATCGAAGACGATGAGGAGGCGGCCGGCCATAAACTCTGGCGTCTCTTCCAAGGGGACAGGCCGTTGTCCCGGTACATAGCCGAGTTCCGGGTGCTGGCTCAGAGCACCGGCTGGAACGATATAGCCCTTAGAGGACAGTTTCGCGAGGGCCTCAACTTCGAGATGCAGGAAGAGATCTCTAAGGTGGATCCTCCAGGGACTCTTGAGAGACTCATCAACCAGTGTTTACGAGCCGAAGCCCTAATAGCCAACAAAAAACAGTGGCTCCGAGGCCAGAGTGGAAGAGCCAGAGTGAAACCTCCCGCTTCTGCCAGTGTTCATCCACGTCCCGTATGGAGATCCCCACCGCCAGCCCCAAACCCCTTGGGAAGCGAGGAGGAGCCGATGCAGTTGGGCAATGTGCGCCCCAGACTGGATGTTGCCGAAAAGGCCCGCCGCCAACGTTTAAATTTGTGTTGGTACTGCGGGAATGGGGGCCACTTCGCCAGAGAATGTCCAGCCAAAAGGAAGCCCGCCGCCCGCCTGACGGCGGCGTCCTCCGTTGAGCCGGAGGCAGCCGAGGCGGCTGGAGCAAAGCCGGCGGGGAAAGCCAGCGACCGGGCGTAGAGAGGCTCGCCAACCCGGTCAAAAACCCCACTCAAGAGCCGCAAACCGGGATCCTATTTCTCCTGGTGGTCACGCTGTGGTCAGTGAAAAAAGGACCCGTCATGATCCATGCCATGATAGACTCAGGGGCAACAAACAACTTCATCGATAGAGAGTATGCCGACTCTCTGGGATTACAATATCATGATTTCAAGAATGCCCGGGTGGTGCAGGCCATAGATGGCCGTCCCCTAAAGACAGGTCCAGTAAGCCAATGGACTGAACCCACCAGGATGTGGATAAGGGAACACATGGAAGAAATTTCCTTCTTCGTTACCGAGGTTCCCCACTTCCCTGTGATTTTGGGGATTCCATGGCTGACACTCCACGACCCAAACATCTCCTGGTCCAACAGAGAACTACAGTTTGCCTCAAGATATTGCCAAAACCATTGTCTAGTAGCCAAGGTCTGTCATGCCACGGACGCTGAGCCCATCATCACCTTGCCCAAGAAATATTCGGACTTTTGGGATGTTTTCAATGAAAAGGAAGCCGAGAAACTACCCCCACATAGACCCTACGACTGTGCCATTGACTTGGTGGAGGGGGCCCCGATTCCGCGAGGACACCTCTACTCCCTGACTGAACCAGAGCAAGAAGCTCTCAGGGAGTTTATAGAGTCAAACCTTCGCAAGGGGTTCATCAGACCCTCTCAATCCCCAGCTGCTTCCCCAGTGATGTTTGTGAAAAAGAAGTCAGGGGACTTACGCTTGGTAGTGAACTATAGAGCATTGAACAATATCACGAAGCGGAATCGCTACCCCCTGCCTTTGATCTCAGACCTATTAGACCGGCTTCGAGGGGCCAAGGTTTACACCAAGCTGGATCTCCGGGGGGCTTACAATCTAGTTCGCATCAGAGAAGGGGACGAATGGAAAACCGCCTTCCAGACCAAATTCGGATTATTTGAGTCCGTAGTCATGAATTACGGTTTATCCGGAGCTCCCGCAACATTCCAGCATTTTGTCAACGATATCTTCCAGGATTATCTAGATCGGTTCTTGATCATATATTTGGACGACTTTTTGGTGTTTTCTAGATCACAATCGGAACACGAGCAACACGTCAGAATGGTGCTACAACGATTGCGGGATCATGGACTATATGCCAAGTTAGAAAAATGCGCCTTTGATCTGCAAGAGGTAGACTTCCTGGGATACCGCGTCTCGCCACTAGGGCTCTCCATGGACCCGGCAAAGGTTTCAGCAGTATTGGAATGGCGGGCGCCAACCAACAAGAAGGAAGTGCAACGCTTCTTGGGGTTTGCAAACTACTACCGCAAATTCATCCCAGACTTCGCTCGCTGGTCTGACCCAATCACCAGCTGCATCCGTGGGAAACAGCCTTTCTGCTGGACGGAGCAAGCAGAGAAAGGATTCCACCAGCTAAAGCAGTTATTCACGACCCAGCCAATTCTACAGCACCCTGATCCTAAAACCCCTTTTGTTGTGCAGGCTGACGCCTCTGATGTGGCAATTGGGGCTGTACTCATGCAGCCAGTGGGAGAGCATCTTCATCCTTGTGCCTATTACTCCCGTCAACTAACAGCCCCTGAGAGAAATTACACTATTTGGGAGAAAGAACTTTTGGCCATAAAGGCAACTTTTGAAAATTGGAGACATTGGTTAGAAGGGGCCAAATTTCCCATTGAAGTTCATACTGATCATCGAAATTTAGAGCACCTAAGGACCGCACGAAAGTTAAATCAAAGGCAGCAGCGCTGGGCTTTATTCTTTGAACGTTTTGACTTCCAGATCCATTATGTAACCCCGTCTCAGACCAAGCAGGCAGATGCTCTATCACGGAAACCAGAGTATGCTGCAGGACGCAGAGAGACCTCAGAATCTCGATTGCTGCAACCCGAAAACTTTGCCACGCTCACAGTGGGAAACACCAAATCCACTTCAATTGAACCAACTCCCTCTAACCCAGAATCCCTTTGCACTCAAGAAATTAGAGCCAGTCAACAGACAGATGCCTGGGCTCAAGAACAGATTCGCCAAGGACTACGTTTCCCTTTCTCACTTAAAGATGGGCTACTATGCTACAGGAATCATGTTTACATCCCTCCAGGTCCAGGCAGAGAAAAAGCACTTCATCTGTGTCATGACAGCAAGCCAGCAGGGCATTTTGGACTTTTTAAAACCATGCACTTGATCCTACGAGATTTCTGGTGGCCCAAGATCCGCAAGGATGTGGAGAAATATGTCAATACCTGTCCTGTATGTCAGCGTTCCAAGACACGAAGGGAGAAGCCGTCAGGGCTACTGCATCCCCTTCCCACTCCTTCTCGCCCATGGGAGATAATTTCCGCAGATTTTATCACTGACCTACCACCCTCCCTTGGATTCACCACGATCCTAGTGGTGGTGGACCTTTTTACCAAGTTGGCCCATTTCATTCCCTGCGATGGTCTCCCCACGGCCAAAGAGACTGCAGATTTATTCCTTCAACATGTTTTCCGACTACATGGATTGCCCAAGAGTTTAGTCACTGACCGTGGATCTCAATTCACCTCTCGTTTTTGGAAAGCACTACAGAAACTATTGGGCATAGACTCTCGTTTATCTTCAGCTCACCATCCCTAAACGGATCGTGTGTGGACTTCGTAATCCCAGTTCCTTGTTTCCCGGATCTAGTTTCCAGAACTTGCCTTGTCTCACGGACTTCCTTGGACTCTGTTCATGTTTCATGTTGCCTCGTTTCAAGTCTTTGATCTAGCCAAGAATCAAGTTTATTTTCCAGCCTTGTTGTCAAGCTACATTGGACTTTAGAGACTCTGTCATTCCCCACACTATTGCTTGGCAAGGTGTGTGTTTCGGTCAAGTGGATTATAACTTTGAACTCTAATATCTTATATTGGACAATACTTTTCTGGACTATATTTGACCTTATCTGAAAGGTCTGCTTCTGAACTATATTCATCACTTGTTTTTATTGACTTTATATATTTCTTTAATAAGATATTAGATAGATTCTGGCCTCTGTGTAAGGTTATTGGTGCTCTGCAGCCTGGGTCCTGACAACACTGCACATATGTTATTTTGAACTGTGGTGCCCAGAATTGGACACAGTATTCCAGGTGAGGTCTAACCAAGGGCCCTTCCATACTGCCCATTATCCCAGGATCTGATCCCAGATTATCTGCTTTGAACTGGAATGTATGAGTTCTCACTGCCAGATACCCTGGGATAAACAGATAAACTCGAGTCAGATCCTGGGATATAGGGGCAGTGTGAAAGCGCTCCAAAGCAGAATAGAGAGGCACCATAACTTCCCTCGATCTAGACACTATATCATTTCTCTATATTTATATTAGTAATCAAAATAAACATAAAAGAGTCCTAAATTCCCATTCCGGGGGAAGGGAAGGAATACTGTATAAACTATTTCTTAATCACAATGTTGCCAACTGTTTTGAAGAATATTTCTTCCTCATTTTTTCTTCACTTTTATAAGTGAAACAACATTTTTAATTGCCAAGAAAAGTAAACTGTTAATTTTAGGTCAATGATGCTAACCCAAATCAGCATCACTGACCCAGTGGATGAAAATTGGACATTGATAGTCATAATTTAAATGTAACTTTAATACATAAGTAAGAGTTCTGTGAGTTCTGTATTGAATTAGGACATTCATGAATAAATACTTTGATATAATCAAAATTATATGACTAGAAATTGACCTACTTAGCATGCAATATGCCTGTGAATCCCCTAGCTAATAGCACAGTAACCTAGCATAGCAATGCTCTATTTTACAGTGCACTAATCTGCATGCAAATGTTAAATTATTAGGCTTCTTTCTCACAAAAGATTTGATGCTCAGAAGATCAGAAAAAATAACAAGGAAAAGCAGGAATGTGAAAAAACTAGGACTAGAAAGACTCTGTTGTTGATGGCTTACATGGGGCTTCAAGATAGAAAATCATGCCATCACATTGTCAGTATATCACAGGCTGCAGTGTTCCTAAAGAGTGTTGATAGTGAACACACTTTTCATTAAGGAAAAGCATGAAAAGCACACATTGGTAGGGGAGAAGAAAATAATCTATGAAGTACACAATTTCCTTTTCTTTCAGCAAAGTCTCAATAAGAAACAGGAAGAAACTATCTTATAATATGGCCACTTGTACATATGTTGGTATTCCCTCTTCACACTTACAACTCTTCTGCAGGCTTGGATTATATTTTGCTGTATCAAGATTGTTTATAATAGCTCACAGGAAGAAACTGGCAAAGCCACCTCTGAGTATCTCTTGCCTAATAACGAGGTATGAAATTCATGGATTCACCATATGCTGACAGGCAACTTGAGGGCTCATACATACTTGCTTACATACACTATAATTTGAATTTGATAATGTTTTCTATGTATGGTTCACATTATAGTGTATATATATACTTTGCAGACCAGAGTGGGAACTTCAGAACTCAAACTTGTTTATACTCTCTGTTAGTGAACCTTTAAATAAAGTTTAATAAAGTTGCTTTTCATTTTGTAAAAAACCAGGACAACTTTGAGGTCAGGCATTCAGAATACCAGTGTGCTTTATGCTCGAATATTAGGCTTCAACTACATAGATGTTAAATCTTGCTAAAACATAAAACCCATTGTGTAACCTGAAAATTGTTTGCGCTCTTGATTGGTAAATCTTTAAAGAGAGAATTTTTTGAAATTGTTTTTCATTTTACAAAAGACAGGGGGAATTTGAGATCAGGGAATTCGATCAGGGTAGTATTTGTTAAGGGCATTTGGCTTAAACTACATAGCTTTTAAATCCTGGTTAAACCTTAAAGCTCGTTGTGTTATTTTAAGGCACTCGCTCACCACCTTTCCTCTCACCAATATACATGCATACATATCTACATATTTACATATAAATATATAAGTAATAAAATAATTCACCAGAGAGCCATATTTTAAAGATTATGGGAAGGATATTATTACCCAAATTATCCAGTTGAAATATCAGCAAAGCTTTAAAGATGCCATAAATATTCACTTTAAAACCATAGAAGATGGGTGGGTAGTTTGTAGATCCATAAGATGTAGAATCATAAAATTCTCAAATTGGAAAGGACTACAAGCTCCAACAAGCTGTTACGCAAGAATGCACAAGAAAGCATTGTAGATTATAATTTATTTTTCTCTTCTTTATGAGAATGAAAGTTTATCCTCACAAGGCAAGAATATAACAGCTTTTTGGTTTTGATAACTTTTCACTTATCTGAAAAACTAAATGCAAAGTTGTTCATGCAAAATACAAATATTTGTCCCATAAAGGAAGGTAGGACTCATAGGAAGATGGAAGGTGGGGGGAGGAGAGAAAAGACAGAAGGAGAAAAGCATAAGAGGCATTTGTCTCTTTGTTCTTGGAAAGAAGAGGAAGGAAATCATGGTAGTTGACAATATATTTAACAGAATGTGAAGAAATTTCAAGGTATTCTGTCTTATTACAAATTACAGGGCACATTCTACTACCCAGCGATTTCAGACAGCGCTTTAATGCAAGTGCAATCACATTTCTTAAATGTGATTGTGCCTGGGTTGAAGTCCACACACCAACCCCATCATCTACGCTTTCCCGGGGGAGGGGGTGCCCAGATGCCTTGCCGGGTCTTCCAGCAGGGCATCCGGACACAAAAGAAAAACCCCTAAAAAGTCATTCCGGGAAGTGTGCTGCAAGGTCTAATGCTAGCCCAATACGTTATTTTCTCATTTAAAGGGTTTTTTGGGGGGGGCGGGGGAGGGGCCATCCTGCATCTCTGGGCTCCAGGAGCCTAAAAGGTGCGAGATGGGTGTATGGACAGGCCCCAGGGAAGTCCCAGGACTCTTTCACAAAGGCGCAGGTATAATGGGCTTTGTCTCGAATTAATCCTCTTTTACCGGATGTGTTGTTTGGCCACCTTCCATTTTGAACCGGGAGCTCCTGGGATAAAGATACTGCCTGCATGGGCCCTTAGTTACCTTGAATATCAGGAAGCTGTGGTAGAAATATTATATCTTGTGCATTTTTCAAGTGAGGGCTATCTGCACAACAATATTTCTCAAGTTGAAAATTGTACTTGTTTCATTTCATTGCAATTTTTGAGTTCTCAAGCCTCATAAATGGAACTAGAATAATAAAATCGTAGAGTTGGAAGAGACCTCACGGGCCATTTAGTCTAACCCTCTGCCAAGAAGCAGGAAGATGACATTCAAAGCACCCCCAACAGATGGCCTTGCAACTGTAGGGGAAAACTGTGTAATATCAGACATTCTTGCTAGATTTTGATTTGGCTGTAAAAATTAGCAAAGGTGATGGGAAATTTATTTTCTTTCACCTCCTTTATCCAGTAGTATGAAATGTGGTTTCATTTGGGATTGACAGAACTGAAAAGAAATGAGTAAATGATACAGAATAACACTTAAATTCTTATCTGAAACACTAAGGCTGCAATTCAAATTCCCAAACTACATTAATTATTATGAATTGGAGAACCTGTATTTGATCCCTTCTGGCATGGACCCGTTTGCAACTGACTTAAATAATAAGTAGCTCAATTTTGTACAGTATTTATTGCATGATCCCCAAACATATTCCCATGATATCTATATGAACGTTTTGCTTTAACAATATAGTATTCTCAGATTTTTGGCTACTCGGAAGTGTCAAACTGTGTTTTTGTCCAAATTTAGAGAGCCTATATTTGATACCTTCCAGCATGATTTCACTTGCAGTTAACCTTTTAAATAATTGGTTGTTCATTTCCATACAATATTTAATCCATGAGTCCTTAATATATTCCCATGACATAGAGACCATGTTTGACACAGTGCTATCAGTTTGTGCATTTAAGTCTCTGTGCTATAACCAAATAATAATTTTAGAGAATAATTATACATCATTTCCCTTTTTGTGTCTCTTTAAAAAGACCCTCTGTTTGTTTGTGAAAACTTTTACTTTTATTAATGTTTTAATTTAGGTGATTTCCCTGCCTTCTTCACACATCTCCATCCCTCCGTGTACACCCCATGGTTACAATACAAGTTAATACAACATCTGATTTAAAGCAAATGTTGAAATCCCATTGATTCTCATAGCGATGCATTAATAGTGGAAACATAGGATCTTTCTTTTATTCTTGAGAATATATATATATATATATATATATATATATATATATATATGGCTTTGTTTTGCTTAACTGTCTCCTGCTGCCACTTTGACAATATGAATGACAGTAGGGAGCAAGAATGAAAGAAAGCAATTGAAAGAAGCACTTTGCCACTGTTGTAATTTTGAAATTGACAGCATTTTTTTAGCCCAAAGACTCAGGGAAAATGCAGTTTTCCTCTTGGCTTCCTGTTGTTTCTCCAGCAGGGAAAGGCATTCTGTGATGTTGAGGAACAGTGGGAGGCCAAGATGAAAATAATTTCTTATTTGAAACATTGGATTGCAACAGAAAATCAGTGATTTTTACTTGCCAGTGTGACAAGTTCTCTACTTTTCCATTGGCAAATAAAAATGATACATAATTGTAATCCCCTTGTTGAGTAATAATTTATTTGCCCAGCAAATATTTTTCCATTAAAAAGTTATTGGTTATTTATCTTTAAATGATGAGAACTCACATCTGTTTTTGAGAGAAGTAGTGAAATGAAATAGGACTAAATGCATTATAAACATTTTTTGTACTTACTTCTTTATAACCTACCGATGCACTTTGCTGGCTGCATGGAACAAATAGAAACTGTCCTCCAGAAAACTACTTAATTGGAGAAGTGCACTTAAAAGTGCCCTTGCTGTCAGAATTCATGGTGCACTGCTTTGAGACTAGAACCATAATGTAGAAACTGGAAAAACCATCATCCTTCAAATTAAAACCAATTAATGTAAAATAAAGAGACAAAGAAAATGTATGATGCCCACAGTCTTGTGTGTTCAAGAAAAAGAAAGAGAAATATACCATATATACTTGAGTATAAGCCAACCCTAATATAAGCCGAGACACCTGATTTTACCACAAAAAAGTGGGGCAACTTATTGACTCGAGTATAAGCCGAGGGTGGAAAATGCAGCAGCTATGGGTAAATTTCAAAATGAAAATAGATCCCAATGAAATTATATTGAGGCTTAACCTCAGTAGGTTAAAGGTTTTTCAATATTTACCGTATTTCAAAGAAAAACAGTAAACTAGCTCTGTAAGTGAAAAAGTAGGATCAACAAAAACAATATGGTATTAACAATAAAATAATAATAATAATAATAATAATAATAATAATAATAATAATACTTCATTTGTACCCTGTCCTATCTCCCATGGGGACTCAGGCCAGTTTCCAACATGCTGCTGCTCAGTCGTTTAGTCGTTTCCGACTCTTCGTGACCTCATGGACCAGTCCACACCAGAGCTCCCTGTCGGCTGTCGCCGCCCCAGTTCCTTCAAGCTTCCAACATAGTAACAGGCAAACATTCAGTGCCTATATAAACAATGCAGAGCTAGATATAGATCTATAATTATATATACTAATTTCACATATGCATTTCCCCTGAAACATTTACAAATCCTCTATATATCTGCGCATTTCCCTCCAGCAATATTTGCAAGCCCTATATATCTATGTTTATATCTATCTAGAAATCTTGATGTGTGTGTGTGCATTCCCCCTGCAATATTTGCAAGCCCTACATATCTATATTCATATATATCTATCTAGACATCTCTCTATATAGATAATTATATCTGTATAGGATTTGCAAAGACTTGCAAACATATGAGGGGGAAATTCATATATAAAATTAATGTATATAGATAGATAGATAGATACAAATATAAAGGTACATAGGGATTGCAACGTCTTGCAGGGGAAAATGCCTATATATCTGCAGCAGAGATTAACAAATATTTCAGGGAAAAATGCTTCTATAAGATTAATGGGTATATATATATATATTCTTCCTGACTTGCAAGGGCTTCATTCCCTTTTCAAAATATTCCCTTGGTTAAGAGCGAGGGAGACTTTGGAAAAGAAAACTCTGATAAGGGAGGGTAAGATGAGAGATAAACATATCATATATTGCAAGAAACAGCCTCCAGGCTCCGCTGCCACCTTGACCCGATTATAAGCCGGGGTAGGCTTTTTCAGCTCATAAATAAGGGCTGAAAAACTCGGCTTATCTTCAAGTATATACGGTATATTGTACTGTCATGAGAACTCTGTGCTGAACAAATAACTTGTGCTTTCTGTTAGGGAAATTCTCCCCAAAACAGCAAAAACATTTAAAAGACAAAAAGAACATTTAGCTCACAGCAAGTGGAAAGCAATATAGTGTGGCTGTTAAGAATTCTTGAACTTGAGGACGTGAGATGCAGACTTCAATCTGAAATGTTTCAAAAGGTTTATTAAAACATACATTTCTTGATAGAAAGGGATTGGGTCAAAGGTTTCTCTTTAACTCTATTACTTCTAAGTTCAAACAAGGAGGGGCTTTATGGTGGTAAGATACACTTTTAAATAAGTTTTACAGGGGAGATGGGGGGGCTTCAAGGTGGCTACATGTAGCCACACACCACCACCACCCCAGGAAAGCACGACGTTTGGGTGTTTGGGTAGAGACAGGAACCTGTGTTGAAGCGGGTCATTTTAAGCTACTTCAGCACAAGTTTTAGTGTTGTGTGGAAGCGCCCAGAGACAGAATGAAAGGAAGTGAATGAATGACCACAAGGTCTTAAAACAAAATGAACATGTATCCCAAAGAAATTCCATTCTACGTCATCAATTAGGATGGAAGGAGAAAGGCTAAAGAGTGAGAGAAAACAGACACAACAATAGGCATCCAGAAATAAAAGAGAAGGAATTCCCTCATCTATCTATCTGCATCTCATTCAGAACTACACAGTTGAGCAGCATGAGATTGAATTCCACGACTTTCCTTCTCAATAGCCCAAGCCTCCTGCCTGGCTTTGGTTATACTCTTAGACAGGATTGTGGAATCTCTGGGCTGAATCATTCTGACCATTTAAGTTTTTGAATGGTTCCTCCAGAGACTAGGTACAATAAAGTCCCATTAAAACCAGGGAGACATCTGAGTAAATATGGCCAGGACCAGTGTGCAAACTCTCTTTGAAAGTTGTTTGTGAAGCTTCTGAAAAAGCCATCACAGCAGATCTTACAGCTTCAGGAAAATAAATTATTCTAAGACTAAACTGAAAGTACTTCTGAACATTTTTACAGATGTGGGGGAGGACTGAAATGTTTTCTCAAATTGATTCCCCCATCCCAAGCTTGCTTATTTTGCTGCTGCTATCACATGGATCAGAGTCCCAATGGTAGCCACCATTTTTCCTTATAGCCTTGCTAAGTAGCATCAATCATTCATCCCCTTCCATGGAAATGAGTGAGAGGGCATTATCCTCATTCTCCTTTGTTTCATGATGACCTACAAACAAGCACTGCCTGCCTAAGGAGGTTGGGAATCTGGCTTTTCTAACCTTCTGACAATTCTAAAAAGAGCTGAAATGCTAAGCTTAGAAACGTAGAAATAAGATGTTATTCATTTATCTAAAAGTAACTTCTTGGTATTGTGTAACTGATGCAGATATACTTACTGTAGTTATACAGTAAGACTACTCTAGCCACAGGGGATAGATTTTTGGCTGAACCATGGTTATATTAAACTAGATATGATCAAACACCATTTGAAACCAAGCAGCTTGGACGATAATTGCGGGATTAGGTGCTACGTTTTTAAGAGTTTTTAATCGTATTTATATGCTTTATTTGATTTTAATGTTTATCGTGTTGTGTGTTTGTATGCTTTATGTTTCAATGTGTCATTGTATAATTGCCAAAACTGGTAGCGGCTCCAAGTCCCCTCCGGGGTGAGATAGAGCCAGGTAGAAATACAGTAAATAGATAAATAAAATTAAATTGCATCACTTCTGGTCACTTATGATGGTCCCATGAATTGAATATTCCATAGAGTGTTCATTCCAGTGTCTTTCTCTGAAATATAACTATATCTGGTATTCTCCGATCTTTGTAATAGGGCAAATTCTGCTTAACTGTAATGATCAGATACTGTCTGGTGCCTTCAGTATATTTAAGATCAGCTTCTTGGTGAAGATCAGCTTCTTGGCTTTCTTTTTTTCCATGTCAGGAGCGACTTGAGAAACTGCAAGTCGCTTCTGGTGTGAGAGAATTGGCCGTCTGCAAGGACATTGCCTAGGGGATACCCGGTGTTTAATGTTTTGCCATCTTTGTTGGAAGCTTCTCTCATGCCCCCGCCTAGGGAGCTGGAGCTGACAGAGGGAGCTCACCCACTCTCCCCAGATTTGAACTGCCAACCTGTCAATCAGCAGTCCTTCCAGCACAAGGGTTTAACCCATAGCGGCACCAGGGGCTTCTTGGCGAAGGCTTCTTGGTGAAGGTGAGTGATTGTGTTCCCATCTCGGTCTCCTTTTGTCTTGTCATCAGAATTATATTTTGTTACTGAAACATTCATGAAGTCTGTATTTCTATACACCCTGGATAGAATTAAGTCCCATTGAACATTGGAAAATTTACTATTAACTAAGTCTGTATTATTATAGATCAGTTTGCACATTCTTAATTATTAACATAGATGGTTTACAAATCTTGATCTATTTATTTAAAACTCTCCTGCAAATAATTATCTATCTGTGCCAAAGTCAATTTAACACAATCCTTGATCTAATAATAGTCATAGCTAGACCAAAGCAGAATTGTTTCCTGTTATATTTGTGTCTTGGAAAATAATCATACATGCTTAACTTAAAAGCCCATTAATATTTTATATTAATACTGATCAGCCAGACCTTAAAATCTGAATGTAAATTTTGCTATCTTACTTTATGTCCATTAGACCAGCAAACATGTATTTAGTCAATGTGGGTTACCACTAAACACACCCATCACTGGGATTTATGAAAAAGTTTAATCAAGTGTAATTTATACAGAGGTTTTCCCAGTAATTTTGCCCTCATGTCTTAATCACAAATTCTTCTTTGAACTATTAAGAAATAATTCAATCAACCATTAGGGCTAATTTATGAAAAATGATGAACTGAGAATCTCTGATATCAGATTTCTAATGCTGTTTGCTTAGAGAGGAAAGAATGTGTAAAAAATAAGTCGAAGGAAGGAACAACAGCAGCAATAACAATGACAAACACCCACTTTAATGTATACAATTGACTTCCATCTGAAAGTCATGTCAAATATTGTGGGAGGCTTGATACAAAATAACAGACTACGGATAAACATAAAATACTGCTTTATTATATCCCAGGCACTGGAATTGAGATATACAGAGGCATTTGAATGTAGTACTGCTGTTCAAGTAGTAATCATGCAAAGTGCTATAAAAAGCTCTCAACTGGAGTTTACCATGAATGACAATGCTAAACAAAATGAAATCACCGCTGAGATGATCATCTAAATAAGTTGATGGTATAGTTAAGGTATCAGTATATCTGCACATACAATTATGGGTAATTTTTTGAAATGTAATTCTGATCAAAATTCACTTAAGCTTTGAAATCATTTCCATAAGTCTGTTGTCGAAAACAAGCTCTTATCCCCTTGAAATCAATGTGTGAGCGTGTGTATGTGACAATGTCCTCTTCCACAGTTATAGAAAAATATTAAGTGGGCACATGCATTCAAGGGTTGAGATATAGTATCTCAAATGAAAAGAATTTTCTCTTGTATAAGGTCTGGTGGATGAATGTCATAAGCACGTTGCATTGTTTTAAACTTTGTATATGGTAGTTTATGACTGTTTTAACTGTTTTAACATTTTAGTTCATTGTATATCAGTGTAACGGCATCAATTGCCACTTGTAAGCCGCCCTGAGTCCCCTCGGGTGAGAAGGGCAGCGTATAAATAATGGAAATAAATAAATAAATAAATAAATTTCTTATTGTTTCCTTAGGATGTTAATACCCTGTAGGCTTAATACAGTGTGGTTCCATTTTTACTGCCATGGCACAATGCTGTGGACTCATGGGATTTATAGTTTGGCACCAGGTCTTTGGCAGTAAATACTTTGTAAAACAACATAGTATTGAACCAAGATAGTTAAAATGGTGTCAAACTGCATTTATTCTACAGTGTAGTTTCACCCGTAGTAAATGAATGTTATAAAAAACCCACTGCGAGTTACAAGGTGATTTTTTTTTGGCATGTGAAGACAGGAGGTTAGCTCATTATTCTCTTTGAATCTGAATCAGGTGCCGGACACTTTCTAAAACAAGTCCATAAGCTATGTTACTCGCTTAGTCTGGAATAAAGCTGGTTTCAGATAGTCACATCAGTGATGGAAGGCCTTAAATTATCATATATACCTACTCTGCCTAGTTAATTAAGCAGGTAGGAATGTGTAATTATTATTTTTTGTGACATAATGGCAAGTGAGAAACATTTCTTCATAGTGCATGAAAAATTATCTGTGTTAGAATATGGAGAAGCATAATAGTTTCCAACTGGCAAGGGGAGCAGACAAGGCTGCTTTTTATTAGCCTAACTTGTACCAGACCTCAATTATATCTGAGGGAGGAAGCATGAAAATTTGAAGATGGAACATAAGCAATTTAAGATATACAGATAACACATTCTATTAGCAGAAACTGGCAAAGATTTATAAAAGCTATGTAAGAAACATGAGTCCAGAGATCACTCAAAAAGAACAGTCTGGACAAAATTTTGATGAAGCATAAACTATTTTTTCACAATTCTTCCATGCAAGGGTACTTACAAAAGAAAGCCACATACTCTATGTATTTTTACACTCATATCCCATCCTCATGGAGCCCTCTCTTGCATTTTTATTGGGCAAGAAATGAAAAGTTCATAGCCTATCACAACTGCCTAAAAGCATTAAAGGTTTAAGAGATGATAATATGCTACTCTTTCAGATAAAGAGAGGTAGATAGATAGACACATAGATATAAAAACAAATGCAAATTACATTTACCCATTGCGTGTGGTTTCATAAAATCATGGATATTGAATCCATGGCTAAGGGTGTATATTCTAATGTTGAAATAATAGTTTCCTGTAAAAAGAATGATAGGACAATACACTGCTCATCCTCTCCTGCTTGAGAGCTTACTCTTTTTTATGAAGCCCTTGAGACAGGTCATAGTGCTTTGTATTCTCACCGTGTTTATGATATTAAAAGGCTAATTGCTTCTATGAACATGTAGAGTATTTACAGTATGGCAATGTGTGCTATTGGATCATATCCCTCTGTGGTTTGGAAAAAAAAGATGTCATCTCAAGCTTGTAAACTCAGTGTGGGATAGAGGATGCTTAGGCAGTGTCTAGGGATGAAGAGAGAATCCTGTCATATTCCATACTTTTTGACTGCATCAGACATATTATTGATTTTGCAGATAATATATTCACTGGGCAGTTTTAAAATTCTGTGATGCACATCATGCCCTGAGGGACCCCTATATTTAAACAAACAAATAATCATTGAGAGGATTACCATGTTTGGTTATTGAGTGCTGCTAAGAAATGTTTAAGCTACTCTTTTAAAGCAATAATCATTGTGCCAGGCCTTTCCCCCATCATTCTTACTTTTCTCCTATGTAATAACTGTCAATTTTCAGTCTACTTGTGAATATCTCATGATATATACAAAATAATTTCATGGAAAAGATTTATATCTGAGATAGGAACACCACAAGCTGCACATTGTCAATTGCTGGAAATTCTAAGGTTGACCTCATGAGGTTTTCTTGACAAGATTACTCCAGAGAGTTTTCTTTCACCTTTCTCTGAGGCTGAGAGTGTACTTGTCCAAGGTCACTCATAGGTTTGCATGACTTAGTAGAGATTCAGTCTTGCTTTCCAGAATCGTTGTCCACCATTGGAACCACCAGACCATGTTGACTTTCTTATGGCTCCTCCTGGCCATTTCTGCCCCACTTTCTCCATTTATGATTATCATGGAATAAACAAAGAGGTTATTTTACTATAGCTCCCTGGTACCTTCTCTTGCACCTTGTACAATACTGTAGTAACTGTCAGATTTTATTTTGATTTTCATGTCATCCATGTTTGTGGGCAAGAAAGTGCATTCCTTAATCCAGTTGCCAAAATGTGGTTTGTTAGTTTATTTTGCATCAGTTAGTTTAATTTCCACTACTTATTTATTAAGTACTGAGGAAAAATGATATTTTTATTTGCATTTGAAGCTGAATAAAACGACCCATGATAAAAGGGTTGGCTCGTCTTGAGTTGCAATTATTTGAACTGCAGTAAACATTGAAGAGCTCTTAAAATTTATCAGTTGACTGAAATGGATAAAGATGTCCAGGTGTGATGTTCTTATTCCACAGTGAGCTATGTGACTTCTAGTCACAGAGGAGAAATGTTTCCGTATGGCACATATTGTCTTAAAGGAAAACAACATTGTCATACAATAAATGCTATTGCATAGTTTTCATGTTCTCTGTAATGTTTCTGTTACAAGGTCACTGTTCTTTAATAAAACTGAAA
The DNA here is from genome assembly GCF_035594765.1 of Anolis carolinensis. Taxonomy (NCBI): domain Eukaryota; kingdom Metazoa; phylum Chordata; class Lepidosauria; order Squamata; family Anolidae; genus Anolis; species Anolis carolinensis. The sequence continues at coordinate 173,740,593 of NC_085844.1, forward strand.
ATTTTATTTGCCAGACTCAACTATAGATGTTCTGAGTTGTTTTTGAAAAAATTCTTATAAAAGCATCAGTATTCATGAATTGATCGATGGTATGACATTAGGTAGAACACTACAGTATTCAGACCATATTCTACACATATGTGACACAGGCAAGCAGTCATTTGAAATCTAAACTATATGTCACATTTTCTGAAAGCATTGAGAAGATCAGTATCATTCAGAAACTTACAGCTGAACATAAACAATCACAATTTTTGGACTATTTGACTTTTTTTGAGAGAGAGAACAGTGAAAAGAAGAGAACAGATCAGGCTGAGTAAGGCTGGACACATCTACAGTGAACAGAAAGAAACAGAAATTAATTCTACTCTGGGATTTCAATATACCATTCTACATTTGTTGTTCAGCCTAATGGCATTCCCAACCTTGTCCTAGCTCATTCTGTATTAAAATGCAGAGATGTATTATTTATGCCTTTTAAAAATCAAACCCAGGGATCTCGTTTAATATGTTTCTTTTAAATACTGACATGCATAATGGGAATATATACTGCCAAGGGGCTTACACACATGCTATTATTTGCATTCATGTGTTAGAAATGTTTGTGGCTCTCAGTCTTGCAAGGTCCTTGCTGTGCCAAGTAGCAGGTAGACCTTATAACATTATGCTCCATCATTGCAGTGAAACAATAGCTTGTATCCCTTCCCATTTCCTGATGGTTTATGGAATTTTGGGTAAGAACATTATCTTAAAATCACTTGGGAATATTTATTTCTTTATTTTTGTAATACAATTCTCCGTCTTTCTAGATCAATGATTCCCAACCCATGAGTCATGACCCCATTTGGGAAATATATCGAACAAAATCACAGCATTTTCTGTGGGATCGCCAGGCAGTAGTGAACTATGAAGGGAAAACAAAAATCATATCATCCAAATGTCACCATGCTTGTGTTTTGAGTTTTACACCCCTTTGTTTCTCCACGCTGAAGAAAAAGATAGCATTCTACATGGAAAGCATTGAGAATAAGTATCTGACATGTTTATCATTGACTTCAAGCCTTTTCAAAGAAAATAACATAACAATGAATGAATCACTGCCAGCTATAATAAAAGAACACTGTAACAATTTTCTTCAAAATTTGAATTCATACTTTCCAAGGGATACTCAGGAATTGGTTTGAAAGAATTCTGAGTGGATCATAGATCCATTTTCAGTGACGTCAAATCCAGCAGCCCTCAGTGCAGCGGAATATGAGTTCCTTATAGACATGGTTTCGGACAGCTACTGTCAGGCATCATTTAAAAGCACACCACTTCCCGAATTTGGGCTTAGGGGATGATCTTTCAATATTAAGTTTAAAAGCTAAATTGCTCTTACTGTCTTTTGGTTCTACGTTCCTCTGTGCAACGACCTTTTTGAGGTACACAGCTACAAATAAATATCAAGCTTGTTTGGATGCAGAAGACAATATGCATCTTGAACTGACTTCTGTGACACCAGACATTGACAAACTCTGTCGCAAGAAGCAGGCACGTTGTTCACATTAACTTCGGTATACATGTAACACTGTAACATTTTTCAAATATCTTAACTAGTTGTTATATCATTTTGTAGATTTAAATAATGAATAATATTGTCTCCACTTCTTTTGAACTATGATTTCCTTTCTTAATATATTATGTCTTATTATTCATACTTCCGTAGACTTATCATGTGTAATAAGCCTCATAGAACATAGACAGATGGAACTAAACACTAAACATTTCTTGGGCTTCACAAAACTTTTGCTTCAAAAAGGGCTCAGTGGCTGAAAAAGTTTGAGAACCTCTGGTATAAGATATCCGGGTAAGCCTACAACAAATTTAAGTTTAAAAGTTCACAAATTTTTAAAGTTTAAAACAGTAAAAGAAGTTTAAACATTTTGAAATCATGTAAAATATTTCAGCAATTTAGCTATGAAAGTATACCTGCAGCAACTAGGCATATGTTTCGTTTAGCTTTCTAAGTGAATTCTTGGAATGTCAGGACAGGGAGAAAATTGGGAACTAGTATCTAGAGATCTGGTCTCTGAAGATTTCACAAATGCTTTATTGTGACATTGGATTGATCATTCTCCCAAGAATTATCCAAGAGAAAATATGGAAAGTGTTAGAAAAGTATAAAATTTAATGTTCACGTTCAGAATTGTGCATACACTGAAACACAATCAGGCTTCTTATAATCAGTTAGACTATTGGGTTAAAAAGGCACATGACTAACTAAACAGATGGCAGCCAACCCTATTCAGGGCTTCCTTAATCTATTTGTTTTTAGCATTTATTTGTGCTATTTTCTTCTGTTTTATAAATATGTGTTACCTCTACAATTTACTGATCATCCCCTCAATTGTATCAACACATATTTTTCATGATGCATCTTTTTTTAAAAAAACGAGAAAGATAAATTCTTAATGTATATAATATAGGGATTGCATATTTGTATTTCGGTATATTCCACTAAATAGTTAAATCAGAGGAGCAGGTTAGACTTTAGCATAAGCTCCATCTGTCCCTTTCTTTTGCTATGTGTTTGTGTGTGTGTGTGTGATACCCACACGCACATATGCATACCACAGGCATATTGCATAATGCAATATCATGAACTATACTACAAATTTTCAGATTTCAAAAATGATGCCATATTACTGGTGTTTTTGTATTGTGTGTTCCTAAATTGTGTGCTGATTGTTTTGAAACTTGGTTGTTCTGTTTAGAAAAAAAACTGGCTGTTTCTTTTGGATTGCTTTGGTTAAATCTTTTACAATTCATGCTGCCTAAGTTATATAGGAGAGTGTAGTGTTTGAACTAAATATTTACTCACATATATTTGGTGCTGTTATTATCACTGTCGCAGAGATTAGTGTTCCCTATAATTATGGTCCTGTGCCCACCACATTCCAGAATGTACAATGAACTCTGGGAATGGTTGTTCACACAGAGAGCCTAGTTTGTTCCATAGAAGTGTCTGGTTAAGAACCTTGTTATTCAAACTACTGTTCATTCTGTTTCTAATTACCTCCACAAACTCTCACAAGATCTTGACAGTAAGCACATAGATAAGAAAAATTAATTTCAATAAGTTCAATCAAACATGATCTATAATTTTGTCTCCTTTTTAATCGTAATAATGACATCAGAGCCTCGTTCCTTCACAATCTCTTGACTCTTCCTAGCAGCAGAAATTATGTGGCACTCAAAATGTTTTTGAATTGAAATTCCCATAAGATTCAAGTATGATATCCAATGTAAAGAATGCTGCCAGTTGCAGCCCAACAACCTCTAGAGGAATTTCCACTCCTATGATAAGGTGTGTGTTTTCTTCTTGTATGCATTGTTGTGTTCCAGCAGCAAAGTAGCATCTATTGTTGCATTAATGAATCAAGTGTGCAAAATAATATAGTTTGATAATGCCTGTATTAGATATAACAAAATGGATTATTATAAATTGACAACCTAACTTGTCAGCAAATTAAATTTTCTTTATTACCAAAAATATATGTGGTTGCAACATGAATGTTTACATATATGAACAACATGTAGAATAGCCTAATGATAATCCTGGTTGTGCATCCAGATGTGTCCCCCCCCCCCCAGAGCTTAGTGTTCTGAATGTTAGTTTATTGCTCTTAGCACTCAGTAGTAACATCTGCTCTGGCATTTCCCTCCAGCATAATTTAAGCATTACTTACAGTTTCTGACTCATCATCCATGTGCCATTAGTCTTTTGCAAAATGTTGTGTAAGCGCATGGAGACAACCCTTTGATAAGTTTCTGTAGATATTCAGAGAAGAGCCAAGTGTAGAAGGAAGGAAGGAAGGAAGGAAGGAAGGAAGGAAGGAAGGAAGGAAGGAAGGAAGGAAGGAAGGAAGCAATTGATTAGATTTTGTTGTTGCATGTTTAATTTCCTTGCATTTCTTGAGACATTTAAGACATTCATCTCCTAATCCAGAAAAAAACAAAAACAAAAAGGGGTCCTGGTGAGTTTATTTTTTATTTGGTATCCTGGACTAGAACTATGGAATGACAGTAACTGATTTTGTTTATAAAAGCTTATATCTTTGTGGTTTGCAGAGTTCAAACCTGTTGAATAGCGCTAACATTATTCGTTTGTTTCCTGGATGATTGCTTACTGAAGAACATGGCAGTCACATGCATGTGGCAGCGACAGCAAGTGCACTGTGGTGGTAGTGAGGGCAAGTGAGTGTGAGTGGTGGCAGCAGGTGTGTGGCAGTGATGGTGCACACAACCAACATACACGCACACACATCTGATGCACGCATGCATACCCAATGCATGCTCACTTGATGCACCCATGCACAATTAAAATCTGGCTGCCCAACATTCTGATGGACTGTGGGCTGAACCTCCACGTCATGTGCTCTAATGTGATAAGGTCCTTGATAGGATATGTTTTTATGTTGGAGGCTTGCTCCTGGCAGCATTGTGTGATGATGCCAGGAGAAATTCTCAGGTCAGAGCATCCCTCCATGACAGTGGTGGTCCACAGAGGAGCATTAGCTGGCCATGAAATCGTGCAGAGGTCCCCAGCACTATTTCAACTTTTATTGCAGTTCTTAAATATAATTTTTTTTCTGTCAATAGAGTTTGTGCATATGTTCTGCAAAGTGTGCTACAACTAGTCTTTTACATTGGAAGTTGCTTTGAGTCCCATTGATAGAATCACAAGGGCCATTTAGTCCAATCCCTTGTCACACAGCAAAACACAACGAAATCACTTGTAAAAGATGAGCATCCAACCTCGACTATATTTAAAGCCTTCTATAGAAGGGGAGTCTATCACCCTCCAAAAAGTCTATTCTATTGTAAAACAGTTTTTACTGTCAAAATGATCTTCCTAATGTGGAATTTATTGTCTTGTAATTTGAATCCATTGGTTCATGTTCCAGTCTCAGAAGCCATTGAAGACAAGATTGTTTCACCTGCTATGACATCCCTCTAGATATTTAAATATGACTAACTCATCACTTGTCAGTCTCTCTCCCACAGGACAAGCATACCTAGCTCCCGAACCCATTAATTAACTAGTCTTTTACTGAACTTTATTGAGTATTGTGTGTGTGTGTGTGTGTGTGTATACATATATACACACAAATCAAATAAATCAAATGATGAACAAATCAAACCTTAACACTTAAAATGAACAAATCAAACCTTAACACTTACATTTAAATGACTATAGGTATTGAATTGCTTATTGTTTTATACAGTTCTTTGGATTTTCAAGGCCATGTTTCTCTTTGTCTTCTCAGGCCAGGATCGCAGTGAAGCCACTTTAATCAAAAGGTTTAAAGGTGACGGTGTTCGATACAAAGCCAAACTCATTGGGATTGACGAAGTTTCTGCAGCACGAGGTGACAAGTTATGTCAAGATTCCATGATGAAATTAAAGGTACTGTGAAATCTTTTACATTTAAAAATTACTCAAGATAGAGGGACACAACTTTTAATTAAAGAAAAAATGGCATTTGCTTAGAATAGAATTAACTTTAAGAGGGCTATTTTTTGAAGTTAAAAAATCTTGGGCTTGCCAAAATCTTACTTGAGACTCTGTCAACAAGCAATTTTCTTCTACCTTTTATTAGTGTTTCATTGCTGTGGAGTTTTTTAAATTGCCATTCTGTCTAGTAAGAGCAATTTCCAACATTGTGGTCTTGTTTGTGCACTGTAGCAGAAACAGTAAGGGTTTCTGTGTCACTTAAATGTTAACTAATTTATCATTGAATATGTTTTGAGGGCTGTAGACCCATTTACCAGATGCCTGAAATTTTATTCTGTATACTGAATTCAGTAGCCAGACATATATTCAGTGCTGAAGATGAGAGGTAGAAAGTAAAAGAAATTAAATGTGCAAATTACTGATAGTAACAATTTCATTGTAATGTAAGTATCACTTTCACTATTCTCCATTTGTCATCATTAAGTGTCGGAGCCCCCAGTGGCACAATGGGCTAAACCCTTGTGCCAGCAGAACTGCTGACCGAAAGGTTGGCGGTTTGAACCTGGGTAGTGGGGTGAGCTCCTGTCTGTCAGCTTCAGCTTTCCATGTGGGGACATGAGAGAAACCTCTCACAGGACAGTTAAACATCCGGGCATTCCCTGGGCAATGTCCTTGCAGACAACCAATTCTCTTACACCAAAAGCAACTTGCAGTTTCTCAAGTCGCTCCTGGCATTAAAAAAATAATTAAGTGTCAACTAATGTCATTTCTACTGTTTTACATTTAATTTTCTTGTTACTTTACTCTTTAGAGGTCTTGTCTTCCTCAACTCTTTACAGGCAGTCCTCAAGTTACAAACAAGATAGGTTCTGTAGGTTTGTTCTTAAGTTGAATTTGTATGCCATAGGTCAGAACAGGTAGTCTTTAAAGTGCAACTCCAACCAAAAATACATGTATTTTAGCTTTGAATAACATGGGGAAGGGTTAACACCTCTGTGGCATTTGTTTTGTTATCTGTGTCCCTGTTCAGAAGATTTCATCTCATTTTCTGCCCCTATGATAATTGGATTTTGAAAAAAATGGCTTGTTGTGGAAACAAGGATTGGTAAGAAAGCTTCAGTGGAGGTTATCTGAAGAACCGTATATCTTTCTATGAACCTGGTAGACTTCTACGATCTACTGGGGAGGGCCTTCTCTCTGTTCCACCACCTGCTGAAGTGCATTTGGTGGGAACAGGGGAGAAGGTCTTTTAGGTGGCTGCTCCCAGACTGTGGAACTCCCTCCCAAGAGAGACCATGATGTCCACAGACAGATTAAGACCTTCTTCTGTCAGCAGGCATTTGGGGAAGGATAAGAGGCAGGCTTTGGGGAGGTTGTGAGTGGGACCCCATCCCACTCACAACCTCCCCAAAGCCTGCCTCTTATCCTTCCCCAAATGCCTGCTGACAGAAGAAGGTCTTAATCTGTCTTGTGAATTTTTAGTGTATTTCTTATATTTTATATATTTTTACCTCACTGTACTATTTAATCATTTTTTAACATTGTATTGTGCTTTTTTAAACCTGTCTAAAGTGTGAGATTGTTAACTGCCTTGAGTCCCCATAGGAAGAAAGGTGGGGTATAATTAAGGTTTATTATTATTATTATTATTATTATTATTATTATTATTATTATTATTTTGAAAAATTTGGCTTGTTGTGGGAATACGGATTGATGATAAAGCTTCAATGGATACACCTTTTCCCCATGATAACTCTTTCAGGAGTGATTTTCCCTTCTTAGGGCTACATTTCTCTCCCTTCCTGTTGTCTCACCCCCGTTCTTCACTATGAGTCGTTTGTAAGTTGGATGGTTGTAACTCAGGATCTGCCTGCATACTATGAATATACTAGAAATTTGAGATAACACTAAATGCATCTGATGAAATGGTCTGTTGCCCATATGATCTTATGGTATAATAAATCTGTTGGTCTTTAATGTGCCATGAGATTCTCTGATGTTTTTGATACAGGCAATTGGATTAGGCTTCATAAATGTTTTACTAAAAGTGCATGAAGCTCATTAAAAGTAAGATAAATTGCCTTTACTCTGAATTAGCTTTGTTTTCGCTCAGTGACATAATGAAGTAGCTAAATCTGACTTGTATAATAATGCAATTGTCACTGAGAAGATGAAGTGCAGTTAAAGGAGTTTTGTTGAATCCGCTGTTAATCAAAATTGTAACCACTGAATAGGAAGTAATGGAAAGGGTTTATAGATTTCTTTGATGTGTATGGGCAAGTGCTTTTTTCTACAGTCCCATCTTAAAATTAAATTGAGAATGCTCTTTTCTGAGACAAACAAACAAAACTTTGAAAGATATATTTAGAAGGGAGTGAAAAAAATACCAATTTCATCCTACTTGTCTTGTTTACAAACATAAAATAGACAGGTTGATACCATGATTAAAATAGGGAGATTCTACATATAATACCATGGGGGGGGGGGGGGGGGATAGGTTTTTATATTTTAAATGTATTAGCAAACCATGGTATACACATAAGTAGGAGTACAGTGTTCCCTCACTACTTCACGGTTCACTTTTCGCGTACTTGCTGTTTCGCGGTTTTTAAATAAACACTAAAATAATATTATAAATTATAAAAAATTATGATATACAGTGGTGGTGGTCTCAATTGGGTGCGGGCGGCGGGGCGGAGAAGAAGCCCAAACAGCAGCGGGAGGAGGAGGAGGCGGTGCCATGTTTCCCTGTCTCTTTCTTCCTCCCTCCCTTCCTTCCTCCCTCCCTCCCTCTTTCTACTTCCTTCCTATGGAGAAGCCTAGCATCCCTACTTCACAGATTTTCACTTATTGCGGGTGGTCCTGGAATGTAACCCCCACGATAAGTGAGGGAACACTGTATTATGAAAGACAGCACATAAAGGGGATGTAGATGAAGGAATCCATGAGTATAAAGGAACATTTAAATGGCACAAACCATGTGTCCTTGCATCCTTTATATTTTAGCCCGATGTGTCTATCACTTATGTAAAAATGGAGAAGGCAATATAAATCAATATCAATCTGTCAGGTATTACACACACATACATCTTGTGTTTCAACAGTAGTCCATTACCCAATATAAATATGAAGTATTTTAATATTTATTAATGGATCAGGAATCATTTCAAAAGTCATGCTCTTATTTTCCCTAAACAGCATGTGCCATGCAGCAGCCATAGGACTCGTTTGTTTACAATTTCTTCCTCATTTATTGTTTAGTTCCATCTGCCAACAAGTGGTTTGGGAAATTTCTGGCTATTAACAAGGTTAGGCTTTGCCTCTTTGTCCCTCTCCCAGAGGACTCTGATTTCCATATATCCTTGAAGATGTTTAATTCCTGTTAGCATAATTGAGAGACTTGCCTCTGTAATGTTATGAGGTTACAAGAACTAGGAGAAACAGGTGGCATCACGAATTGAAATTGCTGTCTGCTGCTGTTCTGTAGGTATTTATCATGCAGTATGATACTATTTATTTCTTTTTTAATATTCATGTCCTTCTGCTGAAGCTTTACCTGCTATGATATATTGATTTGTTAGCCTTTCCTAGTAATCTGCTACAGGAGGGAGGAGGGTATAAAACCTCAGTTAAGAGTAGTGTTTTGACTGTGAGGGATGAGTCACCAATTACTTTCATAAGAAAATGTTATTTCATAGGAATGTAGTATGTATACAGAATGAGTGATGATCACATATTATTGTATATGGAGTCTCCCATTATGATTCACCTGGATGTTTTGATGTTTTACCATCCTTGTGGGAGGCTTCTCTCATGTCCCCACATAGAGCTGAAGCTGACAGAGGGAGCGCATCCATGCTGTCCCTGAGTTACAACCTTCAAGTCAGCAACCCAGCCTTCAAGTCAGCAGTCCTACTGTTACAAGGGTTTAAGCCATTGCACCACCGGGGGCTCCATTCTGTTGCATTGATTTTAAGACTACCACATGCATGTCCTGTGGGAAGGAAGATTTAATTGAATGTGCAAAACTAACTGATTATGATTTTGGATTGGAGAGCGATTGTTAACAACAGTAGTGGGATTAGTAATTTGTAAATAGTATATGCTAGAGTATGAAAATGCTATTTCCTTGGATAGAGATCCAAATTATTGATACAGTTGAATAAAACTTGCATGTACAAATAGCCTATTTAGTCACTTTTAATTTTACTAGACATTACCAGAGGAAGTCAGTCCAATTTTTTTCCATAGTACTCCTCAGATATGATGCTTATATAAAACATGGTTTTACATCTAATTTGCTGAACATATACAGCCAGGCTTCAAAGCCAGTATGTCACCTTTACTCAATGTGTGATGGCGTTTGGTTGAAACAAAGAGTAGATTTTTTTAAAAAAAATTCTGAACAATTTTTTTCCTCCAAACAGGGAATTGTTGCAGCAGCTCGATCAAAAGGAGAACACAAGCAGAAAATATTTCTTACTGTCTCCTTTGGAGGAATCAAAATCTTTGATGAGAAGACAGGAGTAAGTGAAATAATTACATGACACAACAAAATGGATAATTTCCTCAAGATGAGCAGTGGTATTCAATGGTCATACAAAACAGATGACAACCTTCATAAATTTCTATTATACATCAAAGCAACAGCCCAAGATAACTAAGATAGAGGGTTCCCAACCCCACTTAATACAGGAAAAGGAAATTCATAATAACTGTTAGAAGCTATTTACATGACTGGAATAATTCTTTTCTCATGCATATAGAAACTGCAAAAGTGTGACCTGTTACTATTGTTAAAAAGATTTAAGCTCAGCATGATTTTTCTGATAAGGACAAAACTGGATTACCCAAGAACCAGATACATGTACTTTTGGAGCATAACTCCCAGAAGAACACAGCCAACATGGGGTACTAGCATCTTGTTTAGTGGATATTTTGGAATTTAAAACGAACTTTTCTATGGTCCAGGCCAAATTTGATCTTTATTGCATAAATACTATCACAAGAAATCATTTTGTTAGGTAAGTTGTTCTTATAGAGAAACCTTTGAACTCTGGGAGGCAGAAGAAGAACGTTCAACAGAAATGTCTTTCAAAGTTGTTATTTGCATTTCAATTAATGCTCTAGTTAGCACCAAAGAGGTTTTCTTTAAAATTCACACAAAAGCTCCAGAGACCATTTTGATTAGAACTATGGCAAGAGAGAAAGAATTACTCTCCCTCATCTTCATCAGTTATTAGTCTGCTCAGGCGCCACTGTGATCGCATTTTCATTTACGCATCTATATCTATCTATCTATCTATCTATCTATCTATCTATCTATATATATATATAACAAAACTCAGTTTTTATATGTATCTGTGTTTGTATGTATGCAGTGGTGCAGCAATGTTTCTTCCTGCTTTCCATTTGGCCCCCACTTCCACAGGACATTGCTACCCCCACGAATGATAGACCTAAACCAAACTTGGCACACATAACCCCCATGCCTCACTACATCCTGGTGTGGGTTGGGGGAGGATTTACAGTGGACAATGGGATTTGCAGTACCTTCACCCCCTTCAGCTCCAACTTCCACAGAGCACTGCGACCCCCACAAATGACAGACTTATATTGAATTTGGGACACAGACCCCACATGACACACTTTATGTCCTGGTGAGGTTTGGGTGAGGGTGGACCATGGACAATGGGATTTTCGGTACTTTCATCCACATAAAGAGACTACTGGATCTGGACCACACTTGGGACACAGACCCCCGTAGTGTACTTTACATCCTGATGAGGTTTGGGAGAGGCTGGATCATGGGTTATGGGAACTGCAGTACCTTCACACACTTCCAGAAACCACTGCGGCCCCTACGAATGATGCACCTGGACCAAACTTGGTGCACAGACCTCCCCCCCCCCCCCCCGATGCATCTTATGTCCTGGTCATGTTTGGGGGAGGATGCACCATGGATGATGGGATTTGCAGTACTTTCACCACATTCAGAGACTATTGCTAACCCCATGACCAAAGATCTGGACCGAATTTGCCACACAGACTCCCTATGATGCACTTTATGTCCTGGTGAGGGTTGGGGAGGATGGACCACAGACAATGGGATTTGCAATACCTTCACCCACTTCCAGGGACCACTGTGATCCCCACAAATGATGGGCCTGGACCAAACTTTGAACACAGATCCCCCATGACCAACTGAACATACTGGAGGGGATTGATTTCAGAGAGTTACAGTTCACTCCCATCAAGAGATTACTGAACTCAGCCAACAACTGATCTGGACCAAATTTGGCACCTAAACACAACAAGGACAAATACTGGCAGGGTTTGGGGGTGATTGCCTTTGGAATCTTTGTCGTTCTCCCTTTTCCAGAGAGCTCTGAATCCAGCCAACAAAGGATCTGAACCAAACTTGGCACACAGACTCAACATGCCCAACTTTGAAAACAGGCAGAGGTCTGAGGTGATTGACCCACAATTTTGAAAATTGTAGTTCACCCACATCTTTATGTATTTTCTAATGGGAAGATTCATAACAAACAAAATCAAAGATTGGCTTTTTTTAAATAACAAATAGCATTACAGATTACCTAAGTGATATTACCTAACATCCAAAATCAAACAATGCCTTTTTAAATAACATGGGCATCACCGGGTCCCCAAGCTAGTCTTCTATATGTCTATATCTATACAAAAGTGAATGTTTGTATGTGCCAGTGTTTTGATTGGCCGGGCAGAATATGTGCCAGCTTTCTGATTGGCCGGCCGGAATATGGGCCAGCTTTCTAATTGGCCGGCCAGAATATGGGCCAGCTTTCTAATTGGCCGCCACTTTCACAGGCCACTGGGACCCCTGAGGCAAAAACTACCAGAAACAGGCTTCGGCTTACTCTCTCTCCTCAGAATGACACTAGCTTTGGTACACTTAACAGCCTTCGGCCTACACTTTTATAATAAAAAATACCACTGGGACCACCAGGAAGGCTGGACCTGGACCAAACTTGACACACATAACCCCTAGGACCCTTGAACCCACTGACAACAGATCTGGACCAAATACACCCAACATGGCCAACTGTGCATACTGATAATAAAAAACTTTACATTTACATTACTACAGTAGAGTCTCACTAATCCAAGCTAAACTGGCCGGCAGAAGCTTGGATAAGCGAATAACTTGGATAATAAGGAGGGATTAAGGAAAAACCTATTAAACATCAAATTAGGTTATGATTTTACAAATTAAGCACCAAAACTTCATGTTATACAACAAATTTGACAGAAAAAGTAGTTCAATACGCAGTAATGTTATGTTGTAATTACTGTATTTACGAATTTAGCACCAAAATATCACGATATATTGAAAACATTGACTACAAAAATGGCTTGGATTATCCAGAGGCTTGGATAAGCGAGGCTTGGATTAGTGAGACTCTATTGTATATCTACTTTCCACAACAGACTTAAGAGAAAAAAAGACTATCTTTTTAATCTTTCCTTTTAAGGATGGTTTTGCGTCTCTTTATGAAAACTTTTATTCCCCCCCCCCACCTTACCCACCCACCACTGGGCCCCTTTCGCCTCTCTGCTGACATGTTTAAGGCCTTACAGGCTGGCTTTCTCCTCCTAGGCCCCAAAAGAGGATGCCATCTTGCCTCCTCAAGATTGCTCCAAAGAAGGCAGCTTCTGCCTGGCTCATTGCCCGAACTGTCCTCCATCCAGAGATACTGTGACCCCTGCATACAGAGACACTGTGACCCCTACCGACAATGGACCAGGATGAAACTTGGCTCAAAGAACTCGAATGAACAACTGAACATACTGCAGGGGTTTTGGGGGAATTGACCTTGATTTTTGGAAGTTGTAGTTCACCCACATTCAGAAAGCAGTGAACCCAGTCAATGACGGATCTCGACTAAACTTGGACACAGACCCAACATGGCCAACTGTGAATACAGGTGGGGTTTGGTGGTGATTAACCTTGCAGTATGGGAGTTGTAGTTCACCCCTATCCAGACAGCCCTCTGAACCCCACCAATGATGCATCTGGACTACACTTGGTACAAAGACCCTATCTGGCCAACTTTGAATGCTGGAGGGATTTGGGTGTGATTGACTCAGAATTTTGGGAGTTATAGTTCACCCACATCTTTATGAATTTTCTAATGGGAGCATTAATAAAAAAAAACAAATGCAAAGACTGACTTTTTTCCTTTAAAAACATGTTAAAAATTACCTAAGTGATATTACCCAATATCAAAAAAAAATAGTGTCTTTTTCTAATAACCCAGGCATCATCAGGTACCCAAGCTAGTCTAATATAAGGATGAGTTGGCCTTTCGTTTGTGAAACAGAGGATATTGTGATATTTGTTTCTTGAAAAAATCAAATAGAAGGTCAGCTTCCAGAACCTGGATGTACTGAGATTGATTTCAATTAATTAAGGATGTTGGGAAACATTTGCAATCATATTCAGGCACAACTTTTTCTTCATGCCATAGAAGAAGTGGAACTGGTGATATGCTCATTTTATTTTTTAAAAAATCTAGTTGGCTTTTGTCTGCCAAATGGCAAAGGAGAGGAGTCACTTTCCTGTGAGAAGACCACATCTCTTGCAGAGATCAACTTGGACCCTTTGGCAGCTCTGAATGAAATTGAGACGGGTGAAAGGTTTCCAGGGAAAGAACTAAGAAAGTCTCCATCTTACCTCTAGCCATCTCCCTGTGTTTATAAAGAGGGACTAAATGTGGTATTTACCATTACTTCAGGTGTCTCGCAAGAGTTTGGGAATGTTTCACTAACCAACAGGATAAATAAAAGTAAAGGTTTTCCCCTGACGTTAAGTCCAGTCATGACCAACTCTGGGGGTTGGTGCTAATCTCCATTTCTAAGCCGAAGAGCCGGCATTGTCCATAGACACCTCCAAGGTAATGTTGCCGGCATGACTGCATGGAGCGCCATTACCTTCCGGCCGGAGCGGTACCTATTGATCTACTCACATTTGCATGTTTTCTAACTGTTCGGTTGGTAGGAGCTGGGGCTAACAGTGGGTGCTCATTCCGCTCCCGGGATTTGAACCTGGCACCTTTAGGTCCGCAAGTTCAGCAGCTCAGCGCTGTAATGCACTGTGCCACCAGTATATTTACAGGATAAATAGGAAGGTGTAAAAAGGGCTATTCCAGAAATCACAGAGGAATGTGGGAAACAATGGTTTCCGAAGGCTACCCTGTTTTTACTGCTGGAGGGAACTACTTGAAGGCACATGACAACAATAGCAACAGCAACAACTTCGAGCCTTGTGGATTTCTCCCCCTTTATTTCCAGACAGTTAGCAATTGTTTTGGATTTTCCTAGTGGGAGCCCTGAATCACCACTTCATTACCAAGGAAATCAGAAGATACATTTTTCTGGGTGTCTATGGAATTTAATATTTAGCACTGAGAAACATCAGATGTTCAGAGATTTGCCTGGTAGCACATTAGCCAATACGCATCACTTTTCTTCTCACTATCCTCATCACTTTGTACAAGTCCCACTATATTAAGTTGAGTGTATGCATAAGAAGCAGCTTCTTTCTCTCATGTTCTGTTACAATGGCCAAGATAGACATCAACATTAAGAATCCATCCATTCTTCATTATCTCTTTCAATGTATGCAAAATGTTCTTTGTGGTTGCTCTATTATTGCAATGTTGTCTTCCTTTGGAGAGTGAGTTATATGATGATATTGTCTTGAAACATTGTGAAATAGATTTAGGATGGTTTTTAGTAGTCAGGTTTTTATTTCTCTAATGTGGTATTTTGAATGGAATGCACTGCTCATGTGATTATTATTTTTTTTTAAAAACACACAACTTTTTTGCGTTCTAGAGAGTTTTACTTAGAATTTTTGTGATGTAATTTTAGAGATTATTTAAATAAGTCATTGACTACATGCAGTTGTTGAGAATAAATAAAAACAAATGAATGCAAACAATTAAGGAGTAGTAGAATCATTTAACATTATTGCTAATGCTTATAAAATAATATTGCTCAGAGTTTAGCTTTCCTCCTCTCTGATAAAAACAGTTTGGACACTGCATGTATATTATTTCAATAAATTACCAGCCATTTGCTTAGGCTTTTCATCCAAGTAACATTATAAATAAAAGCAAAAACTTAACATTGTGAGAAAACGACACTAGTGACCAACAACAGTTGTGATGGTGCAAAATTACTGGGAAAACTATGTAAGAAATAATGGAATTTAAACATAAAGGAAATGTAGCCTACATACTTGCACAGCTCATCTTATCCACAAATCCTGAACAATACAGACAGCAGGAACTGATACCCTGTTGTTTCTTTGTTCCAATCAAATATTGTATTAATGCAAGAAGACAGCCACTTAATAAAATTTGTATAATTTATGGACATAGAAATATTTGTTCTGCATGTTCCTTAGATCTGTTTAAATATAAAACTCACTTCAGCTTCCATAATATTGAACCAATATTTTTCTGTGAGAAAGGATTATATGTCTCACCCCAAGTACACATCTTTTGGGGTCATGTTGCAGCAGTTTTGCTATCATGGAATAAATGCATTCACTAGTTTTCTGTAGGCTGCAAGCCTCTTAATTGGTCAAGATAATCTCAACATATGATTAGAGAGCGAGAGACCCCGTCCATATGCAGTGCTAGAGAAGGACAAGGGGTTACCTTGTTGTCCCTTCAATCTTAGAATGAGAAAGCATGAAAGAGTCTCTGAGTCATGTCTTACCTGGAGGATGTCTCTTCAAATGGAGAAAAAAAAGGAATAATACCAGGAATTAACTCCAGACAGAGCCAGAGATGGGCAATCTTTTGACAGAAGCAGAGCCTGATCCATCCCAGGTAGCAGTTGAATCAAGTTTCTGCATCCTGTCCCTCTCTGACAGCCGAAATGCTTGAATCAGAGATAATTGAAAAGCTGTCCTTTATCTTAAGTAATAAATATACTGGCTAATGACACCAACTGTGCTAATTTACTGCTGGCTATAAATTAGCGCAACCAAGACCATTCTAGTGCTGTAGACAATGGCTTGTACCTCTTATACTTGGCTGGACTATGGACTAATCTCTTTGGCAACTCTCTCCTTGATTTCAACTTATCTCATGACTATTTCCTTCACTTGACTTTGACTGGTCTATGTTTCTACTTCTATGGATACTGGTTTCATTGTGGGGTTGGCCTGGTCATTCTTTGTGAGTGCACACTCTTGGATGTATGCCCGCTTTAAAACAAGATAGTCTCGGCTTTCCTGGTGATATGCTTCCTAAGAGTATTGGGGGGAAGAAGGAGGGAGAGATGGCAAGGAGGCTCTCCTTTGTATTGCATTGAGCCCCAGAAATATCTGGTACACTCCAGGTTTTACTTTAACATAAAATCAGAGGAGACCCAACTCTCTTTCAAACGAATGAAGAAGTATTTTGCCCCCAAGGACTACAGAGGCAAATACAATATCTGTGTTTGTGGTGATTCTAGCCATCCATACAACTGATAATTGTAAAAACATTTCTCCTTAAGATTACCCCATCCCTTTGTTGAATCTGGTGCAGTAATAATTAGCTTCCATACTGGCATGTTGAGTTGTGGCAAAAAATGAGATATAAATAAATATCCTAAGAGTATTTTATTTGTTTTTACTGTGTTGGGAATATATACACAAGAGAGTACATCTGCTCATATTCTTTAGAGATCATTTATTACAGGGGCTAAGGAATGTTTTCATGAGCATTTTTCAGTTAGGACATAATATTTCCATCACAGGGTCCTAAGGCAACAGGGCAACACCAGAATATACTGGGATTTTTTTTCCTGAACTACAATTATCTGCCTTGTGCCCTCTCTTAATTTTTTAAGATTCTTAATTACATTTCATATAAATAAACTATTTAGCTTGAAATAAAATTGGGATTTAGCAGAAATAAAATCAGGCTGGTGGAAGATTGAAATTAGCTTTGATAATTAATATTGCATTCTTGGGTAACTGGGATCATTAAACTTACAAGTAAAAATGCAGTGTTAATTATCAAGAATTATTGGAATGGAATTATATACTATGTGTTCAGAATATGATTCATTGTGCTGTTTACTGTCTGGCTTCAAGTCTATTGGAAGTGCTAATTTTTCTTCCTTTAATACATCAGATATGGATCTGGTCAGAAATGCTAAATGTAGGTGTCTGTGGGAACCATGCTCATTGTTTGCTCATAGTACTAGACAGAACTTACAGTAGTTCTGCAAGAATCATGGCAGTTTCTAAAATTACTTGGTCAGACAAAAGTAACAAAATTTCCTATGGCTGTAGGGTACTTATTTCCACATTAAGTTCCAGGAAGACAATTATTTTTTAATTCATTGAATCATATATGTGATTCTGCAAGACAGGTTCAAGATATTGTGGTGTTGTCATCATACAAACATGTTTGTAAAAAAAAATAGAAGGTTGACAGTGAGGAGTGACAGCATTAGAGTAATCAGCATTCCATTGTCTGTATTCTGTATTGAGATAGTTTAAAAGAAAAAGTCTATTAAATTGAGCTCATCAGTCCACACCTGCAATGGTTCCAGCGCTGCCAGGAACAGTAGAAGCAATTAAAACTGAGCAATAAAATGTGGTTCTCGATTTGATATGGTGTAATGAGTTAGATTATATTTGCAGTGTTCTCTCAAACCATCTACATAACAATATTCAGACAACATGACTCACCCACTTTCCCTGCTTAATTTTTTAAAAAATAATCTGTTTTCAAACCCTGTAAATACATTTTCTGTCTTTTTATGGTTTGCTTGAGTTATATCACACTTTTTTCTCAGATGGGACTCAATGTGGATTTGTTGATCCAATAAAGGAATTGCCATGACATGGGTTTCATTATGAGTTATTGTAGGAGGGAAGAGGCATTAGAAGTCAGTTAGTTTTTGACAATAGCTGGCAGACCTAGCATACTTGGAAAAGGTCATCCTTAGAGTATGCTATTTATCTAGCTAAACTCCCTGAAAGATAATGACAAAGTGCCTTCCAGGAGTTCAGAGCAATAATGTCCCCTGTTGTTATTCTCCAGTGAGGATTGATGTAGGGTCACACCAGTTGCAGGATCTACTTTCATGAAAACAGAAGCAAGACTAATGATTGGTGGTTATGCATATCACAGGTCCAATCCTTTGCTGATTCTGATTTTCTTGTCATATTCGATGTTCTGAAGAACCCAGAAGTAAATGGAAAATATGTAAGCTAATTTGCTCTGGCTAATACTTAATGGAAGAATCACCGCTCTGATACAGGATTTAAAAAATCAGCCTTGCCTGAGATCAGTATTTGGAGAAAATATATTTAAAAGTCTTCTTCATATAAAATGATTATCTATATATATAAAAGGATAAAAAAGATCCAGCCTAGGACAAAACAACAAAACGACACATCCCAAAAACACTAAACTTGGCAACACAACCCCTCATCCATGCCTCTACGTTCATACAACAAAAAGACAAGAAAAATAAAGTCCTAATTAAAGGGAGAGGAATAATTGTTTTTTATCCAATTGCTGCCAGTTACAAGGCTAAACTCTGCCCACTTGGTCTCCTAGCAACCTACTCAGCCCAGGGGACAGGCACAGTTAGGCCTCAGGCCTCTTCCCCACTGCCTATAAGATACAGATTATCTGATTTTAACTGGATTATATGGCAGTGTAGACTCAAGGCCCTTCCACACAGCTATATTACTGATTTATAATCTTATATTATCTGCTTTGAACTGGATTATCTTGAGTCCACACTGCCAGATAATTCACTTCAGTGTGCATTTATACAGCTGTGTACAAGGGGCCTCATATAATCCAGTTCTAAGCAGATAATATAAGATTATAAATATACAGTAGAGTCTCACTTATCCAACATAAACAGGCTGGCAGAACGTTGGATAAGCGAATATGTTGGATAATAAGAAGGGATTCAGGAAAAGCCAATTAAACATCAAATTAGGTAATGATTACACAAATTAAGCACCAAACATCATGTTATACAACAAATTTGACAGAAAAAGTAGTTCAATGCTCAGTAATGCTATGTTGTAATTACTGTATTTACAAATTTAGCACCAAAATATCACAAATAATTTAAAAATTGACTACAAAAACAATGACTACTAAAAGGCAGACTGCATTGGATAATCCAGAACACTGGATAAGCGAATGTTGGATAAGTGAGATTCTACTGTAATATGAAATAATTACTGTGGTAATCCAGTCCAACCCAATTCTGCCATGGAGGACACAATCCAAGCATGCCCAACAGATGACCACCCAGCCTCTCAATAATAATAATAATAATAATAATAATAATAATAATAATAATAAGAAGAAGAAGAAGAAGAAGAAGAAGAAGAAGAAGAAGATCATACAATCATAAGGTTAGGAGACACCCATAAGGATCATCCAGTTCAACTTCCTTCTACCATGCAGGAGGACACAATCCAACCACTCCTGACAGATGGCCATCCAATATCTGCACAATAATAATACACATCGAATCATAGCATCAGACAGTTAGGAGACACCCCTAAAGGCCATCCAGTCCAACCCAATTCTGCCATGCAGGACACAATCCAAGCACACCCCACAGATGGCCACCCAGCCTCTCAATACTACTACTACTACTAATAATAATAATAATAATAATAATAATAATAATAACAACAACAACAACAACAACAACAACAACAACAACATACAATCCTAAGGTTTGGAGTGACCCCTAAGGATCATCCAGATCAACTTCCTTCTACCATGCAGGAGGACACAATCCAAGCACTCCTGACAGATGGCCATCCAGCCTCTACATAATAATGATGATGATGAAGATGACAATAATAATAATAATAATAATAATAATAATAATAAAAATAATAAAAATAATAAAAAGCATAGAATCCAAGAGTTTGGAGAGACCCCTAAGGGCCACCCAGCCCAACCCTTTCTACTATGTAGCAGGACACAATCCAAGCAGTCACAACACATGGACAACGTATAAATACTATACAATACTCCACAGGGACATAGACCCCCTCTACCCTCACCACTTTCACAGTACACAAACAACCAAATGCATACTAAACATAAAGACAACCACACAACAGACATTGAATACCACCACTACCTCAACAAGTTCTCACCAACACCACCAGACAACGCCACAGCAATGCGTGGCCGGGCACAGCTAGTTCTACCTAAAGCACACTGTGGAGGTATTCATTAGGTCTTCAGTTCTAAGGCATATTTTCATAGAGATGAATGTGTTAATATAGATATAGGTATGCGTGTGCACATTTAGGGATGTACTAAACTTTTCCTGCTTTGTCTGAAAAACCATCAAATGGCATTACACGTTTAGAATGTATTTTCAGAGAAATGGACTTTCATGTTGGTTGTCAATTTAGTTTACCTTCAAGTGCCATTGAACTTTGTTCTATTTGGGATACACATTTCTGGCTTAAATATATACAGTCCTCAGTTAAAAGACAATGGTTTCGTAAAATTTGCTAGCCCTAACTGGAATAAAGTGTATGAATCCAGAAATGAGAAGAACTGAACTCCAGCTGGATCTACAGTGCCATTTAATGCACTGGCATCAGAATGCAGATTAACTTAATTGAACTTTATTATATGAATCCACACTGCCATATAACCTAGGTCAATATAGTTAATCTGCATTCAGAAACTGCATTATATAGCACTAGTCTCAGTGTTGAGTTTAAATGCTCCCTTTGGTTCTGGATTAAATGGGATTCACAATTGGCCCAACTTGCAGTGAGCCCAGGGGTAGGAACTGTATACCTCTATATGTGCTGTTGGATTCTGCTCCATAGAGCCCTAGCCTTCCATACTATTGCTAAGGAATGTTGGGGCAAGGCATTAATCAGTTCTGGAACAGCTCCATCAGATGTAATGTTTACTCGGACTCTACAGTTATAATACAAACTTGTTAATTGGTGCTTAAACAGTATGTTTCCCTATTTGAGTTACAGCTCAACCAATAATTTTGCATACATCCAGTTCAACTTGGGTTTCACCTGTTTCCTCTCCAAAGCAAAGAGCAGTTAGCTATTGAGTAGGCATTCAGTGAGAGTAAGACTTATCACAGTCCTTTGTTCAATTGCTGAACAGTTTACTGTCAGGCTCACTTCAAAGGACCAGTCTGAACGCAGATCAAAGATAGCTGCTCTCAAATCCAATCTTTATTGAAGAATACATGACTTTGGAAAAGTCGAGAATGACCTAATGTTTACATACATCCATTTTTATCACCTCTGATGCAACGTAACACCACACGCAAATATCATCATCAAACCCCACCCTCTGGATCACATTACTACTATTCCCACACACTATACCAATTATAATTGTTTATACTTTCAACCCTGAGTTCCCAGGCTCATACTATCTTCTCCCGCCAGGTGCTTTCAGGGTTATTTATGTTATGACGCCAGGTCCAGGGCTCGGAAATTCAGCCCTGGGATCTGGCTCCATGACATGGCGCCCTCGTTTTCTTCATCCTCCTCTTCGGTTCTTCTTTCATCACAATCCTGAAATAAATCAAACAATAACTCTATGTGTCCATTTTGTCCAAAGTCCCCATATACTTTTTCAGTAAGTTGCGATGGAATACTGGGTGTATTTTCCCTAAACTCTTTGGCAATGCCAACTGGAAAGTTACTTCATTGATAACACCCTGTATTCTGAATGGTCCAATATATTTGGGGCCCAATTTTCTCGAAGGTAGCCCCAATTTGATGTTTTGGGTACTTAACCACACTAGATCTCCTTTCCCTAATTTATCGCCTTCCACTCTTTTTCTGTCTGCGAACGTTTTATACTTTTTATGTGCCTCCTTTAAGGATGCAGTCACTTGACTCCAGCATTCTAGCATTTGAGCTTTCCATTTCCCTGCCCCTGTTTCTTCATCCTCTGTCCATCTTGCCAACTGGGGCAAAGGCTGTATTTCATACCCGTAAACTACTTCAAAGGGAGTTTTATTTGTTGCTGAATGTATAGTCGAATTAAAAGCTAGTTCCGCAAAAGCCAGCCACCTAGACCAGTCATTTTGTCTCATGTTAGAGTACATTCGAAGGAACTGCCCCAGTGTCTGTTGAGTACGTTCTACTGCCCCGTTTGTCATGGGGTGAAAAGCAGAACTTAGACTCCTTTCTGCTCCTAGCATTTCCAAGAATTTTTCCCAAAATTTTGCTGTGAATTGAACTCCTCTGTCACTGACCACTCTACTGGGACATCCATGAAGTTTGTAAATATGGTTTATGTATAATTCAGCTAGTTTCTCTGCCGATGGTAATTTCGTCAGTGCTATAAAGTGGGCCTGTTTAGAAAACAGGTCTAATACTGTCCAAATATAACGATGTCCTTTGCTAACCGGCAGTTCCCCCACAAAATCCATAGCTACACATTCCCAAGGTCTGGTAGGTTCCGCTACTGTTTGTAATAATCCCATTGGCTTCCCTCCTCTCGATTTATTTCTGGCACAATCGTCACATTGAACAACATGATTCTTTATGTCCTTCCTCATTCCTGGCCACCAACAATGTTTTGCTATTGCCTTTGTTGTTTTTGTAATTCCTGTATGACCAGCACTCTGGTTATTGTGAAAACGATGCAAAATCTTAATCCTTAATATTGCTGGGATATACAGTTTCTTGTTCACAAACCAAAATCCCCCCTTCTGCTCCCCCTTTTCTGCGTTGGATGCGATCCACTGATCTCCTTCATAAGACTGTTTCAGTTCTTTTCCCCAACTATTTTCCCCGTCGATTTCAACAATAGCAGTGTTCTCTTTTTGGGTTTGCGCTCTTGTCCTGACAACTAAGCCCCATTGTTTATCAGAGAATATTGTTCCCTCTTTGGCTGTGGTTACGCCTTCGTGTTGAGGCATGCGTGAAAGAGCATCTGCCAAGACATTCTGCTTCCCTTGGAAAAATTTTAATTGGAAATCGAACCTGCTGAAGTATTGTGCCCATCTAATTTGTTTGGGGGACAATTTCCGAGGCGATTTTAAATACTGGAGGTTCTTATGGTCAGACCAAATTTCAAATGGGATTCCGCTTCCTTCGAGGAAGTGTCGCCAGCATTCTAAGGCTTTTAATATGGCTAATGCCTCCTTTTCCCATATGGGCCAACATTTTTCAGTTTCACTGAACTTCCGGGACAAATATCCACAAGGTTTTAAGTTCCCATTTTGATCCTTTTGCAATAGTACTGCCCCGTATGCACAGTCTGAAGCATCGCAATGAATTATGAAAGGGCTCCTTATATCGGGGTGTTTTAGGATGGGTTCTTTTGTGAAGCATCCTTTTAGGGTTTCAAATGCCTTTTGGCATTCTGGCGTCCAACTCAGTTTGGCGCCAGGAGCTTTCACTTTTGCTGTCTCCCCTTTCCCTTTTGTTTTTAAAAGTTCAGTAAGGGGTGCGGTTATTTGCGCGAAGCCTTTTATGAAGGATCTATAAAAATTTGCAAACCCCAGAAATGATTGCAATTGCCTCCTAGTTTGAGGTACTCCCCATTCTTTTACGTCTGATACTTTAGACGGATCCATAGCTAACCCTTCTGGAGATATCCGATACCCCAGAAAGTCAATTTGAGTTTTATTAAATTCACATTTGGACAGTTTTGCGTACAGCTTTGCTTCCCTTAGTCTCTGCAAAACTTCCCGGACCAATTCCACGTGCTTTTCTTTATCTTCGCTCACGATCAAGATATCATCAAGGAATATGAATACCCCTCGGTACAACAATGGGTGTAGTATTTCATTTATAAGCTGCATAAAGCAACCGCCGCCATTTTTTAATCCAAATGGCAAAATTTTATATTCAAAATGGCCGAATGCGCAGGAAAATGCAGTTTTCCAAGTATCCTCAGGTTTGATTCTTAATTTATGATATGCTTCAATTAAATCAAGTTTAGTAAATATGCTCCCTTTCTTCAATACGGTGATTAAATCCTTTACTAAGGGCATAGGGTATTTATTGTCCTTAGTAATTGCATTTAAATTTCGATAATCAATGCACAATCTTAGGGAGTTGTCTTTCTTTCTCCTAAATAACACTGGGGCTCCGAGAGGAGAATTGGATGGCTTAATGAAGCCTCGCGCCAGGTTCTTATCGATATATTTCCTCAATTCCTCCTTCTCCTGAACAGACATGGGATACACTTTTGGTTTTGGTAAGTTTGCTCCTGGGGTTATTTCAATTTCTACTTCTATATTCCTCTTGGGAGGTAATTTACTTGCCTCTTTCTGATTGAAAACATCCACAAAGTCTCTGTATTCAGGTGGCAATAGCTGTGGGTCTATTTCACCTGCTTCATCTCCCTCGTCCTCCTCTCCTGCAATTTTGCTTATCTCCCATTGCGTCTGTTGTTCTTTAAATGCTAGGCTCTTTCCTCTCCAATCTACTTCAGGATTTGCCTGTTCGAGCCACGGTATCCCTAATATTACGTGGTATGTGGCGATAGGGGCTATCACAAAGGATATTCTTCCTTCCCATTTGCCTATTTTACATGGGACCCCCCGTATTTCCTTTGTAGATACTTCCCCAGCCGCAACTGATCCATCTAGCTGCGAAAATGCAATTGGGGAGTCAAGCAACATCTGCTGGCATTTCAGCGCTCCTGCTAGTTCCGGAGTTATAATGTTCCTAGAACAACCACAATCCACGAATGCCCTGCAGGTGGCCCGGTTCTCTAGCCCCGATAGGCAAATTGGCACTACTAGCATGCGTTTGTCTCGACTCACCAGCCTTTCCGAAGATTTTGGGGCTTGCACCTCCTCCTCCGCACGCCTCCCGGTTGCTGGCTTGGGCTTTGAGGGTTTTGGCGGCTCCCCCTTCCGGGCCCAACATTCTGCTGCTCGATGGCCCGTCTTCCCACATACAAAGCATCCCGGTTTGGGTTTGTTGTCATCTCCTCTGAAGGGGATCCCCGGCCTCCCTCCGGGCTTTTCTTGCTTCCTCATTTCTCCTCGACCTCTCGCCACCGGTCTTTGCTGGCCGCCGCTGCCCCTGAAGCGCTTTACTTGGGCCAGGGTGGATTCAACGCGCCCCGCTAGTTGGATCCAGCCCTGGAGTGTTTCGGGGTCATCTCTGTGCGCTGCCCAGCTAAAAACCTCGGGGCGTAGTCCCTCTTTAAATATCTCCACTTTGGTCACTTCAGACCACTCTGGTACCCTTTCCGCGAGGTGGAGGAATTCCTCTGCGTACTCGGGCACCGTTTTGTCCCTCTGCTTTATTCCTTTAAGCTGGTCTCGAGCCCTCAGTTGCTCTAGCCGGTCTCTGAACCGGTTTTCTAGTGCGGCGAGGAAGCGGGGCACTGACCTCAGGCATGGGTCGCGTCTGGCATGTAGTTGTACATACCAGCTGGCAGCTCCTCTCTTTAGTGTGTTGCCGATGGCTCGAACCATGCTTGCTTCGGAGGGGAATGTGTGTGCATTATCTTCCATGTATCCTCTGATGCTAATGAGAAAAAAGTTCAATTCAGATGATTCCCCTCCGTATTCTAGTTTGAGATCTTCCCTCCTTTGCATCCACTCTGCGGCCCGTTGATGCTGTCTGGGGGGCATGGGGAAGGGTTGCATCGGGTTTCCTTGGGCGGCCCCTTTGAACACGCCGCGCCCCACTCCGGTAGTCGTTCTGCGCGGCTCCCGACATTCTGCCGCTGCTGTCGGCCCTTCCACCCATCCGAATGCGGGCCTCGCTGTAGTCCCCGCACCTCGCCTTTCCTCGTCGTACGGCACATCCTCCTCCTCTTCCTGGATCTCCGGCTCCTCTCCGCCTTCGTCTGCTAATCCACTGGACCCGATCCCTGGCCCCAGTGGCCTTTCCACCCCGACACCCATTCGGGGGGTTGGAAGTTCTGTTGGAGTTGGCGGCCTCAGAGTTCCCAGAGCTCGCTGGCGCTCCATTTCGCGGGCCATTCTGTCTCGGAACTCCAGCTCCCGCCAGTATTCCTCATCTCCCTCGTCCCTCGCCGCCACGGGACTCTGCGTTGATGCGCGCTGGCCCCTCTGGCTCCAATCTCCTTCTTTACTTGGCTCTCTCTCGGCGCCATATCGGATGGGCTCTTTTTGGAGATTCTCTTCCAATAGTGGGACCAACCTCCCCACGGTTTCCGACAGCCTGGATAAATTAGTTTCCAGGATGGATAACCGCAGGGCTACGGTCTCTGGCATGCTTCCTCCAGATCCCCAACTGGTTTCTGCAGCCGCAGAGACGCCTCTTCCTCCTCTGGGAATCCTCTGAGTCACGCCGTTCGGCCTGGGGTACCCCGTAGAGGAAGCTACGGCTTGCAACGTCTCTTCTCCCAACGGCCGGGCCCCTGCTCCATTTGGGCTTTGATCTCCTTCTCCACTCATTATCACTTCACTGCGAATCCGCAGGAGGGTGAGAATGGGATTCTCGACTTAAATGTCAGGCTCACTTCAAAGGACCAGTCTGAACGCAGATCAAAGATAGCTGCTCTCAAATCCAATCTTTATTGAAGAATACATGACTTTGGAAAAGTCGAGAATGACCTAATGTTTACATACATCCATTTTTATCACCTCTGATGCAACGTAACACCACACGCAAATATCATCATCAAACCCCACCCTCTGGATCACATTACTACTATTCCCACACACTATACCAATTATAATTGTTTATACTTTCAACCCTGAGTTCCCAGGCTCATACTATCTTCTCCCGCCAGGTGCTTTCAGGGTTATTTATGTTATGACGCCAGGTCCAGGGCTCGGAAATTCAGCCCTGGGATCTGGCTCCATGACAGTTTACTATCATGCAACATTTCCCATGTTGTATAACAATCTGAAAACCTGGCTATGCCAATGTGCTTTTGCCTAATTTGTTATAAACTGACGGTGTCCGTGGCTCCACCTATACTTAGCTGCTGCACTTTAGTCTGGTCCATCACATCAGTGTTCCGCCAGTTATTGCACATATATAATTTTAACCGCTGGCCTCCAATGTCTGAATACACTCATTGCACCTGGCTATCGTTGTTGAGTTGCTTTTATTTGATTTTATGGGATGTTTTTATGATTTTACATGTTATGAGTTAAATGTACCTATGTTGATGTATTTTATTGTGTTTTATGGGCTTGGTCTCCTCGTGAGCTGCCCCAAGTCCCTTCGGGGAGATGGGACAGGATACATTAATAAAGTTATTATTATTATTAAATTTATAACAGACTCAGCTGCAGTCCTCTTGCCCAACACATTCTGTTTCTTCCCAGATATTAACTGTTCATAAATCTATTCCTTTTTTTGGGATGCTTAGGAGTTTTAAATAAGTAATCCCATTGCCATGGAATGCAAATCATGGATACTTGGTGCTTTACCATATAGAATATAATCCCGTCATTCCCAATTCCCCCACCAATTCCAATTTTGATAAATCAGCTGTCATTTAAATATTTGCGATGTTATTGCTTGTTTGTCTAAAATGTCAATAACTGATTTCTCTCATTTGTCTATGTGGCTCGATCACATGCATCTGACCTAATTTAAAAGAGACAAGTGGTATTTTTGTGTGCTTTGTATCTTGTTGGCTTATATTGGATTTTAATTTATCAGCATAAAAAAATCAATTTGTAGCCCTAAACCAGCAAATTCTCTAAAAATTGGCATTGGCAGACCTGACTTTAGATAGATGACTTTAGAGGAACTGCTTCATAATTAGAGATGAAAGGAATGTATTTAGGTTACTCTCAGCACTCCCACAAGTTCTTTTTGCTTATTTGCTTTTATCATTTACTTTCTTGTGCTACAACATTCTCTTCAATGGTACAGCTTTCTAGCTTTCTAGCTTGTGTTCTTATAGCATTGCCAGAGCAGGTTGAGTATTGGTTATCCAAAATGTTTGAGACCAGAAGTTTTCTGGATTTTTTCAGATTATGAATTACATGTATTTGCATATACGTACATAAAGAGACATCTTTGAGATGGTACCCAAAACTAAAAATGCAATTCATGTATGTTTCATATATACCTTCTACACATAGCCTAAAGGTAATTTTATACACAATATTTTCAATACTTTTGTGCATGAAACAAGTGTTGTACAATGAGCCATCAGAATGCAAAGGTATCACTACCTCAACCACCCACATTGACGGTTTTGGATTTTGGGGTCTTTCAGATTGGAGGGATATAAAGAATATTCACGGATGTTCTGATAGGCATTGTCATTACAACTGCCTGAAACAGAGATGCATCTGTCTCATCAATACTGAATAAACCCATCACCAAATTTGACAATTTCCAGATGTTTCATGTGTACCTTAGTTACCAAAGTAAACGTGTTCCTTCGCATTTGGTACCAGTGGTAGAAATAATATACAAAGACTGGGGATAGCTTCCTACACCAGGGGGTAAAAAGGAAAATCAGTTAAACATGTTTCAGCAAACATTTTATTCAAAACCATGAAAAGGGGGAAATATGATGGAAGTATTTAAACTAATGCATGAGGCAGGGGAAGTGGAGATTATTCAGTTGACCTTGGGTCAACTGAAACAATGATGAGCAATTCAGGAGAGATAAAAAGAAGTATTTCTTCACTTGAATTAAACTGGAAATCATTTCCAAAAGAAGTAGTGATGAGTGCCAACTTGGTTGTCTCAAAGCAGAATTTGACAAAGTGATAGACAATAAGGCTGGCATGATAACTATGTATTCCTTCAGATATCCGAGACACCATGACTCTCAATACTGTTTGCTGAAGAATATAAGTGGATGGGTTCCATTATGATTATGTACTGCCTGTAGTTTAACCATGGACATTGAGCACAATAATTTATATATTTCTGTGTACACCTGGAAATAAAAATTACAAATAAATATGCATGAAAATGTCAGTCAAATAAATTAAGCCCTTCAGCTGTGAACAGCCAAAAGCATCTATTAATTCTTGACCCAGTTTTAAAGTCAGCACTGCTGACCTAATTTGTCTTATGGCACTATTTTTATCTCATAAATTGAGAATTGTAGAGCTGATGCTTCAAATTGCAGGAATGGCATTAAAACCTAATCAATAAAATCTTACGGGTTTTTTGTGTTGTTGGTGGTGCTGGTGCTATTATTATTATTTTTACTATTGTTATTATTTCTTTCAGTACCTTCTGTTTATGTCAGTGTCTTTTTTACTTTTTTAAATGGCAAGAGAATATTAAGATAATGTAAACATGGTTTTTAAAAGATGATAAGACATTTTGATGAGAGATTTCAACTATCCTAATTTGGCAGGAACTGCCTTTCTTAATTTTCATACCACCCCCATTTTGATCTCTTTTAAAATGTCCCAGTTTTTTTCCTCTTCCACTTTTTTCCATTTCAATCACAGCTTATTGCTGCAAACTTGAGTCCAAAATGCAAAAGCAATTTACAGTCAACATGAAAGGGTAAAATGTAGCATCTAGCTATTCCCACAAGGTTGAGGCAAAAGCAATTTGCTGCAAATTCTCTATAACTTGTGAATTCTCCCTAATTCAAAGCTTTTGCCATTTCGACTGCACTCTGATGTTGCTTGGCCTCATGCGCCCTGGGTTTCACCTCTGAAATGTTGGAGGGTATGACATTTTCATCTTGCCTCAGAACTGAAGCATTGCTACCAAAGTGTTTAACACCTGTCGGCTTTAAACATATTTGACACCAAATAAGCCTGTGCTGGTCAACCCTCAGGTGATTCTCACTATGTTGCCAGGTCAGCTGTCAAAACAGTTTTGAGAATAAAGCCCTGTAGAATGCTGTGAAGACTTAGGTACAGACAGGAAATTTGTTTGCAAGAAGAAATACGAGTGGTTAACAGTAGTTGTGTTTTACCATCGACAAATCTATTTTTAGAAGAAGAATTATTCCTGTAGAGGAATTTATTCTGCGGCAAAATAATTGTCAAATGCTTGTAGAATTTGCATTTGTTACCTTTTTGCAAATGTATTTATATAGAGATTTGTACAGAAGTTTACTACTTTCCTACTCACCAAAAGGCCCACAAAGCAGCTAGCAATGAAACGGATTACTTTTTATTTAATGTTGTACCTTAAATGTTGTTTAAGGATGACGCTATCTCTCTATTTCCTCTCTAGTATACTTGGGATGGAAGGCAACAGCATTGGAATGCAGGAGGAATGGGAATAATTTGTATTTTCATGGTTGTCAAAGGGAAAGTATTGCTGATGGTATCAACTGAAAATAGAGACTACTGATTCTTAAAATAACTTTTCCAATCTTTTCTGTATTGGGAGGGCAATCTAAAGTGTAATGCAATGAAATGCCCTCAGGAAACAGGTTTCACTAAGGAAAATATTGCTTGTAAACAGACACATGGATAAATCAAATATAATATGAGAAATTTTTAAGTGGCTTAACTGGAGTCTGGATGCAGTAACCTCATCTTGAGTGATATCCAGCTGGTCCAGACTATCTATCTTTCTATATCTACCTACCTATGTACACATACACAAACCAACTACTATCTGTGGCTAATTCAGGGTGAACCTTGACTGAGAGTTTGCAGACCTAAACTGGAATTAAACTGTTACAATAGTCATGGGATTTTCTTGTTGCTGCTATCCACAGAATAAGAATAAAAAGTGGAGACGTAGTGATATAGTCATATGTAGACTAATTTAATTTTTTT
Organism: Anolis carolinensis; assembly: GCF_035594765.1. Taxonomy (NCBI): domain Eukaryota; kingdom Metazoa; phylum Chordata; class Lepidosauria; order Squamata; family Anolidae; genus Anolis; species Anolis carolinensis. The sequence continues at coordinate 173,771,818 of NC_085844.1, forward strand.
AAGCTTTAAAATTATTCCTAAGGCCTAAAATTGTGCAGGGTGGGCAATTTAAATATTTATTCTACTCTGAGATAAGGTATTATAATAGCTGATTTTAAAATTACCAGAATTTATGATGTCCAGAGAAACAAAAGACCTGGGCTGCAATTTATAAATGAAGTCAGGTTTAAGTCCTGCTGAGAGCAATGAGATTAATTTAGTTATAATTAACTCTATAATCCTATATGTGTTTGCTGAGAGTAAATCCTCAGGTTTTGTAAGATTTGCTCTCAGGTAGTCAGATTTGTAGCCAAATTTCTTCCATGAGGAATAATGCTAAATCAGGGTGAAAGCCTTAAAAAACAGAAGGCAACTCATCTAAAAATACAAGAATGCATCCTGATGTGGAAAAAGTAATGGAGTGAAGATCTGCACACCTAGTTATATAATAGTCACATCTGCCATATGATCTATTTATTTATTTATTTACAGTATTTATATTCCATCCCTCTCATCCTGAAGGGGATTCAGGGCAGATCACAGAACATTCATATGCGGCAAACATTCAATGCCATTTTTATACACAGACAATTGAACATATAGGCTTTCCGATTTTCAGCTTCTTGGAGGCTTGTGCTTGGTTCTGGTCACGGGGAGAGGGGGTGTTGTTGCTCCTTTGTTCGTAACTTGGTTCGTAATTTCTTCCTTTTTGATTGAATTGTCAGCATTTCCTTATGGATGCCTTAATACCTCCCCGCTTTTAAGCCATCCCTATTTATCTACTCACATTTTATTTTCGAACTGCTAGATAAGCGGAAGCTGGGCTAAAGATCAGGACCCGGATTTCAAACAGTCAACCTCTTGACTGACAAGATTTATTGCAGCTGTTGGTTTAACTTGTTGTGCTAAAGCCCGGCCCTAAAAGTTATTTTAACAGATTTATCACTTATTAGTGAGTACCATTAGCAAGAACAGCTAACACCATTGTTTTTGTATAGGTTTAATTCCCAAGTAGTATAAGAATTTCTTGTTCTGAAATATGATTTTTTTTAAAAAAAAAATTATTTCCCAGAGAATTTTTACTGATTATTTCTAGGGTTATATACCCTAAGCCATTACACTGTTAAAATTCAGCATTCTCTGTTCAAGAATAGCAATACTATATATCATTTGTTTTGATTAAATGATTTGGCATTCCTTGTTAAAATATTAATTTTGTAAGCCATATTTGAACTGCAGTACTTTGCCTGCAGCACTTCAACCAGAAGAAGCAGTCTAATTTCAGTCAGAATGAACAATGCCTTAGGAATCATATCATGTTAGCTTCCTGTACAAGTGATGTACAAAAATGCAGTAAAAAGTGTAGAGCATAATATAATATTAGTACTATGCACTGTTTAATGAACATGTTTTTCATACTCTGCTACTCCAGGTGTTTTGAACTTCAGCTCCCAGAAATCCCAGCCAGCTTACCAGCTGTTAGGAATTGTGGGAGCAGAAGTCCAAAACTTCTGGAGTAGCAGTGTTTAAGAAACTCTGAACTAAATGTTGATTAAGGAAAAGAAAATGAAAAAATTAAAATAGTTAATCAATAAATTAATAACACCTGGAAGCAAGTTACACTTGGAAGAATCGCTGTTTGTTTTAACTACAAGGTGAGGGCAGCACAGTGTTAGAAAAACGTTTTCAAAGACTTTTTCCACTGCTTTTACAGCAGAAAGCTAGGGGAAGGGATTCATAAACTAACTCAAAGGAATTCTGCCTGTTTTGAAGTAAGTTGGTATACCAAGTATTTAATTGTAATTTCAGCTTTGAGATTCAGATTAGAGAAAAAGAAATGAAACTGAATGCCAAACCTAATTTACATGAAAGAGAGAAGGATCCAAAATCAGCTTTTGCATTAAGTTCTGCCCATGAAGTCCTTGGATCTTTATGCCGTGGGACTACAGCCGCAGCAGAGATTTTCCAATATGCCGTCTTACTTTAATTGAAATAAAGAGTTATTATAACCCAATGTGACAAGCTCCTAGAGAGAGAGACTGTAGAAACGACCACCTCTGGATAATATAAAAATGGCATTTTAAAAGGCACTTTCAAACTCTTTATTCTCTCTTTGGAGGTGTCCTTCTGGAAATGAAGGGTTCTTTTTTTTTCAATTAGCAAACTAGAGCAAAGACATGTACAAATTCATAGAATTAACTTTACTACAGGAAAATATGATGATGAGTCACAAAGGCCACAATCCAGTATCCATTGGTCTACTCTGGAATTTTTATCCATTATTGCAGAACATCCTACAATGGGTTTTGATAATTAATTTAATTCCCTGACTCTTCTAATATGTTGATGTGTTTTGCAAAATATGCACACAGTCCTATTAAATGTAGTAGGATTTTCTTCCAAGTAAGTATATTTGCATGTGGAAAACTAAAATTCAGAAACCATACGTTTCAAAACCTGGTGCAGCAATAGACATGAAAGAATTTGACCAATGGAATGGCCCAGACCTTGCTCTTGGATTACATGATGCTGATGGTTTTAATTGTGTTTTATTGTAAATTAATGTGTATTTAAATGACTTTTCTGTAATTCTTTGCAATTATTTTAAATGGCATTGAATTATTGCCATATTGTAGGCCACCCTGAGTCCTCTCCAGGGTGAGAAGGGTGGACTAAAAATATAGTAAATAAATAAATAAATACTGTGGAGTACCATGAACCATATTTCGCTCACCCATGATCTAGGCCAGACCTAAGATTTCAGCAGGTGTTGGTTGTCTGTCATGCAAATAGCTCCTGCTAAAATTCCCACCTTTATGTGATCACTGAAGGTATTGGAGCCTTGTTCTTTATTCTGCTTGGCAGCCCCATGTATAACAAATATAACACATTCGTTTTCATTTTGTATCATTATTTATACTGTATTACATATTGAGTTATCTGTCTCCTCCATGAAGAGAATGCCTCCTGTATTAAATTTACATTCTTGAGTTTAAAGTTTAAGCATATTTCTAGGGGATAGGCCAGAATACATGATACCCTATTAATTAAGCTCCTTGGTCGTTTCAGTATAATAGCTCTTGACTACTGACTTATATGAAAATGTCAGGCCTATTTACCTGATAATTTATGTTGTGTAAACAAGCCAATTCATTTGCATCTCATTTGTCACTGTGCTATTTCCAGTGTGTTCTTAATCTGGAGAAAATTCCTTCATGAAATTCTTGTGTGAGTCCTCACCAAAGTAGAGTTGGTTCTAATGGAAGATGCGCAAGGGTTAAAGATTTATTTTTCATTTACAGTTAAGCCATGATTTTAAAGCCAGTTATCTGAAATGAAGCCCATTCTTATTTGGAGAATGGTCCAAGGTTCGGATTCCCTTTTATCTTCCATAGTTGCCTTCCCAGAGAGAAATTCTGTTGCCTGTTGTGAGGCAAAACTGAATGAATGACTCCAGGTCACACAGATTCAATGGTGGACTATTAGTTTCTAGTCACACAGTGCTTTGCTAATTTTTGAGAGAATAAACAGTCTCTTCTCAAGAAAGAGTTCAATCATGGCCACACTTAGAAGTCTTGCTTTCTGGTGCATTTTGTAGTCAGTTCTTCTATCAAATTCCAAATTGGCATCCTGCTCTTTGTTCACTTTTTCTCTCTCTCTCTCCATGCTATCTCATTCAATTTGTTCTCTTTTATTTGCTCACAAGCCATGCAATCGTTGTGGTCTCAGCTAGGGTTTGTGCCTAAAATAATAAAGTACTATTTTCCTTGGAATGAAAGCTACAAGTTAGTTCCCCCCCCCTTGTAACTAGAATCTCTTCCTCTAGCATTTCAAGAACTTCAGAGAGAAAAACATATCAAAGTTTCAGAACCTTTATTCATTCTTCATAATAGCATTGAACATTGTCACAATATGTATTTTAGGCAGTAATAAGCTATTTGTGCTTGATTTGCGCTCAGTACATTTGTGCACACACATCAAGTAATGAGAAAGTCTACACACTTCAATATATTATGCAGCCTGAACCTGAGATTATGCAACTTTTTGTATCCCAGATGATGTAATATTCAGAAAACGAATAGGAAATGTAAAACAAGAAATACAAATTTGACTCCTTTTTCACAGTCAGAAAGCAATTTTCTCACAAGGGCATTTAATGTTCTGTGCCAGGTGTATTGTGTACACAAACATACATTTTTGTACAAAATAATAAAATGATTAAATAATAATGTAATAATGATATGTTATCAAGACATCCTTTTTTTAAAAAATGAGTAATACATTGGAGGGTATTAACACCTTTCTTGTTTTTGCACACAAAATATGTTCCAAACTCTGTCAATTCTCAAATGCTATCAATATTGGATTAATAAGGAGGTAGACAGTACCTAGTGCCTGGATATTGTCAAAGTGATTTGCATAAATGTAGCTGAGCTACAGTTTTGACAATTGTGCTCTGTGTGTATATAGACCAGCATATTCCTAATTAGTGTTCCATAATATCCTGCAGTTCATTTATTTTATTTCTTCTCATGATAAAGCAATATTACATATAATGCCAGATTCAAACCACAGTGCATTATGTATCCAGTATATGACCTTGTGTGAAGCATCATTGCATCTGTTTTGTGTCTTGCATACCAGAGGAGCGCTGCTAGTGAATAAATGCCATTTTTGGTTTTATTATGTAGATAACCAAAAAGAGTTAGGAGAATTTCTTGTATCAAGTTTACTTTTGAATTTTTAATTCAAAAATAACACCAGAAAAGCACAGGAAGTTTAAAATGTTTAGCTTTTTTTTACAGAAATTATTCATTGTACCTGTATCTTTTAACATGGTCTAATTATTTTTCTCTTGTTGATTTCATTTAATCATTATTCTCGGTCTCTATGATACTTTGCAGGTGCATATTAGAATGATAAATAAAGACCCAGAAGTATAAATAAACAAGGACTACAGTCTATTAATTTACTCAGAACAAGATCTGTCACTGTATCAGTATGAAGCCAAGCTCTAATGACATCCAGAGGTGTCACTTACTTAGAAATAGAAAATACAAATGGCCACCGTAGTTTCTGGATAAAGCCTAGTTATTCATTACTTTTCCCAACAACAACACATTTTTAATCATTGAGACAGATTATTCTGCATCATCACCAACTTCCAGGCCCACAAATGGATGGAGTGTTGGAAAGGAAAATGTGTGTGGAAACTAGAAAAAATAGCCAAAGTAATTTAAAACATATTTGTAGTTACTTGTTTGATTGCCTATAGCAAGTAAGAAGAGTCTCCAGGAAGTAAATAAGAAGAGGCTTTGACATGTGTGACCAAAGCAAGCATACATAGACAACTGACTAATGTTTTTCATGCATGGACTGCTGGTGTTTGTGAACTTACCAAGACTAGTCTAAAATGGTTTAAAACCTTCCCAGTTTAAGGAAATCCACCCTTGATTATTTTTTCTTCTCTTGTACATTTTGGTAATAGTTGTTACACCAACAACATATGCTCAGAGGGAACAGATGGCTTTTTATGTTGGTGGGACAGATGCCATGGACTTAACTGATGGATATTGTATTAGGGAAAGACAAACTAAATGTGGCATTTCCTCTGAGTTGCATGCTGTATGGCCCAACATGCAAACCAGATTGATTTTACTGCATGTAGCTAGTCTACACACACTTGGATATCACTGCTATAATGATCTTATCCCACAGAATCCTAGGAATTGTAGTTTGATCAACAACTGAGAACTCTGCTAGAGATCTGTAGTGCATCCTCTGAACTACAGCACTATAACCCTCTCTAGGAACATCACTAAAATAAAAATCCTAGGGTTCTCTAGGAATGTCTATGGGAGTGTCTTGTAAGTGATCTAATGTAGATAAACCCATCATTTGGTTTTATTTTCACTTGGGTTCTGGTTCCGGAACTCTTTTTCATAAGAAGCCTGCAAACTTTTAACCTTCTGAAGCTGCAACAAGTTTCTGTGATCTTTATTGGAGGGCTTTCTCTTGGTCCTACCACTGCCATAGGACTGCTTAGTGAAGACATAGAAAAAGCTATGGAACTGCTTCGCAAGGAAGACTCAGTTGTCTTTCTATTTTTTTACTGGCAGGCAAAATCTTTGTATTGAAAGAGGCCTTCAGGTTGGAGAGTATGGTCTTCAGTATGTGTACCATATCTTTAAATGTGTGTTTAAGGTTTTTACATTAATATTTTAATTTGATTAGTTGCTTAATTTTTCAAAAACCCTTTTCTGCTTTAGTTTGGCTGATATTGTAACCTGCTTTGGGATGAATAAAGAACAAACAAATAAAAGCCCTTATCTGATATACTAAACTGGAAAGACAGAATGACTTATATGCCAGGTGTCAATTTATTTCCTTTATCATCCTTATTGCAGTTTGGATAGTGTTTTCTATAGTCAAGGAAATTTTTTAAATAGAGGATTAGAAAAGGATTTGATGGAGATAATTCTACTCAACAGTTACCTGTGACCATATGGCTACTTGGTTTCACTTAAACCCCAGTATGAAGTGCCTGCCAAGTCAACCAAAGAAGATGATGATGACAGTTATCTCTTTTAAAGTAAACTCCATATGCTGAAATCTCTTCAACGGATGTGAAGATGATCTGACCTAACTAACTTTTGAACCAGTAGCCCCAGGGAATCTTAAGCATTTGAACTTTACAGCCGCATTTTTTATTCAAAAATAAGATGGCTCCAACTGCTTGTTCTCTACTTAATCCTTGAAAATCTAGGAGGATACAATTTGTCATAGCTGTTCAGGGGGTGACTTTATATGTGCCATAGCAGCATGACTCTCTGCATCAAAGTGCCATCTTTAGCTGAGGAATGGACAGTATTTTTCTGCCTCATCTGTATTTCATTGCATCAGAAAAGTCAAAGGTTACTCTCAGAACCAACACATGTATTGTTAAATGCTGAGAGAGCTTGAGGGGAATAACACTTTTAAAAAAATCTCTCAAGCTGTATTAAGAATACCTTGCAGGGGCCTCATGCTATAGATACAAGGGACTCGGAGCAGCTTACATGGGGACAAGCCTGGTCAGACATAATTAAAATATAGTAAATACAGTAAAATTTAGAAAAACATCATAGAACAACATAAAACAACCATTACAAACAGCCAATAGCCTGACATTTAGTTAATCAATACTAAACTCAAACGGGCAGGGTCTGGGGCAATACAATCCATATTATGCAATATATTCCGCTGGTCCAATCTGTAAACCAGCTGGTTATGTGTTAGGGGCCTCCATTAGTAGCTCTAGCAAGCAAAATTCCATGTTTATGCCCACACTTTTATTATAGCTAACAAACTAAAAATGCCATTAGCACATCCAAGGTTGTAGATGCCCAGTAAAGTTGCTGTGTAAGCTATTTTTAGAAGACCTGAAAGCCACAGGGCATTCATTTCTGAGAACCCAACTACTGCAGTTCTTTTCAAAATACACTGCAAACAGTGACACTGAAATCGTTAGATTGTGCCTGTAGATATGCCTGAGGAATGAATTGACATTACATTTTTTAGGAAGAATTTTTTTAAAAGTTTGAAAGCCAGCAGATGCATAGGCTTTTCTTTGAAACACCTAGAAATCAGTCAATGGTTAGAATCTTGGTCTTGGAATTTTGTGCCTTTATTTACTATTTACATGTTGTGTGTATGTGTTTACCTGTACCTTTCTAAAGTGATTATATACACAATATTTTTATAATTTTGTGCATGAAACAAAATGTACATTGAACCATCAAAAAGGTGTCACGATTTTAGCTAACATAGATTTTGGATTTGAGGGTACTTCTGATTTATGGGTAAGCGATGCTCACCTTGAACAAGAGGCAGATATGACATGGAAAGAACAGGGACAGGTTTTATATAATATCCACAAAGAGCACTTCAATGTGCAAATGCTATATTCAAAATGGAAAATATGCAGATATGAGATTAAACAACCAGCTCAGGTAAGTTTTGCATAGCAAAGAATAGAATTTAAACGTTCTAGTGACCACTTGGAGACCTCTTCTAAAATGCATCGTAGCATGACTTTTTCTTTCACCTGTCTCCATTTTCTTTTAACTTCTATTTTAGTGACCAGAGATATGTAACTGTGCTTTTTGAAAATACTAAGTATAGCTGCCGAGACAGTTTTGTCTGTTTTTTTTCCATCTTCCTATTTTGCTCTGCATGTCTGCACAGTTAGGGATTTTGAAGGCAGCTGATGTTTACCTTGCCAGTTGGAGGCAAGCACACTTAGCTACAGTAGGAATAGCAATAATAGAATCCCAAGCTCAAGCTCTTTAGTAAAAAGCAACACAGCTTTCTACCGAAATTGTGTTTCAATTGAATAAGAAATTCTGTATTTCTCCAGTTCCCTTTTGCTACCTTCCCAATGGCAGTGCTGTTTTTTTAAAAATGCCTAGCTAGACAAAAGACGAAGAAGAAAATTGGGACTGAGGAGATGTGCAAAGATTCTGTAAAAAGGATCTTCACTGTCAGAGGCTTTGTTAACCGAGACATGCCTTCTATAACAGAGATAGTATTTTATTCATAAGTGAATTGCATTAATACAAGGTTTTCTTTTTCTTTGTAAGGATAGAAGATGCTGTTAATAAAAATAGATTAGAAGTCTTGAACAATTGGCCAAAGCTAATTCAAACACTTCTGGCATCTCAATGGACAGTCTGTCATTCCTTTTTATAGTAATGAGAAAACGGGTGTGGTAGAAGTGATGCATAAATCAAAGCTGCATTATACATGACTGATGGCAAGCTCTAAGGGCAAATTTACATTTAAAGTTTCATAACTATAATCTTTGCTTCATGTACAAATAGTATTGAGTATGACTGTTCTCTTTGATTTTGATATAGCAGCTTTTCTAGTTTTGTTCTTGGGAGCACGACTGTTGAAACTCATTTCCTTTTTTCTCATTGTCACCTTAATTTTGTGTTCCGCTTCCAGGAAATAAAATTTCTCATTAAAAAAACCAGTGGAATGCTCTTATAGCTGTGATGGCATAAAAACTAACCTTGTTATTGGAGGTGATTGCTAGCCTTTCTAAGTATTTAATTGATCATCTTGATTGATTTCACCAGGACTGGAAGCAGAAGAAATTAAATAGCAGTATATACATATGAGGGAGGGGGCAACAGTAAAGATAAGGGATTAATGGTTTTATGACACACTCTTAGCAATTTGGGTAAAATGAGAAAATCAAGAGATCTTTGAGTGCCATATATAGAGTCCACTATGGGCAGAGGCCAAAATGAAATTAACAGTCATGTTTCTATAAAATAGTTTCAGTTGCATCTGTGAACACGTTTTGTCTGTGGAAATGTCTTCAAAACATCTACAAATGTTGAAATAGTTTATAACATAGTAAGATACAGTGAGATAAAACTGGAATATTATATCTATTCTTCTTTCTACTATGGGACCAGAAGGATTTGAAAGACTCTTGGCTGAAAGCTCTCTTCAAAAACTAAGATAAATCTCAGTTTATTTCCACCTAACATTAACTAAATGTAATAAGCTTCCTTTGGTCTTTTTTATTCATGTGGGCCTTTTTGTGTTTAGATGTCCATCCCAGCAAGCACTAAACTGATGCTTTAATGTTTATTTTCTTCTTTGAATCTGGAGTCAGCTAGAAAGAAAGAAAAACTGGCCTGAATTTTTAAACAAATTAAGTGTCTTGGTGCCTTCCTCATCACATAATTGTTGTACCTGCCATAATACTAGACAACTTGAAAGGTCATGCTATCTTTCCCCAGGGAGATCAGACAAGTTCCAACTCTTTTGGGCTTTAGAAGAGCCCTAAAAACATGGCTATGTGCCCAGGCTTTTAAGGAATAAACAATAAAGATGACACAGACTGACCTATGGATAAGGCACGAGGTTTTCGGATGAACGGATCTGAGCATATATATTTTTAAAATTTATATACTGCAATTTTATATTATATTTAATTGTTTTAACTGATTTTATGTATTGTTGATTGTTTTTGTATAGGCATCTAATTGTGTCAGTGTTGTAAGACGCCCTGAGTCCCTTCGAGTGAGAAGTGCAGGATATAAATATTGGAAATAAAATAATTTGGAAATTTTTCAGTGGATTTAACAAAAATATTTCCCACCTTTGCATTTTGTTCTTATTTGTGGACCACACTAGGAATAAAAAGAATATTCCTTATTATTTCTACTCAGAAAAATAAGATCAGCAAGAAATCCTGTGCAATTTTCTCCCTGTATTCAAAAATTCACAAGTGTTTCAGTGGAATTATTCTGCTTGGAAAGCCAAATTGCAGCAAATTTCTATACCAAAAACAGATTCCCTGCACAAACAAAAAAAAAACCTACATTTTCCCACAAAACCACTTTTTTGTACAAATACAAATTCCTTTTCTGCACTACAGGATGATTGAATGCAGGTAGAATACTTTAGAAGTTTATTTTCTCCCAGTGTTGGGAGAAAACTACTGTAATAATTCATTCTTGCATGCAAGGACCAAATAGTCAGGAATTTGCAACCCTGGAGTATCATGCTACTTTGAAAAAATAAGATAGTCAGGATTGATGGTTATTCATTCATACTGTTGGTCACAGAAACAGAGCTGAATTCAGTGTTGGTTTACATGAAACTCATTTAAATTTATAACTACTGAGGGTGCTTTCAGACATACATAAAATACGGGCAAAAACAGGTTAGACTAACCCATTTTCACCTCCATTGGAGTCTCCACCCCCTCCCACAATCCTGGGTTTTCCATCCCAAAGTGGCTATAAGCTCTCCCCAGTCAACCAAAGGTTGACCCAGGAGGGCATCCAGCTCCTCTCCAGCCCCGCATTTCCTCCCCCAAAACTTACTCCATGGCTTGTCAGGCATGGAGAGCCTCTCCAAAGAGCCATGGAGTTACTTCAGAATGACGCTGGAAGACAGGGAGGGGGAGAGGGAAAAATCCCCCACCCCCCCAGCATTATTCTGAAGTGATGCCACAGCTCTCTGTAGAGGCCCACCATGCCTGGCAGGACTGTGGGGTAAGTTTTGGGGGAGGGAATGGGGGGCTGGGAGCGAAAGGGCTTTTGAAAGCCTGAAGATGCGATATGGCTGTGGGAACTCAATCCCGGGGGTGAGTCCCCGCAGGCCCAATACCCCATTAGGCCCAGTCCTTTCAGGAAGGCCCGGATCTAATGGGGTATCTAATTAAGTAGGAAACCTTTGTTTGTTCTGAATTAATTCATTTTTACCAAGGGCATCATTTGGCAAAAACCCAGACAGGTTCTAATTTTGGGCCTGTCTGGATGGGCCCTTAGTTGCCACTCACATAAATATTAACCATCAAACTCCTTGATTGTAATGAAACTTGGATTTAGGCTAGAAAAGTATATTTTTGTGTTTCCTTTAAGGCATTTTGTGAATCACAACCTACATGATGGGTGCAGAAGATGTGAGAGAAAATCAAGAGTACGAGTGTTGTGCAGTTGTGTTTCAAATACTGCAGATACATTCCACCTTAGTTTCAGAGCATCCATGAGCTACGATAAAGCTTTTCTCCATTAAAAGAAAATCATTTTTGGATTGGGGAGATCAGTTTGAAAATATGTTTTTCTTTCTTTTTACAGCAAAGCCGTTTGTAACCTTTATGTTTGATATCTATAGCATCATAATTCAGGTTTTCCGCGTTCTTTTCACTGTGGATTGTTTACTTCAGTTGTTGTGAATGAGCCTTCTGGGGTCAATGATACTACTGATAGTAGCAGGAAGAGAAGAAAGACTCCTCGGGAGCAAGACTCATTTGCGGAGTTACAGAGAAAGAGGCTTAAAGAGATATTTGAGGAATCAACAGATGAGGATTCATTTGAGGGTTTTGAAGGGGATGAGGGGCTTGAAATGGATGTTGGGGATGTGGCACGGGCTGAAGAGGATGGCATGGAGTGGACACGCGCTCCAGAGGATTGTGATGAGGAGACTGGGCTCACTGGTGATGGGGACGCTGAGGAAATGTGGGGTCCTTCAGGATTGGACCCAAGGTGGTCTAATTGGAGGAGTGGGGATAGTTCCACAGCTGAGGGTAGGTCTGGGCGTCGGCAGGGTGGTTTCAGCTCAGATGAGGAAAGGGAACAACCTGTGGGAAGGGCGATGGCCAGCTCAAGTTCTGAAGACGAATTGTAAATAAATTGTGGGCATTTGGCCATTGGGCCCTTGCGTGTGGCAAGGTGGTTGTTGGGCGCCATTGGGTTTCATGTTCGTGTTCCTGAAGACTGTCTTGAGACTGTGCAACCGAAGTAAGTTTATTCTGGGTTACTTCTACGACGGGGGTTGGAACTGTGTGGGTTTTCTTTAGACTGCGTTGTGATTACTGTCTGCATTAGTTCGCCTCCGTCGTTTGGGCTACTTGTGTCAACCCATTGACGAGGATTTTGCTGTGATGACTTCTCATCTTGGACCTTGGACTGGACATCGTTTTGGCATTACTCTTCGCTCCCTATTCCGGCTTGGCTTCGTTCTCAACCCTGTAACTACTCTCCATTATCGACCGCTGGCTTCGTTCCTGACTCTGCAATTACTCTTCGCTCCCAATTCCAGTTTGGCTCCTGGTTCTGCAGTTACGCTCCGTTACCGACCGCTGGCTTCGTTCCTGACTCTGCAATTACTCTTCACTCCCAGTTCCGGTTTGACTCCTGGTTCTGAAATTACGTTCTGTTACTGACCACTGGCTTGGCTTCTGACCCTGCAGTAACTCTTTGCCCATCGTTACTTTGTTTCCGGCACCGGTTTGTTTGCGCTGCCTCCAGCGGCAAAGTTTGGCCCGGTTTGGGACATTGTTTGTTTTGAGCCTTAAAACACTATTTTGTAACCCAGTTGGGATTCTGTTTATTTTGGACCCCTGGGAATTCGGCCCGTAGTTTGTTTTGCCTTCTCCAAGTTATCCTGCAATTATGAGCTGAATTTAAGCAGTTTTGTTTTAATCCGGATGATATAATCCAGATTATACTCCAGTTTGGTTTTTGGAGTTTTTTTCAGTTTAAATGTCTTTTTCACACTGAAGTTGAAGTGTCGCAAGCTCCTGTGTTTGTTTTAAGAGCTTTTTTGAGTTGTTTATACAATAAACTGTATTTTCATCCATTGGCTGGCGTCTGACCTTGACATCAGTTGAGAGTATATTGTGCAGGTTGAAAATAGGATTATAAACAAATTATTTTCTAATCTCAGTGGTATTTAATATTGTCCTGCAGACATCCCAACTTTTTTTAAAAAAATTGGGAAATGGCCTGGGAACATATTGTGCAGCACATACAGAAAAAGAAGCTGAATTGGAATATATATTAGTCTAAGAATGTAACTATAAGCAGTAGATTATTTGAATGTGAAGAGTTGTATGTGAAGAATTGAGCCTGAACTATATTTCCAGGTAAGTCAAATAGAGGAGTTGCCACTTTATCCATTTGGGAATTTCATTGTGACATATCAAATGCCAGGCGCAGGCAAGGTTATAAAATTTATTGTACAATGAAAGTGTTGGAATTAATGGATCATTTTGCAAGGATATGTCCATTCCATCATTCACATTAAATATGCATACTTTTGACTTCTAAAATGTATTCTAAGGTTAACTCTTTGGAAAGTTTACTGCTTGTAGTGCTTAGGATATATTTGTTTGGTACTCCATTTACAGGTTTTAAGGCAGCCGAGCTCAAAGTAGGGAGGGACCATAATGCTAATTAACTACCCTGCCCCTCACATCCCCATTGATCCTGCAATGAGCTGGAAAGTTTACACATCATTTGCTGAACCTTTTACTCAATGTGAAAGCTCATACTCTTATTCAAACAAACACAAATAGGATTGTTCTACACCAGGCATGGGCAAACTTTGATTCTCCAGGTGTTTTGGACTTCAACCCCCACAATTCCTAACACCTTACCAGTTGCTAGGAATTGTGGGAGTTGAAATCCAAAACACTGGGAGGGCCGAAGTTTGCTCATGCCTGTTCTACACTGACAAGTAAAGCAGACTTCGCAGCCTGACAGGAATTTCCTGAGCTGCCTCAGTGGTAACAGAGTCCCTACTGCCCAGCCATGCCAGACCCAGTTTGATGTCACTGCCCCCCCCCCGCCCCGCATCAGACCTATGTTTCTACTAAGTGCAGCAGTAAAGTGGTCACCTACCTGATCCCAGTGGCGTTTTCTTCTATGTCTTCCAAAGAAGAATGGTAGGAGGGAGGGAAGCTATCTTGGTGAGTCACATGATATAGAAGAATGAAGGGGGATTTCCAAACATCAGCAAAGAGAGCATGGAATCAATATTCCACTTAGGAACCAGTTACAGCTGTCTGGATTTCTCTAATTTAGGGGAGAATCTGAATCCTGATGAGGAATTCAGGCTTTCCTGACGAGTTAGAAAATCTGGTGGGTTGGATTAACCTGGAGAAACCATTAAGTAGCTTTTCCCAGGTTAAGCTGGATCAGTCCCCATGTGTTATATAGCTAGCCACCTGTGGCTGATCTGATCTCACACTGATCTAAGTGGTCAGTGTAGATGTGCTTATAGACTCCTCTCTCTGTCTCACATCAGCAGGCTGAATGCTTACATATCTTCCCCAATACTGTTCACTGGCCTTTTCACCTTTCTGTGTACCATAAAATAAGGAATTTTGTAGTGATTAGCATGATTTGAAAGATAATGCCTTGTGTACTGACACACAGTGAGACAAATTTTACCTTATCTTTAGTACCCCTAGATTTTCTATTAGTCAAGAAATCATTGCAAACATTTCTCATCAAATGAAAAAGTACATTAATAGATACACTATACAGTGAGAGATGTGCACAGTACCACATCGCTCCCAGACAACCAGAGAACAGATATTGGGGTTTAAAGTGACTTGAAGAGATTCATTGGGTAGGTAATGTTTAGGGCTAGCAACTTATACATCACAGTAAGAATGTGTGCCTGCTCTCTTCTTGTAGTACTCAGTTCCAAGTCTTGGATCAAAGTCCTAAGATTAAGAATGAATAAGGGCTTAAAAATCAGTCATAAGACAGTAAGAAAAAGGAAACAACAATATCAGCTGAATTATTCATGCCTATTTCTGCGTACTTTTCAAACTAATACTTAAAATAATTTTTAGAATGCAAAATTACAGCTATAACACATTTCTTTTAAGCTTTCATATCAGAACTAGAATAAAGCATTTTATGCTATTTTATGTCTATCAGTGTGTAATACACATAAACCTAACAAACAGAATGCTATTTATCTACATAAAGCCAATTAATCATGATAAACCAGAAGGTACTATCACAGAAAACATTATGATTTGAGTAATATCTGCCATACTTGTTTTTTCAGTATTACAGATTTCTTCAGTCAGGTCTACCATGTAAAACAATTAAAGATAGTTAGGTCATGTAAAATTGATTGATAAGTCATTTAGTAACCGATTTAGAGATCAAGTGCCTTATACATCAACCCTCATGTGTCCTAGCTTAGCTCAGCTTTTATAAGTTAAGGGCAGTCACAACATAATGGAGCCATAGTAGCTTTGTTCTGGTTTATTTAAGAGCAAGGTATCAGTAGAACGACCCCAACTACACTGCCATATAATGCAGTTTAACTGTACCGAACTGCATTATATGACAGTGTAGTCTCATATAATGCACTTCAATGCAGTTGAACTGCATTATGAAAATGTATTATATGGCAGTGTAGATGGGGCTAACCTTGGATGGTTTGGTGCTTTTGAGGACAGTTCAAGAGCTCAAAAATAAAACAGGTAGAGGACCAGTCCAGATTATGCAATATAAAGTTATAGGAGCTTGTAAGGTTGGATGTACAAGAGCAGTCAAACAGTTCTCGTTAAACCTTTTTTCCCCAGCTTTGTTTTTCAAAGAAAATTCTAACATTCTGAGAATGATTTTATCCATTGGATATCAAACAAGGGTAGTGATCATGAACTATATAGCATAACTGTATACTATATAGGCATACTAAGGGTTATGAAATCTGTATCATATCTATATATAAAAAAGAAAGCTTATTCTTTGACAGGATTTTGATGTCAGTAGTGTTCAGTCCTAAACTATGCGTAAGACAATGGCTCTTAAAATGCTTAATTGAATTTTTAACTGATGCCAAAGTATTACCTTGCAAACTACTAGACTATTAATTAGTTAATAGCCTAGTAGATTACATGGTAATACTTTAGCATCATCAGCCATTAGAAATGCAGTGATTTTCTAACATTAATGAGGGTTCCCCAATAAACTGAAATTTTTCCATCTGCTCTCTCTGCACTGTAGGTGATATTTTTCCATGGTAGACTAACATTTATATCTCCTTCCACAAGTAAGGTGCCTGATCATAGTTCACATTATGTTCAAATATTGTTTTGCAATCAATGAAAGAGTGTCAGTGACTTGATTTAATAGGAATCTGAAATAACATTGATCATAATATACATTTGAGGGAGAGGAATAATTAATTTTACCATTAGAGGGAAAGTGTGCAATCTGAACACAGAAAGACCTTATCAATATGCTAATAACACATTATTAATATACTGGAGAACATCAAATTATCATGAAGACTGGGTATCCAGTACAACAAAATTAACTTACTGTAGCAGGAGTTATTGGCAAGATGGCATAATGTATTTTTGACTGGATGTAAGTGGGATTATATGAATAATATACTTCTGTGTTTATTAATGATATGAAGAGTTTTGACCTAATAGACAGCAAGATGAGTGTAGTTGCTGATCTCTAGTACAGGGTGAATGAATGGGACTTCAGCACTTATGTAAGTCCCATTAATTCAGCACTTTTGCTTTGTTGTTTATTCGTTCAGTCTCGTCCGACTCCTCATGACCTCATGGACCAGCTCACGCCTGAGCTTCCTGTCGGTTGTCGCCGCCCCCAGTTCCTTCAAGGTCAAGCCAGTCACTTCAAGGATACCATCCATCCATCTTGCCCTTAGTCGGCCTCTCTTCCTTTTTCCTTCCATTTTCCCCAGCAGTATAACTATTGCTTTAGTTAGCACTTAGCCCCTACTCTTCATCTCTCGAGGAAATGAAGCACATTTGTTCCTATCACATAATTTGATAACAATGTTCTTTTCACAATTGTATAGTAATGAATGGTTACTATAGTAGTCAAATGATTGTTTCATATAAACAAAGTTAGTTAGTAATGGCTTGTCCAGAGTACTTCCTTGATATCTTGAGTTTGGTTTTATTCTTTGTTATTGTGTACCTTCAAGGCTTTTCTGACCCTAAAGTAAAACTATCATGGGGTTTTCTTGGCAAAAATTGTTCAGAGGGGGTTTGGCTTTTTTTCCTGCTGATGCTCAGAGGCCCAAGTTCACCCAATTTCTATGGCTGAACAGGGATTCAAACCTTGATCTCTAGAGGTACAATCTGACACTCAAATGACTACATCATGTCGCTCTTGGTTACTCCGTGACTCTCTTTTATGTAGTTTATGCACCTGTCCCTTAAAATGTACATTACATGTTTCCTTTCTATTAGAATATTATGACTTGCCCATTCGCTCTCTTTTTCCTGTCATGCTGTGCACTATAAATTGTTCATGGAGGAATTAAGATTGGATCAAATGTATACACAGCCTCATTGTCCTATCCTTTCAAACAATATTTTTGAGATATGTTTAAATAAATAAACGTTCATGAAGACACAACCTACATTACACCAAATGCATATAGAAAAGGGGAACGGAGTGACATATGGTGTCCACACACCGAAGCCATGTGCATTAACCTGAAATAACACCTGCCTAGGAATTTCTCTATGCCTTCTAAGTTGACTCTGTCATCATCTTCCAGTACATCATAGAGTAACCCTGGAGGTTCTAAAGCAGTGCTTCTCAATACTCCTCCAGGTGTTTTGGACTTCAGCTCCCAGAAATCCTAGCCAGCTTTCCAGCTGTTAGGAATTGTGGGAGTTGAAGTCAAAAACATCTGGAGGAGCAGAGTTTGAGAGACACTGATCTAGAGATTCCTAATGAGGATGTATTAATCAAATCTGTGAATAATAAAATTTGCAAAAGTGAAATCCTGCAAATGAGGAGGGTCCATTATATTTTCAAATAGTGTACTTCTGTGGGGCTGCTGATAGAATCAAGCAGAGTCCTGCACATAAGACAGGCTTTTGTTGAAGAGCCAGTTCTAAATGTGCTGAACAGCTACTTGGTAATATCAGTAGTGGGATGGGAATGACACTCTTGAGGTTTCTCCCAGAGACAACACTAGTGACACTATATCTAACTCTAAAGGAGCGTGTACTGTGCAGAATAACGCAATGGTAAACCTCAAAAACAAGGAGAGAAGGAACCTGTCAATAAAGTAACGTCAGTAAAGCATAGAAGAATGAAGAAATCTTGGAGCTTTTAGAGAGGTGTGAACACATTAATGACATGTTATGTACTTTAATGGCAACCTGAAAGCAAAGCAGAACCTATGGAAAAAAGATAACTCTGCCACAGCTTGTGATTAAAATTGGTTCTGTAGTTCTAAATCACCCTGAAAGATGTTCTGCAGTCCCCTCAGTTTGGGTACTATGAACAGACAATCTAGCAAATCAACAGACTATACAGTATCTATCATATATGTAGACATAATCGTTAGCAATGGTCTTGATAAAGACCTTTGGTATTCATCCATTCATTCAATGCTTTTGGGATGGAAAGATTGGCTGCTTACAAGAAACGTTGCCCAGGGGACGCCCGACTGAATTTACTCAATCTTCGAGGAGGCTCTTTCCGTGTCCCCCAATAGTGGGATAGTGACCCTCTGGTCAACCATGGACACGCAAACGTGACACCAGACCAGATAGCTCACCAGCTAATTCAGAATGGGAAAACTAACTGCAGCAGAGTAAAGATGAAAATCAACAGGGTGCCAGAACTTGAAACCCACCAGTTGTCTTCTCCTCTAAACCTGAAAGAACTCAGAGAAGCCATCAAGCGGTGTAAGACTGGTAAAGCACCTGGCCTAGATGACCTGATGATGGAGCAAATCAAACACTTGGGCCCCAAAGCTGAAAACTGGCTTTTGAAATTCTACAATCAATGCTTGGCACACAAACAGATTCCCAGAGCATGGAGGAAAACTAAGATCATTGCCATTTTAAAACCTGGTAAAGATGCCTCCAATGCCAGGAACTACCGACCAATCTCCCTCTTATGTCATCTATATAAAGTCTATGAGGGGATGCTATTAAATCGACTAGGACCTGTTATCGAACCCAAGCTTATTGCACAACAAGCAGGTTTCAGACCTGCTGTACAGGTCAAATTCTTCATCTGACTGAACATATCGAGGAAGGCTATGAGAAAGGCTGCATTACGGGAACAGTCTTTGTGGACCTTACGGCAGCCTATGACACGGTGCAACATAGAAAAATGCTGCATAAAGTCTACCATATCACCCGGGACTTTGACTTTACAAAAACTGTCCAGACCCTCCTGGAAAACCGCAGCTTCTATGTGGAGTTTCAGGGCCGGAAAAGCAGATGGAGGAGGCAAAAGAATGGTTTACCCCAAGGCAGCGTTCTTGCACCGACCTTATTTAACATGTTCACAAACGATCAGCCACTACCACCACTCACAAAGAGCTTTATATATGCTGACCTTGGCCTTACAACACAAGCAAAAGATTTTGAAACAGTTGAAAACCAACTCACTAATGCCTTGAAAGACCTCTCCAGCTACTACAAAGAGAACCACCTGAAGCCCAACCCTGCCAAGACACAAGTGTGTGCTTTCCACCTACGTAACCGTGAAGCCAACAGGAAACTGAAAGTTACTTGGGAAGGCCAAGAGCTCGAACACTGTTTCCATCCTAAATATCTTGGTGTCACCTTAGATCGAACACTAACATATAGGAAACACTGCACGAACACTAAGCACAAAGTAGCTGCACACAACAACATCCTGCGGAAACTGACTGGCAGCTCATGGGGTGCAGACCCACAAGTAATAAGAACATCAGCCCTGGCCTTGTCTTTCTCAACTGCTGAGTACGCCTGTTCTGTCTGGCAAAAGTCTGCCCATGCGAAGCAGGTGGACATAGCACTAAACGAAACATGCAGAATAATCACAGGATGCCTTAAACCTACACCTGTTGATAAACTCTACAAGTTAGCTGGCATTGCCCCTCCTGACGTGCGACGGGAAGTTGCTGCTAACGGTGAGAGAAATAAGGTTGAACATTGTGAAAGCCACCCACTGCATGACTATCAGCCTCCTCCCAGTAGACTCAAATCAAGGAAGGGCTTCATGAGAACCACCACTCCTCTTGATGTTCCTCCAGCAGCAGCAAGGGTGTCCCTCTGGACAGCTAAACCTGGCAATTCTATCTGGATGGTCCCCCATGAGGGTCTTCCTCCAGGGGCAAACCAAGAATGGGCAACTTGGAAGTCCCTGAACAGACTCAGAAGTGGAGTGGGCAGATCTAAAGACAACTTGGCAAGGTGGCACTACCTGGAGGAATCCTCCACCTTGTGTGACTGTGGAGCAGAACAAACAACTCCGCATATGTATGCTTGCCCACAATGTCCTGCCTCATGCACGGAGGAGGAGTTGTTTAAAGCTACGGACAATGTGGTTGCTGTTGCCCGTTTCTGGTCTAAAACTATTTAGTTGTTTGTGATTTCCTCTATTATTTTTTTCTTCATCATTTTTAAATGTATTTGTTATGCAATGCTTTTGACATGAAATAAATAAATCATATATGTAAGTCAATGTATGAATAAAACCTTTTTTGTACACTTGTGCACAAATATATTTCTTTTGTTACTCGAAGAACTGTAATTTGACCTCAGTGCTTGCTGCCCTATGACTGATCCTTCCAGCCCCCTTGTCACACTGTAAACATTCTGTGAGGTTAATTAAAAGAATTTATGGCTGTTGAAGAAACTGTTGTACCACAATCAGTCCCAACACCGCCTGTGAAAATCTAACTATTGTATAGTCTGAAGTGTGAGATAATAGTCAAAATGATGTGTGGTGAAATATGGCAAGTTTTTCTAATTAGCAATGCACAGTACATGAAAATCTTTGGAAATGTGGTCAAATCAGTTGACAATGGTCTTGAAGAATATAAACTGTGCACATCTCTTTTTACAGTAGCCCTATTGTGATTTACATTTTTCTTCCTAGAGGTAAATCATGTCCTTCAGTCACAGTGTAAGCTTTCAATTAAATGCTTTCTTCTTCCTTTTGTTTATAAACAGCTATTACAGCACCATCATGCAGTTCATGAAATTTCATATATTGCAAAGGATATCACAGACCATCGGGCCTTTGGATATGTGTGTGGAAAGGAAGGGAATCATAGATTTGTGGCAATAAAATCAGCCCAGGCAGTAAGTATCAAGATTATTGTCATTTTCTGTAGTTTAACTCAATTTGACGGCTCTGTCTAAAACACTGCTGTTCTGAAAAGGCAGCCTGCAAGCTTTGTTTATGCAGTATATACTGCTGACAGAAGTGCCTACATAAATGTTCTGAAATGGCAGTTTGGTAATATCGCTCTGAAAAAAAGAAGAATACAATCCAACCTTCTTAATTTTTTTCTTGATATATTTCTTCTAATTAGTAATTATTTTCCTTTCTAATTAAATTGGCTACACTTGCTGAATACAAATAAGTTTACTGAGGCTCCTCGGCTCATTTAGATAGAAAATGATGGAAAACAAATAGCTGCTTTGCATAGACTACTCTCATTTCTTTGTATTAAAAGCCACTAATAAATATAAGCAATGCCTTTTATGCTCATAATTGTAATTAGCATTAATCTGCAAATATAATTAGTTTATATAGAAATGAACCTTAACCTAAGTAAAGTGTACAGCTATACCACTATCAAGAGGGTAAAAATTAATGCAGTGAAATAGGATAGCACTCTACCCCACCCTTGCTTAGGGCTGCAGTCCTTATAACTCAAATTTAAAAGCCAAGGTATATTAGAGTACATTTATTGATGCTGATTCAGGGCCCTAAAATGCAGAAAGAACCAGGATAAAAGGGGATGTGGCTAAATGATGTTTGCTGAAAATGTGTGCTGGATTGCATTAATGGCCAAAAAAACACATGTTCAAAAGGTGCGCTTAAACCCTGATTCGCATGACTATATATATTCCTGCACTCACAGAAAACACGTGACTTCATCCCTCCAGTGCATATCCACATTTTAAATTCCGGAGACAGCTGATGAGGGCTGTAAACAAATGGAGCAAACAGGCACACAGGTAGCTAAACAGAAGGACAATTGGAAAGTGATTCCCATGAGAATTCTCTGCAACCATTCTTTTTTCTGCTGTTTATGAAATTAAACAGAGCTTAAATGTATACAGTGGGCACCAGCATGGGAGGCAACTGACCTCAAAGGAAAACAGATATCACATGATTTTGTGAATTAAATTAACACAGTTTTCTTTCTTCCTTTTACTATGACATTAATGGGGGTCACTTTCTGAATTTGGTTGGTTTATTGATTCTTTAAATATAATGTATCCAAACATGATGATTGTATTAGTAATTGCTTTTTCATTAATACATTTCATGATGATATAGTGCAGTGTTGTACATTTTTACATTTTTCCTCCACCAATAATTTCCATTTTTAGAAAGGAAAGGAAACTTTTTTTCTCTTGAGTCTTTGTTATGCCTAGAAAATGTGTAAGCTGGTTAGTATTTATTTACATTTTATGCCAAACTTTTGGAAGAGGTTCATCCAAATGTTGGTGTTTGTGTTATGCAGTGATGATGTCACATGAATGTGAATTATTTTATTCTTCTCTGATAATCATATTTTTGTTTCAGCCTTCCAGATGCATTCTTCTTGATCCATGATAGAGCAGTATTTCAAAATTCAATTTCTCCACTCCAAGCAGAAATGTATACTCCAAGCAGAAATGTTTTGCAATGTGTAGGACAATCGCATTACAAATTAAATGAGCCAGACAATTTGAATCATAAAATATTTTATGATTGATATCTGGACATTTTTTATCAGGAAGTTGTTAACAATACTAATATTTTTTGCTTTTCTGTGTAGGCTGAGCCTGTAATTTTGGACTTACGAGACCTCTTTCAGCTCATTTATGAGTTGAAACAAAGGGAAGAGCTGGAGAAAAAGGCACAGAAAGATAAACAGTGTGAACAAGCAGTATATCAGGTAATCTCACAAAACTAAACATGTATGAATCTGTTCTATTGGGATCAATACTGAATTTCATGTCAGAGTACTGAAAATAATTAGAAATTTCAGTTGCTGAGAAGATAGTCAGTTTATGAATCCCATTCCTATTTGTGAAAATGACTGCTATCTGAAATGCCATGATAAGATTCAGCAGTGAATAAAAACATGAAATGTTCAAATATATAATAAACTTGCTTTTTAAAAAAGAATAGGGGGCACTTTCACAATGAATGCATATTGCACATAGACATTAACAAGCAATAATGTGGCTACCTTATGTCTTTTATATCACATGGTTCTGTTTCTTTATTCTCTATTACATGAATACGACTCTTGAACATCTACTGTTCATATTCTTTTCTCTTTTGTTTCTTACCTTTTACTGCTTTTGCGATAGACAATTTTGGAAGAAGATGTAGAAGATCCTGTTTACCAGGTAATTTCTGGAGAAATGTAACAACAGTTTAAGAAATAGGTAACAGCAAGATCTGCACATCCAACAGAATTCCATGGGTTTATAATTTTTTTAAAAAAAATAGATACCTTGTTAAGCTAGCAGTGATATGTTGATTAAGCAGTTATTTAAAATTAAATTCTAAAAGTAATGTCCTAAATATCCCCTGAAAATATTTTCTACATGTTAATTAATTTTTTTAAAAGAGTCGTGACACCTTTGGTCAGTTTAAAAAGCTGATGATAATGATCACTGTAATCTAGCTAGATGACAAGATGAATTATTGTAACAAAATCATCCTTTTCCAATAAGGGCGTAGCTGCTGGTGCGCAAGCAGAAGTGGGACATACGCCCTCCTGGGAGAGATGATCAAAAGGTGTTGCACATATCTTTTTGAGAAGCTATATAATCAGAGCAATTTCTAGTTTGCCCTACATTATTATTTCATGTAGAATTGTGTATCACTTCCCTTCCATGTTATATAATCAAATATCACACAGAAGGAAGCAAAATGTTTATTTTTTGTGTTATTTATTCAGTTTATATCTTGCCTTTCAAATTAAAAAGGCACTCAAGGTGGCCTTGTCTCAAAGCCAAAACATCCTAATTCCCCCTTCTTCTTTCCAGTTGAAAGTGTTATATGGAGCCCAGAGGCATCTTTATGATCCCACAGAAATCTATAGTTTTTTTAAAAAAAAAAAATCGCAGAAGCTTCTGTGGGAACAGAAATGAACCTTTGGTTGTATCTCTGTTGAGGAAACAGCAGGAAATATGTCCAATGACAATTAGCAAAGTTCCATATCTCCTTTATTTCTCTTTCATAAAAGAAAGCTGCATTTATAATGCCTTTCAGCAAAAGTCAATTGCTCCTATGCCAGCTTGTACTTTGAACCTGCTTCTTTACTGCTTGTCTACAGTTATTTCTTCTGAAGTTCCAAATTGCCTTTTTCTACTTTCTGTTTCATCTCTGACCTTTCTTCTTTGGCTGCTGATGTAATAGTACATTGTGTTTGAGGCTGGACATGAGCCAATCCGTGAGCCTGAAACAGAAGAAAACATTTATCAGGTATATAATTGCTACATCTGTGTTCTCATTGCCCCCAGCAGTCCGTCAAGCACATTCCACAGACCCAAGTTATTTTAAGTCATTTTCATTTGTCCTGCAGACATGCATGCCATTTCATACCCATACAAATTACAGGTATAGTTTGCACAGTATCATTTGTCCATTAATTTGCATCTTTTTTTCCAGCCTTTAAAAATAAAAGTGGGAATTTGCTTGCTTTTGTTGTCTTTGATGGATTTTAAGTGTTGTTGTATAACTATGAGAGCACCATTTTCAAAGTAGCAGTCTATGGATTATTTCTGGGATTATTAACCAATACTTATGTGCACTAGCCAGCAAGAACTTAATGTCATTGCCACTGAATTTTTGCTTTTCTACCCAGTAAGCAATAGGCTGTCCCTTCCACAGAATGTATAAGGGCTTAACAGAGTACATGTCATTGTTCCTTCTAAGACTGACTCCCTGTAGCTCTCTTTTTGAAAATGGAACATTACCCCTACTTTCCTAAACTTCTGTGCTGGTGAAAAAACTCAATGCAAACAAGAATATCTCTTCTCATAGTTCCCTTTTTCTCAAACTACCAAGGAATATGATGATGGAGGAACTAAAGGTAGACAGGTTTTTCTGGGAACTCAACTCAGCTGCTGCTTTGCAACCTTGCTCTATAAGCATTCTTGCCAACTGAATTCAAAAGGTTCCTCACCCCTGGCCTGTTGGCAAGTAGGTTGGTTGAATACACACAAAAGCACCAAGTCCTTAGTCTAATCTTCATTGCACCCATTGTTGCTAACTAACCATGCAGTCTTCACACCTTTCTGCTAAACTGAACATTCATCCATTTGAAAGAACAGTCCTTGGGGTTGATGTAATATGAACCTCATTCATTTTGTGTTCCAGAAAAAGATACATTTCAGATGAGGCTAGCAAGAGCATATATTTCAGTGACTAGCAGATTCCTAGCACTTAATAAATATTCAGTGGTAACATTAAGTATCAAGTCAATTTAGCAATGTGAGTGTATTTAATTTAAAATAGAAAAATGATAACTTCAGAGAGTAAAGGTTTTATTTAACAAAATGCAAAGCAGAGGGACTACAATGAGTTACCTTTCCACTAGATCGGGGCAGAGGAGCAACAGCTAGGATTTGGGGGACTACATTGGCTTCTGCAGGACTCTGGAAGGTCGCATGCCCAAGTTTCATCCTTACCACCACCCAAATGAAGTGTGTTATTTTGCATTCCAAAGGGCCAGTATCACTCCCAAAGATTTGGGGAAACTGTTATAGGCTATTCCACATCTGGAACCTTTTTACACTCTGTCCTCCTGTTTCAAGTCAGGAGAGATCTTATTTCCAGTTAATCAGTCTAGGGTTCAATCTCAAAAGAGACTTTCCAGGGTCCAGTGATTGAGTTTTTTAAAAAAACCTTTCCAAACGTCCTCTATATGCAGCAATATGGTGAGTAGCATCCCCAAAGATCTCTTCTAAATAAACTATTTTAAAAAATAACATCCTATCCCGACTTGGAGATTCCAGGAAGGCTCAAAAATAGGGACAGCATTTCCCTCCACCTGTTCTGTATGGTCCCATATCAACTGTTGTAATATTATTGTGCCCCTAGGGTTGAGTTCTCAAAATTGCATGAGACTTGTGACAGGATATAATATCTATCTTAATTTATTGCACCATCAGTGCTGTGCATGCTAACTTGGAGCTTGCTGTCAAATAAATACAGGCTTGCAATTGACCTACAACAATTAGAATCCTATAACCCATTTTACTCAGCACACTTTCCTAAACATACCTGCTTGTGATTTTGTATTTGTTGTTTTCATTTTTTGTGTTTAATTTAATCAATTTGAATTATATATTTGTATGTTTATGTCTGAATGTTATTGTTTTAATTGTAAATTAACCTATATTATAAATAAATGATACACAGGTAGAGCATTTTCTAAACTAAAAGGGTAATGACTTTACCAATCAATTCAACATGGATAGCCACCCTGGGTCCCCTTGGGAAGAGAGAGTGGATTAAAAATAAGGGATGATGATGACGATGATGATGATGATGATGATGATTATTATTGGTAGCGTCTTTCTTATTGTATCACTTACCCATGCAAATGGCTGTTACCACTAAAGCTGAGTGAATGTTATAACCTGCCTGGAGAAACCACTTCTCCTCCTCTCCTTATTGCAAACAGTTCAAATGAAAAACAGAAGTTCTAAAATATATTGCTCTTATGTATTGCTCTGTGACCCTTCAAATACTTGGCTACATCTTCCATCATGCTTGTCCATGAGTCATACTGGTTGGTGCTGATGGGCATTGGGGAGTATGGGAAGAATACTCTGAAGAAGAAAAAGGGGGGTGAGAATATGTTGAAGGGATCTTTGTCCTGTTTTTTAAATGCTGTTGTTTCAAAGGTGGTACAAACTACCTATTCTTGGTTTCATCCCAGAACAAGACTTTTATTCAATGCATACTGTTGTATAGCACATCTCTGTGCTTAGCTTGTTAGATCATCAGTTATGCAGACCTTGATTGTTGCTGTCTCAGAGTTAAATGTGTATTTGTTTAATTCTCAGTTTAATATGTGAACATAGAGGAATCTGTAGACTTGTGATGGAGCTAAAGACAAACAGAAGCAAAGTTGGAAAAGAAGATTTGAGAATGAATAAACACATTAATACCTCTAACCTTTTGTTTTGAATATTGAAGGGCTCCTCCAGATGGGGCAAAATGCCAGGAGGTGTAGTATTTGTTGCTGTAATCCTTGGTTTTACAGTTATCCACATGATGTTTCTGTTGACCCATCCTTACCAAAAGATCACTTCAGGTTTAATCAACCTTTCGAAGTACATAATGAAACAGCAAAATTATGAAAGGAACAGAAGAAATAGCACTGGAAGGACAGGACAAAGGTCCATTGCTATAGATTAAGGAATAAGCGAGTCAATATATAGAAAATTTGCAGGACAGTGGAATCAAAAGTTGTAAGTTGTATGATTCATTGGTAGACCTGTGTTCAGGTTAGTAAGGTGCAAAATTAAGAAATCTGATACTTTTAGTGTCAAATACAGCAGAATAGTTTATAAATTATATACCTGCTAATGTGTGGAGTACTAGACTGAAGTTTATCTTTGTACGTGCGGTTACTTCTCCTTTAGACAAACTGAGCATGAATGTTGATTGATTTTTCAGGAAATTATTAAACAAAGGATGAATATATAGCAATATGAGCTATAAGTAATTCTTTTCCAATCTCTCCAGGATGTAAGCAATTTGCTAATATTTTTGTCTTATACGTTTGATTAATCACACTATAGCCCACCATGTACTTCTTTTAATACATGGAATTTGGTTTTGGTTTGATGTTGTCTGAGGTGATTTCAAGAGAAACAAGCTAACTAATGGAATAAATAGGTAAAAGGAGACCAGAAAGTATGGGCATTATTTCTCCTCAATCCTAATTGAATTTTCATTTATTTCTACAGGTTCCTACTAGTCAAAAGAAGGAAGGTGTTTATGATGTGCCAAAAAGTCAACCTGTAAGTGTAAGTACCAGCTCAAGTAATGGGTTTTTATTAATTCATCAGTAAAGATCTGTGTAGTGTAGCTTTTTGAAGCAATTGTGGAAAAAAAATTCAAATACATCTAGATTATATTTTTATTTAGAGAGAAAAACTACAAACGATTTTACATGTTTGATTTTTCACATACAGACTAAAAATTCACCATTTATATCTACTACTTTCTTTGTAGGTCAATATTAATTTATTAAATGGACAAATTGTGTTTTTCTTCGCTATAATCATAGGGACATAAAGAGATGCATAAAATTGGAATACTGTAACTTAGCTTCATTCAAATTAGTGGGCTGGATTCAGATTTACAGAGTCAATCCTATCGATGTTTAGTTTGAAGGAGTTTCATTTTAGTTCACTGGAGCTTGCTATAAAGTTAGTGTGGGTAGGAATGCAGCCTCGGTTATTTTGAGGGGAGACCCATTAAAATCTATGATAAATAGTAGATGTAATTAACTTGTTGAATTGATTTCACTGATTTTATTCTAAGTTTGACCGAGGGTGGGATACCCAAGGACACTTCTTTTATTAGTAGTAGACCTTGTTCCCATGGATGTCAGAATAACTTTTACTGAATGACTTAATAGAGAAATATTCCTTTGCTTCCTCCTCTTCCTGGTTCACTGCAAATGATTTTGAATGATACTCATTATCAGTTTTGGTAGAGGCTGCTTTCCTGTCCTGTTGCTACATATGGATGGCAGACTTTGTGTGCTGGGCAGTATACAATTGGTACAGAATGAGTGTATATCTATTTGTGTGCTGGAATATTAATTTGATATCCTGTGAATTTGGGTACTGTACTATATTCTACTATTCTGCTTCCATCTTTTTATGATGATAACCAGTGATCTCTGGTGACCCTTTGACCACTGGTTTTAAAGTGGTCAATGATTGAAGACAATTAAAGCAACCAATACTATGTCTAATGTTTTGTGTCTGCCTCTTACAAACTGCATTTTTCCACATATAAAATGAAAGTGTGTTGAAATACAAGCTACTTAATGCAATCTTTTTCTTCTGCATATCCCCCCCCCCCCCCCAAGCCTTCCCATTATACGCACATGTCAGGTTCTGCTTGTCATGGTGTTTTTAGCAACAGGAGGCAAACTATAAATACTCTTCACTAAGCCTGTCATTCAAGTCACAATAAAACCTAATCTTCCCATCAACATGTCCAAACTATCTGTTTACAATTTTATGAAGGCTTTCAAAGAACTAATCACAGTGCTATATAAAGATGTATCCCTCCCTGCTTTTTCCTGGCTCCCCACTGCCTTCAGTTGATTAGTCATGTATCCTTGGGCAGGGAAGGTGTCATCGGCTTGCAAATCAGGATATTAGAATTCCATCCACAATGGCTAGCATGCGGATGTAGGTCCTTTGAACATTTGTGTTACCATAGCTAAATCGTAGCATCAATGCATTGTTATACACTACTGCATACTTATATATTCTGTACATTGGTTAAACTGTACAAATATGAAAGTGCAGTGTAGGGTTACAAGGCACAAAATATTCTTCTGAGTTTGCCAACCAAACCATATGCACTCCCAAATCCAACATTGTTTGATTCACTGTTATATTAATTCATGTGTGGGGTCATGATCTGTTTGTGTGTGTGTTTGAATTACATGCTGTCTTTCTACAAAATGACACTGAAATAGCTAACAATACAGTTTGTTAGGGGAGCTCAAGTGATTTTTAAATGGCCAAACTAGAATGGCAAGGTGAGAGGTACTTGTCACTTAGTGGTTCAATACACAATGTAGCAAAGGGTCATTATTTAAACATCATCATTTTAACAGAAGTATTTGTAGTCAGTCAACAGGCAGCTACTATTGTTTCCTCTGCAACCTGTGCTGTCAACTTTGGGTCATGCTCCACATGTTTTTCAAGGAAAGTTGCTAGGTGATCTCTAACAACACACATTTCACTGCAGGTCATTTGCATCCTGATGACTTATGCTGCCTTGTCATATTGTAACAAATAAAGCTTCAGTGTTTTTTTTTTCCTTTTAGCATCTTAACTAGCATCCAGATGGTATTCTGGGGAGCATCTGTATGCACTGCCCTCGAGCAATATGTGCAGCTTGCTTCAGCAAGGCAGGAAGCCTACTCCAGATTCCACCTAGACTTTTTATCATCCCATTAGTGATGCATTTCTTTTCCTGGAAGTTTCTGTTATATTTCCTAGATGGCACTTGAAAAATAAATTTGCTTCCAAAAATGAAATTATTCACAGCTGTGGAAATTCACAACAAACATTAATATTTTTATAATTTTTACTCAATTTATTTGAAATTCTAGAGCCAAAAGTATTATTTTGCTTTTTGAATGTAATTCCCTCAAAGTTTCTTTACTTTTGTAAGTTTACTCAATAGCTTTACTTTTTTTCATCAGCAAGAGTCAGTGATGCGTAGTGATGGTAGAGGAGTCTCATAGACAGAGCCAGCCCTAGATATTTTTCAAGTGTAGGCGAACAGAATTTTGGTGCCCCCACCCCCAAACCAATCACTGACAAATAAAAGCATTGGATAAGTGAAAATGTTTGATAATAAGGAGGGATTAAGGAAAAACCTATTAAACATCAAATTGCATTAAGATTTTACAAATTAAGCACTAAAACATCATGTTTTACAACAAATCAACAGAAAAAGCAGTTCAATACCTTGCGGAGGCAGGCCGCAGGAGACAGGAGTTGTCTTGATGGCGCCCCCAACAAGATGGCACCACAGGCAACTGCCTAGTTGGCCTGGTGGTTGAACCGCCTCTGTTCACAGAATCCGTAGAAATTTTAACACACACTACAGAGGGGAAACACTTTTTAACAACATGGTGTCACAATCCATTGTGATACTAATTAACTTTCCATACTTTACTAACTTTCTGGTAAGTTGCTAATAATATATTCCAGAACAGTTTCATTTCTTCACCAAACCAAACCAGTTTACATATCTTGAGACAACCCCGCCCACTTCCCATTCCTTTTTTAGTAGGGTTTTATATTGTGAATGGATTTCACTCAGGCTTGTATAGTTTTGATCAGTCCTATTTTTGTTGGCTGCTCTGATGGCCAGGGATAGGATCTTTTTTTGGCTCCTGCATTGTCAGCAATATCTTCAAGACCTAACGTCTGCAGTCCTGAGGAAAGCGTTTACAGCTCTGCGCTTCCAAACAATGCCATCAAACTGGCTAGAGGGAAGATACAGAGGGATCCCCCATGTCCAACGACTTTGCATTTGTGGCACGGGGGAAAAGGAAGATCTAACACACTATCTGCTACATTGCCCCTTGTATAATGATCCTAGGAAAAATCTCCTGGGAACACTCTTGGAAGAAAGGGCAGCATGGCAACAATCTGCTGTGATCTGTGACTTGCTAGCAGATTATTCCAAAAATATAACACTAAAGGTTGCCACATTTGTAATTGCAGCCCAAAAGATCAGAGCTAAAGTAGCAAAATCCATACTTGAGGTCAGAAATGGAAATGGTGATGGTTTGGGATGATACAAATCAGACACTGTCATTGTTATGTTGCTGCTATCATAATTTTAAAGAGCTAGTTTAAATTTTTAATAAGTTTTAATGTTTATATTGGAAAGTGCTTATAAAGGTTGTATATTACTGATGTCATGACCTATGGCTAGTACAATAAACAATTCCCATTCCCATTCAGTGAAATCACAATTAAGAATTTGGAGATGTGACATGTTTCCTGCAAAAGATCTGCAAAATAAGGCCTTTCTCTGTTGGTGGACCTCCTTTTTGTAAATGGTTCCAAAAAAAGAGTTATGGTAGTACGGCCAACAGTCACATGGGATTTCCTGATATCCTCCATCTAAGAGTCTTCATATAATTGCTCATTCCATGATAGTAGACACATCAATTAACTTCTAAATGATACCTTAAATTTATGTACATTTCAGCTAGAATCCAGCATGATCTTTATGGACAGTTGAGATAGTTGTCCTAAGTGGAATCTGCCACAGCTGTTTCAGGTAGCCCGGGAATGGGATGGCTGCCCCCCTCCCCCACACACACACCCTGCCCCCACAGACCAATTAACTGATGACTACTTCAGCCTTGGCAAATCCCTGAACCTTGGCCGGTTTAAGCCAATTTTACATCAGGGAAGAGTAAGTAAGAACATCCAAATGCCCCTCTCATAACCAAGGTGACTGAATAAATTATTAGGTGTGATACTTGAAGTAGTTTAGCTATATGACTAGATGGGTCTCTAGGCAAAAAGAGGGAGTTGGTGTTAAGGGGATGTCAACACATGCAAAGCAGATTTGTTTGAGAGAAATGGTATGCCAGTGACAGGTTGAGGTAGAAAAAGGGTAACACATGGCACACAAGTTTTTTTCAATGGGAAAATTGTATGATATGGCAATTCTAGTTTATGTGCTTGAATAAAATCTAACATTTCAGTGTATGTTCAGTTTCCTTGAAGCAAGAGGCCCAGAGCAAGTGCTAGACCTTGCTGACCTTTTTAGCTTACATAGTCGGCGAGTTCAAAGGAGACAAGGGACCTCAGGGGCAAATTGTATATTGATGTAATATATTTATGAAAATTATTCCTTATTGGTAGGAGCTAAATGGTTAAAATACAGGATGATTGGGAAAATACCACTTGCTTCACTTCTACTCTTCTGCATAGATTCTGATTCCAAACACAGGATTCTACTATCCCAAGTATTGCCCTCTCTCTGAAGAAATGGGTTTTAACCTGAAAGCAGCATGTTTTTCAACTTGCACATCTTTGAAAATAGTATCTTCCCCTCTTTAGAGGAAAAAATGCCATTTTGGAGAGGGGTTACTTCTATCACAGGATTAGGAAAGGAAATTTTTCCTACAAACTTAAAAATCCATTTCTTAATTTAATACAAGATAAAATGCACACTCATTAAAAACGTCCAAGGCATTAAAATTATTTTTCCTTAATTTGTTCTTGAAAAGAATGAGATAACAAGGCTTGGCAAATTCTTAAGTATGAAAAATATAATGTTAAGGTTTGTAAGATGATATATGTCCTCTCATTCTGAATATGACACATTTCACAGCCATAAAGCAATATTGTGCTTCCATAATTACAACATTTTAGCTGTTTGCTTCCCCCTTCCAAAAAAATGAGGGGGGAAATTATACAAGCTGCACAATTTAGCAAAACACACACACACACACACACACACACACACACACACACACACACACACACAAAATGCTAATTGGCCACAAATGAATTTTTAAAATCTTTGATATCAAATACTTAGATTATAATGTATGAATACATCACTCTCTTCGTTATGAAGGTACTGTATGTCCAGACCTTGGCACACAGAGGTTGACATGAATATAGTCTTATAAAAAAATTCTCTGCATGTAAGAGTACTGCTCTGTTCTTCATCAGTTCCTATTCAAAGAACCTTTGTAGGAACGCATTGTATTCATTGTGTATAACTACAGTTGCCCCTCCACTTTCATGGGGGTTAGGTATGCAGGGCACTCACAAAAGTGGAAAGTCACAAATATCTTTAGATTCCCAATCTGGACACACTCACAAGTACTTATACTGGTGGGGTGCCTAGACCCAGCCGCACACATGTTCCTTTGCATACTCACTAGGACAGGGGAGCAAGAGAGTACTGTCAGGGGTACTTTTAATGTGCTTTTCCTGCACAGCAGAGGGTTGGACTAGATGGCCCATGCCGTCTCATAATGCCCAGAGAATGCATGCATGCACATTGTCTCCTCCCCATCCTCTCTCCACACCACCTGAGTGAATAAGTGTACAAAGGAATGCATGCAAGCATGCATCCTCCCTTCAAATGCTCTTTGTCCCCTCCTCCCCTCCAACTGCCAAGCAAGTTAGTGAGGAAGGACACGCATGCATGGTTGGCCCCAGTCTTCCCACCAGTATGAATTTTATTAGTAACCAACGTTGGACCGCTAATTAGGGGTTCGTCTACACATTCTTGTCACTTTGACTAATTAGCTTTACTGGCCTTAATAAATGTTGCAGTTTTGGCAATATGCATTTTGTAGCCGCTGCAGTTTGGAGGTAGCTTCAAACTGGACTATGTTATCAGTGTAGATGTGCCCTGAGTTTGACTCTACTGAACACTGCTCAAAATGGATCCCAATATTATTGAAGTCCTTTTTAAAAATGGTATATTAGAGCAGCAGATAATCTACAAATAATCAAATGTGCAAAGGTTAAGCCTGCAACTACACAATAATGTCGTACCGTATATTGTTGTCCCTTATATAAAATGGCAACATCAAAGTTTCCTTTTGGGAGTTTTTATTATTGCTTTCCAGCTATGGTTTGTTGAATTCATGAATAGGGAATCTGTGAATATGGAGGATTGACTGTTGTTGGGAAATTATCAAATTAATAGTTTTCAAAGATTTCAATATATTATTGTGTGAGGTGAAACCCATTGGGGTTTTTTTGCATATTATTTTAGTGGCAAGTGAATCAGTATAGAATATCAGCTCCCATATTGTTCTTGTAGTGTAAAAGTCCTATGCCATTATAGGACATCATTTACAGTATTGCCCATTGCATTTGTAGTTGGGTAATAAAATGTTCAAAGAAGAGGAAGATGGATATTCCTGTCTCAAATGAGACATGTCACAGGTTCTTCCTTTAAAAAATGTATGTTTCCTTCCTGCTGTTTTATGAGGAATATGGTAAGAACTCACTACCACTCTCGTAACCAAAAAAATACTGCTTGTGTCTTTTACATAATATATATTATAATCAGAAATACTATTGACAATTGTTTCAGACACTTGCTGTGATTCCTTAGTACTTCTCTTTCTTTTATCTCCACTACAATAAAGCACAGCAATGGTATATCTCACAGTAATGCTGTTCTGAGTGAACTGTGATTAAATGCTGGTTCAAATTACTACAGATGGAATGTGAAAATATTCCACTATGAGGATGCAAGTTGATTGTAAGCATCTTTTAAAGTCTTCAGCCAAGGTCCCGTTGTGTTGTTCTGCTGATGAATCTGTTTCCATCAGTGGGACAGTAATGAGAGCAAACTCCTTGCAGCTATCAATGTACTCTCAAAACCAATTCTTGATAGCTGACAAAACTCCCAGAGGTGGATTTTGACCATTATGGAAGGCTGCAAAATAGAAAAGAAGGACCCTTCCACATAGCCCTATATCCCAGAATATCAAGGCAGGAAATCCCACAATATTTGCTTTGAACTGGGATATCTGAGTCCACAATGACATATATTCCAGTTCAAAGCAGATATTGTGGGATTTCCTGCCTTGATATTCTGGAATATAGGCCTGTGTGGAAGGGTCCTGTGAAACATTAGGAGTTGGGTATTTATGAGTTCAAATATGATGTTCATGAATTTTGGATTTCCCTGATAGGTGAAGCAACTTTTCAAAACTGTATCTAGATTTTTGGGCAGTTGCATCTATATTTTTTTTTATGACAACAAAGAGTCTTTTGGCACCTTAAGTCTTAGGCCCTTTCCACACAGCCATATAACGCAGAATATTAAGGCAGAATAACCCACACTATTTGCTTTGAACTGAGTCCACACTGCCATATATCCCAGCTCAAAGCAGATAATGTGGGTTATTTTGCCTTGATATTCTGGGTTATATGGCTGTGTGGAAGTTAATGATAATGTGGAAGGGGCCTTAAAAGACATGAGCCATCAAATGAGTTTTCAATGTTACATCAGGCTCATATTTTTTTTTTTTTTTTGCAGGAACAGACTAGCACAATTTCCACTTCAAAGTTTTTATGATATATTTATATTCAAAGCAGGCGAGGAACTTATGGTACTTCTTTGTGTACAAAGATTTCATTTTTATCTTGCACAGTTAAATTGTACTGAGTATGAATATTTTACATATTATCAATAATATGATGCACCATCTAGAACAACTTTTATGGAGCAAAGCATAAATCACAGTTTACAAGATAATTCATAAATCAGGTTTTTATCCTGGACTTGGGGAATATATTCTGTGTTTTTGAAATATAAAGGAAAACTGGTGAGAATACATCTTTTGAATACAGAGAGGGAACAAAAAGCTAGGATCAAAAACAACAGCACTGATAACAATAAGACAGATAATGGAAGAAGCTGTGAGCAAATGTGACATAAAATACATGGACAAATTAAAGTTGGCAATTAAGAAAGAAGTGATTTATAAAAATCAAGATTTTGATAAAGAATATCACTATGCTTTGTAAAAATGCATGTAGAAGAAAAAACATTCATTATAGCATACTATCATTATTTTTGCTGTCTCCATCCTTCCTTTTATACCCTCCCCCTTTCATTTTTTCCTTTTGTCCTGCTTTTCTGCTTTTCTGTTTGTTTGTTTGTTTGTTTTTTAATTGGGTGTGATGTAAATTTGAAAGAAGGGGGCATCATTACTAATTTAATGTAAAAAGCATGCACATGGGGGTACATTACTTGTGGTTTCAAATTTGAGAGATGCCATTGGTCATATTTAACATTGCAGGAAATGTTGTGACGATCCAAGAAAAATTATTTTCTAGTTGAATTCATCCTATAATAACAATCCAATCTGTGTGTACCATGTAGGATAAAAGATAATTATGAGAACACATGGTGTGCTTCCTTCCCCCTACTCTACCGCTTTAGCTATCACTGTCATGATGGGAAATGCACCATGTGACAACATCACAAACTCTGGGATATATTGTTATTCATTACAAAAGGGAAAAGAGAACATAGAACCTTTCATTTATTAGAAATCATGTTGATAAATTCCATAATTTCCTGCTTTGGAATATAATACTACACTCAGGCAGCTAAAGAAGCATATCCCAGTTATCAATATGAAATTAACTTTGTACTGTTCCGGTTTGAACTTTTTATTATGATGGAGGGAGGATAGAAACTGACATAACCTATCAAAACTCATCACATCCTGTTTCAAAATACAGACATTTCTGTTTTGTCATCCTTTATTTTTGTCTATTATCAGTGGGGATCCCACTGTCTTCTTCCAACGTTCTTTCTTCCCTCTCCCTACCACATGTACTCTCTTTTTCTAAATAAATAAACCTCAAAGTATTACCAGTTGAAGGCAATTTTTATTGTTGGCACAACTCTTAAAGAGAGAGGACATATTCATTTCTTCATAACATAAATCTTAGGCTCTATTAGTACATATTAAAAAGTACACCTTAAGTATAAATTACACAGTATAAACTGTGTTGGATGAGTAATGTGCTTCAACTCTGCAAGGGACATATCCATGCTTGGAAATTTATATATATGCATTTGCAATGTAGCCATTCATTCTCATTAATCACTGAACTGTTTCCAAAGAGAGGGGAGGAAAAACACAAATTTCCATAACCTGAAATATCAAAACAGATAACTAAAAATAAATCTTCTGCAGCAAATGTTATAATCTGGTTTTACATCTGTTTTTGTTATTTTTACATAGTGCAAAATTTTCATCATCTCTGTAAAAATTTCATATACATATAATTGCAAAGGGCCAAGTATCAAATTTTGAAACAGAAATCACAAGTGTGTACAAAACTCTGTAATCTATATATATAAAAGACAAATGGTGTCCTCTCCTGCCACTAAACAACAAAAGTACAAGCCCCAGAACCTAGAAATTTGGCAGAACAATCCACCATCCTTGCCCCTACGTTCTGACAACAAAAAGAAAAGAAAAATAAAGTCCTAATTAGAGGGAGAGGAATAATTGTCTTTAGCCAATTGCTGCCAGTTAGAAGACTAAGCTCCACCCACTTGGTCTCCTAGCAACCTACTCAGGCCTCACTCTCTTCCACACTGCCTATAAAATACAGATTATCTAATTTGCACTGGATTATATGGCATTGTAGACTCAAGGCCCTTCCACACAGCTATATAACCCATTTATAATCTTATATTATCTGCTTTGAACTGGATTATCTTGAGTCCACACTGCCATATAATCCACTTTAGTGTGCATTTTATTCAACTCTGTATAAGGAGCCTCATATAATCCAGTTCTAAGCAGATAATATAAGATATACAGTAGAGTCTCACTTATCCAACATAAACACCCTGGCAGAACATTGGATAACTGAATATGTTGGATAATAAGAAGGGATTCAGGAAAAGCCTATTAAACATTTCATTCCCTCACGACCCTATCTGCTGCCAAACTGCCATCTATGGCTATGCCAGGCATCCTCAGAGATTATGAGATCTGTTTGAAAACAGACAAGTGGGATGTTTATTTCTATCTCAGCCATGATATCCAGGATGGGGCAACTCTGATCTGTCTCAGGCGACTGTGAATGTTCCACTTCCCCACCTTGATTACCATTGAATGCCCTTGCACCTTCAAGGCCTGCCTGCTTCCTGCTTCGGAGGGGCAATCCTTTCTTAGGAGATGTTAGCTGGCCCTCAGGACATCCTGTCTGGAATTCCCTGATTGCTCAGTGCTGTTCTTTAGTTAACTGTCCTGATTTCACAGATTTTTTAAATACTGGGAGCCATATTTTGTTCATTCCAGGCAGGCAGGAACCATCCAGGCTTTCAAGCTACAAGGCTATTTAGTGCCAATTCCAACATTCACACTTGCCTAAAGCAGACAACAATTCTTTCTTCCACCCTGGTCATTCCACAGATATATAAACCCCACTTGCTTTTGTTACAACACATTTCACAACCTCTGAGGATGTCTGCCATACACGCAGGCGAAACATCAGGAGAGAATACATTTGGAACATGACCAGGCAGACCACAGAACTCAGAGCAACCCAATACAAAGAGAAACAAAAATAATAAAATAAATACAAAAAACAAATAAAAAAACCAAATAAAATAATACAATTAAAAAAACATAAATAAAAATAATATAATCAAATAATAAAATATAATACATACAAATAATAAAATAAAATAATAAAAAACACTAAAAAATAATTAAAAATACTAAAAATTAATACAATAAAATACTATAATAACAGAAAATAACTAACAATAATACAAGAAAATAATAAAATATAATAAATAAAAAGATACATTACAATAAAATTAATAAAAAATACAAATAATATCAAATAAAAATTCCACAACAATTTTTAACCAATACCACCACCACTTTGCCACAGCAACGCGTGGCTGGGCATAGCTAGTTAACTATAATAGTACAAAGGCTGTGGGGAGATATGTTTTTTGCTTGAGAGTTAGGCTTTAAAAACCAAAAACCAAACCTGTACATTTTGAGCTGAAA
This sequence comes from Anolis carolinensis, assembly GCF_035594765.1. NCBI lineage: Eukaryota > Metazoa > Chordata > Lepidosauria > Squamata > Anolidae > Anolis > Anolis carolinensis. The sequence continues at coordinate 173,811,418 of NC_085844.1, forward strand.
ACTTATTAAGTTACAACAACTACTATTTTGTTTCTCATATTTTTGCCTCTGCGCCCCAGCAATAAAGTCTAGCAACAATTCCTCACTTGACCATAATACCTAGCATAATACCAGTGTGAAGCCTTTTGTTTTTCTCCTTGTCTCTTAGGCCCCATCTACATTGACCCTAAATGTTTGCCTCTCCCCATGTTGTGGGGATCCCTGATGGTGACAGAGCCCCTATTTTTTCCCTCTCACTTGCTCTGATGTCATCCGTCTTTTACAGAGCGCCAAAGGGAGGAGGGCGAGGGGAAGAAAAAAATCCCCTCTCTCTCCCTTCCCAGTGTTCCCCTTGTTCAGGCTGAACTCGAGCAAGTGACACAGAAAAGGTAGGTGTCATTTCACAGCTGGGAACCATAATGACATGAAGGCAGAGAGAAACGGGACTGCAATTCCTTGAAATACAGTAGCCCAACTGTCTTGACAGCCCCTAAGAAGGGGGAAAAGCTGAATCCTGGGACAGGATTTGGGATTTGTAGTTTGGCAATGCACCAACACTATTTGGCAGAAGAGGCTAAATACCTCCCATGATTCCATAGCATTGGGCCATGGCAATTAATGTGATGTCATACTGCATTAATTGTATAGCGTAGATCAGTGGTTCCCAAACTTATTTGGCCTACCACCCCCTTTCCAGAAAAAATATGACTCAGTGCCCCCTGGAAAGGGGGGCGTGGCTCAGAGGGGGTGGGTGTGGCTCCTGCTCAAGAGGGCGGGGCTGAGCCTCTCCCCTAGTCCAAGATGCAGGGCTGCGAGGGGAGGTGGGCAGCGCCACAAATGGACGGCCAGGACTGGGATGGGCGGAGTTACGAGCTCTGAGGCAGGTTTGAGCTTCTATCCCTGTCCTGCGGCACCTGCCAGGACACAGGAGGTGGGGCTAGAGGAGGGGGCAGGGCATCTTCCCAAGTGCCTGACGGGGCTGAACCTCTATACCCTGCCCCCATATTCTAACAAGCACCTCAGGGGAGGTATACAGAGGCTCAGCCCTGTCTTGCGCTCTTGGGAAGAGGCCCCGCCCCCACCTCTAGCCCCACCCTTTAGTCCTAAAAGGCCTCTCAGGAGAGGTATAGAGGCTCAGCCCTGTCTCGGGCTCTTGAGAAGAAGCCACACCCACTTTTCTAGCTCTGCCCCCTGTGTATCCTAACAGGCACCTCAGGTGCTCAGCCCTGTCTCTGGCACTTGGGAAGAGGCCCCGCCCCTTCTCTGGCCCAGTCCCCGTGTCCTAATAGGTGCCATCATCGCCCCCCTGGATCGCTCCAGCGCCCACCGGGGGGTGGTAGCACCCACTTTGGGAATCACTGGTGTAGATGCACACTTGGAGCCCCGGGTGGCATAACATGTTAAACTGCTGAGCTGCTGAACTTGCTGACCGAAAGTTCAGTTGTTAGAATCTGAGGAGTGGGGTGAGCGCCTGCTGTTAGCCCCAGTTTCTGGCAACCTAGCAGTTCGAAAACATGCAAGTGTGAGTAGATCAATAGGTACCGCTCCAATGGGAAGGTAACGGTGCTCCATGCAGTCGTGCCAGCCACATGACCTTGGAGGTGTCTATGGACAACGCCGACTCTTCAGCTTAGAAATGGAGATGAGCACCAGCCCCCAGAGTCAGACACGACTAGACTTCAAGTCAGGGGAAAACCTTTACCTTTACCTAGATGCACCTTTAATCTGCATTTGCATCTTATCCATTCTGTTAAGGTGATGTCAAACTGCATTAATTCTATAGCGTAGATGCATTAGTTCACATTTACATTTTACCCATTTTTATTAAGTTTTCTGTCTTACATTATCCTAACCATATAAAGCCAGATAAATGTGTTTGAGCACAGCTAAAATTTACAAAATGGTTAAGGCCCTCTGAAAGCATTCATAACAGTATATTACAGGGGTCCTCAAACTTTTTTAATGGAGGGCCTGTTCATGGTCCCTCAGACTGTTGAGGGGCCGAATTATCATTTGAAAATAAATACAAGTACATTCCTATGCACACTGCACATGTCTTATTTGTAGTGCAAAACAACAACAACAACAACAACAACAACAAAAGAACAATAGGTAAAGGTAAAGGTTTCCCCTGACGTTAAGTCCAGTCATGTCTGACTCTGGGGGTTGGTGCTCATCTACATTTCTAAGCCAAAGAGCCGGCGTTGTCCATAGACACCTCCAAGGTCATGTGGCCGGCATGACTGCATGGAGCGCTGTTACCTTCCCACCAGAGTGGTACCTATTGATCTACTCACATTTGCATGTTTTTGAACTGCTAAGTTGGCAGGAGCTGGAGCTAACAGCGGGCGCTCAAGCTGCTCCCGGGATTTGAACCTGGGACCTTTCGGTCTGCAAGTTCAGCAGCTCAGTGCTTTAACGCACTTCGCCACTGGGGCAAACAATACAATATTTAAAACTAAACACAATTTTAACCAACATAAACCTATCAGGATTTCAGTGGCCTGCTTCTGGCCAATGAGATAGTCAGGTTAATTAGGATTGGTGTTGTTGTGTGCCTTCAAGTCATTTCGGACTTTGGGTGAGCCTAGGTCTAAAACTGAGGACGGGGGTCAGGTAAATGACTTTGGAGGGCCGCATCCGGCCCCCAGGCCTTAGTTTGGGGAGCCCTGGTATATTAGGTTGTAATGTTTTCTTTTAAAAATTCTAAATGCAGTCATTTAAATCAACAATCAACTGTATAAAATAACTACAGTAGAGTCTCACTTATCCAAGCCTCGCTTATCCAAGGTTTTGGATTATCCAAGCCATTTTTGTAGTCAATGTTTTCAATATATCGTGATATTTTGGTGCTAAATTCGTAAATACAGTAATTACAACATAACATTACTGTGTATTGAACTACTTTTTCTGTCAAATTTGTTGTATAACATGATGTTTTGGTGCTTAATTTGTAAAATCATAACCTAATTTGATGTTTATTAGGCTTTTCCTTAATTCCTCCTTATTATCCAAGATATTCGCTTATCCAAGCTTCTGCCGGCCCATTTAGCTTGGATAAGTGAGACTCTACTGTATCACAAACTAGCTTTTAATGAATAACACATACCAATATATCTAGATTGCTCTTACAACCTGAACCAAATTAAAGTATGGAAATATTGTACAAATTTTTCAAAGATGTTTGCTTCTGCTTTTAAAGGGTAATTTCTTGATGCTGGACTATATATTTTAATAAGATTTCTATTCAAACGTAAACAACCACAGCATAGAATTAACTCGACTACAAATCAGCTTGGGTAGAATAAATTGAAATGGATCAATTCACATTGTGATTATCTGAACAAGCCCTTCTTTTGAAGCAACTCAACAAGTGAGTGGGAATGCTTAATGCTCCTTGAATAGCTTTCATTCAACATCATTGCATTTTAACCCAATCCCTTCTTTTAAATGCATTTAGCCACAATCTAGAAATAATTGTCAATTGTTAAGCGATTTAACCTGGAGATTCATCTGGAAATGATGAATGTGTCAACTCTAAAAGTTAGTGAAGGAAATTAGGGATAATAGAATGCACTTCACAACTAAGAATGTATGACAGTATCTTTTTTCGGTAGAATATAATGTGTTTTTCTCTGCTGTTATTAGTGGACATATTTAGTTGTGTTTCAGTATACTGTTATGGACAAACTTGTCAAGAGAAAATGTGCATTTGTCTTTAGATCTAAAAAGAATCCCCATCACAAAACAGAACTAAGCAGCCCAGTCTAGAAAAGAAAAACTTGTTAGAAGGTGAACAGGAAAAAGAAAACTGCTGACAGACAGAGTGAAAAAAGAGATGTCTATGAAAGTGCCAGCAAATGTTTTCCAAACTGCCTGAGCAATTCATTTTCAAAACTATTTTTCTCCAAGCAGGCAACAGACCTGTCATGAGAAAGCAAGCGAAGTCTGATAGGAGTTGCTTCATCTGGATGTAATGACGAACCACAGCTGATGATGCTAATCTTCACAAGCTAACTTCAAACCATGATTACAGATTCTGATTTGTTACACAAAACAAATTAATGACTCTGGTTGGGCACTGATATACAAACAAACCAGAGTTGTGATAAACAACCCGTACTTATAATTTGAACACCATTATGGTGATTTTGTATATGTGCTGAGAACACAACTGTCTCTATGAAATCCTTCCAATGTTTACCAATCTCCCAATTCTCTCACCTATATGGATAAGGATTGCATATTAGGCTGAGATAGCCATGTTCTCAGCTTCCACAGTTTTCACTTCTGATATATGTCAGTTTTAAGATGACTTTTTTTAATGCATTTACTAAATGAAGAGACAAAGCAATTAGCTACTTTATTAGATTTTTTGAAGTGGTGTCTCTATTAGGTCAAGAGAGAGATATTTTTATGATTTGCTCGAATGCTTCCTGCTGCAAAGATATTATGACTAAAACTTCATTAATTGCTTCATAAACTATTCTAAAGCTTGAAGGCTTCTGACAGCTTTTGCTAATATTAACAGCACTCAAGTGTTCAATGCTTCAAATAATAGAACCAGAGGTAAGCAGAAAGAGACGGACAGCCATTTCTTTCAATTGATAATATAGTTGGCAGATTTCACCTTAAGTCAATTTTGAACCACTTGTTTGAATGAAGTTTGGTCAAAAGGTGGGTTATAAAATAAGGATTTTTTTAAAAAAAAAAAATAGCAATGAAAGGGCTAGGCTTAGGCCCAGATCTGTTTGACCTAAAATTATTTGTAATATTTGGTGTTCCATTTTGTGTAATCCCCTGAAAACTGAACAAGGAGGAGGGATCCAAAAAGCTGGGCAAAACAGATCAAGAGAGCCGGCTTTATTGGCTACTGGAGAGGATGGAATTAAGTCTGCAAGATACCTGAGGCAGGGGTCTGCAGCTGAGCTCCTGGAGAAGATGAAATTAGCTGCAGTGTCTTTTCTCCCTCCCTGGCAGCAAAGTGTCCATTTATTTTGGAAAAGTTCCCTAGGCTCCTCCTCCAGAGAGGGCCCTGCTGGGGACGTGCTTTCGCAGCAGCACTTGCATGGGGTGGGCATTGAAAAGTCTCTGAGTTCCTCTCAGAGCATGATGGGAGTTGAAGTTTCTCTCTCTCTCTGTTTCTCAACCAATAAGTGAAGTGGCTGTGCAGAATGGGATAGCCTCTGTGGGACTGCCTATGAAGATGGTAAAAAATAGGGGAGAAATTAGGGTTGGATAAGGTTGTAAGATTTCTCTGTTATTTCTGTAGATATTCAGTCCATGAAAGGCAACATATGTGACACAACTTTGTCTTCTTTATGTTTACTTCTTCCTTCGGAGGTCTAGAGGCTGACATAAGTAGTCTAATATTGATATGCTATCAAATATTTACATTTTTTAAGTCTTGTCCAGAAAGGAAATAATTAATTATTGTATCATACAAATTTATTATCATATGAAATCACTTGTAGAAAGTAGCCTATTAATGACTCTAGTAAGTTCTGCATTTATTCTGCTGGTGTGATATTTCTGATGGTGGGAGGTTTTTTTTGGAGGGGAGTTAGCTAGTGTTTAGCATTTTGTTGTTTCTTTGCATGATATGCTAGCAGTATTGAGAATTACACAGAGCATGGCATGGGACACATATTTTAATAAATAGATTAGCCAGTGCTTACATGCAAAAAATATTCTCAAGAATGAGTGCAAACTGAAGCAATTTTTGTCTTTTAAATGTGACAGTAAATTTGACCTACAGAAAACAGATGTTCTCTTAATGATGTTCTACTTTTAGGCAGATCTTAAAAACAGCATTTGCTAATTCCTTTATACACCACCTACTTCCCTCCTTTTTTCACTTCTTTCCCCGCCACGCTAATGGAGAGGCTTAGAAACCTGCACAGTGATTTCTAATTTAACTTTTTTTTTTCCTCTGGATTTAAAAAATCTGCCTTTAAAAAGGTTTACAACCTATTCCTTATTTGCTGACATGGGAGATAACCGCATTAGTGGCAAAGCTTAATAACTTCTTGATAGGAGGATTAATGCTACTTTTGCTACTCCCCATCTTACAACATGTTTGTGTGCTACACACTGCCTAAATTGTGGAATGTGCATGTGTTTTGCGCCCCAATGAAACATCTTTTCAGGTAATTAAAAGCAGTCTTTATAATTATATACAAAAAAAATCTACAAAAGCTGGAATTCTATAGTAGGTTCAAGCCACTGAGTTCTCACATTTCTGGTTATTTCATGCAGCACTCTAGGGAGAAAGGATGGGAGATGCTTGCTCTAATTGAAGAAACCTTTTGTATTGAAATGTCTACAGAAAGACAGGCACACAGGGCCAAACATTTGCCCCCAGTTAGTGCAGTATAGTCCTGTGATGTCTCTGCTGTAAACTTTTCCTTGGTCTAATAGACACTAATAGTTCCCTCTTAGGAAGCATCTTCTCACCAGCAAGTGATGCGGAACAAGAACTGATGGAGGATAAAGCTCAATGGTACCATGATAATTGGGCACTTGGGACATACAGTGACATAGCAGACAACTGTTTTCTGGGAGGTCCTGCCACAGCACAGTCAGGTTGTTGCTAATGGTCTGTTGAATGATGCACACATGTATCTCTCATGTTATGCTGTTGATCCAGACATAAGAGAAAGCAGTGTTGCTTCAGCAAGACAACTGGGGGTGCACTGTGTTGGCATTGCGCAATTGAAGGATTAGTAGGATCATAGTATGGTGGGAGAAGAAAATGCTCAGAAAGAAAGAAAGAAAATAGAATGGATCATATCAGTGTAAAAATATACTGTTTTAGATTGTGAGAAGGTGCATAACTTGTAGCACAGTAATCTATTTGTGATTCTTTGGCTTCATGTTACTTTGAATAGCTACTGCTTTTAAGACTAGCCTTAAAGTGAACTCAGTGCTATCTTCTTCTTTCTTATCACCAATAAAGTGCGTAGATAATAAGAACACGATTTCTAAATGTTGCATTAGGATCCACTTATGGTTCACAAAGATGATAATATAATTTGCTGAAGACGGTGCCTCTTTGAGGTGCAATGGTGCACTAATATACAGGCCTTTGGTGAAACAATAGGTGTACTCTCTGTCTTAGGAACTGCTGTGCTTTCAAAAGAAATTTGCTTTCAGTTGATTTCATACTACCTCATTGAAATGGCCTAGGGATGTATTACATGATACAAAATAGCTCAATATATATGCATCTCTAAGTAAGTACCCAGAGAAGAGGGAAACATGTTACATGTACATGTTTGAGAGTAAACATTATTGTGTTCATCTAATCACCACATTTATCCCCAGTTATTCAGCATCCTTAATTTCAAAAGACCTAGTTAAGAGATGTTCTATATCACCATAAGGTATTATTTCCAATTGTAAACGCAGTAGTCGTTGGAGTAATTTATTTGCATCCGGTTGAGGGGACATAGCAAAATGCTTCTGATGTCTATTCCTTGCAATGCAAAGATTGGCTGCGAGGGTTAGTGGTAGTAGTGATTCAACAAGGTTATGGTATCTCTGGAGGGGCTATGGAATCTGTGGAGGGAGAAGTGAATGTCAACTTATGTCATGGCCACAGTGTATGGGGATCAAAATCTGTTTCTCCCTTTCTCAGCTATGTTCCAAATTGCAGTCCTGTTACTAGAACTCATTAGAAGCCATTATGAACCCATGTTCCACCTGTCTTTCTCAGTAGTTCATCTTCATTTCTTCACACTGGGTTCTGTTTCTTGGTGTGACAGCATCAAAACTAAAGTATATTTTTGTTGATAAACTAAAGTTCAGTTCACTTACATTGTATCTTGGCACTGAAACAAACCCATGTGTTCACCATGATTAGATTATCGCTGAGGTAAGCAAAAGTATCTTACTAACAAACTACAGAATACCTCTTATTCAGAAGTAAAATCAATAATTGTTGAAGTTATCGTTGTTGTGCTCAGAAATACATGCCATTTTCATAAATCATTCACTTTCATTTTCATCAATCATGCATTACAGCTGGAGAATGGAAACCTGTTGTTGGACATAGATGAAAATCTTGATAGAGTCACTCAGGTAAGCTAATCCTTGTAGATGACATCACCAAAACTACATAGGTAGAAAACAGATACGATGTCAGTAGAAAATGCAAATGTTTTGTTATGTTCTAAATAGCCAATGATTGGGTACAGGCAGTCCACAGGTTATGAACAAGATAGGTTTTGTAGGTTTGTTCATAAATGAATTTGTGTATAAGTTAGAACAGGTACATTTTAAAGTGTAACTCCAGTCAAAACATATATTATAATGTTGGATAGCATAAAGAAAGATCAACACCCCTGTGGTTTTTTCTGTCTGTCCACCTGTTCAGAAGATTTCCACCTCACTTTCTGTCCCTGTGATAATTGGATTTTGAAAAATTTGGCTGGTTGTGGAAATAAGGATCGGTGAGAAAGCTTTAGTAGAGAAACCGTTTCCCCATGAAAACTCTTTCAGGAGTGAATGTCTATTCCTAGGGTCAGATTTCTCTCACTTCCTGTTGTCTCACCCCCATCTGTAACTATGAGTCATTGGCATGTAACTCGGGGACTGTATTTTCTTTCACAGGAATGTTGACTGCTCAAACCTAAGTGTGAAGGAGCTGTTGCATTCAAAACTACAGTACCAAAGCATGACATTAATGGTCCAAATTTCCCTCCAATTGTGCTCTCAATATGAATCAAATACCAAGACATAGCTGAAAGATCAAGCATGTCAAAAGTCAAATATATGATTAAGGTATGAAATTTAGGATGAAGGAGTTGAGTGAAATAACATCTAATCAGGTTCCAGTTCTGTCTCTCTCTCAAGGTTTCCTATGTAAAGTATTTATTTCTAAAGCTTGGGATGTACCTTTTTAGAAATAATATATTCCTGCTTCCCACTGCAATGCTTTTCTGGCAGCTGATTGTTAAGCAATTTTTTCTTATACCCTTCATTCAGAAGCACTGTACACTTTCACTGATTTTTGAGAGCTACAAAATATAAAAATGACCCCAAATCCTTTAAAATGACCCCCAGGAACGAACATTTTAGATGTGATCACCAGATGTAATTCATCGTGATATTTGTGCCACTGAACAAATATTGTTAAAAAAACAAGTAAAGTGTTAGAAATAGAATTATGTTTAGTATTTTACCAAGCTTTACAACAAATTCTCAGCAGCATGGAAGCAAACTGTGAGGCTGTTGGCTTACTCATTAATGCGGAGATTTTATAGCAAGTATGTAAACATTCATTCTGTTGTGTTATTTTGGGGTACATTGAGGGATTCTTTTCTGTAAAGAAATGTATATACAATTAATACTTCGTGCTTTTATGTTACTACTAGAAGGATTTGGATTTGAATAGAAGGGCAGATCTCTGCCCCCAAGGAGCACACTTACTTTGGAAACAGTGAGAAAGAAAGAGAAAGACCATGTTTTTTAATAGACTACAACAAAATATGCCTTTGTCTATATGTACATGCATACTGCCCCTTAAATCATGGAATTTCAGGATGGTGTGCAATAATAAAATCAGTTTAATAAAAAAAAATCAATTAAAATGTAAAATAATGAAAATAATTTAAAAATATTAATAAGGTAAAATAATTTAACAACATCTTCTGAGTTGTCTTCAAGGGCAGCCCCTGTAGAGTATGCAGCAATAATCTAGCAGGAAAATTCTGAATTTTTGTGGCCAGGTTATTACTGTCTAGGAAAAGCTGTGGTAAGCAGATCAACCTAAACTGGCTTCAAGCATTCAACCCATAGACAGAAATGGATCAAGGCGTATTCTCAGGAGACATCACCTGTACCCTGTTTTATCTCTGCTAACTAAAATTAAAACATAAGTTTGTCAAACTGTAATAAACATTTAATGGAGCTCCAGAAGGACAATGAGAAATAAGGGAAAAGGCAGGAGAAATGAAGTACCTTGAAAAATTGCTTGGCTTTTCCCAAACAAATCAAGCAATCAGTCTTTCCTGGGCTTAAAGCCTAGATGGAATCCCATAAAGGCATTGTAGCAGTATTCTCACTCCAGAAGCGACTTGCAGTTTCTCAAGTCGCTCCTGACATGGAAAAAAAAAGTATTCAGAAGGAATACTGTCACAGTCTTTTCTAATATATTTTAAAAAAGAAGGAGTCTTGAAGCTCATTTATGTCAAATATATTTCAGCATAGGTTGCTATATCGTCTGCTTCTACCATTAGTGTTAAAGATGGCACAATACTTGCTTTCTATTAAGATTTTATTATTATTATGCATCCATGTCTATGTAATCCACATTATTAGTAAAGCACCTCTTGGACATGCAGCAATCATCGGATTTCTTTTGCTTCCATTAAAATAGATTCAAATAGAAGAAAGCAATCTTTCAATGTCCATTTTGTTCAAATAAATGTGATCCTGCAAAGAATATTGTTAGCTTTTTAAAATACTTTTAATGTATATTAGAGAAATTAATTTTGATCAGCTTTATTACATGCATGCTAGTGTAACTTCTCAAACTGGTATTCACTTTTCATATCACAATGCTTTCTCTGCTTCATTCCATGAAATGCCTAATTATTTGCTATACATTTTGAATGATAGCTTATAAGATAAAGGTAAAGGTTTCCCCTTGACATTAAGTCTAGGCGTGTCCGACTGGAGGATGGTGCTCATCTCCATTTTTAAGCTGAAGGGCTGGTGTTGTCCGTAGACACTTCTTAGGTCATGTGGCTGGAATGACTGCATGGAGCGTCTTTACCTTCCCACTGGAACAGTACCTAATGATATACTCACATTTACATGTTTTCGAACTGCTAGGTATGCAGAAGCTAGAGCTAATATCGGGAGCTCACCCCACTTTCCAGATTTGAACTGCAAGCCTTTTGGTCAGCAAGTTCAGCAGCTCTGTGGTTTAACCTACTGCACCACTAAGGACTCCTACTGATAGTTTATAGAAGCACCATATTTTCAAATCCCGTGGAAATTGATTAGGCCAGGACTCCCTGGGCTACACCAAAAACTGGAAAGTTGCACAGGAAATGCCACTTTGACAAATTGATTTGGTTTCCAAATTATTGCTGGACATTCTTGTAATCATCAGGATTAAATGAGTTTTCACTGAAATCTGTAGTTCATTTCTAGATGTTTCATCTTATATCTGGAGTAAATCTACAGTTTTAATTTTTTGTGTTCATGTGCACTGATGGATTTTAACACTTTTAATGGATTTTAACTGATTTTTTTAGTGCTGTGTCTGATTTGATTTTAAAGTTTGCACATTTGTATATTTTAAATTGTATACTTATGCTTTTATGTCTAGCCGCTTTGAGTCCCCTTTAGGGAGATAAAGTGGGGTATAACAACAACAACAACAACAACAACAACAGTAATAATTCATGTGCACACCTTTGTATGTGCATGCCTCCGTTTCACAATCATTTTCTAACTGTGGAGCCTTTTTGGAATAAAAGATTAACAAGAAATAGCTTTATCAGAGTACCCTTGGCTCACAGAGGCTGAAAAATAATCTCTTCCCTAGATAATTGAGAAAGAAATTTCTGCCAGCCTGCATCCTTTTAAGAAGTGGATTTGTTACGCCTCCTTAGCACACGAGGAGCTGAACCTTTAAAATGGGCGGCATCTTATTAAAAAAAAGAATTTTATCAGACAAAGTGCTATCTTTCAAACAAACATCAGAAAATATTCTTTGTCTTTTTTGCTTGGCATTTCTACGTGGAATAACTGGTCACTTCCCTTCAAATTAAGACTGTATTTCATTTTTTCCTCTTTTTTAGTGACTTTGTGTTACAAAAAGGGTCTAATTCGCTTTTCATTTTGAGTGCCTTTAATTGAAGTCACTTCAGGCACAAGTACACTTTTTCCCTGAAATCAGAGCTTAATGACAGCTCCAAGCTTGGAAGCCCAGTGTCAAGAAAGGAAGCCTTTCTTGAGCCTTATGATTACCTTGCACTCTCTGCCAAGCAAACATATCTCTGCCCTGCTTTAAATCTGTTTGAGCTTTCTGAATATTGATAGAATGTATAGCCCTGTGAAGGGCATGAAAGGTACAGGAATGAGAGAAAATGACAATCAATATCCCAATGTGGCAAGATATTACTCATAAATACTTGATAAGTAATATCTTGCCACATTGGGATAGTTTTGACTCAGATTACTGCCTACCCAGTGCATATGTCCTCTGCCTCTGGGCCTGCACACACATATAGGTCCAAATTTTGCAATTCCCAGTTTGGATTCAGTTATATGGTATGAATATCCATACAGGGTAATGACTATGCTTGCAAAGCATCTATGTACTGATATCTGATGGGCTTGTAGTGAGTTATATATTTAGAATGACTAAGATTTCCTGTTACATATTACAGTTGCCAAACATTATTTAACAACTGTAATATAACTTAGTTATGCCCTTGCTGCCCCCCCCCCCCACACACACACACTAATTGTTTGTAACATATTATTTCTAAGTTCTGAGCATTATGTCATTATTTTATGAAATGACAGGATCAGTCTTCTGACATCATTGTAAGGGTAAATTCCCCAACTAGTCTTGTTACCTGGATACAAAAAGAGTGTTCTAAAGGTTTGAAAGCTCTATGTTCAGAAGACATTTGTACTCATTCCCACTTCCATCAGTCAAAGGTTTTGGCTTCAAAACATACAAGAAATGAGAGCTGAGGATGAACATTCTTGTAAGGCTTTATCTCCAATAAAAGAGCAGATTCCATAGGACCTCCTCCTATGAAGGCATTGAAGCATAGGACATGAGGTTTAACGTACTTCACATCTTTCCCCTCATGGACAGTAAAAAGCAGGAAAGAAAGATATTAAGCAAACAATTCCCACTCTTCAGAAGAAAAGATTCACTGGTGACTACAGAATCTCATTCCTACTCAAGTTTTCATGCCAGAAGGCATCATAGGAAAACGTCTCAGTTTCCATAAAGTTAATGAAGTGAAGGACAGTGGAAGCACAATCACCATGGCCCCATTTACACTGCCATATAATTCAGTTTCAGAATGCAGATTAACTCGTATAATCCAGTTCAGTGCAGTTCAATCTGCATTATATGTGTTTACACTAATGAATAGAATTCAGTTCAAACTGCATTATGGCAGTGTATATAGGGTCTGGGAAAGCAATTAATGTAAAAATCACTCGATATCCAAATGCGGATGATGCCTATCCTCTCAACAAGAATTCTCTTGTATGTGGCTCTTCTAGTCTTTCTTAATGGTCCTATTGTGTTATAAAAGTGAAGAAAACAGCCCTGACAAAGAATTTTGACTCATCTGTAAATTCTGAATATGCTTAAAATTGCGAATCACTGGTTTTCTCTTAGAAAGATCATAGTGAAGTAGAGCCAAAGGTCCTTTAATCAGAATGATCTCTCTTCTTAACTTTGATAGGCTTTAGTACACGTGTTCATGCTGCAGGAAAGAAGACTAGAAAGATTTCTCTATTCCCTTTCTTTAATTTCATTGTTCATGTGTTTCTACATATAGTTTAGGACCTTCAAGTGATACCAGTTTTTCAGGCTCCTTAGAATGTAGAAAAACCTGGATTTTTTTCATATTGCGTTCTGTGCTTCCACTTTAAATTCCATGGATCCATCCTATGAATCTTGAGATTTGCTGTTTAGGGGGAATTATTTAGAACTTCAACGAAGAAAAGTCTAGTTCCCCCTGAATTACAAATCCCAGGATTCCATAGGATGGAATCAGGCCTATTAAATTAAAATCAAAGTTAGTGTGGCATTCAACAAAAAGGCTGAGAAAAGTAGAATTGCCTCCCCCCAATAAGGTTTACTGATATGTAACCTTATTATCCTCACTGCAAAGAGTCTGAGTTTAATGAAACAGGAAGAATAATCGTCCTCTTAAGTGGAGTTCAGATTGCTGAAACTTAAAACAATATTCCTATAATTACCTATATGGGAGTTGTTCTGGATGCTTTGAAACATTTTTAAAGTCATCATTAGGACAGAATTTTAGAGGGCAAAAGTTCTTTTATCCCTTTGGTCAATTTAGCTTTCAGACAGAAGGATCTCAAGAGGCTCATAATTTTTGCTACCATATTCCTATACCAAGGACACTTATTAATTTTGTTTAAAATTCCTTTTTCTTGCAGTTACTATAATGGAAAAATATTGGCTGAGATTAAAGAAATGACAAATTCTTAAACTAATTTTCCTTAATTTTGTCTCATGGACTAGATACACAAAAGTTGGCAGTCAGACTCTGCATAACTCACATTTGAATGCAACGAATATATTTGTCTTTATAACCTAACCATTTTCACTACTGCTGAATGAATGAAAGGGGATATATGCTTAACTTGTTCTTTTTAAAATCCTTTACAGGCTGTTCCCCAGCTAGAGCTGTTTGGGGACATGTCCACTCCTCCTGATGTAACCTCTCCCCCTGTAAGTACTGGTGTAATGTCCCCCTGTAATGTCCTGTCTCTTTCTCCCATGCTCCTTCCAGCTCACCATGTAGTGATTTAAGGCATGTAGATATTCATGAGGAACAATACCCCATACTGACGTTGAAAGACTTTCATAAAGCTTTGCAATCATATTACCCAGTTTGACTGTTTCCCTGTGTAAGATAACTCATTACCTTACTACTTTTCAGCACTAATTACTTACACTGATCCCCTGTGAAGCTATTAAAACCACACAACCTTAGACCTTTATGAAGAAACAGGTGCTGGAAGAATTTGCATATATCTGAGGAATTGGAAAAGAGCCCTTTCAATTCACAGAATACATGTCAAATATATGTGAAGTTTTTCTCATACAATTTGCTCATCCTTTCCTGAACTGCTGCTGCTTTCTCCTGCTGCTTCTTCACATCTACATCTTCTCTCTTATTATACCACCCATCATCCACCCCATGCTTTTCTCTCTCTTGTTCATGCTAACTATTTTAATTAGGAAAAAGGATGTGGTGCCAGTTCTTGGCAGCAAAAGCATAAACCGTGATTCCACTAATATGAGTGCATTCTATTTTTTCTTGTTTTACAGACCCCTGCAACTCCAGGTGATGCCTTTATCCCATCTTCATCCCAGCCACTTCCTGCTGGTGCAGAAGTATTTAGTTCTGTACCTTACAGCACTGCTGCTGTACCCTCAGGTAAGTTATTCATATCAAACTGTGTAACAAAGAACATACATGCCCAGTCTGAGCTTATTTGATTCGAATGAGAACTATGTGTTTTACTTCTAGTGTTGTACATCAGATATGGAGAACAAACTTGACTCCATTTGGAATATTAGTTGCCAAGTGCAAGTTCAGATATGAATAATAATAACAACAACAACAACAACAACAACTTTGTTTTTGTATGCCGCCTCCATCTCCCCAACAGGGACTCGGAGCAGCTCACACGGGACAAGCCCAATATAAATCACATAACATCATAAAATCAAACAGTTAAAACAACAAGCATCATATTTAAAAACAAATTAAACAGGTCATAGTTTTAAAAACGTAATTGAGAGCAGGAACCATAAACAATCATCCACAGCATTAAAAGATCCAATATGGACATAAATGGGCAAACAATCAACTGATAAAAAGAGTGTCTATATCAAAATAGAGCATACATCAAATAGACAAAGCAGGTAGAGAAGATAAATATGGGATGGAATCAAACTATAATGTGACAAGGCAAATTTCGATGTGGCTAAGGGCCAGGATATAACGGAATTGTCTAATTGAATGCACGACAGAACATCCATGTTTTTAACTGCTTCCGAAAGACAGCGAGGGTCGGTGCTAACCTAATCTCGCTGGGGAGGGAATTCCAGAGCCGGGGAGCCACCACAGAGAAGGCCCTCTCCCGCGTCCCCACCAACCGCATTTGCAAAGGGGGAGGAAGCGAGAGAAGAGCCTCCTCAGAAGATCTTAGAGATCGTACAGGTTCGTAGAGAAAGATGCGGTCACGAAGATAGCCTGGTCCCGAACCATTTAGGGCTTTATAGGTAAGCATCTGCACCTTGAATTGGGACCACAAACTTAATGGCAGCCAGTGGAGCTGTTTAAACAGAAATGGGTGGAGGGAGGGTCATCTTAAAATGTACCTGATCGTCATCAACAACAAAAAGCGGAAAACAAAAAGCACTGTGAATATAAAATACTAAAATGTGGGCTTCATACAAAATGTTTTTGCAAGCTAATGAATCTTTTGGCCATGTTTTCAGAAAACCTTTTAGAAAAAACAAAATATGTATTTTCTTCAGAATGTGTCCTTCACTAAAACAATATTATCTTCACTGAAAGTGAACACACGGCTACTACATCTTATTCAGAAATGTCCATAAATCTAGTCGTACTGGGTGGGAAACAAACAAAAAAGAGAGATAATAGAGCTATCACCTGCAATCATGAGTAAAAAACCAGTTTGGGGAGTACATACTCTTAATGGTTTGTTATCATGTTCCTTCTCAGCCGTGCAGTCTCTGTTGGCCGAGGTATTGGATAATTAGTTCAAATTCATCATACTTTTGAACAGGCTTCCTTAGCCTGAGACCTCATCACTCCCTTCCCATTTCTTCTTTTTTGCTATATTGAAGTGTTCTGTTCACATCGCATCTGTGCATTTGTCTCATGGTTTTAACTGGATGTGCTGCACAGACCTCAAACACAGCTCTAACTATCCCTTACTGCACTGAAGATGTTAGCCTTCATCTTCAAGATATCTCAGAGCGATGAGTTCCTTGCTTTTTTCCTCCATTAACATTTGCTAAGCATCTTTTCTACTGATCAATGTACATAGATGGGGGTGGTGGGAATATTTAGTCTCCAGACCAATTTGCAATCTTTACTGTAATGTGCTGGCATTTAAAATATTGCACTAGACCTTAAAATGTGTATGCCAAAAAACACCTTGAAGCATATGAAAAATATTTCAGCCTATACCTTCTATATAGTTGCACAGCTTCTTGACGGTTATTGTAAGTCTTGGATATTTTGTTGTCATCTTTCCATAGAGGGAAATCTTTTCTGCTATTGTATGATTGCTGTAGCTACTGGAATAGAAAGAGTAAAGAACTAGTCTCTGGTATAAATCAGAAAAGAACTGCAGGGAAAAGACAGTCCTTTCAATGACAGCATTACCCTTTGGACTGACGGAATAATTTTTTTAAGGTTGCACATTAGATGACAGATAGGTTAAAAACAATTTGGAAGGAAATGTTTTAGATGTGGTACAATGTGTGATGCTTAGCCTAGTTCAAAGCAATGCCCTTTGTTAACTAGCTTGCTGAAAATGCAAGAATAAAGCTATCTTTGGAACCTTCCACAGCTGCTCGTCAAGCTAAAAATACTGAGAGCAACACACAAGTAACTACTGGTCTGTGCCAGGCTGGGTGAGTGAGTGAGCATACAAAATACTATGAAACAAAGGAATTCAGTTCAAGGGGATGGAACAGAGAAAACATAATTAGGAACAATATCTCCTTACTATTTACTGGAGAGCAGTCTTGTAAAGAAGATATCGTTTTGTGTAAAGTCCAGTAATGTCTCAACCTGCCCTGTGTCTCTATTTTTTTGCCATAAACAATATTTTAAAGGGAACCATTACAGCAGATTTTCAATGGAACAAAAGAATCCACTAACAAGCCATATGGTTCCACATTTGTGTATCTGATCAATTTTTCTTCCTTGGCTG
Organism: Anolis carolinensis; assembly: GCF_035594765.1. NCBI lineage: Eukaryota > Metazoa > Chordata > Lepidosauria > Squamata > Anolidae > Anolis > Anolis carolinensis. The sequence continues at coordinate 173,829,115 of NC_085844.1, forward strand.
CCCTGTTTTTGCTATTCCTGTTCTGAAATTGTCCCCACTCTCTTTCCCCTGAAGGTTATGTTGCAATGGGAGCTGTCCTGCCCTCCTTCTGGGGACAACAACCACTTGTTCAACAACAACTGGCCATGGGTGCTCAGCCTCCAATTGCTCAGGTGATGCAGGGAGGACAGTCAATTGCATGGGGACAGCCTGGGATATTTTCTCCCACCCAGCAACCATGGCCATCTGTAGCTGGTCAGTTTCAGCCTGCTGCCTTCATGCCAACACAAACTGTTTTGCCTTTACAAGCAGCCATGTTTCAAGGTACCGTTGCTCCCATTGCTACTGTTCCACCTACAAGTGATTCCACCAGATCAAGTCCACAAACAGATAGGCCTAGGCAGCAAGCAGGAAATGAAATGTTTAAAGATTTCCAGATGGCTCAGCCTCCACCAGTGCCATCACGAAAACCAGATCAGCCTTCCCTCAGTTGTACCTCAGAGGCCTTCTCCAGTTACTTTAACAAAGTTGGGATGGCACAGGAAGCAGATGATTGTGATGACTTTGACATCTCTCAGTTAAATTTGACTCCTGTGACTTCTACAACACCATCAACGAACTCACGTAAGTACCCCAATTTTCTCCTGCAACCTCCAGCAAAATGTCTCCTTTTTCTAAGATGAAGCCATTCAAAGTGTCCATGTGTATAATTAAAAAGTAAATACATTGGGTGTCTTTGAAGTTGTGGAAACTTAAAATTAAAGATAACTGCATCAAGTTTGAGGAAGTTGTAATTCATTGTAAACATTACTTCAATGAATCTAGATTTTTAAAAACAGCATAATGTCATCCTAAAAAGGCTTGAAACTGGTTTGCATGAATCGATTTCTGGGCCCCTAAAGGCATTCAATTAGTGTCCTCATGACTTGGGGAAAGCAGAATTGCTTTTCAATGGAAAGTATGTCAAGTGCTCTGATGACTTACAAATTCTGAAATAATAATTATCAGCCTTACTTATCATTGTGATTACATTGTTGCAAAAACATTTTGTCTGAATCATCCCTAAATTAAGAGCTGCTGATGAGAGAATTTCCACTCAAGGGAACAGCATTTTCCAGAGTTGAATATATTACATAGGGGTGGGGCTGGGATTGAATCTAAGCAGATTATCTTATTGGTCATCACCATAATGATGCAACTTTTGATTTAATTTTAATGTCTGTATTTTAGGTGTTTGCATCATTTGGTTTTTCAAATGTTAATATACTTCTACTGTTTTGTTTTGTTTTTACGTGGGTTCTTTCACACGATAAGCAGTGAAAATGGCTCCAATGGGCCTGAGGAATTTTTAAAATGTAGTTATCTTCAAACTGTACAATACTCTCAAGACTATATTAATATATATTATTAGAATTAATTTTGTTCCAAAAAAAAAATGAATGAGTACTGCAGCATTAATTAAAAATAAAGCTAACACGGGACATGCTTTGTTGATGTACTTGTCATACAAAATGGCAAGTGGTTCCTGAATTTGCAAAAGACAAAATAGAATTAAAAGCTTACTACATTTTAAATGTCATCACACCATCAAACTGAGTGATTCTAGACATTATGTTAAGCAGAAGGCTTTCTCTAGAGACCAGCTTGTCGGATCCACATGGCATTAAATCTCTTTTTTATTCTTCACACACTTATACTGCACACTAGACAGATTGCTCCCACAACATTTCATCAAGTACTCATATGATATTTAGGATTCGGTAATTTACCCAAGAGCCCACATGGTGTAGAATTCGAAGTTTGGCCTAGGATTCTAGAAGACCATGCTTCATGTTCCCATTCAGCCATGGAAGCTCAATGGATGGCCTTTGGCAAGTTACATTCTCTTTCCCTCAGAAGAAAGGGTGGCCAACCTCCACTCAATAAATCTTGACATGAAAACCCATATATTGGAGCCAACTGGAAGGCTTCTAAGAATAACAACAATGTCTACTAAATCTAACTTCTTAATGTTGTTTTTCTTTAGCTCCAACTCCTGCTCCTAGACAAAGTTCTCCGTCCAAATCCTCAGCATCTCATACCAGTGATCCTGCTGCAGATGACATCTTTGAAGAGGGCTTTGAAAGTCCAAGCAAAAGTGAAGGACAGGAAGCGGTAAGGGGCGCAATTTTAAATCATCCACAAATAGCTACCTGGCTAATTGCGGCAATACACTTCACAGAAGCAAGTTATGAAATGCATGCACAGCTACTAAAGCTTTTTCTGTAGAAGGGTCCTTAAGTTGAATAGGCACAGTCAAAACAAGTGGACAGAGCCAGAGTTTTATTCAGGGAAATTGTTTAAATTATGCAACAGCTCTCTGTCTTGCAAAGCACAGTTCTGAAAAGTGTCTATACATTAGAGAAAACCATCTCCAGAAAATGACTTAAGAGATAAAATTATATGTCCTCTCATTTTCTCCTTCAGTGCCATTTTTTCTGGACTTGGCAACATTTCACCAAATGGAAGGTAGCATAATCCTCCCCAGGCTGAAATTATTCTCCTTTTTTCCTGACTGCATAATTAATATCAATGCTAGAGGACACAGTGTTTATTTCTCCTTAACCTCAGTCCTACAGTTTTCCTGTGTGTGTCAATATGCTGGAATCATTTGTAGATACAGAAGCAAAGGTATGCAAGTTAAAATGGAAGGCAGCCCACACCAATGAAATATTTTTGTTTACATATAAGCTTATAAAAATTTTCTGAATGTTTCACTTCCTCTTGGTCCATCTATGAACACAACTTCCTACTACAACTATGTTTCTCTAAAACAGGATTTGGGAACATCTCCTATAAAATACTGTAGATTTCAAAGAACAGGAAAATGCTGACACCTGAAAATAAAACTAAGTGGAAGGCAGTGTCAAAAGCAACAACACAGTGTCGTAGTAGACGATTTTCAGTTTGGGTAACAATATGAAGAAATTTAGCTGTGTAGGTCACTGATATGTTTAAAAGCAGAAGTCATGAACACTGTAACTGTAGCATGGTTCTGGGCCTATCCCACATGCAAAGAAGCAACAAAAGCATGACTTCACTCATGATTATGCAACTGGTCAGTTCCAAGTTTGTCACTACAATATGTGCTTGCTGTTGTAAGAAGTAATTAATGGGTGTCATTCACATTGCTACAACCTCACACACCATCACAGCCAGTTGTGAAGCTATAGCTGTCTGTGACAATGCATCACAAACTTCAGTGATTGCTTCTGTGATCACATGCCAGTTTCCTACCCTATGCAAGTTAGCCATTGCTCTGCTCCATTTATGGCTTTGTAATTATTTTCAGATTGCTAAACAAGCACTTTTGCATTTCATAAGACAACACCAATCCAAGTATTGGATGAATCTTGGGGGAGTGAATTCTAATGATTGGATGAGCAGCTTTACACTTTAATAGGAAGAAGGTCAAGTGTTTTATTTTCTTTTATCCAATCCAACAAACATTGAAACCACTTCCTTGCTTCATTCTTGGACTCTAATTTACCATGATGTCATATCCAGTGGAAAACAGTGGCTGTTCCAAGTTAGTACAAACACACTCCACACAGACATGCACACACACATTGATGGAGTAGAAATGGCACCACAAAACTCCAAGGGAAATATTTAATCCAGCTTTAAATTTTTATTGTACACATTCATGATGAAATGCAGCCATCGTTTGAAAATAACATCAGATTTTGTTTTCCTTGTTGTTGAGAAAAAAAAGGTGTTATGTTCTTGTATTCTAGCCTGATGGATCTCAGGCCTCATCCAACAGTGATCCATTTGGTGAGCCCATTGGTGATACTGTAAGTCCACAGGGCGATAGCTAGATAGCGCAGGTTGGGGTAGGTATCTGTCCTTTTCTCTGTCTCAATTTTGAGCTGTTCACTTTCACCATTGCCTGCCTTCATTTACATGGATGCTCTATATATGTAATACTTCATGTTCTCACTTCACTATTTCACATTGTTTGTGTTGTCAAAATAGAGGCCTGTTTTGAAATAACAATGCAATACTAAAGACTGTGAATATACCGTGCAATTGGAGATCATCATATTCATCAGAAAAACTGAAAATATGTTACTGCCATTCCACAACTTCTGATATTCCTAAGTAGTATTTTAGTTTCAAGCATTCCGTGTATTTATGATATGATTTATGATGTGGCAGGCAATTCTGGGCTGAAATGAAATTGATATTTTCTAAAATAATTAAGTATCATCCTCCAATTAAGATGTACCTTCCCACTCTGTACCTACATCAGTGGTCAATTGAAAAACCTATTACCTGAAGGTCAAAATAAAAAGTATTGAATGACAGTATTCACATGTGGATTGTTACTTCAGACACCACATTCCTCTTTCTCATTATATATGTTTGCATATATATCATGACAAAATATAAAATGACACAATTGCTTTAATCATTAACTGTGCACGCTGCATGTTGTGGGTGTTGATGGTTTTTTCCTGAAGGTTTCTGGCTATTTTTATTCTGGCATATGTGTCTTGTTGGAACGACAGTGGTGTTACAGTGCTTGTGACTGTTGCGTATTCTCATCTCATCTCAATGTGTTCCAGTGCCATCCCTATATGAAAAATGTTTCCTTTGTTACCGTATGCTGTTATTTAAAATAGCTTGAGCACTAAGTGATTTATTGCTCTTCTTTCTGTGTATGGAACATTTAAAGCAAATGTATATAAGTTGTGAATTTATTTTTTGTGCATAATGCACACTGGCTTCTAAACATTAAAGAATGTACACTCTTTGGTAATGTGTTCCACCAACACTGAATATCTGAATGCACTAGCTGTCCCTTCCCATTAAACCTTTCACATGGGCTTCCAAACCCCTTCTTTCCCCACTTGAAAGTACTGCCAGCACTCAATTTCATGCAGCCCCACTTGGTTTGCTTATCCAATACCAACACCATCAGCCAATCACCTTTCCCCTATCTTTAGGTAGACATGAAGGTTGAAAAGCCTACAAGCTTCTACTTCTCCTTCCTGATCCCAATGTCAGTAACATGTGGTTTGCTAGTACTCTACCGACATATTGCAATTAACGCTAATCCAGATATCTTATTTTCCTGGTCAGACATCATGACATAGTAATCCTAGTAAAAGAATGTCACGAGGAAAGCATATTTTGTTTTGATTTCTCACTCGATTCTGAAACTTGCATAGAATTATTAGTTTTTCTCATTTGAACTTTGTTAATGGTAGCAATTCTGAATATTCTACTTTAATTAGCCAAGATGAATTTCTGGAACAAGCATGCCCACTAGGGCCCCAAATAACCAACTTCTTTTTAACCTGCCCTGTATTTCCCTTTGTTTGGAGATAAAGTAATAATCTTTATTATTATTGTTTTATATTTTTGTTTCATATAAGCGTCTTCACTTTTGCTATTGACTCTGTTCACATCCAGTGTTCTCATGAATGGAGCAGCTCTCAGGGAATGCATCCAGTGAGGAGAGTGGGGAAAGTGGTTTTACTTCCTTCTGGCCTCCCTCCCTCCCTCCTGTGCCACCTGAAAAAGCTAATCTGGAAAGTTGGGAGCATTCAGTACCAAAATGTCATGGAAAGAGCAGGCTGAATTTAATCAGCTTTTACCCGCATCATGAAATCATTTAAAAAGGGTGACCATTTATCCTCTTTTCCAGATTATTTTATGTTTTGGCACAACCTAAAACATTATAGTTAAAGAACAATATGTTTGAAGGAAGCATCATTGGATATATGTGTTCTTATTATTTGATACTACAATATCACTTCTAGGGGAAATGCTTCATGTTCATCCTCCCCAAAGAATTCTCTAAGCAGTGGTTCACATTTTGACTTGATGTCTCAGTATCTTTAGTCTCGCTTTACTGATAAGCATGTTCTTTCAATTGAATGGTTTTTTTTATTTTAGAATTGCAAAGGGAATGAGCTAGGTATAAACACAGTATTCTCTGATACAAAATGAAGGATTTAGAAGTTATCTATTCCTTTCATTATCTTTGATGTACATGTGCTTACAATGATCTTGTTTATTCCATCACTATTCAAGTAGACATTCCCACATGATATTCTTTAATGTCATTTTACATTCTTTGTTAGTACCTCTTTTCTGTAGTATCTTCAAGTCTTTGTATTTGAAAATCGGGGGTTCATATTAGATTCCATATCCCAGGCTGTGTTCCTCTTCTGATCTACTTGCAATCTTAAATTTAAGCTTTCAGACTTGGATTTCTCAACTAACCTTTAAGAAAATGACAGCTACTCTCTTAGTAGTCAAATCTGCAATCTACTGATAAGTGAAATTGTTGCCTTGCTTTGGTTTATAAACCAGAAGTTGGAAGAACTGTCTTAAAACGTACAAAAATGCTAGCCATTAAAACAAATCTGTGTAGATATTTCTAGGCAGCATTCTGTTCAGAATGTAGAACTGCAAAACCCAAAGAAATAAAAGCTGCAAAAAAATAATAACAGTTGCATCATCTTGCTATGGTGGTATTAGTACAAGTGCTGAAAAAAGCAACTTTTCCTCAAAAGGATACTGTGTTTTATTTCCTTATCCATTAAGTGATAGAAATATTTTGCCAGTAAGAGAGATGCTTCAGTAGTGTTTCTTCAAGCTGATCAAGATGACCAACAGGCTGATTTCCAATAGTACAAAATTTTGGGCTTTAATGGTATCACATTTTGACTGCCTAAAGGCTGCCTCCTGTAGGATTAAACTTTCTTTCTGAGAAGAACTGACAGACAAAAGAGTCTACCCAACATACACTGCAAATACAAACAACTCCACCAAGTGTCAGTCCTGTTACCAATTTGTCAAGTGCTTCTAAAAATAGTGATATGCAGATCCAAAAGTTCAACAACTCACTGTAAGGATTTGTTTATAAAGTGTTGCCTGATGCATCATGAAGGGAATAAGAATGAACCAGTTATGTCAAAGGACTACTCAAAGAAAGTAGTTAGGAGTTTGTCTCTCGGTAGGGAAGGACAACTATGGCGAGTCTAAACTCTTCTGCCTCCAGAGACTTTCCAGAAAGCAAACATAACAAAACAAAGAACTAAACAGATCAGAACCAAACCAAAAGAATTGGAAGTTGCCAGAAATCCACTTCTGATTTTGAAAGCTGGATTTTAAAAAGCAATCCAGAAAAAGGAATGCAACTTATTTGAAATTTTAATTCCTGAAAGTTCCTGAAGAGACATTTCAATCCACCAACACCACCCTCTCTCTCTCCCCCAGCCCCATTTTTTGTCAGAAAAGGGATGGTCTGGAGAGTCCGAAGGAGTCAAGGACCACAAAAGCAACCTTGATGGGCTACAAGTGATGCCAGGCCTACACTTTTTTGATCCTGTCGTAAAAGCAATTATCTATTTAAAAAATCAAATGAATGCATGAGGCAAGTTAATTAACCAGTAAATAATAAGATGGCTCTTTCACTACCTCCCCAGCTGAATCTGGTCTACATAGAAACATGCAATATAAAAGATACATTACAGTCTATACTGAGGTGCAGTTCCCTTGGGATTTCTTGACCTTCTTTTTCAGTAGCAGTCTCAGTGCCAGGTTTTCCTTCTGGTTGGATGAGCAAGGAGCAGAAGACTTATTTTCTGAAATGCATCAACTGAGATTCTAGTTTCTGTTCAGCCACCCAGAAGGAAAACACTCTGCTAAAAAAATCTGCATAAGAGTAGAGAGGTCAAAGAAACCTTGGGAGAATTGCAACTTTAAGTTCATAATACATCTTTTATGGCCTACTCCCATACATCAGCAAGAAAAATTCTGGCCATAACACTGTCTTTGTGTTTCTGCTGCCCAAAAGATAGATATATGTTCAGGTTAACAGATGATGGATGCATTCGGGGGGGGGGGGGGGGGCGATACCTAAGGTGTCTGGTAATACATATATTTTGGAAAGTAAGTACAAAATGGTAGCATTTACTAGGGGAAGGAGGAAGAGTAAAGTAGATACGCTATTTAATTTGAAAGTCAAGCTGAATAAGAGGTATTTGTAATATTTTTCAGGCTGATGCTTTTCTAAAAGCTTTAGGGTGGAGGAACATTTTGAGAAATTCCTTAGTCATAGTAGATCCTAGCCATACTTCGAAATGAGCTTTGAGGAGGAAAGAAAGGTATTGCTTCTGAATGACAAAATAATCATTTATTTCTGCACATACAATTCAATTAACCCATGAATTTTCTAAACATATCTTTTAAAAGAATGTCCAGTATGTTGTTTATATCAGCCCCTTCACAAAACTGCAAACAAGCTGGTCCAAATGGTTTTCCTCTCCTACAATTTTACAATAAATAGACACCTCTAGAAAAGATTAAAATCATTCATTCATCACATAAGCACTGAAATGTTAGGCCAAAGACATGTGTTGAGGTGCAATTTCCTGTATCTCTTAATGCTGATTTTCTAAATTAATCTGAAAATCTTTATTTTTGCAGTTCTTAATTATTAACTTATAAAGGGTCTTTTCTGACCATAATACTAGTGTTTTTTCTTCTTAGCATCCTTTACTCACCTTGAGATGGTATAAAGCCTTTATTATATTTTTGGATTTTAAACAGATTTGTGCATTTCTTGCTGCTGCTCAGTCGTTTAGTCGTCTCCGACTATTCGTGACCTCATGGACCAGTCCACGCCAGAGCTCCCTGTCGGCTGTCACTGCCCCCAGTTCCTTCAAGGTCAAGCTAGTCACTTCAAGGATACCGTCCATCCATCTTGCCCTTGGTTGGCCTCTCTTCCTTTTTCCTTCCATTTTCCCCAGCATCACAATCTTTTCCAAGCTTTCCTGTCTCCTCATGATGTGGCCAAAATACTTCAGCTTTGCCTCTAATATCGTTCCCTCCAGTGAGCATCCGGGCGTTATTTCCTGGACGATGGACTGGTTGGATCTTCTTGTAGTCCAAGGCACTCTCAGGATTTTCCTCCAGCACCAGAGTTCAAAAGCGTCTATCTTCCTTCGCTCAGCATTCCTTATGGCCCAGCTCTCGCATCCATAGGTTACTATGGGGAATACCATTGCTTTCACTATGCGGACCTTCGTTGCCAGTGTGATGTCTCTGCTCTTCACTATTTTGTCAAGGTTGGCCATTGCTCTCATCCCAAGAAGTAAACGTCTTCTGATTTCCTGGCTACAGTCTGCATCTGCAGTGATCTTCGCGCCTAGAAATGTAAAGTCTGTCACTGCCTCCATGTTTTCTCCCTCTATTTGCCAGTTATCAATAGGTGTAGTTGCCATGATCTTGGTTTTCTTGATGTTTAACTGCAACCCAGCTTTTGCACTTTCTTCTTTCACTTTGGTGATAAGGCTCCTCAGCTCTTCCTCACTTTCGGCCATCAGAGTGGTATCATCTGCATACCTAAGGTTGTTAATGTTTCTTCCAGCAATTTTAACTCTGGCCTTGGATTCCTCAAGCCCCGCATGTCGCATGATGTGTTCTGCGTACAAGTTGAATAGGCAGGGTGAAAGTATGCAGTCCTGCCGTACTCCTTTCCCAATCTTGAACCAGTCTGTTGTTCTGTGATCTGTTCTTACTGTGGCTACTTGGTCTTTATACAGATTTCTCAGGAGACAGACAAGGTGACTTGGTATCCCCATACCACCAAGAACATGCCATAGTTTATTATGATCTATGAAGGCTATCCATTTCTTCAGTGTTCCTCTTGTCCGCAGTAGTAGATCTGGTGGTCATCTTTTGTGAAGTGACCAATTCCAGTCCATTTCAGTTCACTGACTCCCAGTATGTCTATCTTTAATCTTGACATCTCACCAATAACCACATCCAGTTTGCCCTGGCTCATAGATCTTACATTCCAGGTTCCTATAGTGTGTTGATCTCTAGAACATCGTATTCGTCCTTCACCTCCAGCACCGTCGGCCGTTAGCCTTCCTTTCGGCATTGAGCTAATTGCGTCATCACATCTGGGGCTACTTGGACTAGTCCTCTGCTCCTCCCCAGTAGCATTTTGACCATCTTCCGACCTGGGAGTCCTATCTTCCGATGATATACCGACATTTCTCTGGTTGTACTGATCCATGTAGTTTTCATGGCAAGAATATTGGGGTGGGTTGCCATTACCTTCCCCAGGGATCGTGCTTGGTCTGACCGCTCTGCCATGACCTTCCCGTCTTGGGTGGCCCTGCACAGTATAGCTCATGGCTTCATCAAGGCACTCAAGCCCCTGCACCACGTAAGACATTCACTAGCCCCTTTTGGAATGTTAAGTACCTTGTCAGATGCAGTCTTCTCTTCATCTCTCTGCTGAAACAGAGTCCTATAGATGCCAGCACATGACACAAGGCAACTTCCAGTGGTTGCCTGCGGGATTCCGTTGCAGCAATGCAGAGAAATGGAATGAAGACTGTGCTGTTAAGAGTCAGGTGCTACTCAGCTCCCAGTGGGAGATGACAGAGAGAAGCCAGGAAAGGCAGAGGACCTGACAGTAGGGAACAAAAGAAGATGGATCCCTCTGCTTTTCCCCGTTTTCATGTGATGAGATCCTAAGCTATTAAAGATCAGAGCTTGAAATATCAGAAGCCATTCTAGAAGAGTTTATTTTGATCCAGAACAGGTCACTACTGGTAGCAGAAGGAGTATGGACCTGAACTTCAAGTTTAGACAGTGAGTCTTTATAGCAGAGCTATAAGCAGTTCTAAATTGGTGCCCATAAGGCCAGCCAAATCTCATGAGTTCAGAGGCAGGTCCACCCCGCCCCCCCAAAAAAAGATTAAAACAAATACGTGTCCTACTAGAGAATCTGATAAGCCAATTGAGGGAGATTATTCAGAGCCAGCATCAATTATCTAGGATCTGATCAGTTCACACATAATAATAACAATAACTTTATTTTTATACCCCGCCCCATCTCCCCAAAGGGACTCGGGCGGCTTACATGGGGCCTAACCTGATAAAACAATCAATATCAGTAACACGACTATAAAACAATTATACCAGTAAAACATCAATAGCAATAAAACAATCATTAAAATCAGCAAGAAGCATACGAAAATCATACAGTATTAAAACAGGAGACTAATTCATAAAATCCAGAACAGAATGTGCCAGTAGAAATGGACAATAAAGTGCAAAATAGCATTGGCAACACAGCAAGCAAGCAGATATATGCCAAGAAAAAAAATTGCAATGCACTCCACATAAACCCAAGGAAAAATTAAATTAAAGCTTGACTTTGATTTTGATTTTGAATGTTATGTTTTAAATGTTTAATATGTATTAATTTTAAATTTTAATTGATTTTTTAGTCTCTGCTGTATATATTTTTAAGTAAATGGGTTCCTGGTTACACACCAAACTAATATATACCCACAAGTACAATGATATGCACTTGCAAATGGTCAATAAACATATATAAAGTATAAACTTATATTGAATGAAGTACAATCAGTAGAGAATTTACAATGTGATGTTAATGTTCCATACATCAAAATGAATATATGACTGAACAGTGTTTGCTCTATACATAAGTTTTCACTCATTCAATCAATCAGTTGAAACTTATTTAAACATCCACTTTGCTACTTGTAGTGTTCAGTTTGTAATTTGAACATCCAGTATGATTCTCTTTGTAAGAGTTTAATATTGTAGTCCATATGTTTAGATTGTGTCACCACTTCTAATATGTGAAATTTAAATGATTCCGGGCTGTGTTGTTGATCATGAAAGTGTTTGTAGAGTATTGATTCTCTAGACTGATTCCTGATTCTGCTTTTGTGTTCAATAATTCTGGATTTTACTGCCCGTTGAGTCTGACCAATGTATGCTAGATTACATTCACAGACAATCATATATATAACTCCCTTTGTACTACAAGTAGCAAAGTGGATGTTTAAATAACACCCCCGTGGTCTAAATGAACATAACTCATATAGTTGTTTCATGTGAGCCTGTACTTTGTTAACCTTAAAGGTAAAGGTTTTCCCCTGACATTAAGTCCAGTTGTGACCGACTCTGAGGGTTGGTGCTCATCTCCATTTCTAAGCTGAAGAGCCGGCGTTGTCCATAGACACCTCCAAGGTCATGTGGCCATCATGACTGCATGGAGTGCCATTACCTTCCCGCCGGAGCGGTACCTATTGATCTACTCACATTGGCATGTTTTCGAACTGCTAGGTTGGCAGAAGCTGGAGCTAATAGCAGGCGCTCACTCCACTGCCAGGATTTGAACCTGTGACCTTTCGGTCTGCAAGTTCAGCAGCTCAGTGTTTTAATACACTTCACCACCGGGGCTCCTTGTTAACCTTAAAAGGTAAAAAGGTAAAGGTTTCCCCTGACGTTGAATCCAGTCATGTCTGACTCTTGATCTACTCACATTTGCATGTTTTCGAACTGCTAGGTTGGCAGAAGCTGAAGCTAAGAACGGCCGCTCACTCCTCTCCCGGGGTTTGAACCTGGGACCTTTCCGTCTGTTAACCTTACCATACTACAAATTCCAATTATACTGTGAGCACCATCAGCGCCATCTGGTGTTTGTAAGCATATAATCAGTAACTCCCTATTGCTTTAAATGGATACATACAGTTCTACGGCTACTTGAAATCATCACCCCACCTGATGATGAAACTTTCCTTTATATTGTGGGGGATCCCATAGAATCTCGCTATAAGAATTAACAAAGAGTATTACATAAATTCACATACACTGTGAGTATACGGATATGTATATAAACTTTTTAAATTGAAATCTAAAAACTTCTTATTGCGTTATAGCCACTGTTTGTTCCTTTTGTTTAGAACCCACCTTGAAAAAAGATAAATGTAAAGTGTTTTTCATGTGAATGTACAATTGTAAGTACTTATAACAGATTTATAATTATATTTATGTGGATATGTTATACGCTCCTATTAATTCATTATAATTTTCTCAGATAAACACACCTGAAGAAGACTAAGTCGAAACCGGTCATGTGTGTGTGTTCTACATGCTCTTCAGTTTCAACTGATTGATTGAACGAGTGAAAACTTACGTATAGAGAAAACATTGTTCAGTCATATATTCATTTTGATGTATGGAACATTAACATCACATTGTAAATTCTCTACTAATTGTACTTGATTCAATATAAGTTTATACTTTATATCTGTTTATTGACCATTTACTAGTGCATATCATTGTACTTGTGGGTATATATTAGTTTGGTGTATATATTTTTAAAGCATCGAATGGTTGCCATATGTAAGCTGCCTTGAGTCCACTTCAGGGTAAAGAAAGGCAGGGTAGAAATAAGGTAAATAATAAGTAAATAAATAAATAAACAAACCCAAAAGGACCAGACATCATATAATATTAAATTCTACAAGCCACTGTCTCAAATAATTTCCACTAGTAGGAATTCCTCTGTTAGTCTGTAAGCAGGCAAAAGACATTTATTTCCATATTTTAGGCACTCCCACATGTTTTAGTTTACAGTTGGGGTAGTGGAATTTCTTATTAGAGGACTGCATGCAATCTTCACAGCCATTTATGTGGCCCCAAATCCCCCAAATAAACCCACATGCAGTTTAAAGAGGAATGTGTTTTATGTTTCCCTGAACATTTTAGGCACATTAAAATATTCAGAATTCTCATCCAGAGAACTCCAGTACAGAACTTCTTAAACTATGGGTTGGGACTCCAAATGGGGTCACCATAACTGTATGTCGAGGTCATCTTTCCTTACGTCTTTCCTCTTTAACCTGTGCACACATGTATACCTCTATGCCTTTCCTTCCCTACCACATATGCCTCTTTGCTTTTTCTTCTCTTCTGCATGTGTGTGCCCTCCTCTTTGCCTTTCCTTCTCTCCTGCTCATGTGCACAAGGGTAAAAGCGGAAGGCAGGAGAAGGAAAGGCAAAGATGTATGTGCACACATACAGAAAATAAGGAAAGGCAAAGCGATTCACGTGCAGGAGAGAAGCAAAGGTAGAAAAACGCATGTGCACATCCTGCCTGTCTGTGCGTGTTTCTTTGCCTTTCACTCTCTTTCATGTGCACACACACATCTCTCCCTGTCTTCCCTTTTCTCCCCCACACATGTGTGTGTCTCTCTCCTTTCCTCCCTCCTTTATATATTTGGGATCACATAAAAGGGGTCACAAGTTGTAAAAGGTCAAAAGCCCTGCTCTAATACACCACTAATCTACGAATCTCAGGATTCCATGGGATTTACCATGGAAGCTGTTGTGAAATCACAGTGGTTTTACAGTGCTACAAATAATCTGTATCTTTTCCCAGCTATTCTGTTATGCTGCGACAAGCACTGAATTCTGATTAAACCAAATCTTATATGCTTCTTCTTATATGCAACCCAAACTCAAGTGCAGCCTAGTTCCATAATAATAATAATAATAATAATAATAATAATAATAATAATAATAATAATAATAATATAAAAACCTCCCTTAGTCCTTAAAGCATGGAGATCACTGGATCCCAAGGAAGCCATTCCTCATATAGAGACCTACAAGATACCAGTTTGTTTCTGAGCACAAGCCAACATGCCGGTTTTGACCTATAAAGCCCTGTATGGCATAGGTCCAGTTATCAGACAGATGATACCTTCCTGTAGGAGTCTGCTTTAGGCCTTGACGTCTTCAGGCGATGTCCTTGTCACAACACACATTCCCCAACTATTATAAACACATCTGAAGGGATGTTTTCAGTAGCTGCTTGTTGGCTTTGGAATTTAATTTCTTTGGAAGTTAGAATGGCTCCTTCCTTGCTGTTACATCTCTTCTAAAAGTAATACTGAATACATGTTTTAAATTGTTTTTAACACAATTTCATCATACTTTATTGATAAACCTCTTTGCTTTTCTCTATTGTTTTGGTTTTAAAATGTAAACTTCATTGCATCTAGGTTGGGGAGGGGGGGGGGGAATGAATGAATGAAATGAACAAGTAAAGTAAATAAATGACATTTGAATAAATGCCAGTCTTCCTTAGAACAGAGCACTCTTGATAGTCCTGAGCCAAAGTCATGCCCTCATGCAACATCTTTTCCATAGAGAGAGTTTGGTCTCCTCAGCTAGTTCTGCAGCTACTCTATCTTTGTCCAGGGTTGTAGCTTTCTATGACTCTGTTGTCCAAAATGAAGGGGGAGCCTGTTTTTCCTCTTCCTTCAACTCAGGGAGTTTAAATTCCTCCTCATTGGGGGATTCCACTGGTGAGGGCGTGACACCAAGAAGCTTTGATGGATATAAAATCATACTGTACAGTTAGGCCTGGGATGCTGCAATTCCATGCTTCCTTGTATTCTGGATTTCTTAGATAGGATGTAAAATCTTTGTCTTGTTCCTTGTTAAAAGATATGTACATTTCAAATGTAAAGCATAGTACCCCTGTATTCACTAGAGGATTACTGCTCAGGAAGCAAACTTTCACCACACAATTCCATGAGTCTATATTGTTCTTCACATTTTGCAAAGCCAATTTCTTGCTGGATCTGGGGTACACTTTTTCACTGAACTTGGACTTCCTTGGGGTTTTTTATTCCATTGTAAACCCTCAGATACATACTGGAGGACACTATGGTGGCAGGCTTTTTGTGGCCACTATGGGCTCGGGTTAGCTTCAGTTTGCATTATATGGTCAGTGTAGAAGGATGCCTAGTAGGGCCTAGCAATTGGAAACCTCATCATAGCAGCTTGCTTCACACAGCTTGATATTTGCAATCAAAGATGTCAACATTTTTATGGCATAGTAGGTTTGAAGGTAAGTGGCATAAGTGAGTTAAAATTTACATTACACCATGAAATGCTAAAGTGGTACATGGTGTATTAGTGTTATTAATGGCTCTACACCATCCTAGCAAACAGCTGTACAGTGTTCCCTCACTTATCGCGGGGATTACTGTGTATACTCGAGTATAAGCCTAGTTTTTCAGCCCTTTTTAGGACTGAAAAAGCCCCTCTCGGCTTATACTCGAGTGAGGGTTCTGGCTGGCTTATACTCGAGTATATATAGTACATTTATTATTTTACTCTATTATTATTGTTAGTATTACATTTATTTTACTCTATTTTTATTATTAATAATACATTTATTATTTCACTCTGATAATATTGTTAGTATTACATTTATTATTTTACTCTTTTATTATTAAAAGGATACATAAGGGCATTTACATTGAAAAAGATGAGAATAATAATTTAATCAGAGTTGGAAGTCTTATCTTAAATTACAGTTTTATGTAAATACTCAAAAAAAATTAACCTACTGATGCCTCGATTAATGTAATTTTATTGGTTTCTATTTTTATTTCTGAAATTTACCCCTCAGCTTATACTTGAGTCAATATTTTCCCAGTTTTCTTGTGATAAAATTAGGTGCCTCGGCTTATATTCGGGTCAGCTTATACTCGAGTATATAAGGTATGTTCCAGGACCACCCGCAATAAGTGAAAATCCGCAAAGTAGGGACACTATATTTATTTTAATATTTATACATTATTTTAATATTTGTACTTTATTTTAGCAGTTACAATATACAGTACACCGGCAGAGAAGAAGAATGGAAGCTAAATAATGCTTTTTTATTTCCAACCCTTCCCTACCCTCCCCCCTCCCTTTATTTCTCCCTTTCCCCCCTTCCAAAACCCTTTGCACACCGCAAAAACCTACAAAACAGCTAAAATACCACAATAAATGATGTACATTAATATTTATTGAAACCCGCAAAACAGCGAGGGCGCAAAAAGCAAACCGCGAAGTACTGAGGGAACACTGTACTGCAAAATAGCCAAACTGTGTTTTTTCATTCCATCATTCTCTGGGATGCCATCATAATTCAAACCAATAGAATAAAAATGCTAGTTCCTCAGCACTTTTTCCTCCTCTAGCTGTTTTTGCAATGTTTGCTTTTCATATCCAAATGACTTGGAATATGTCTGTTCAATTTTATTTCCACTGTACCTAGGAGAGAGAACCACTCTATGCCCAGATCAGCAGACCTAAGAAATAGTTTGTGGTGCTTCAAGACTCAAAAGGAAAACTACAGCCTTGACAGGCCTTTGGCTCCCATATTTCCTGTGTTGATCCCATCTAATCAAGGAGAATTAACTTCACTGGATTAGTTCAGCAAGCAAGATGTTTTGGCAACCAGTGGCAACTCGATATGGAAAAAACGCTGCTTTACAAAAATAAATCCTCTTTTCCAAGCCAAACCGTTTACCCCTTCTTTAACATTTCAGTCCTCCAGACATCTTTTTTTACTCCTTGTCAACTTTTGCCATTACTACAGCACCACATAATGAAGAGTAGGTAATTCAAATTACTAAACAACT
This sequence comes from Anolis carolinensis, assembly GCF_035594765.1. Taxonomy (NCBI): domain Eukaryota; kingdom Metazoa; phylum Chordata; class Lepidosauria; order Squamata; family Anolidae; genus Anolis; species Anolis carolinensis. The sequence goes on from NC_085844.1 coordinate 173,846,421, forward strand.
ACTTGTTTAATAACAGAGAACAACACTCAGACAGCAAACATCATAATGTCAACAGCTATCGAGCTGTCTGGATGCACATTTGGATTATATGGTGTCTTTTTTTATCACCGTGACAGACTAATCTTGCTGTATCCCCCTCCCTTTAAGTCCCTCCATAATGGCATATTTGAAAGGGGGAAGTATTTGAGTGTTTCTTCCTTCTCCTTCCTTAAAAATTGGTGAACACATTCTGCAGCAATATGCCTCCTGTGAAACTAATACTTAGCTTGGAACCATGGAATATGCCATTCTGCTGATTATCCATCTTGGTTGGAAAATGTTGCCAAATGGACCTTTTAATTTCCACTACATCAAAGAGATTAAATGCTGCTTTTCTGTTTTGAATACCCCTGCTGTGGATAGACAAGGACATCAAATGTTTTGATGGGGAGGAAAAAAAGACTAGCAATGTGTTATTTCCTAGGGACCTCTTGAAACAAAGACCAGTAAAGGAATATTTTTTATTTCTTTGATATCTTGCTGCTGTAATGCTATGCAGACAAGTGTTTTTTCCTTCTCCGTGTGCCATTTTTTGAAGAGAAAAAAATTGTTTGCCAAATACTTCCAGTGTGCTTCTGGATTCAATTGGGGTGGACTTTATAAACAGGCTGGAGATGACATGAATTTTGAAATAATGAACAGATTCCGTGCTCAAATTGTTCATCTTTACCACTTTTTGTACATCAGAAAATAAACTCAAATGGGATTTTTATTTTATAACTTGAAATTAAAACTGTTAAACTCTTTTAATTGTTTAAGGGGAAATGGCTTTAAGGAGTTTGAATGAAATTTGTCAGGTTTTTTGTTTTGTTTTGTTTTTTTGTAAATATAAATGTTAGGATAATTCTTTTCATAATGCCATGACACTGTAGAGAAGGTAGCAAAAGTACTCTGGAAGCGTGGAAACCCCCCGTTTGTGGTTCTTGCATCACGTGGGTTTTTTTTTCTTCTTCTTCTTCACATGCTTATGATGTGGGCTGAAGCTTAAATGCTTATGCCAGTGCTGATGGGGGGATGGGTCACATGATTATCTTGCTTTTATCACACAAAAAATATGACTACTACATGCTCAACATTAAGGGGGGAGAGTCACATTTCATGACCATTTCATAATACTACACAAGAAGAACAACAAAAACTGTTTACATACAAACCAGAAACAACTTTTTAAAAACTCAGTTTTTTTAACATTTATGTAAGAGAAAAATGCAGTGTTTGGTTCCTATGCTTAGCACATGATTTGCATAAAGAATCTATATATTTTTGCCCTACAAAGAATTGTTATACAGGTCAAATGTGTTTTCCTGATGTTCCTATGCAGATATATTGAATTTTAATGGTTTAGCACTAAGAAAAAACATTAATGATCTCAACAAATTGTTTTAAGCATTATGTAGTTTTACTTTTACAATTAAAATGCCAAGATTCCTGTGTATTTTCCATTGATTTATGTAGGCCTGAAGTTATATATTTCCATATGTTTGAATGGTTTACTTGAAAGCATTTTTAAAAGTAGCTAAAGCTGAAATGAGGTGCTGATTTGGTAGTATTAACAACCAGGCTTTACTGAAGTAGATATGACAAAGAAATGTGTTTTTACATTGAGAGGGCTTTACTAGATGTGGATCTATTCTCATATCAACAGAAAAGAGAGGTGCACTCTCTGTTCTAATTTAACCCCCAACTTGTCATGGCTAGGATATCTGTGGTGAGATCCAAAATGTATTTTTTCTGTAAAATTTCAAATGTGTGGGACTTTCTGTTTTTGGCCTAATCCAGAACATTTCACAGGGCATTTATTTTTAAATCATTGGTTATTACTCTTCCTTTACAAAACTCAGTAGTATTTTTGGTCTTGGAATATTGGGCCATATAAAGATGGAATTCCAATTCTGAATTAATAAAATGTTATCATACAGTGTGGCCACTAGATTTTCAGTTACCAAGTAAAGCATTTAATCCACAGTTTCATCAGTTCACTGAAGACATTTACAATTATAGGGTTTTGCTGGACTTTCCAAGAATATGGGGCAAGGGACACATTGTACCAATCACTACAAAAGGAATAAAGTTTGGATTTCAAGAACAGAATTCACCAGGAATTTGGCTTAATATTCTTGAAACAAGAAGATCTGCCTCATCATTAGATAATTTTTTTGCTATGGCAAAGAAGCAACAGATTTTGGAAACCTATACCGTGTCAGTCTTGTTGATAAGTAATAGGTCCATGGAAGCCAACAAGCTTTTCCTTTCTCATTCTACACTATCACTAAATTTGTCACTTTAAATTTTAAACCAGGGAACCCCACCCACCATTCTGTATTGTCTGCAGTAATTTCTTGATTCCTACTACTGGTATGTCATTCAAATATTTTGACAGCCATTCAGTTGTCTGAGAATAATCAAATAATGATCAAATAATGTACTGGGCACCTTCTTTGCAAAGATGTTTACTCTCTATTTTGATTCGTTTTGATTTCCGCATTCAAACATGTATTTTTTTAATAAATGAAAAGATAAAATTGACTGTTTTGCAGTACATTTCTAGTTCTACTTTAACTTTACCTCAGAGGAAAACCATTTGTTAACATTTGTTGAGCATCTTTTTTTCTTAACTTTATGTATAATGCATTCAGCAGAAAAACAATACATTTTTAGAAATTTTCCATTAATTTCTGTAACACACCATGTAATACTGTTACAAATAAAACATTTAAAATCATCAGAATTTTTTCTTCTCTTTCTTTTGCAGAATGAATATGACAGAACACAAAGTTGCTTAAGTACCATAACATACTGCATTTTTCAAATGCCACAGTTTTAAACTTCCATCCATCAAACTTGCATATACTATATTTACTATTTCTATCATGCTATTTTTCTTTACAGTTTATTTCCTTTTTAGTACACCTATTTTTATCAAAAGCCATAAACAATTAAACATTCTGAATAGAATTGGTAATAAAGTATGACCCCCTACAACTATAAGCCCAGTATCCACTTAGGGATTGTCTATGTCCTTCAGGCAATTCTGTAGTAGCCTTCTGCTGGAAGTTACTATAGACTCACCCTAGAGACCCCACTTTGATGGAGAAATGTTTGTACGACCCTGGTTATATTGCTATATAGAATAGGTATATAAAGCAAGCATTTATTTATAATAAAGAATTTTAAACCAGTTCTTTGGTAGGCATATAATTTCACAGTTCATTTAAAATGAAAACCAGGTTGCATGCTAATGAAATGGATGTACATGTTTATATTTACATAAAGAATTTAATCTTGGCTGAATAGTCCTTGAAGTAGAGCAACATTTTTCAAGCCATGATGCAATGTTTTGCTTGCAACCTGAGTGGCAGAAAACAGTTTGTTGGTTCTTCTTTTTTTCTTCCTGAATTAAGAGATCACAACTAGTTGCTTTGGGAGTCCATGCCTCCAATTTAAAAGGTTCCAGGTTGCAGAGTGGCCCATGTGCCTGAAATGCACCCATAGCCACTCCCTCTTGGAAGAGACCCACAAAGACAATCTTATCCAGCCCCATTTTTGCCATGCAGGAGCCCCTCCCCCCCCCCAAAAAAAAGAAATCTGTAGAAAAGGAAGGTACTTTTTTCATGGAGGTGGGAAGGGTGGAGGCTGGCTGAAATTTTGCCTGCTCATGGAGCTCTTGAGTCTTTGCTGCCAGACATACTTGGTCCCTTCCTGGCTCCCTTTCCTCCCCCATCCCAGATATCCATCCTCTCCTCCAACAGACTACTTGTCCTCACCCCTCCCTTGCCCCATTTATCATTTAGTTAGAGAGAGTCAAGGGAACCTCCATTGCTTGGCTGCTGGGTTCCCCACTGCTTTACTCATTTGCCTCATGTTTGCATCCCACTTTAAATCCTGTGGCTACCCCCAGTAGAATTCTGGTGTTTGTGGTTTAGTGAATGTCTTTAACATTCTCAGCCAGAGAGGTCCTGGGCTTCACTAAATTACAGCAGGAGGCAGCCGCAGGATTTAAAGTGATATGCACACTCCATACCTACGGATGAGATCCTTAGTCTTCTTTATAGAAGAAAAAGTGGTGGTGGTGGGAGCAGGGGGGAGTGCCCATTGCGACCCCCAGATTTGGTTAACAGGACCCCAGGTTTAAGATACCTTTCTAGGAATTGTCTAAATCCTCTAGAGCAATTCTACGATAATTTCCAGCAGATGTTAATGTCAGCAAAGTCTGCTATTATCTGTAGTTTCCTGTTCCAGTGGTAAGTTTTGAAACATATCCTCTATGAATATAGGGTTATACTGTATAACAACCAACTATATGAAAATCCTGCTTTCATAACTTGTTCCCTGAGGAGTTAAAGATTATTTTGTGTGTGTGTGTGTGTGTGTGTGTATTTGTATATATAATGCTGATAGCTCTTAAGACTGTTTTTAGATGTCTGCATAAGCCATAGATTGAAACTCAAGCATATGTGTTTGTAATACTCTGAAAAGGAACAAGGATTTGTGGTTTGGGCATAGTTGACAAATATTGTTGTCTTTTCCTCCAATCAATGATCCTCCATGCTCAGACCAGTAACTAGGCAATTTGAAACTTTTATTTCAGTAGACACTGAGCTTAAAATGAAAGTGCTCATGAAGGTACAATTTTCTCCTCAAAACAAAATTGTGTGGAAACAGAATTTTATGCATACATTTGACTTCTGTTATCTTATCCATGAGACAGTGAGAAATAAGGCAAGATGGCCTGGTGTGATACACTGATTAGGACAAACATTACCTATTGCATTCTGAAATTATTCTGCTCAAGGAAAAGGATAAAAGCCATCAATGGAACAAATGTCCAGCAATTAAAGTTCCTCATCCCATTTCCAGATAGTCTTTATCTCAATGAAAATGCTGCCTTACAGCCCATCTATTGGGTTCAAAAAAATTATCAAGAAACTCCCAAAACAAATGATATGTTAAAAAGCTATGAGGCATTAGCATAGGAAGCTTTTTTAAATGTCCATTACTTGCTATCTTTATAATCCTATTTCATAGCAATCTTCGACCCAACAGCATGTCCCTGTGTTTATGTTACTAAAAGTGGGTGTAAATTGCACATTTAAATTGGCAGAGAGATCTCATAGCGGATGAAATCAGTTCTTATACTTGTTTCATTAAATCCATCATAATTAAGCCACTGTTGCACAGGGTTATGAACTTAGATAATATGAACTTACATAATGCAAGCCCTATTTTAAGTTTGGTTTTACTGGATGGCTTAAAACAAGTCCTTCGTTGCTCCAAAATAATTTTGTCAAATAGGGATAAAGCATACTTTGCATGGTTCAGATAAATGGAAACAAAGCTATTTTACCCGTGTTTAAGTCCAACGTCGAATTACATTTCAGTGGGCTTTTGTGGGTAGTGGTCAGTTTCTTTTTCTGTTGTTTTCTTATGATACAACAAGTCTCAGTTTAGTCATCTTGGCATCTAGGAAGAATTTGGCTTCTTCTAGGATGATTTTGTCTTTTTAGCTTTCACATATAAGCAAATCCATGCTCAACATTCTACAACAAAGACTTTTACAATATAATAATAATAAATAATAAAATAAAACTTCATTTATACCTCACCACCATCTCCCCGTGGGGACTCAGGGCGGCTTACATGGGGCAGAGGCCCAAACAACATAAGGACAAGATAAATGACAACATAATACAAATCATAATATAAAAAGATAAAACAGTAATACAATATGAAACAAGAGTATTATAACAGTTAAAACCAGTCAATTAAAACACATAAATGGTAAGGACATAATAAATACAGGCTAGATTATTAAAAACTATCTGGGGCTGATTAGTTAATGACTGTTTCACCGAAGGCCTACCGAAACATCCAAGTCTTCAGTTGCTTCCTGAAGGAGGGTAGCGAGAGAGCTAACCTAATCTCCCTGGGGAGGGAGTTCCAGAGCCGGGGGGCCACGGCCGAGAAGGCCCTTTCTCTTGTCCCCACCAAACGCAGTTGTGCGGAATGAGAAATGCCAGATGTCAATACTAGGTTCAAGAACGGGAGAGGAATTAGGGATCCTATTGCAAACATATATTTCAAAATGGCACACACCAAAGAATTTCAAAAGAAAATAGTCTGTATTTTATAGATTATAGCAAAGCCTTTGTGTATGTAATAAAAATTATGAATTGCTCTTAAAGAAATGAATGTGCCACAATACTTCATGGCCCTTAGGCTTTGCTAAATCAGTAGGACATTGTAGAAAACTTGGAATGCTTACGTTCATTATGTTCAAATGAGTATTAACACTGCTTTCTTCAGTCATCTGGTGTGAAGGCTAGTTGCCATTATACTATGTACAGATATGAACCTAGTTATGTCAGTTGTTTGTAATATCTTCACACTGGAATGTATAACGCTTTTCCAGTCATTCACATTCTAGGTTAGTTTTCATGGCAATATAAACCTGAAAATGACTTTGTGGAACAATAAAGTAAAATATTTTTTATTTGCAACAGATTTTGAATTGTAGTACAGTTTAGCATCAGGAATACACTGGGGCTCACATTTTCATGTGGGCCTGAAAGGCAGAGGAACCCTTTTTCCTCATAGTGAAGCCAAAATGTTGTGTAGCCATCTCTAGAGCAGTAGTTCTCAACCTGTGGGTCACCAGATATTTTGGCCTTCAACTCCCAGAAAAACCTAACAGCTGGTAAACTGGCTAGGATTTCTAGGAGTTGTAGACCAAAACACCTGGGGACTCACAGGTTGAGAACCACTGCTCTAGAGGTCATCAAACCTTTTTGAGGAATATCCATTTTCTGTCATTACAACCTTGGCTGCCATTGCTTACCTTCTGTGTAAACAATGATCCACACATTTGTCAGTAAATGACGCTTAGGAAGTTAGTAATGATTAACAGTGAAATTGATAATTGCAAAGTTCAAGATACAGAGAAAACCATCTTTGCTAGTCAAAGGACCAACGGAACCAGAAACAGAAAAAAAACTTTTGGACAGTCTAAAACATCTTGTGTTAAGTTTAGTGTTGCTGAGAGGTTTTTTTTATTCGTGAAGCCATCTGCTGAGAGACAAGTTGGCAGAATTCTGATTTTCCTGAGCACTTTCTATAATAAGCTGCTTGTCATGGTAAATGCTGACTCTTAAATTATTGTTCCTCCATCACTTGTTTCAAAGAGCAATAATAAGTAGTCAAGCTTTCATCTTCATGTCTGAGCACGGCCATGTAGTCTGAATTGCACATAATGAGTACATACATGTGAGGAAGTGCCTGAGTTACAAACATCTGACATACAAATGACTCATATTTAAGAACAGGGGCAAGGCAACAGGGTGTGAAAGAAATCTATGCCTAGGAAGGGAAATTCACTCCTGGAAGAGTTATCATGGGGAAAATTGTTCTCCCCTGGAACTTTTATCACCAATTCTTGTTTCCACACCAAGCCAGATTTTTCAAAATCCAATCATCAGAGGGATAGAAAGTGAGATGAAATGTGAACAGTCTGCAAAATAAACACTGAATGTTCACCCTTCCCTCCCTCCCCCCTTTATATATATTTGTCTGAAGTTGCACGTAAAAACAAACCTATCTTTTCTTAACTTGGGAACTGCCTGTATAAGGATCTTATAAACCTAATATTTAAACACATGCCATGTAGATGTCAACTTTGTCTGAACACACATTTGAGGCCAACCTTTTTACACAAAGTATGCAATACTCATTATATGTTTTCTGGTACTCATTGTTAGCAATGCAGGTAAAATCTTAATATTATTTGGAATCCAGTTAGATGTACATGCAGACTTTAATGAGACTCTCATGTAACATGCATGCTTCACTTACAATAGGTTCCATTTTGTTAAATTGCCTTCACACTTGGGTAATTGTGTGTCTATCTCCTGCTTTAAGTGCTCAGGGCCAGCATAAATTACTTTAAGGGACATTTTAAAGAACAAGTCTGTAAATAGTTCCCGTGCTCTCTATTTCTCAAACTTCCCCTCAACAATTTTCCAGTAGCCCAGCAGAAGGCTCTGTGATACCAGTAAAATCTGATTTAAGTTTGTCAGAGGCAGGTTTATCTTCTGTTTGCCTGGTGGAAACACTAGCTATTAATTTACCTTGCTTCCCTAGCAGCTTTCAAATGCTGTAGCAAACAACATTAGAAAAGGATGTTTGCTATAGATTATCCACATTGCTTTAAAACCATGAGTGAAACATCTCTGCTGTCTCTTTTGTGCCCAGCAAGATTATTTCTGATCTATGGAATTATAAGCTCCCTAAATTTGCATTGCTCCAGGTAAGAGAATGTTGTTTTCAAAACAAAAAACCTGTACAATGACATGATAGATAATGACATTCAGTGGTAACCTTCTGTTTTTGTTTTCATGCAGTTCTTCTCTCTTTTTTGAGCTATTTCTATAATAACAGCAAAAAGAAAGAAAATTGAAATATCTGTATTCCAAAGTGATGTGCATTTCAATAAGCCTAATGGCTTGGGAATAGAAAAATATGTGACGCCCTAGTATTCAGTATTTTCCCCTTTGTGCCTACTTAAAGAAGGTTACTCTAAAATGTAAGCTATAAAGGGGGATGATATCATCAGAATAAATTGGGAGTGTAGATCACTTAAAGAAGTGAGGAAGGAGCATCAATACGTACTATTCTTTCTGACGTCTATTTAAGGTTCATTGCATGGGCTCGATTAAGACTATATTAATTGCATGTGTAGCCTCAGATGCAAGTTGGGGAAATGAACTATGGGACGGTGACTATATGTGTACATTTCTTTCATTATCATAGGTCACCTATATGTAATTACAAACAAGCATAAGTTCCTATTAGTATGTAACCCACTTGTCTTTAGAGTCCTTACTTGATGGAAACGACCATGTATCTAGTACTGGAGACTCACAGTATGATTGTTTTGGATTATCTCAACTTGCAGGTATACATTACATATGATGAAGTCCAAGATTTTACGGCCTCCATGATAAATGTGGAGGCATCTCAATATGCCGTAAGCTCAACACAAGCAGCAAGATTCATTCTGTATGTGCTTTTCTCAGTAGAAGAGGAAATGAAGGTGTTGGGTTGGCATCTATTGTCTTCTCATAGTGAAATAATTTCTTGCATTTTAAACTTTCAATAGCTTTATCATTCTGTGAGTGGATAAATCAGTTAAAATGGTCCTTTACTGGAGATGAGTAGATTCTAATGAATTTTAGAAGGTCCTAATGAATTTTTTTTTTCCAAGTATCGTTGATTCAATGTCCTGATCAGTCTTGGAAGCTGTTATTACAGTTTCCCCAAAATGTTCCTTATGTTGCAGAAACTGGATAGTACATTCAAGCTGAGGGCATGTAGCAGAACTATGTATGCATCAAGCACATCTTTATACCTATTAAATTGGGGTGATAGTAAAGAAGCATTTTCCTCATAATGCCACTTCATTCCACAGTGTCATTCAGTGAAGCCTTTCCATGTGTTCAGGAATCCATTGCAATTGATTCAGAGAAAGGGTTAATTGTACTGCTGATGACATGCTGTTTACAAGACACTTGGAAGATTTTATTCAAAAATACCTGACCTAAAAGATTAATGTGCTCATACCTGACATTACTTAGTATAATTCTAGTAATGAAGGTATCCAGAATGTCATCTAGTCCAGATAATAATAATAATAATAATAATAATAATAATAATAATAATAATAAACAACAACAACAACAACAACAACTTTATTTTTATACCCCGCTTCCATCTCCCCGAAGGGACTCGGGGCAGCTTACATGGGGCCAAGCCCAAGTGTTTACAGACATAGTAATAAAACACATCAATATAAAAACAGATTAATAAACATAATAAAATCACACTGAAATAAAACCTGGTGTGATAAAAAAAAACCTGAGGAAGTTCATAAACAATGAACTGGGCTGGAGAAAGTGCATATAGTGAGGAATGTAAACTAGAGAAAGAAGTAAGTAACCCGGGACTATTATTATTGGTAAGGGGCTTGAGATGAGATAAACATAGGAACTATTTCCAACTGAAGGAGTAGAATAAAGTGCAACAGATATATTATTGATCACCAGGACGAACCCTACCATGAGGGTGAGAATCATTCACCAAAGGCCTGTTGGAAGAGCCAGATATATTCAACTGATTTTTTTATATCTAAGGCATGTGGATGTAATCATGGAACTTGATCTTTTTTGGATAATCATATGCATGCTTGATTCTTGGCTTGCTTTGCTTATTACATCCAATGGGGGAGGGTGCCTGACTTGATCAAGGAGACTGCAAAGACTTATTTGAGAAAGGAAATTGTGACACCCTCTTTAAAAGAGGAAGCCAGCTTCTTGGGAGACCTAACCTAGCTCCAAGAGGATGAAAAGATCTATGGGCAAATTACACTTTCTCACACACCTCTATGGAAGGCAAAGTCAAATCCACTCTGAAGAAATCTTGCCAAGAAAGGAATGACTTGATTATTTCCTCTCTACATTCCTGAGTCTATAGATAAGTGGTTCTCGACCTGTGGTTCCCCAGATGCTTTGGCATTTAACTTCCAGTAAACTGGCTAGGATTACTGGGAGTTGTAGGCCAAAATACCTGGGCACCCACAGGTTGAGAACCACTTATCTATAGATGCAGCTGCCTGGGACAAAAGGGTTATGTATCCTAGTGTAGATAAAACTTTCATTTCCTTGAAAAAACTCAGAACCATTCTATTTCACTTGTTCAGACAACTGCATTTGTGACATCTGATGCTTTGTGGTCACTTAGGTTTCCCTTTTTCTTTTGTCTCATCAACTAGTGTCACCCTTTTACTAGTGGAACTTGTGATAGAAAGAGAGTTGAAAAGAGTATGGTTCTAGCCCTGATTATTTGGAAACAAATATTTTACTTAGAATTCTTCCTATGTTTTCTTGGTCCTGGTTATGTAGAATCTGTTCTGAACTCATCATAAGCAAAGTGATTGGAAACTTTCATTAGCTTCCAGTAGGGAAAAATCAATTCATTGTTTAGTAATTAAAAATCATTTTATACCCTTAGGACTGCTGGAAAATAGATTGTACATAGTAAACGAGATATAGTACTACAACAGTCACTTGATAGTATATTACATTCAAGCAAATAGGAATTGTGGGTCATATGACTGAGGATGATTTAAAAGCCCTGAGTTCATAGATCTAATTCAAGATATAAACAATAATAAACTGTAAAATAAAATTATATGTTTTCAAAATGAAATAAAACTTACAGTAAGATGGGAAATAATGCTTATTTCTGTATATTTCCACTTTATAGTTGAAAAGTTATCTCCTACCTCTCTAATTTCAAAATCCCTTTATGAAATGTGGTTCAGTGGTGCTATTTGCAGTTTTGCATCATGGTAAATCTGAGAATGGAAGATTTCTGTGGTGTCTCCATTCCCTTTATGCCCTGAGCCTGTGCTCAATTTGCTTAATGCTTAATCCAGCCCTGCTGATTGTTTAGTAGTCCATACATGGTTATGTGGATATTGGCTACCTGTGTCATTTGCACATGACTAGAATCCTTCAAAGTGTGTAATTAGGTGCTTGGTTTGGGTCCAGGTTACCTACAGGATCATCTTTTCCTGTGCAATCCACCCTGAACTTAGTTCCTCTGGGGGCATCTATTCCAGACACCTTCAGCTCAAGGACCTTTTCATCAGCTTCCCCAAGACTGTGGAATGACCTGCCAAAAGAGCTCTGACAGCTAGATCAGCTCTCAGAATTTAAGATGCAATCGAGCACCCATCTGGTCAATGTCAAGTTGTGAATTTTAATCTGCATTTTATCAGTGGATTTTAACTTGTATTTTAACTCTGTGTATCTTGTTGCATGTCTTTTAATAGTGTTTATACCTTGAATAATAATAATAATAATAATAATAATAATAATAATAATAATAATAATAATACTTTATTTATACCCCGCCACCATCTCCCCAACGGGGACTCGGGGCGGCTTACATGGGGCCATGCCCAAAACAATACAAAATAAATAGCATATAAAAACAACACTTCAGAACACAATGAACAGTACAATAAATAAAAATAAATAGTGTTTATATCTTGTTTTAATGATATATCCAACCTCGAGCTGCAGGGAGAGGCTGGTAATAATTTTGTATCATCATCATCATCATCATCATCATCATCTCTTAAATGAATGAATGAATTTTAAATGAATTAAAAGACTTATGAGGACTCTACTGTAATATTTCATTAGAAAATATGCCCCAGAATGGCCAGTACCCCAACATGTTTCCTTCCTTTCCCTCTTTACTAGAATAAGCATGACTCAATTGTACAAACAACAGTACATTCATGAGCAACAATATATATGTAATCTTATCTGACATCTAGTTTTTTACATGAATTACTAGAGAATTGAGTGACAATGAGGAAGGAGGAAATGTCTGTTATATAAAATATATATTCATGGATGTATTTGGAGGCTGTCTCAAGAACAGTGGTTGCCTATTCTAACAACAAATTATATTATTATTATTATTATTATTATTATTATTATTATTATTTATACCCTGCTTTCTCTCTCTACAAAAGATACTCAAAGCGGCTTACAGCACAACCAATGCAATACAATTTAAAAACTAAAAATATACAAACATTAAATTAGAATCCAATATTAATGTATTTAAAATAAACAGAATCCTTAAAAAGTGATTAAAATGTATTCATATTACTTTATTTTAAGTTGTTCTCAACTACATCATTTGACTAATTCCTAAAAGGTTGACCAACAGCTGTTGGCTTCCATATTGGAAAATAAAGTCAGAAACATTATTTGAGGAGATGGGTAAACGTTATCTGCATTGCCTGTTCCTGCTTCCAATTCCTTATTAGCAGTCAGGCTTACTATTCTTTTGAACAACTTACATAACAACGATTCATGTACAGTAATGGGTTATCCATAATGCTATCGCCTGGGAAGACTGTTCCTTCACATCGATCTACCTCCCAGATATTCTTCAGGCTTTCTCTTTTACTATTCTATAACACTCTTGATGTGTTCTATCTCTTCATGCTTACACTCTACAGCTAGTCTTAAACTAATCATACTTATATTTCACATACAATTATAATTCATTGATATTTTCCCATATTTTTATTTTCTTATGCAAACAACAGGAAAAGCTCATCAGACTCAGAATATGAGTTAACAGAGAAGTGTGCATGATGGGACATTTGACAAGTTATTCTAGTGAAATAGTTGGCAGGGTGTTCTTGGCTTTTTCCATTTTGAATGAGCACAAAGTTCTCTTGGGAAGCCTTTTATGATGTGGTTGGGGCCAAAGAGAAAACATTACTCCATTTGGCAGAATATTCTAATAGTAGTCGGTGCAAATGTAAATTTGGTAGTAGTATATCAATAAAAAGTGACTAGGCCTCATAAAAAGTGTAGTTTCTTGTATCCATTACTCTTATTGGTATTGTACGAAGATTTTTCAAACAACGATATATTCCAAACATACTTTTTTCAGCAGGCAGTTATTTCAGTTTGTGCTCAGAAGAAAGGCAGTGAGGTTTCTATGTTTTAGATTACTATTTTCTTTGATAACAACTGAAATTCATTTTAGAATCATTTCTGGTGGAGGGTTTCCTCCACCACATATGGGTTTCCACTGAGTGATTTTTTGTGTCTATGTTGCATCATTTCAGGAAGTACATACTTATCATCATAAGCTGTACCCTGCTTTTCTCCCTGAACCTGAACCCAAAGTGGCTTTCAATAATAAAAATATACAATTTAAAAGCTAACAAAACATAAATATTAAAATAAAATAAAATATTACAATTATTAAAAGATGAAAATATGGGGAGAAAGGTTTTAAAAATTCCTAGTACTATACAGAACTCCTGGCCCACTCTTTAAAATTTTCTGTCTTGAAACTAATGTATTCTTATAGTAGGAGGAAAGGAAAGGAAATCTCTGTTTAATAGCATTTTCCATGCATATTTCATAATCGTACAATTATTTCAGTATGTACTAGTAATTACAGCAGTTATTATCTTTGAGGTGGATGACCTTAGTAGCAAATAAAATGCCAAAACTTCTGAACTTTGGTTTGACAACTCAATTTTCCTCATTAAAATATAGTGGAGAAGTAGAGCTTTCCTTTCAACTAAATGGAGCTGATGTCAATGTGGCCAAAGAGAGATGGCGCCGATCTCCAAACAATCCACCAGAGCAAATTGATTGTACCCTTTCCAGTTGGTCCTCATGGAGTATGTGTGATCCTTGCCAGAAAAAAAGGGTAAGTTTATATGTGATTTGTGTTTGTTAGGAATTAGAATCCTGCTTACAAAGAACAAGTTAACTAGTTCAAATCAATCGTGCCATCTCCGCCAAGCAGGGAGCTTTGAAATGGTTGAACAGAAGCTCTCCAAAGCTTTAGGTGCTTTTACTGCCTATTACAACTGATTCCTAATCTATCTAAAATGCAAATGTGTGCTTTTCATCTTAAGAACAGACAGGCATCTTGAGCTCTGAGGATTACCTGGGAAGGAATCCCACTGGAGCATTGCAGCACACAAAAATACCTGGTAATTACCCTGGACTGTACTTACAAGAAACACTGCTTAACTATCAAGCAAAAAGTGGGTGCTAGAAATAACATTGTACAAAAGCTGACAAGCACAACCTGGGGATCACAACCAAACACAATGAAGACATCTACCCTTGGCGCTTTGCTTCTCTGCTGCTGAATACGCATGCCCAGTGTGGAATACATCTCACCACATTAAAACAGTGGATGTGGCTCTTAATGACACATGCCGTATTATCACAGGAAGTCTACGCCCCACACCACTGGAGAAATTATACTGTTTAGCCAGCATTGCACCACCTGACATCTGCTGGGAAATAGCAGCCAGCAACGAAAGGATCAAGGCAGTGACATCCCTGGCCCATACCCTGTTCAGCTATCAGCCAGCACACCAATGCTTTAAATCAAGAAATAGTTTTCTGAGTTCTACAGAGATACTCACAAGAACATCTCTGCAAGCACGAGTCCAAAAGTGGCAAGCTAAAACCCAGAACCTCAGTCAGTGGCTGATGCTGGATGAGAGACTCCTTTCTGGTCATATAGAAGACTGGGCAACTTGGAAGGTGCTGAACAGGCTGCGCTCCGGCACCACAAGATGCAGAGCCAACCTTAAGAAATGGGGCTACAAAGTGGAGTTCACAACATGCGAGTGTAGAGAAGAGCAAACCACAGACCACCTACTACCATGCAGTCTGATCCCTGCCACATGCACTATGGAGGACCTTCTCATAGCAACACCAGAGGCACTCCAAGTGGCCAGCTACTGGTCAAAAAATGTTTAGTATAATGCCAAGTTTTTTTAACTTTGTGTTTTCAAATACATTACAACTTGTACCTTTGGCTCGCTTCTGACATGATAAATAAATAAATGGAGTTCAAGAGTGATGAAAAGTGGTCCTCTCACTGTTAGTGACAAGAAACTCTAACCACCCAGGCCACTAGGCAGGCTGACTGGAATAAATGTGAACAGGGTGAACAGGCTGACTGGAATAAATGTGAACAGAAATATCTGGAGGACCACAGGTTCTCCTGCCCATGTTTTATTTTAACCTTTTTTCTTTATATTGTCCAGTTGCTTGGCTATTCTCTCTTGCACCGATATCTGTCTTGTTTTTATTTGTTTTCTGTCTAACTGGAGGATGGAGACAATCTAATGTACAGTATTGGGCATCCAAGAAGGGATATAGAGCTTCAGAACCAGGAACAGCTTTTGTTGGATAAGCATAATAAAATTGAGTAGCAGTGAGCAGGCAAATGTAAGATCACTGGGAGTCCGGAGTTCTACAAGCTGATTTTACTTGGCATCAGTTGGCATCATAAATTACTTACTCAGTCTATAAATCTAAATTATCTTTGCAAGGCACTTTAAAGAGTGTTTGTGCAGAAATGTGCAACAAAAGTACTGTTTTTAATCTTTATCTGACTTTTCTTTTTTACCCTCAGTTCTTTTTTTAAAGGAGAATTTCATCAAATCAATAATACGAGCAACAAATAGAAACCTTCATGACTCCTCTCATGTTTTCTTCAAGCCATCATATATTTTATGCCAAGTATATTTAGTCCACTTAGTCTACTGCTTTAATTCTATGTATGTGCCTTCCAATTTATGGTGGTCCCCTGAATTCCAGAGGAATGTCTTAGTAAGGAATACTCAGAGGTGGTTTCCCACTTTCTTCCTCTGACATATAACCTACAGAACCTGACATTTGTTGACAGTATCCCATCCAAATAGCACCTAAAAACATCTTCATTGCCTTTGGAACCTTTAGCCCCTTTAGTTTCCACACCTTCTGACACCTTTTTTCTAATCTTCAGCCTGCCTCACAAAGAAAATGTCTGATGTTCTAATCCCTGTCAAAATAACAACATTCCCTTCCCTTAGAAGTTGAATTACAAGCATTTTGACAGCCTTATCCTGTGAACAGCCACATTCCATGTCAACATACTAGCTCAGCCAACTGGTGTCAGAGGTTTCACTACTAGATATACAATACAATATAGATATACCTCACAGAATTGGCTCATATTCCATAGCAATGTTATGATCCCATTTTTTTCAGTCATACAATTCAATCTTGTGAGATTTCATTAAAGTTCAAATAAAGATCCTATATATATATATATATATATATATATATATATATATATATATATATATAAAAATGTTATGCCTGTTTGTTTATCCTGATTCTATGGAACTCAATTTGGGTTCAGCATTATATAATGTCTCAGGAAACACAAGACAACACAATGATCCAAAGTTTTTTCCCCTGTTTTCCACTTACTCTCATTTATGGTACATTGGGAATATAGGAGCGGAACCCTAATTCATGCGAACATAAGCTGATATCGTAGATATATTAGTTATGTAACTACCTTTGTTTCAGAGTTAAGAAGCACCTCCTAGTCCAACCACCATATTCTTGACTTACAGCATTGATACTGAGAGAATGATGCAGGAGAGTGGAGGAAACACAGATGATCAATGTCTATTTACATCCCTTTATCAGCAATAAACAATAAAATAAAGCTTCAGCTGAGAAAGAGTGGGACTCTACCTTAGATGATTCTACTGGAGTCATGTGAGGAGGCCTGTAGTCAGGGAGGTTAAGGGTCCAACCCCCTCCCAAAATGTTTCAGGTTAAAAAACTGGTTTACTCATGAAGGTATCTGGTTAACCAATTCATGAGACAAGCAGATAAATATGTCCCAGTTAACTCTCAACATGTTACAAAAGCATAAATTTTATAATATTGACCACCAAAAAGAAAATGTAAGAAACATGGACTGATGAAAGCTTACTTATGCAAAGCTTACTTGACCCAGTTCTTTTCATATATGCATATTGCTTGTTTTGAACAAAATGTCTGCATATAAAAATGCTCTTTGTGTGCAGAAACCCATCCCTTTCTATCCATGGTTTTTCTGATGCTGGTACCAGATTTTCTGTTAAAGAAGTGATGCCAACAAGCACATTTACTTTATTTACCAAGGTATAAATGTGCCTATGGTACATTGTGTTTAGAGATCCCATATCTCACCTGTTAGAAGTGGGGGATCAGTATAGCCAGTATGGATGATATCACAGGAAAAAGTTACGTGGTCCATTTGCTGATCCCTAATACCATAATAAGGCAATGATAAGTGGTACACATGATTTAGGATCGAAAACAGCTTTCCTATATTGAATATACCTGCTGTAACTCAAGGTGGAAGATTTTGGAAGGCATTGGTTTAGTATATCTGACATTTTGTTGAGTACTCAGTAGGGTTGTGCACAGATTTGTTTTTCAATACAGCTCTTTCGGTACCACTACCATTTTTTCCGGCCACAACATACCATGTAGTTTCCGACTACAGCTACTTTTGGCTTCATTTGGCTACACGTGGATCACGGAGAACCAGCCGTGTGCCCACACGGTGTTTCCCTGTGAGCCCTACCTGTTGAGCCAATCAGAACAGAAGGTATTTTAGCCAAGCTGGCCCTCTAGGTTTCTGTTGTGAGCTGGCTTCTGAAAAAGACAGAATGTGCTCCAGTTCACTGGTGATCTAATGCCACTCATAGCTCTGTATCGCTTGCCTTGATTTTGACTCAAATAGCAATAAGTAAGAGTTTACTTTCTACACACTTAAGAAACTGCTAACAATGGTGCCCTTCACACAACACAAGCTTCAAATGTGGGGTAAAGGTATCTTCTTGCCATTTCTCAAGCCGCCATAAAATGAGGAGGTAAGTCTTTTTTTAAGAATGGCTAATGCTCCTTCAGGTGGTGTGGTTCCCATTGAAATAAGTGTTTTAAAAGGGTGCCTTAACACAGATTCATTGAAAGGGTGTTGAGAAGAAATGATACCCGATGCCAGAAATTGTGGTTCCTTAAGTCTGATGCCTTAACCCAGGTGTATTGAAAGATCTGACGAGAAACGGTGCCAGAAAAGGTGGTTACTTAAGTCTGGTGCCTTAAACCCAGATGTTACTGAAGGATATTAGGAGAAAGGATCCCAGAAAGAATGGTTTCTTAAATCTGATGCCTTAAACCCAGGTGTGATTGAAGGATATTAGGAGAAAGGATCCCGGAAACTGTGGTTTCTTAAGTTTGATACCTTAAACCTAGGTGTTATTGAAAGATATCAGGAGAAAGGATCCCAGAAAGAGTGGTTTCTTAAATTTGATGCCTTAACCCAGGAGAGAAATGGGGCCCAGAGGAATAAAGTGTTTGCCTAACTCCTTATTGAAGAGTGCAGAGGAGACAAAAAGGAAGCAGGGAAAGATGGGAAAACAATGTGGGAAGAAAGAAGGTGGACCCCGATGCGACAGAACAGAACCTGACGATTCCCTCCACTGTCCCACACTTTCTAACACTGTTCTTCACTTTATCCCTTCCCTTGGTGTTTTAGACGTGATGTTATTACTTTATTCCCTGGACTCAGAAGGCCTAAAATACCACATCCTTCCATCCACATGGACCAGATGGTTCTGCTGGTCTAGCCAAATTTGGAAGCTTATGGTTTCTCTGGATTACAGGCTGGCCAATTTTAAACCAATGCAAAAATTCAGGCAGAACACTGCTTAGAGCTGGAATGGAACAAATGGTTGTGTATGGGATTTCCTTAAAATTTGATGAGACCTTTTCAGATTTGGCAAACATATACTTTCTTAGAATCTGCTTATCCCATCCCACTGCCACAAGAAAATATTATGAACTCACATTTCTATCTTAAATGTGATGTGATGAATGCTACCTTCACGTTACATTTTAAAATTATGGATGGAATAGAGGTAACCTGACATTTCTCATAGATGTTAAGTACTTTCAATAGAAGAGATCTGTACCAACTCAGGATACATGCATTTTTAAAAAATAATTTGCATGCATTTTAATTTAGGAGATCAGGAATTAATAATAACTTTTCTGTTACAGTACAGATTTTCCCGTGTAGAACAACCTTCTCAGTTTGGCGGTGACAGATGTGATTATGCTGACAAAGAAACTGAAGACTGTGTTGCAAGTAGACCTTGCAGAAACACTGTTAGATGTGAAGGCTTTGTGTGTGAAACAGGTTAGTAAATAAAGTGAATAGCTTCATTTTATTTGAAACCAACACTGAAATGCTCAGATACAGGATGGGTGATGTCTGGATCGACACCTGTCCATGTGGAGTCTTAGTACACAACCAGTTGAACATGAGCCAACAATGTGATGCAGCAGCTAAAAAAGCCAATGGGATTTTGGGCTGCATCAAAAGGAGTATAGTATCTAGAACAAGGGAAGTAGTGGAAGTATTCTGCTTTGGTCAGATCTCACCTGGAATACTGTGTCCAATTCTGGGCACCACAATTTAAGAGGAATATTGACAAGCTGGAACATGTCCAGAGAAGGGTGACTAAAATGATCGAAGGTCTGGAAACGGTGCCCTGTGAGGAACAGCTTAAAGAGCTGAGTATGTTTAGAATACAGAAGGGAAGGTTGAGAGGAGACATGATAGTCATGTTAAAATATTTGAAAGGATGTCATAAGGAAGAGGGAGCAGATTTGTTTTCTCAGAGCAATGAGTTCAAATTACTGAAAAGGACATTAGGAAGAACTTCCTGATCATGAGAGCTGTTTAACAGTGGAACTCACTGCCTCGGAGTGTGGTGAAAGCTGCTTCTTTGAAGGCTTTTAAACAGAGGCTGGATGGACGTTGTTCAGGGGTACTTTAATTGTGTTTTTCCTGTATGGCAGGGGGTTGGACTGAATGTCCCTTGTGATCCCTTCCAACTCTATGATACTATGATTCTATTTCTTTCTATCAAATTGAATTTGGCCTTAAATAAATGCAGGAACATCGTGATTCTGGCCTGCTTAAGCTATGGTAGATTGGACTGTATGGTGTCTCAATTGAAAACTAATGATGGCCAGATTATATTGGTTAATTACCCATCTAGAGCTAAATCCATTAAATCTATTGTTGAATGGTGAATCAGCATATTAGTAAATCCCATTGATCTTCTCTAGCTGGCACAAACAATAGATTCAAACCATGTTTCGCATGGTGGGGATCAACAAAAAGATCTTAAAATAAATCTTGTCATGAACTTAAATTGGAGAGACAAGCAACAGCATGCACCCACAATGATTGATATTTCTGAAACCATGAATCATCTGTTTGGAAGAAGCACATGTGTGTCTGCGTGCACACAGAGAGCCATTTATTTGTTCTTATCTTTCCTTATGGAATCATTGTACAAGACCAACACAGAACAAAATATTGATTGATTACAATTGTGTGTGCTCCAGAGTAGGTTAGCGGTTCCATATGCAGAATTGGGCTACAGATAGATTTACTAGGGAATTGATGCAGCCCCTCCTTCATAACCATTTCATGCCTGGTGAAAGCAGTGTGGAATTAAGAAGAATCTAAATATGCCCCTGTAGCCAGATATGAAATTATTACAACACTTGTTGAAACCTCTGAAAGTAGACCTCAGCAGAGAGGGATACAGCCAGATACTTCCCCAGTCCATCCCTGCTGAAGCAGCATGGAGGGGAGAAGCAAATACTAACATCCATATTGATCAGAAAGTTAATTTATGCAGACATACATTTAATTTATTCATTGGTATGTAATTAACAGGATGGCAACCATTGTCTCACACATTGGGTATGGCTATTAATGGGATTAAATTAGACCCAGTCTGTTTCTGCATTCCATTTTGCAGTCGCTCATTTAGTTAAAAGTATAATAGGGAGATATTTTTCTTTTTGGCTTTTTGGTATTTGTTATTTTTACAAATACAGTTTATCTAGGGTTTAGTTTAAAAATGTAATCCATTAAATTGCTGAATAAATGTTTTTAATGCAAACTACCGATAATTTCTATCTGACCAGGGATATCAACTGCAGCAAGGAGATCTAGCTTCTCAAGTTATTGTTGATCATTATAGTAGTAACACATTTAGCCATACATCTCAAAAGAGTATTTAAAAATACATAGCTGCAGCAATCAAAATTCATAAAAAAAATCAGTTTTTGCAACTAGAAAACTTTTTTTCAATTTTTGTGCCATGGCAATATTTTGCAGACTAGTTCTTTAGTTATTGCTTTGGTGATGCGTAGAACAGATAAGCTTACACAGACTATAAGATTGTGAATGCTAACAGTAACTAGAGCAGAACCATTATAGAGCCAATGTAGAATAGATCTAATGAGGATTTGATAAATCTGTAGTCTTGTAAATTCTATTGATTCAATGCTTGCATTTTAGTGGGATTAACAATTAAATGTAAATTAATGTTGATTAATGCATATGGAATGTCAAAAGGAAAAAAAGACCTGGTATTTGAAACATGAGTGAGTAGCAAAGAAGTACTGAAACATTGTACTTTCAAAACAAAGATAAAATCTATAAGTAGTGAGAATTCTAGAATGCATCAACAATGGTAGATTGCATATTTGTTGCATTTCATTTTCATCTTTTCAGTTTTCTCAGTTCCTTTTGTTTTATGACTTGTCTCTCCTGTGAAATGCAATCCAGTTCATAAATGATCAAATTATAAATGGTGACAGTCTTAAAGGGATATTACCAAAATGCAACATGCTGTAGATTTCTCCTAATCAATCAAGTATGGTAAGTTATATAACGCAGAGATACGAAAACTTTTGAATAACAGGCTGATATAAATTGTGTCGGTATGTTTTATGGGGGGCAGAGGCATAAAATTGCACTTATTAACCTAAACGGTAATATCAGATTAACAATTAATCAGTGCATTTCCATTCTGCGTTGTAGGAAGATGTATTCATCGGAGGCTACTTTGCAATGGAGATAATGACTGTGGGGATCAGTCAGATGAAAAAAATTGCAAGAAAGTGTTTAAGAGATGCAGCCAGCCCATAGAACAATACTGGGGAATACAGATGCTAGCAAGCGGGTAAATTATTCTGCAGAATACAAATAAGATTCACCTAGCTTTAGTAATTGGAACTCTTCATACATATTAAGAAATGTTTGTGCAAATGTGAAGCTATTTGAAGAAAGGCTAATCTTCACATTTTTCTGAAGAATAGCTCTAGAATAATTTTGGGGTGACGTGGAGGGAACAAATGAGAACATCCTGAGAAGTCATCAACTAGCATGAGTCTGAATTTGGTGCCATTTTGTACTCCGTTGACATCTAACTCTGAAGATGTTATTGCTTTTTATGTTACAAGGGTGATGATTGTAAGAAATAACATTAAACAATCATAGAACTATCTTTCCTATGTCTTTGAAAAAGAAATTGCTCCATAATATCAGTTTAATGGGTCTCCTTAGTGATTTTCATTGTGTTCTTAAATGGAAGCTTATTTATTTCTTAATAAATCATTTTATGGAGGAATTTTAATCTAATGTGTTGTGAGAGACTTGTTAACCCAGTTATATAAAAACCAACAGGAGGGGGGGGAAGCGATGAAGATAATTTCATAAATATAAAAGTACAGGCAACAAGATAAGTCCTGTATGTTTGTTCCAAAGTTGAAATTCTTTGTAAGTTCAAAGAGGTACATTTTTAAAGTGTAGCTCCAGCCATAGATATATAGGTATAGGTATAGATATAGATATAGAGAGGAAGAGGGAGAGAGAGAGAAAGAGAGAGAGAAAAAGAGAAAGAGAAAGAGAAAGATAGAGTGTTTTGGATAGCATAAGGAAGGGTTAACACCCGCATTATGTTTGTCTTGCTGTGTGTCCCTATTTCAGAAAATTTCATCTCACTTTCTGTCCCTGTGACAATTGGATTTTGAATATTTTTTTGCTTGTCATAGGAACAAGGATTGGTGATGAAGCTTCAGTGGAGACACCTTTTTCCCATAATAACTTTTCCAGTAGTGAATTTTCCTTCTGAGGCATAGATTTCTCTCACTTTCTGTTGTCTCACCCCCATTCTTAATTATGAGTTGTTTGTAAATGGGACATTTGTAATTCAGGGACTACCTGTATAAGATTTTCTCCAATTGTATTACCAATGAAAGCAAAACAAAGAAAATCTAATGTTGAATAGAATTTACTAATGAATATGTAAATGTCATGGCTTTAACCATCTCTCTTCTTTCCAGATTAAATATTTTCACAAATCATCTGGAAGGCTTAGTTCTTGACCACAAATACTATGCTGGTGCCTGTTCACCACAGAACATTGCAGGCACCAATTTCAGGAAACCATTCAATGTAGAAAGCTATCTGGCTGAGGTATTTATCAAATATCTGTTTTTTTTTTCATTCAGATTTGTGACATTACTGACATGTTACATCATTTATTATGTGCTGGGCTGTAGCGCAGGCTGGTTAGCAGCCAGCTGCAACAAATCATTCTGACCAAGAGGTCATGAGTTCGAGGCCCGCCTGTGCCTGCATCTGTCTCTGTTCTATGTTATGGCATTGAATGTTTGCCTTATATGTGCAATGTGATCCACCCTGAGTCCCCTTCGGGGTGAGAAGGGTGAAATATAAATACTGTAAATAAATAAATAAATAAATTACAGTGACATTTTTATCTTACCCTTATGTATTTTATATCTATATGTTTCATACTTTGTTTGTGCCCTGCTTTGCCTCTTCACAAGTAATTTTTTTCAACATAGATACCAAGAATGCTATTTTATATGAGCAAGCTTTTAATTGTTTCATGTTTTAATTGAGTGGTTGGTTTAATTCCATTTTAATATTTGTATGTTGTGGATTTTAAGTTGAAATTTTTATATGTTGTGAGCTGCTTTGTTTCTCAATCAAGATAAATGTGGGTTGAAATAATAATAATAATAATAATAATAATAATAATAATAATAATAATAATCAAAAATCAGAAACTCCTCAAAGCACAGCAGACAAAAAACAAGTACAAGAAAACCGCACTACAAACTAGAGCTGACAGCTGGCACAACAAAACATTGCATGGAAAGTTCCTTGACAAAATTGAAGGAAAAGCTGATAAGGAGAAGACCTGGCTATGGCTCACGAATGGGACACTGAAAAAGGAGACAGAAGGCCTGATCCTTGCAGCCCAGGAGCAAGCCATCAGAACAAATGCAATTAAGGCCAAGATCGAAAAATCAGCTGATGACCCAAAATGCAGACTGTGCAAAGAAGCCGACAAAACCATGGATCATATCCTCAGCTGCTGTAAGAAAATTGCACAGACTACAAACAGAGGCACTATTATGTGGCCCAAATGATTTATTGGAACTTATGCCTCAAGTACCACCTCCCAGCAGTAAAGAACTGGTGGGATCACAAACCTGCAAAGGTCGTGGAAAATGAACACACAAAGATACTATGGGACTTCCTAATCCAGACAGACAAAGTTCTGGAACACAACACACCAGACCTCACGGTTGTAAAGGTTTGGATTATTGTTGTCACCATATCAGGTGACAATCGCATTGACAAAAAACAACAGGAAAAACTCAGCCGCTATCAGGACCTCAAGATTGAACTTCAAAGACTCTGGCAGAAAGCAGTATAGGTGGTCCTGGTGGTGATCGGCACATTGGGTGCCTGGCTTAAAGATCTCAGCCAGCATTTGGAAACAATAGACATTGACAAAATTACGATATGCCAACTGCAAAAAGCCACCCTAGTGGGATGTGTTCGCATCATCCAAAAATACATCACACAGTCCTAAACACTTGGGAAGTGTTCAACTTGTGATTTTGTGATGCGAAATCCAGCATATCTATCTTGTTTGCTGTGTCATACAATGTCTTTGTGTCAATAATAATAATAATAATTCCACATGCACAAATGTATCTGAAATCTTTAACAGTTCCCAAAGTAATGTAACAGACATCCTGCAAATTTCAACCAGATTAGAGTTAACTTGCCATATATATTCATGTTTAAATTGACCTCATGTGTAAGTTGAGGGCAGGTTTTGGAGCCAACCTCATGAATTGTAGGTTTTGATGTGATTATGCAGAGGGGAAAGCAGCAATGCTGCATCAGGGAATCAGGTACACCTAGCAAGCAGCACTACTATTCTCCTGTCCAGTCTGTATAAAAGGCATTAGTGCTTATTTAAGTTCTCTTAGGACCAATTACCCTCTTGCCTTTCACCACACTGTTCAGAGAAGGGGTTCCTTTTTTGATAAGAGTATGTTTTTTTTATAAGAGTATGGTTCCTTTTTTGATAAGAATATGCTACTCACATTCATCCATGATTAAGCTGACCCAAATGATTATCTGACTAAAATTTAAGCCTAATACATGAATATATAGTATAGTTTTCTTTTATCATTTAAAATATATTGTCAAAAGATGCACTTAATTCTTTAGTTTACCTATATTTCATAGATAGCATGGTGACACGAATGAAAATGTTAACAGCATTTACGACCTCATCACATGGAAGTTGAGAAGCATCTTCTCTGACCTACTGGCACGCTGCTAGCACGGAGAACTCGGGAGCCCATCAGATAACACAAGGACACTTCCAGCGGGGCTCTGTTGGGCTCCATGCTGGCAGCATGTCAGTAGCACAGAGAAGTGGATCCCAGAGGAGTCAGGTACATCGACTTACTGGGATCTCCTTCTCTGCATTATTTATAGAAAAAGCTGGGGAGGAAGCAGAAAGAAGTCAAAGACAAGGGGAAACATTATGGGAAGGGATCCTGTGACAGTAAAGGAACACAGTGTTATGCTGTTCCACGGTTTTCCCCGCTGTCCCCCAGCTTCTTGACCTCCATGTGATGAGGTCCTGAGTCACTATTTTTGCTTTTACTATCATTCTCATCCTCAAAGTTATAACATATTTCTCTAGCATCCTGTTAGGCAGTTAGAATGTTGCAAGCTAGACTTTGAATGCCATGTCATCCAATTTTCAACGATGCCACAACTACAAATGCCTCTGAAAACCACCTTAATAGCCAACCCTCCTGAATGATGGAGATCAATGGTGCTTGCAATTGGGGCACTGTAGGTTTATGTGCCCAGTCTTCTCCTGCTAGTAAGAAATGGTGTGAGGCACAGAAAAAATGGGTCCCATTGCAATTCTTTGTTACAACTTCTCTCACTGTCCATATCATCATGCAGAGATCTACTTAGCAACACTACAGACTCCATCACTTGGGACTTCTGAATGGTCTTTAAGACAGGTTTGAGAGGCTGGACCAGAAGATAAGAGCTTTGCTTTAATATCATGGCTATCCCTTCAGTACAGGCTCTCAGCTGTTACTGAGATTCTCTTTTCCAAGTCAACATGGCTTGCAACAGGGAAAAAAAACTGTGTGGATAATAATATACAAAAAATATTGTCATTCAAATGTTATTTTGTTTTTCAATATTTTCATCCTCGTATTACCATACCCTGTTCCTTCTTATTTTATGTGAACAAAGCTTTTTTATTGCCTTTTTATCTAGACCAAAGGCACATATGAATTTACTTCAACTGAATATGAATCTTACTCAAGTTTTGAACATAGTGTCGACAGCGCCAAGTCGAAACAAGAAAGCTTCAGTGTTGGATTAAAAATACCAGGTGTATTTCACTTTGGTTATAGCCAGGATGATACAAGATACAAAAGATTTGTTCAGAGAACAAAACGGTTTTCTTCAACGGTAAATATACTTTTGCTTAATTCTAGATATATTTTAAGTAGAACATGTGCACATTTGAATTAAAATTTCACAATCACCATATTCAGAAGTTACACTGGTAGGGATGAAGGGGAAAAAACATCAGAATTCAAATTAAATCAAAATCAACAATTAAAAAGAAATGTACAAAAGTTTAAATACACAATTTTGTTCCTAAATCCTTCTAGGAAGCACTGGAGATAATAAGGTATACATTTGTTTGTTTTTAATAATCTTCAGAGACCTCAGTGGGGGGCTAACCTCCAAAAGGTGCCCACCTTCACTTTAAAAGAAGAGGCCTTACTTCCATGACTTCTTAAGTATCCGTTTTTCCAAGAGTTGTCTTTGATATAACTGCCTTCCTGTCCTTGGGATTTTCAGAAGGATTTCACTATGAACTTAAAAGGCCACGCTAATGTTTGACTGGTGAAACAATAAGACAGGTGGTGTCAGTTCAGAATATGGCAAAAGTAGCACAGAAACCAAACTATTCAACTGCAGGGCAGACATGACAATAATACAGAATGAAAACTGCTTGCAGGCCTTCCATGGTTTAATTATACAAAGAACTATTTTGCTTTAAGAATGCTGAAAAATCCATTCAGTGATTTATTCAGGAGAACAATATATATTTCAGGAGATGGTTGCAACAATATTATACTTATGTCAAAATCAAGTGTAAGAAATGAATGAATATACTGATGATGAGGATGACGATGACAGTGATGTTAATCTTCCAAAAGACCGGATTTCCTTTGATACCTAGTATAGAACAACTAACAATTGGGACTAAATTTCGGTTTTTATAATCTTCAAATTTTCAGCTCCCAAATTATACAATCTGAAAAAATGTTGACTTCTTGGGCCCTACTGAAATAAAGAACAGACATTTTAAGGAAGCCATCATAATGTTTTGAACAGATGGATAACACAACAAATTAGTCAGGGAGTTAATTTTTCAAAATCATTAGTAACCTTGAATTTTGAGCCAAAGCTAGAATGAAGGTGCTTGTCAAGTTTCCACACCAAACATGAGGATTAATTTCCTTGTGAATCCATGTAATAGGCCATTTCTATGCTTTACCTATTTAAATAAGCATGGGATTTGGAAGGTTAATTCACTGTTAAACTTTCCTTGCACAGTTCAATCAAACTCTATGCAAAAAAGGTGATTTTATAAAGATGGTGGTCTTCTATATTCATGGAGGCTTTCAGTTTGATTTTAAATCCTGGGAAATGAGTTTAAAATAGCACAAGAGAACTTCACAAAGTTACTCTTCACCTATAGATGGAGGCAAAAATGTCTATGGATGAAATGAGGTTAACACAAACTGTTTGGTGACTTCTGTTGTCAGGGAGGCAGTGAATCTGTTCAGATTTTTTATCTGAGTCTTAAAATATCTATCGAGGTTTCTGACCCATATCCTCAAACTTGAGTATAGCAGTCTGTGCATCACCTTAAAAGTTCAGACTAAATCCTGGAGTGCAAGTTCCAGAATCAACCTGAGGCTGGTGGCTGGAGGATCATAGGAGCTTTAATCTAAAAGCAGAACTTTTGAAAGTTCTGCTTACATGCATTAAAAATGTGTTTTCAATATAACTGAAATGCCACAAAAATACAGTGGGTCCAGAAAGACTGCACCAGACCCTGTAATACTGATATATACACAGAGAACTGTAAGGCTGTGTTGAAGCAATTTGAAAAGACTTGCGTTCTCTTATTTGCTATATTTCCTTTAACCCAGTCTAGCAAATTTATACATGCACGTTCAGACCTGGAAATTGCCCAGTATAAACTGAAAAAACAGAATCCGATGCTTCACTATGAGTTCTTCCAGCGAGTTCTTCAATTGCCTTTAGAGTACAGTTATGGCGAATATCGAGAACTCTTTAGAGACTATGGAACACATTACATCACTGAGGCTACCCTTGGGGGCATTTATGAATTCACTTTGATCATGAACTCTGATGCGCTTCAGAAAGCAGGTATGTGGGCTAAAAAGGCTACAATGGGAGCTAAGTGAAATTATGTTCTCTTGTAAGTACATGAACATTGTACTGTGTGCCCTTGGTATCTTCTGGGGTTTGGTTCCAGGTCCCCTGTTGTTGTCCTCCTGCACCCCAAAATCCACTGATGCTAAGTCCCATTATATACATAATAATGTATATGTTGTATAAAGTCATATTTTATGAATTCTAATTACAGCTATGTGATTAATAAAGCAGATTCCTTAAAACCAATACAGTATGGGTCATTTTTCAAATCAATAAGGCAGGTTCAAAAGAAAATGGTTACATTGTATTCCTGAGTTGTTTAGAAGCCTTGAGTTGTCTAGATGACTTGGGGCTTGTCCTACTGTGTTTTCTGTTCCACATTTCAAGAAGAAAGAGTAGGAAAAACAAATATACCAGAGCCCATTAAACACCTCCTATCGTGTCAGTACCATCTTGCCTCCCCCTACTCCAATTGTGTTCCTTAAATAAACTGATAAATAAATTGGGTGGGGTGGTGCTGGAATATATGGATGATGAAATCTATGGATACAGAATCCACATATACAGATGGCTGACTGTAAAAGTACTGTACATCACACATTATGCTATATTTTAAGGAAATAACAAGCTTGCTCATTTGATTTGTTTTATAAGAATTTTGGCTATTTCATTATTCTAACGATAATAATAATAAAATAATAATAATAAAACTTTATTTATACCCCGCCACCATCTCCCCGTGGGGACTCGGGGTGGCTTACATGGGGCAGAGGCCCAAACAACATAAGGACAAAATATAAGCAACATAATACAATCACAATATAAAACAGATAAAACAGTAATGCAATATATCAATTAAAACAACAATACAGGATAAAAAATTACATTAAAAACACATAAAAGGTAAGACCGTACAGGATAGATTATTAAAAACCCTCTGGGGCTGATCGTATTTATGTAGGGATGGAAAGAGTATTAAAATATTTGGAAAATGGTTTAAAAGTTTTGTGGAAATTGTTAATGTTGAGAATCTTTGCTAAGGAGGAATTTGAATGGATAAATCTTCAGAATTTGGGACTTATTTATACATAGTAGGTTTGCATAGAAAACATTTTTTGCACATAAATTAATATTTTTATGTAGAAGTGTTATTTCCTATGCAGAAAGTGTTGTTTCATGCACAGCAATTATTGTAACAGGGAAGTTATTCTATGTAAAATGTATATGTGCTTGATTTGCACAGAAAATCAAATATTCTGTGGACATTTTATTTTCTGTACAGAAAAAAATGTCTCCTGTATAGAAAATGTGATTTTCTAAACAAAACTGTCTATTCCTAGGTTGTGATAAACTTTAAAAAAATTGTGTGCAGGGAGAAAATTGTTTTTCAAAATGTTAAAGTTACCAATGACTTCCTTTGAGAAGAAACATAGTGAAGAATTATGTTTCTTTACTTCAAATTGCTTATGTGTAGTCTTTTTAAAGAATTTAATACTTTTTATGGACTACTGTGGCCAGGCATTCCAATTATTCTAATAAATTGTGTAGTTAGGTTTTCCACTTTAGATTTCCCAACCTGAATGGATCAAGCTGTTGTGTTCAGAAAATCAAGATATTCTAAGGTGACCAATGATTGTTATGCCATTAAAGTTCTTAGCACATTAATCTACTCTGACGCCATATCATAATCATTATTTTTAAGCTAGACTTGAATGAAATGTGCTAAATGATTACTGATTATTTAAATTATTAAATTATTTAAAATATTGATGGGTTTTAATGGAAAGAGGAGCTATTATTATATTAATATCTGGGTCAAGGAATTGTTTGGCCCTAACAACAGAACAGCACGATTGTGTTGAATTTTTGGCTTAGTTTTCCATCATGTAATTCCTTGCCAGCTGTGTACCATTGGAGTGTACATCCTATTTGTTCTGCTAAGCTGGTCAACTGATTGCAATGCACAATATTTTCAGCTGGTTTTTTATTCATGTTGTTGTTTTGTTGTATAATTCTGTTTTAGATTGATGCAAACTGCATTTTTAAAAACTGGTAAATAAATAAAAATGATAAGAAATAATTAATTTATGTACATTGAAATTTACTTATGAGGTAATCAATCGGTTATATAGGATAACATCTTTTGCCTTATGGCAACATGGTTTATGTGGACAATCTCATTTAGTGTTTCTGCATGATGAATATTGCCTGTAGACATTTTTGAAGACGATGGTCATTTAGTGTCTTTTACATGCAAATGACTTAGAAACACTTCCAGGGGGCAATTATGTTGTTAAATCAATTGCTCAAATGCAAAGTACATTCCCTCATTCTCATGAAGTTCTCTAAGGCTTCAAAGAGTTCATCTCCCTTTTATTTCTATAAACATCCAGATTGGAGGAGTCTAAAAAAAAAGTAAATAATTTACTGGGAGGCTTTCTTATCTGACACTGCTCTTCCCATTTGATGGATGGTGCTTTCACAAGGGCCAATGTTTGTTATGTAGAACAAAGAGAGCTTTGGGACGTTAATCAATAGCTCCAGCTTCTTGTATACCCATTGGCAGAGGGAGGTTGATAAAATTGTGTAGAAGGACTTTTGGACTCCTCTGGATGACACATAATGACTTGGGTGCAGACAAGTCCATGTGCACACATAAAATACTGCACATGAAGTGTTGCTGTGGTGATTGGATTTTCTTTTAGCCCATTGCACCATGTAAGGAACCATGTAGGAACAAGGAGCAGGAGAGAGTTGCTGCAGAAAGATAAAATCAGAAAAGTTCCAGAATACAGATTACAGGTATACCTCACTTAACAAATCCTCTAACAGTTTAGGCTACTTTTTGCAAAGTATTTGTAGCCTACCAATGTCCCCTTTTGCCCTTCTCTTTAGCTAGTTTTTATTAGCAAAAACAGTTTTGGAAGGAGGGTCAGAGAAACACAGACATTCAGTTTAGGGTTGTAGAAGCATGACTGCAATGAAGAATGCAATAAAGCATGACTTGGGGAAGAATAGGATTCTGCTCTAGCCATGTGTGTCAGACTCCATCAGACTTAATATACAGCATTTACCTTTAGAACCCCTTACTGAGCATGTCTGAACAGAGAAAAAAGGAGAGCTGAGAAGCCTGTCACCCCAGTTACCCAAAGATTTCTTTTTGAAAAACCCACTGCTTTTTGTGGTATAGAAATCTGTCCCACTCCTTTGAGTGTGATTTCTGCCTCTCATATACATTTTCTGTTAAAGGAGTAATGCTCAAGAACATATTAAATTGTATAAAATAGGAACACTTGCATTCAGTTATTTTCTTTCTCTGAATCTTTTCAACTGTCCATCAGGAATATTTGAGAAATAGGGATGCAATTCTTAACTAAGTTCCTTCTAAAAGGAAGCAACCAGATTTCAGCAATTTTCTTCCAACTATGAAAAAGATTTTTAAACCCATACCAGTTTTGAATGGAATCTTCACAAAATTTGTGCATGGTTTTGCATCCAAAATAAAACAAAAGTGTTTTCTATGCATTAAAGAGCATTTTACTGCATAGTAGGTCCCAATTTCCAGACTGGCTTTGATAATTGCCTGGTTTTTGAACTCTTTCTTCAGAAGAAAGAAACTTGCTAAAATTATGTGTTGCTTGCTTTGAGAATGAAATTAGTGAAGTACACCCCTAGATTGAGATGAGATCCATGTTCTGGAACCCTGAATTCAAACCTATCTTTCTTTTCAAAAAACTTGTGTTTTTAAAGGGTATAGTTTGAGTGATGTCCGATCTTGTACACAAGCTGGCCTTAATCTTGGTGCAAACATTGAGGGAGTTTACGTATCACTTGGAATATCTGGCGGAGCTTGCAATGCTCTTTTAAAGGAAATTGGAGGTAAGTAAATGGCTATTGAGTAATTGAGTACAGTGGCCCGTGGTATCTGCTTGGTTTGATTCCCTCCATGGATAGCAAAATCCATGGATGCATAAGTCCTTTTATATTCAGCATAGTATAGTTGTTTCTAAATTTATCAAGTTAACTTCCAGAAAATAAGAATAAACTACTCTAATTAATGAACTACTCCGAATAAGAATGAGCTAAAGAGTATTCTTTCCATTTTCTGTGTCAAAATTTTCCGAATCTGTTATTAAGAATAAATGACAGATTTATATCTTCCAGTTAACTCAAAGTATTATAGTATATTGCTTTTCCTCATCCCACCAGACATTATAACAGCTCTTTAAGGAGCCATCATACTGAATACTTTCCCAGTCAGGAATGGTCATGAGTGTAGGACTAAAAAACCCAAGGATTACTACAATAATGTCAGCATCCATGTTGAGATTGTCCTGCTCAAAACTTCTGAAAGAGAGTTATGAGGTTCAAGTTGACCCCATGGTGAGCTTGAACCCAGTTACCTGGTCACATGGTTAAGTGGGGACTGGAAGAAGGATTTTCTAGATTCCTCAGGATTCACAGGATCTATACATGGTCCATTCACTCATCCAGGTCATGTTACTGTCTTCAACCAGTATGCTAGTTGAGAGGTACTCATAACTAATTTGAATATATGTTTTGATAATCTTTCTCTAGATAACACTTCAGAAAAGAAATTTGTGGAAGACTTTATCGCTCTTGTTCGTGGTGGTGCAAGTGAATATATAGCAACTCTTGCTGCCAAAGAACTGCCAACTCCAGAACTGATGCAAAAGTGGGGAGATGCAGTTCAATACAACCCTGAAATCATCCAGATGAAGGTGACTTTAAGCCCTAAAACTGCAAGAATAAATTAGGAATAAAGCTTGTGAAAATTTGTTACAGTTCAAAATGACTTTCAAGGTTTCACACCATATTCTTTATAAGCAAAAAAAAAAACCAACAAAAAAACAACAACAACCCTTCCTTAACAAGCTAGTTGAAAGTGAGATGATACGATTGCTGGATCCTGCGAGTTCCATAAGTGGACATAAATTCCACTTACCTCTGTGTATATGGCTATAGATTTGTGCACAAGGATGCATTTGTATATTTCCCTTCACATGATTCCACTCTATGCTGTCACTTCATCAGTGTTAGTATAATCTCCCTATGCCCCTCATGGTCAGTTAGAACTGGCAGAAAGAGGTTGTCTCTTCACTACTGGCTGAAGAGACATAGCCTAGGTTTCCCCCTTTCATCCATCCTTCTTGGCTCCCAGTTGGCCATAGGGGCACTTACTTGAAGCAGCAGCTCAGCTGGTCCTGTTGGGTAGAGGCATGAAAAGAGGCCAGAGGTATGCATGACAGAGTGCTATACTTCACAAAGCCTATGCAGACTTATGGCCGATAAATTAAATTTCACATTGGCTTTTAAGATCTGAAATTTGTTCGACAATATGGAAATAAAGCTGCTGCCATAACAGTGTTATGCATTTGATGTCAAA
The DNA here is from genome assembly GCF_035594765.1 of Anolis carolinensis. Classification (NCBI taxonomy): domain Eukaryota; kingdom Metazoa; phylum Chordata; class Lepidosauria; order Squamata; family Anolidae; genus Anolis; species Anolis carolinensis. Next base: position 173,881,051 of record NC_085844.1, read on the forward strand.
TTGTTTGCTTTGTTAGGAAAAAGGAATTGGCTCTTTGGATTCAACATGGAGTCTAGTAAGCATCAAAAGTAGTGAAGTATTATTCAAACATACTCTAGGCAGGTTAGTTTTAATGAGCTTTAATCCAAGTATGAAAACAAGAGTGCATGTACATTACCCATGTACATTTAAAGGAAGTTTGGTGTCACTTTAATTATTGTGATTCAAAGGAATCCTGGAACTTGCCAATTAGCAAAATACTTAGCACTTTCCCTTAAAGCTGTGGTTCTCAACCTGAAGTCCTCAGATGTTTTTAGCCTATAACTCCCAGAAATCCCAGTCAGTTTACCAGCTGTTAGGATTTCTGGGAGTTGAAGGCCAAAAATATCTGAGGACCCCAGGCTGAGAACCTCTGCCTTAGAGACTCCAATGCACTACCCTAAGCTCCTTAGAATTTATTGTGAAGAGTAAGAAAGTTCAATTTCAGAAAGGCATATTCAGCCGTCATAGATGACACTGAACTATAATGAGTAGGCAGATTCACATAACTGATCTGCCCCACTCAGAAAACATTTCTATATGGAATATATTACTGTTTCACACTCTCTCTCCACCATAGGTAGAGCCACTTTATGAATTAGTGACTTCAGCTACCTTTGCAAATGCAAATACACTGAAACAAAATATGAGACGTGCATTGGAGGAGTTTCAACAGGAGTCAAGTAGCTGTCGCTGTACTCCTTGCCAGGGTAATGGGCGTCCTTTTCTAAAAGGTAAGACCTATCCTTTAACCTTCCTAGTCCGAATACGTCTGATAGCAAGGATGAAAGGGCTTCCCTGGCCCTTCTCTTTTTCTTTCCTTCTCACTAAATATTACAAAGAAAATATAATAAGAGAGGATATTCACTGAGATGTCACTATTCTTTCATGGGCAGCACAGATAAGGGACTTGCACCACTTTGGCAATTGGAATGTAATCTTAATCATTTACATTTAAGAAGGCTTTTCCAACTCAATTATGCATAAAACACAAAGTTGCAATCTGCTTCAAATCTCTTTCGGAAATAGCTTTGCTAAGCTGTGTGTGCTGACTAGCTCTCTGGCCATTAATTAGTGTTTCTCCCAGCTCTTGGAAGATGAAATGCCATCTGCAAGTGCTAAAGATTGTTATCATTATCATCACCCTAGATTCTGCACTGGGCACTTTTCCCTGTCCCCATTTTGAGCTTCTCTTGCTTTGAAGATGACACTGGCTTAACTGCATGGAAGGGAAGGAAGAGGAAAATGTTGACTTCAGTGTGATAAATTTTGCTGCTTTGACATATGAAGCTATCTTAAGGGCCAAAGCAGAATGTATCTAACCTGCTGCTAGTGTGTATCCAGGATCTTTTTTGTCAATTATAATTATACAGAAGGGACACAGGAAGAAGGAGACAATCCCCTTATCGGAAATATTTGGCATTGGAAAGGGAGGCTTAGATCTTCATGCTCCAGCACATAATCCAAATCACCACAGAGAGAGGAACGTACACACAAAGAAAAGGAAAGTATCACTATAGAATGATACATCAATGTCAATATAATCTATGTTGACCATAAGCAACTTTTAAAATCTCAGTACAAAAACATAAAGAAGAGCTTTGTTTTATCCTGTGCACTATTTCCCATAAAGGAAAGTGGAGCCTTGGGGTGTAAATGAGAAGTATGTACTATCCTTCTAAATGAGCATTCTCCCTGTCCAATGAAATTTCAGTTGCCAAATTTCTAGTGTTGCCAAGAATGAGATGCTGAAAACCACCCATACCCAAAGCTCACAAATGCAGTTTTCACATTCTCTTGGTAACTTTGTAGGCCCTTTTCTTTGGATGCTTAAATTTTATTTCTAAAGATTTAACAGGATTCTTAAGTTACTGGAATGCTATAAATTCTGTGATAAAGACCATTTTGATTGATAGAGCTGCTATTTTGAAAATAATGACCTCCCCACCACCACTCCCATAACTTCCTTTCACTCAGACATGGGAAAAGTGCAGTTGTCAGACAAGATGCAGCCCAGGACTGTTTAGAGCCAAGGGAGACAATTTTCTTTACAGCATATAAGAAGTTGGGCCTAACATGATCTTGAAAGGGCCAACATGTGCCAAAACTACCCTCATGCTTCTGATGGAGGGAATGGGCAGATATTTGGAAGCAATTAAAAAAAAAAAACCTTTAGCAGGGGTGTGAGGAGGAGAGTGAGAACCTGCAAGGTGCCTTGGAATGCCAATGACTGTTAGCCCCCAACAAGTTCCCACCCATGCTCTAATTGGCAGTAGCTCTCCAAAGTCTCAGACGAAAGTCTCTCACATGACTTACAAAAATCTCTTAAAACACCAGGATTCACTTGGGTATACCCCTTGATGATCCTCCTTACTGGGCTTCCCTTTTTTGGTTTCAGAGATAGGATTAGTTTGGGAGTGGCAGTGCTTGAAGCTAATTTTCACTGTTGGGCTGTTTGGACACTTGAGAAATCCTTTCCTCATGTTTTCACTCTAACAGACTGCCATACATCTAGCAAGTTAGGTAGGCTTGATATGTGAGGCCTCGTAATAGGGGATGGGAAATCTGCCAAATTCATTTTTTCTGCACTTTAGTTTCTTTTCCCAGAATCTGCCCTTTTTATTTGGTGAGGCTGGTAGAATTTAACTTTGGCAAATTTTCCAAAGGGTTGTGAAATTCTTCTTCACTCTCAAAATGGAGGGGGCCGTGTTATACCTGCTGCCATGTAGCTGTTAAAACAAAGAATACTTCAAAATACTGGGATGGCAACTAGGATATCTCAGGTGTGTCCTGGCATGTCGTCACTTGGGCTCTCTTCTCTTGAGCAAATGAAAGACAATCAGGTTATCTTAAAAGTGTGTCAATATCTATTTTCTTCACTGACACAATCTAAATTTCAACACTAACATGAATAGCCAATTCCAGATTCTTAAGACTGAAACACTGAAGCCTTTCTTGGACAGCTGACTCTGGAATTGTCTGTTTGTTTTTATTTTTGTCATACTGAAATAGGGGCAAAACTAAAAATTTTCTTTGTATACAGCTTGAAATAGCAGCTTGAAACAGAGAAATCACTAAATGGTTTACATTAAAACTGATATCTAATGCAATATAAAAAATACAAAGCATTTTGAAGTAATTAAAATAGATTAACACTCTAACAATAAAATTCAGAAAACAGAATAGTCTAACTAGTGCATATATAGGTATATTCTCAGTTGGTTTTTAAAGCAGCATAGTCGCTTTTTCTCAGACCATATGGTAGAAAGCTTACCAAAACTTGGGTAAAACTCCTGAGAGGTCTGCCTAACCAGTGCTACTTGATGCCATTCCATTGGCTGAGGATCAATCAATTATCATTGAGAAATTCAGGGATGACATATTGCTCGAATTAATTGCTACCCTTTTAGCATTAGAAATCTTTGGGTGAGCATACCTTTTCAGAATTCCATAATCCTAAATATTCCAAACTCCAGAATTATTCACATAATTGGTTAAGGTATTGACACTTTGCTTTCTGATAATTCAATGGACAAAAACTTGGTTTCATGCACAGAATTATTAAAAACACTGTGTAAAAAAATTACATTAAGGCTATTTTATATGGTTGAATTGAAGCATACATGAAATTCATGTTTAAACCTGAGTCCCATTTCCAAGAGGACTAATTATGTATGTATATACTGTATTACTATAAATCTTTTAAAAAATCCAAAATACTTCTCGTCACAAGTATTTCAGATAAGGAATGTTTAACCTGTACCTACTGTGATTGCAATTTGGAGCAGGAGAAAAATGGAGCTTGAAGTGTTGTTGACTATATATTATGCCTTTCAGGAACACATTGTGAGTGTATTTGCCCATTAGGACATCGGGGTCTTGCCTGTGAAGAGACACTAAGAACTGGTAAGACAAATTCTTAAAAGAAATTCCAATAAAAGAAAGTTAATGCTGAGTACTAATCATCCTTCTATAGTTATGTGTCTTGTAAAAAAAACTTTCTTAAGCCGCAAGTATTTTCCAAAATTGACTTTTTGATAGGTAAAAGCTTTATTGGCTTGCAATAAATACTGGAACATTATATTCCTAGTCTGCATCTCTCTACATAAAGCATCACATTAGTTTAGAGCAGTGATTAGCAATTCTCCAGTTCCACATTGCCACAATCGTAACCCATTGAGATCCCCCTCCCCTTACTCACACTCTCTCACACACACAAATACACTGTGAGGAATGGAGGCTTTTTTCAAGGGCTTGACAGCTACACATTTCTAGGTAGAGTTCCTAATTTTAGCACTAGTTTCATGAGTAATAAAGGTCCTGAAAGTGGATATGCTAAAATAGATCTACCCCATGGGCTGCAATTGCCCATCACTGGTTTATGGGAGTCACCTATAAAATCTTTTGTAGTGCTTGATCATGTCATGGAAATCAGCTCTTCCCTCAAACAGTATCTAACATACTCTCATTTCTCAAGAATATTCAAATTAATAAGATCTCACCTTAGCCTTATTCATGACAAGCCGCTCTTGAAAATATGTGTCCACATAGGCTATGCCTCATCCTATTCTACTATGGATGAAATTTTATTCATTTTTTCAGCACTTGGTTAATCAGTGTGAAACAGAAAATAATCCAATAGGTTAGGATTGGCCCTGGACCATAATTTGACTTATTTGGCCATTGGTATGGTAACCCTGATTTTATTTCTCATTATTCCAGGCACTGCTATTGATGGAAACTGGAGCTGTTGGTCTAGTTGGTCTCCAGCTTCTGGAGGAAAACAGACAAGAACACGGGAATGTAACAATCCTTCTGCCCAAAATGGTGGCAAGCAATGCCCTGGGCTAAATATTGAAAGCATTTAGTAAAACGTTTGAAAGAAAAAATCAACAGGATTGTTTTTAGAATATCATACAAGTCACAAAACAGGGATAGATATCTGAGGGTTTGGGACTTTCAATTTTTACTTCTGAAACCCTTTAGAGGCAGCTTAGACACACAAATTAAAACCAAAAATGCCTGATTTGGAAAACAAGTAACTTTTCATATGAAATAATGGGAGGGAGACTGTAACTTATTTAATTTGTGAATTGTCATATTTTAGATCCTGTTTTACATCCGGAAAAAAGAAAGCAGACATTTTGCATTCCATCCCGGAGAAAAGTGAAATGTAAAAATCTATCTATCATTAAAAGAGCTACTTGGGATTTGTAGAGAGGGGCCAAGGGTTTCAAAAGCAACTTAGGGATCACATCCCGAGTCAGGCTTTCCAACTTTGTCATTGAGCTATTATCCAAATAGAATTTCCCTCAGATGTGACAACACGCTCACCAGGGCTTCATTAGCCAGGGATGATTGAACCTGTAATCCAATGCATCAGTATAGTGGTAAGTTGGGATAAGATGCCATAAGGTCCAATTAATTAATTATAAAAAATTTCACATGTTATTTAGATAATCAGTAGATGCAGTAAACACCTATGAAAAGATCTAGAAACTCTCATGAACCTCCAATGCTGACCACATAATACAGTTTGAAGCCAACCCAAGGCTGCGGTAATGACCAAATGCACACAATCAATGTGCACTGAGAGCATACATTAAATGGGACTTGTAAAAACCTGCCCTTGCCAAAGCACAAGAAATAATTTGGAAAGGGGATGCCAAAAACTGGGAACCATGGTGCTAATCCATTCCCTGGAAGGGGAAATTAATTTTTCCAGGGTTTCCTCCCCCATTTCCCAAAGAGATCTGCATCAGTGCGCTTGGAGGAAAATGGGGTGAAAAAAAGAGAAAGTGACAGCAGCAGAAGTAACAGTTTGAGGCCAGGTATCATGATTAATGTAATCACCATCCTAACCTCAAACGCCAGTTCCAGGCCTGTCAATCTAATCACCCACCCAGCAAAACTGGTTCCTCTCAAACCAGCTCCAAGATGAACTAAAGTGTCAGTGTAGAAGTGCCCTCAGTCATGGAGGATCTGGTATGCTTATGGGTATATTTTATTCATTTAAGGAGGGGTTCCCTTCAGGTCTGCTATTACGTTGAATGAGTTGCATTGCTGCCCTCTTGTGCATGAAAATCGTGAGTGGCTGTGTTTAAAGAAGAACCTTTTCTATATGTAGGTTTGCAGATCATACACAAGTATGATATTTATTCCAACTATATAGCAAACATATTATAATATTTGTCACAAAGCTGTTGTGTATTCGCATACACATTTTGTAATACTAAAAGGTCATCATTTGTCATTCTGCTATTTTAAAAAGTTTACCTTTTCTGGGAAGCCAAACAAAGCAAAATCTAGTTCATTATTTGTCTAAATTTCAACCTGCTATTTTGAACAAATGTCTAAAAATATATGAATGTTTATTTTTTAATAGTCGCTGGAGAGTGGTTTACCATGCTTACATAGAATAAATGAAAATGTAAATCTCAGGCATAGCTGCTTCCTCAGATCATAAGCCTGAATCCAATGTGGTGATACTATATGCAGTTTCACATTTATTGTGCTGAATGGAAATGGTTTAATAATTAGATATTGCTTAAAGGGGAAACACTGAATTGCGAAGTGCTCCCAGATACCTCTGTGACACTCAATAATTTCAAAGCTATACAATAATGTTATGCTTATTCATTGGATGATTCCCATTGGAGATGACTCAGCAGAAGATAATAGATAATAAAGGCCTTTGTCCTGGATTTTTCAGTGCTGGGTTATTTTTGCAATGGTTTTCCATATGCTTTTTTCATCAACCTGGTTATGTGTCAATTGATGGATTTTAAAAGTTGTCAGAGCTCTTTGGTGGAGAAGAGTAAGTTCTCTTATGTAAATTCTACCTGTTTTTCCTAATTATAAATATGAAGCAAAGCTGCTGAGAGGCTAGAAGTTGACTCAGTGTCTATCAATTTCAACTGATGTTTGCAACACACACTATATCATAATGCTGAATGGCTGGCTGAACAAAAATAAATCAGGACTCATGACAGCATGGCAGGACTGGGGAGTTCAGCATGGAATGAGTTGAGCTTAGAGACTTCTCTGAAAACCAGTAAAGCATTTATTTCATTTATCACAGGCCAACTATTCTAGCGTTCCCAGTCACCTCCTAGGAAACCTGGACTGGACTTTTGACAATTGGTCCAGGATTTTCTAACAAATCTGGACTGTATCAAGGAATGGATCTGTTGCAAATATTACAGAACTGTACTGGTTCATGAAACTCTGCAGTCAGCACTTGATAGCTGTGTGACTAAAGACATTCACTTAATTTCTAGTTCCCAGTGACCCCCTACCCTCACCATTCTGCTGACAGGTAGACTATTACAAGCTCTTATTCATTCAGAAGAATACCAAATGCGTGGATTACTGTGGGCCCTTAATATCAGCTGGAATTTGGTTCCAGGACCCCTTGTGGACACCAGAATCCACAGATGCTTAAATCCCATTAGAAAAAAATATGGAGCCCTCGGTGACATAGTGGGTTAAAACCTTGTGACTTGAAGGTTGTGTAGCTGACCTGAAGGCTGCCAGGTTCGAATCCAACCCGGGGAGAGCGTGGATGAGCTCCCTCTATCACCTCCAGCTTCATGCGGGGACATGAGAGAAGCTTCCCACAAGGATGGTAAAAACATCAAAACATCCTGGCATCCCCTAGGCAACATCCTTGCAGATGGCCAAGTCGTTCCTGACACGAAAAAAAAATTAGAAAAAAATGACACAGTAAAATTGTGTCTTTTACATAAAATGTCAAAATCAAGGTTTACTTTTTAGATTATATTTTAAAAATATTTTCAAACCATGGATAGCTGAATCCATGGACATAGAGGGCCAACTGAAACATGTACAACCAGTGCATAACTAGACCTTCACAATGCTCCATCCAGTAGGACTAAACAAAGGATGTATCACAGCATGACTTTTACATCACTATGGTATTAAATTTTGTAGTGTATTAGCCATGTTGGCAGTGAAGATTCACCAGTCCTCCAGATGTTGAATTATTTTTCCCAACATCCTTTAATCTAAACTAAGCTGGCTAAGGTTGAGAGGAATTGCAATCTGGCAACAATTCATATCCTTGATCTGTACAAGTGGGATTGGACCCAGAGTGTTTATTCAGACTTTAAGGGTGCATGTACATCATAGAATTAATGCTATTGGACACCACATGAAATGCCATAATTCAATGCTATGTAATATTAAGAACTATAGTTTCGTCAGGTCTTTAGTATTCTCTGCCAAAAAAATAAAAAAGGCTGATGCTTCACCAAACTGAAAATCCCAAGATTCTGTAGCATTGAGCCATCACAGCTAAAGTGGGTCAAACAGTGTTGATTTTACAATATAGATATATCCCAAGATGGCTTTCACTGTCACTCCCAATGCCAACATTTCTAGTTATCCCTCTCCCCATGATCCTTTTATCCCCATAGGGCAGGGGTGTCAAACTCATTTTCACCCCTAATCAGCCTAATGTTTGCTTTCAAAGGGACAGCTATAAGACTGTATTAATGAAACTATGTTGTCCTAGCATTGAAAACCTTGCAGTCCACATAAAATGACATGGCAGGCCAAATTTAGCCCACAGGCCTTGCCTTTGACATGTGTGCTAAAGGGGACCAACTTTTGGCCATGAACATAAAGGAGATTTAGGTTGCTTCCATACAGCTAGTTTGGATCAGAATGTGGACTATAAAGATCCGGTTTGCTTCGGAGTGCCTACACAGACACCCTAAGAACTGACTGGAAGATGAAAGAGAGTACACACATTTATTGGATATCTATAATCCACGCTCTAATCTGGATTATTTGGTCATGTGGAACCAGCCTCAAACAAATCCCAGGATCTTTTCCTCTACCTCCTGGCAGAGACAAACAGCTTTCCCAGTACTTGCTTTACAGCAAGGCAAGGCACGAAAACAATAAAATCCAGCATTCTCCCGAATGCTTTGCTTTCATTGTCTGTGTGTGTGTGTGTGTGGGGGGGGGGGGGGTCATTTACCTTCTGGCTAGGCTGTACAATTGCTTTTTCATTTTGGCTGATTCATTTTAAACCATGTTTACATTTGCACTCTACATTCGCTGACTTTCTGTGTTGTGGTTATAAACTGTAGGGATTGAATGGACTGCATGGCTGGAATAAGGATTTATGGTGAGGGTTTTTTAAATCACATTGTTTCTGGCTGGATTTGTTTTGGAGCTTGCATTGGTGGGGTACATTTTATGGACACTCGAATCTCAAACCAGCTTGAAACAAATTTTTAGTGCCTGTGTGGATGGACCCCTAGTCATGCACTCACCTGTTCATCTCCCAGCCTTTTTTGTGTGGAAATGTTAGTTCCACAAAACATGTGTACTATATGGAAATGAAAATTATGTTACCCATCCTCGCTCTTCACCATGGCACGTAACACTTTTACTACTATAAAACTGCTCTGTCCTGATCAAACCCTATAAAATTATTTTTTTAAACTTAATCCCCAGAATCTTCCAGTCTATAAACACACTAGTTGCTGAAAATATAATATTAGCTTTGAATATATTTTAATCAGATTTGTGGATTTTAGCTGTTAATTTTTAATTCATTTGATGTTTAATTCTGTTTTAATGTTTGTATATTTTTGGATTTTGAATTGTATTCAGATTCTTTTAATGTAAGCTGCTTTGAGTCTCCTTTGTGGAAAGAAAAGGCAGGGTATAAATAAACACAATAACATTTGTAATCCAAGCAGTAAGTATTCCAGGCTTTGGATCAGGGATATATTATTTTGCAATTTCATGAAGATCTGCAACAATCTTTTTCTGGTGAAGATTCTTCTGGTTTATTTATTTATTTTTGCTTACTTGATAAAGTAAATACTAACCTTTAAAGGAATCAGAAAGTCAAACAGAGTGAGAACACAGATAGGGGGAGGCTTCAGCCATTTTCCACACCCCAGTTGCCTTTTTATCTTGACTCTGCACCTTGGAAATCTAAGGTGCTTTGCCATCAATCATTTCCTATTTTAGACTATATTTGACTGCTTCCCTTTGTTAATAAACCTGTTTGTTCATATCCATACAAATATCTGAATCCGATACCTTTCAAGTAAAGCATTATCCATCCATCACATGAGCAGGAGAGAGAGAAATGTGGTATATCCCAGAGATATTCTTACAAAAACATTGCACTACACATACACATGGGCAGTAGCTTCAAATGTATGTCAGATTATATATGGGGACAGAATTCCTTTATACAAGCATACAGCAACTCTATATATATATATATATATATACACACACACACATACACACACACACACACACACACACACACACACACACACACACACCCATTATGAGCTTTTAATTTAGGCCAGAAAATGGCTATGCCTTATCTCATCTGGTATGACTTGCATGCTGGGCTCTTCAGCATGGCTTATATTAGTTTCTTTGACTAGCACTGTAAATGTGTAATTGCTCATAATCTTTTACAGGCCTGGCAGGCAGGTTATCCTTTTTTCTCTGCACTTCAGCTTCATTGCACAAACCCCCATTCCTCATTGTTGAGGATTTGTGAGCTCTGGATGAAGTGAAGAAGCCTGGGGCTCGAGGAGATTTCTCTTTGACATTTGAAGAGAGTTTCAAAAGAGGCATTTTGCGTCCGTTTGTTATGTGGCCAGCGGTATATGGAATCCTGTACATTCCCTTGTCTTTATATCGGTGCACAGACATATTCCACTCTTCAGGGAGAAAAAAGAAAATGGAAATTGAATTTCACGGACAGAACTGAACCTTCCATTGAGATTGATTTCTGGCTTTCATGCTGTGCATTTCATGGACACGTCACTACTTGATGTGTCTCCCTCCTACCCACCCCCTCCATTTTCAAATCATTTGTAATTAGTTCCCTTTTTATGCTTCCAAGTTCTATTGTCATTTCAAATACAAATTAACAAAACACTGGAAAGTTGATGTTTGAATTTGGGACATAAGAACCTATCATTTCCAATATGTGTCACTGCTGTACCAATCAGCATTTTTTTTTAAAAAAAATGTCATTTTGCATGTGTGCACATTTTCCAATGTATTTTTTCTTACACAATATGCCTCTCTATAAACATCTTTTGTCTCAAAAGTACAGATTTCTAACAGGGCAATCCTACCAAAAAACCAAAGATCTGAAGGCAAGCAATAGCAATAGCAACACATCTTCCTTCAATGACCTAGAAAGATCTTATCGGCTGGGGGGAAATGAGAGAAAAGTGATGACTTTGTTCCCATTTTCTGAACATCCCCCCCCCCCCAAAAAAAAACCAAGTGTATCTGATTCCTTTCATTCAGAGGAAATTAATACAGCTATTGAAAGGTTGATGTAGATCTGTTGTTGCTCTGGGGGTATTTGGAAAGCTGAGAAGGGGAACCTGAGGTTCTCACACTGCAGATGGACCAGCTATGGGGCTTCTTGCAAGGACACAGAAGGGTTCTGGAGTTGGATTTCACTCCCTGAATGTGGCCTTTTCTTTCTGCCTTTGGCTGAGATGACCTCAAATGCCTTATAGCACTTGGGATGCTTTCCTATAGATTTCCTGGACTGTATTCTTTGAGACTGGAGGAGATAAAACTATTCTGCTATAGAACTTGTTTCATCTCCAAATAGGGTCATTAATTTTAGTCTTGTAAAATCCCTTTTCACATATTCCTGTAATACATGATCCATAAAAGGAAAGGGATCTCAAGACCCTCTCCAAGGTTTTGGCTGAACGATCTGAGTTCATTCTAATACAGTCTGACAAAATTTGACTACCACAACTTCTGTGTAGTTGAGTGTCCTCAGACATTATGAATCAGAAATGTACTAAATGATCATACTCTAAAAACGTATCATGACAGTTATTGTCCTTGATCCTTTTTAGGAGTAATAAAGGCTGCCTGAATACATGTAAATAAATATACATTGTGCTTACAAGAATCTTAGTGATAATTGGTTAGATAATATATATGTCTTCTTCCTAGCAAAATTAAGAGCAAACTAAAGCCATACCTCAAACTTGTGAGCAGTGCACACAATGTGTGGCCAGTTTCACAGCAAAAATGCTGCTTCCAGACATTAATCTGGCACAAAAAGAACTGCAAGTTATCCAGAGTTTCTTTGAAATTTCAGAGTGACTTCAGATGTTTTTGATATGTGGACAGCTGGCTCGGGCTGGATCTGGGGGTGTGTTACCAAGACCCATTGCTGTTTTGCCAGAAAGATAGATGCAATTCTGAGAGATAGTGGGATATATACAATGTATAACATCTCCTATATTTTGCAACAATTGAGGAAAATAATACATTTCTTGAGAAGTTTTAAGAGATATTCCATAACTACAAACATGCAGAATCCAGAGGCCCAAGAAATGTTTTATTTGAGAATATTACAAATCTCTCAAAGCCAAAAATCCCAAAGTGAAACACAAAATTTATTTTCTAAGTGTCAAAACATGTCTAGTTTCTGATATCTCTGGATTTCTCCGAACAGTAGATTTGTGCATTAAATACAGATAGCAGTACGGGAACTTAAATATAGCGAAAAACATCCCTCCTGTTCCTATGAAGTCAGTACTTTATTTCACAACAGAGTATATTATTATTATAAATAATCTTAAACTCAAGTCCCTACAGCCATACTTTGCTTAGCACCCTGCTGAAGTGAAACACCTATGCAACTATCAATAAAACTGGGGGTTGATGTTTGGTACCTGTTGTGAGATCAGAACCTTCAGGCATTATTGGATCTAATACATGTAGTTTCAGATCTCTGTGAAAATAGACATTCTTTTGTCCAAAAAATGGCAAAATACAGCACCATCCATACAAAAACCATGAATTATTATCAATTTGCAAGCGTTATACAGCCAGCTTTCTGTCTCCACAGGGGGGAAAATGAAATCTTGGGTTTTTAGAACAGTATGGTATAGCCATTCTAACAAAGGAAAATTGCTTTCTTTTTGAAAAGAGCTACAAACACAGTATTTAAAAAATGAGGTTTTTTTCTTACAAGAAAGGTTACATGAAACATTGGTCTAATTCTGTTGTGTGAAAAGCAACCAAGTTACAATAGTTCTTAGTGGCTGTCAATGTTCTGTTGGAATACGGACATCCCAAGACTGCTATTATTCAGAGGCTTTTTCCCCATATAGTTGACCTATGTCAAGGTCCCCCTTGTCATCTCCAGCAAGTTTTATTTTGTTTCTTGTGATTCACTTCCTTCAGTGGTATGGTCAGATTTAATAATTGTACTCAAATCACAGTTTCTAGAGATGTGTTAAGTGCTTCAAAACAACTCTTTGTGGAGAATACCCACTTTTCCATTCTTTTCTTTTGGTATCTTTTCTTTGCCTTGATGAATTATCCCAGATCAGAAGATGGGTTTCTTAAAAAATATATTGTCTTTTAATGAACTTTAAATGATTTTAACTGTTTAGATGGTTGGATAATGGAACTCAAGCTGTCTTACCATTATTTAAAGCAATGAATCTTAAAGATAATATGACTGGTGTTCTGTACTGGGTTTAATAATTTGTAAACAAGTTGAGCCCCATTATTGGGAAAAGGGCAGGATGTAAGGAAGGAGGTGTAGTGTGGAAGTTAAGACTGACTATAATAAAGGTGGGACCTGTGTGGTCCCCAAGATGTTGGTGTACTACATCTTCCAGAATTCTTCATCATTGGTTGTGCTGGACAGGGTTGCTAAGCATTGCAGTTTAGAAGATCTCAAGGTCCACATCATTTTTGTCCCTGAATGAATACCTTATTTATTATGTCTGATGTGCCATCAAATCTAATGCACACCTCAATTTTCAAAAGCCTGAAACCAAAAAAAAAAAAAAGTATTTGCTGCCAAATGTAATGCACAGCAGCAAAAAATTCACTCTTTGTAATTTGGCAAAAATAAAAAACAAACCTGCATTATAGTTGCTGGCTGCTCAAATTCCTTCTTGAAAAACAAAAGTGTTAGACCACCAAAGCTTCCAGCAATTGAAAATAAAACCTTGCTGTAAAATAAATCCACTTTAACTGCCCTGGCCGAATGCTATGCCTCACCAAACTGACCTGGCCAAAGAATGCTTATGCCTCACCAAACTACAAATCCCAGGATTACATAGCATTGAGCCATGGCTATTAAATTAGGGATGATGTCCCTAAAATAGTAGCTCCATGTGCTCCTGAAGCAGTTTCCCCTTTTGCTTTGGCTCAGCACTAGATTACCAGATTACGTGAATCTAATGCACACCCTAATTTTAGAGAGGTAATTTAGCCAAAAAAGGTGAGCATTAGAATCTAGTAAATAGGGGTAGTTGACCTAGTCTGAGGAATCATATATACATTTCCTCAGAAATAATCCCAGTTAAATTCACTGGGATTGCATTTTGTTTGCTAGATTTCAAGTAGCATGGAGAAGGCAAAATGTGGATGTCTGGAGGCTTGGTTTCATAAATGTCAATGTTTTTGTTTTTGTCCTTCACTCTCCCTTCTCTCTTCAAGTACTTACCATTCAGGCCAATACCACCATTTCTTTTATTCCTTTGTGCTATAAAGTACAGCATCAACAGATGTAGTTCAGCTGCCTTTCCCCGTGTCCCTCTGTTTATCCATGCTTGTCTTTGCAATACTTCATTACAAGCACATTGCTCTGGACTCTCATCCCTTGTCTTTGGACTCCGCTCAATACTGTGCATATTCTTGCCCTGAGATTTATGTCTTGCATTCAGAAAAGGCTCTTAAATCAACCAGGCTGTTAACATCTTCAGCTCTGGGATCCTTGTAGATAAAATGCTGGTGTTCTAATAGATGATTCATGGCCAGTCTTGGAGGGAAAATAGCCTTATTTGTGCAGCAATGTCCTCTGTGGAAAGGCAGCATGTGGCTATGATTCTTTTATTCATTGTCATTATGTGTGATTTCATGTATGTATGAGAGAAAGATGGTTAGAATTTTAGAATGTTTAAGGTTTAAGGCTTTTTTGAAGCAAAGCCCCCCTATTTATGTCCTCTCTGCATGTGTAAGTTTTACCCAGTAGTCCAGAAATGAGTGTACTACCTTTGCCCTCCTCCCTCACGTAGCCATCTGTCCTACTTTATAAATTGACAGTCCTTTGTTTGAAGGGTTATCAAAGGAGAATTCTCTCTTTGAAGGCATCCTCTGTTTGAAAGGTTATCCAGTTATCCAAGTCCAGTTTAAAGATTTTTTTTTTTTTAAAAAAAAAGCTTGAATGTGCCCTCAAATCACCCCCAAAATTTGGGAGAGTTTTCTTAAGCATGTGGTTTTGTCAGTTCCTTCCTCTGCAACAGAGCCCACAATGCCTGGTACAGCATGAAATTGCCATCCAGATTTAGCATGTCACCTGATTGGTGTTCCTCACTATGGTATATATTTTATTTTCTGTTCAAATGTTAGTACCTTTTTCTAGAATTTCATCTATACATATAATATTTGCAAATTTTACACAAGCCTAAGCTTTGCTTTTTCTTTGTTGTCCTTTATATGTTTCCTCACTTCTCCTTCAGAGTTTAGAAGCTTGGAAAAATGTTGGATCTTAACACCTCAAGGTGACTTTTTGTTGATATAAGAAATGCTCCATATATAGATTGTGCTCTCTGAAATGTACACACATCTCCACATCCAGGAAGAACTGAAAGGGAATGAGGTAAAGCCAGCGGGCTCATATTTGTTCTTCTCCTCACATGTAGAATGTTTAGGTGAAAAGGCCCTATTGGGATCAAAATCAAACTGTCATGTGTGTTTTCTATATGAGGACTGTAGCCAAGGGGAGGGGGGTAGGGGTTCAACCTCCGCCCAAGTTTTTCAGGGTTTTTTTTTAAAAAAAATACCTGGTTTACTCATGAATTTTAACTGATTAACCAAATCCCCATGGGTGTCCACTGAAATTTATCTGCCTTGATTGTCCACTGAAGTTGATTGATGGAGCCTGATTTCTAAATTATTTTAGAAATTATTATTATTTAAAAATTATTTTAGTTATGGAACTACTCTTCATGATTTGATAAAAAAAGTTTCCAATCCCCCCCCTGAATTTTTTTTCTGGATATGGTCCTGTATATGATTGTCCTGAGTTTGGACAATTGACATGGTAGGACTCCATTTTACATGCTATGAATCTGGATTGTGTCACTAAAAAAACCCAACTGTTATAGATGTGACCCTAGGATGCATCTTTCATGAATGGAAGACATTCATTCATGGAAGCCATACTTACCTGGTTTTCTAAAACATCTTTCCCACCTTTATACAAATGCTCACCCCCTTCAGCACAGTTCAACCATGCTCTGTGCAATTTTTTCAGAGGAAGGGAGGGAGATCTACATCTCCCTCGACCAAGATTTTTCCGGGGTTGTTGTATGTCTTTCGGGCTGTGTGGCCATGTTCCAGAAGCATTCTCTCCTGACGTTTCGCCCACATCTATGGCAGGCATCCTCAGAGGTTGTGAGGTATACCTCACAACCTCTGAGGATGCCTGCCATAGATGTGGGCGAAACGTCAGGAGAGAATGCTTCTGGAACATGGCCACACAGCCCGAAAGACATACAACAACCCTGTGATCCCGGCCATGAAAGCCTTCGACAACACAAGATTTTTCCCTTGACTGTATCATGTCACTTTCCCATGCTGTGTTCCTGGTCTACATGGAATTGTCTGAAGACCTCTCTATCAGTTGAGGATTTCTACTTCCTAGTCACTAAAAATTGTACTGTGGGATACAGATAGATATTTTGGTTATCTAAAATTAAAAATTCTTTTTTAAAAAGATAAGCCAAAGTTAAGACTCATAGGATACATCTACACTGTTGAAATAATGCAGTTTGACACTATTTAAAGTGAGTGCAGATAGCATCATAACGCTGGTGATGAAGATGCTGAGAAACAAATCAGTAGAAATACTGCACTAGGTGACTAGACAGAGCTACTCAGTTACAAACACATCTGACTCATTACTATGGAACCTTGATATTTGTAATTTGGTGAGGCACCAGCATTCTGTAGTAGAGAAGGCTAAATACCTTGTGAAGCTACAGATGCCATAATTCTATTATTTCTACAGTGTAGATTCACCCTGGAGTAACCTTAGTAAGTGTTCAAAATTTCAGTAATCTAGAACTTGGGACCAATAAACAAACACACAGATAGATGAATGGACACTCTCCTTTATTATTGCACATGGAAGCGAATGTTCTGAACTGCCCCACAATGTGGTCAGCATTGATATAGAATTAACATTGATATCATAGAATGAGCATAGATTAGCATAAACTAGAGGAAGTCACTGCTTTTACATGACCTTCTAATTTTAGATTTGATGTTCTTTTTCTTTTCCAGTATAGCTTTATGCATTGCACCCAGGAAAGATTCCACAAACCTAAATCCAGTCCTCATGCTAATGGGTATTTGCTAGATAAGATCAAATTTCCTCCCTTTTCTCCTCCATACAGGATCCAGGTGGAGGGGAAATTGCTCCTTTCAGCAGACAGAAGCAGTTCCATCTTCTGAAAAGCCCTGTTGATAGCTGTGATACGTATGTAGTTAATTCCATATGAAATCACTGCATTATTCCTTTGTATTTTCCCTGTTGGGCACCTAAACTGATTTTATCTTCATGTATATCTTTATGGTTCAATCCTTGATTTACCCTGTTCATTAATCAGAACCCATTATTCCACTAATAATCCACTCCCAGAAAATGTTTAGCACTCTGCTGTCTGTGCATTCCTGCCAGCACATGTTCTTCCACCTCTTCGTGGTTCTGGGTTGTTACATTCTCTTGTACGTCTTCTAGATCCACCTTGGCAAGAAGTCCATGGAGCCCAACAACTCCAGGTACCGTGTGCTGGACCAACTGTGACACAATAATTTCTTATTAGAAACAACAAAGGACACATCTATCCATACCTCCAGGATTTGGGATGAGGGTGGTGAGCACACAGGCTCCAGATTTTGGGCAACTACTACTTTTACCATATTTCACCATTGCTTAGATTAGCTAGGGCTGGTGGTAACAGTGATAATTGCTGGCTTTCTGTATTGCAGTTATGGACCCTTAACATATAGTTACAGATTTGTAACTGCACTTTATTCAGTAAGACTATGTTGTCCTATTGTAAGGATGCTGCTGCCTCAGTTGAGTGACAGAGCCCCATGCTGCCCATCATATGAAGTAGCCTTATTTCTGGCAGGGCTCCATTGCTGGGGTGATAGCATCCTAGGATGCTGCGGCGCCAACATGAGGGCCTCCCCATGTTCTATTTGGAATAACTGGGCTACCGTGGGGACAAGCTGCATGACAACACTCCCCTATGTTGGCCAGGAGGGATGCAGGGTGCCGGGATTTCCCTGCTGGCTCGCGTATTCTCCACGGAGGCTGGTGAATCAGCATGGGGAACCTCATCAATGTGATGGGGTCCTAAAACTACATGAAGGCCTCCCTAGACCACCTAAAGAGTCAACAGATGAATGGGCAAAGGAGGTCCATTCAACTCTCAATTCGGGTGGAAAGAACCTGACATTTCTTGTTTCCTACCAAGTGATGCTGTGATAATCAGAAGACTCCTGCACAATACCTCAGCCCTGCTCACTGGATATATAGGGTACAAGAATCCTCCTCCTTACACAAATTAGAATGATCTCTTTTGCCCAATCCAGCTACTGGCACTGGAAGGGCAATCAAAGCAGGAGATATTACTAAGTTACACATACATAATTATATAATGGATGTAAAATATCAGTAATTGTTATAGTGATAGAATATTTTCAACTTCTTTAAGAATTTTTACTATTGATGAAAATACTGTTGCCTAACATAAATGAATTGCCTAACATAAAATATTCTACAAATATTAGTCTATTATAGATTTTTCTATAATTTTATGAAGAAGACTCTTTAACTGTTTATAGGTTATTTAAAAATGATGATGTTTAAGATTAATTCAGGGTTTTTTAATCATGTCAGAAGCGAATCGAGGATACAGTTATAATGTATTTTTAAAAACCGCAAACAAAGTTAAAAACTTGGCATTATGCTAGATTTCCTTTGACCAGAAGCTGTCCACTTACAGTGCCTCTGGTGTCACTGTAAGAAGGTCTTCCATTGTGCATGTGCATTGTCCATTGTGCAGCCCCCATTGTGCACCCCCTGAATTGTGCCACATGAGCAATTCAGGGGGTGCTGTGGTTTTGAACTTTGAATTTGTTTTAATGGTTTTTCAACTGGGAATTTTTAAACATTGTTTATATTTAATCCTGTTTTAATGTTCATGTATTTGTATATTTTAAATGGTTAGGCTGATGCTTTTATGTTAAGCCACTTCGAGTCCCCTTTGGGGGAGATAAAGCTGAGTATAAATAATAATAATAATAATAATAATAATAATAATAATAATAATAATAATAATAATAATAATAATAATGCCTTGAAATACAATATGACAAAAATGATATAAAATTTTAGGAAGAAAGAAGGTACAAATGCTTTTGCACCTACTTATTTTCCCTGACCTCCACCTGTTCTTTACATGTAGTCATGATAGGGAGAATAAAAGCTTTCTCAGTGAGAGAGGCTTTTAATTGCTTTAAGTTCTATTGTTATTTTATTTTTATTTTTTGTATAATGCTGTAACCCTTGTAAATTTTTGAGGCCTGGAATAGGAAAAAGGTGGAGATGATGATGATGATGTGGTAGTTTGTATTGTAGAAGTGAGAGTGTTTAATTTGATACGTCAGTCCACGGTTTCAAGACTATAGATTTCATATTACAATGCAGCTGACTATGTTCGTAAAGTGGAAGGTTGGGAAAAGCTAATTTAGTGGAACCAAAGCAGAAGTGTTGTTGTTGACAACTAATATGACTACAAAAGTAGTCATATTAGCTGGATTATTCTGGAAGTTGGAGTTGAAATGAATAAGACTGCAATCTCCACATAGAATAAGACACATGTGAACAAGGAAAATATATTTAAAGGGTATAATAATGAGGAGGAGTAGCTAACTGTCTGGAATTAGCCCTTTTTGTAGGAAGACCAATAAATGATACAGGATAGCAAAGTATCTTGAAAGCCATCCTTAAGTTCTACTAAATGGCTAAAAGATTGGCCTCATCCTGCATGCAGTTAGATGAACCAAAATTCACTAAAATAAATGAGTAAGCATGCCCAGATCTCCATAGGAAGAGGGTGAAAAGTTTGGGCATTAATATTCAACTGTCATGCTTTGGTTCTGTCCTTGCAGTCTATAGCAAGATTTATAACCCTGGGACATTTGCTACCTCTAAAACCTCCTTTGCTTAACCTGGCTTACTTACAGTAATCACTTGAGCTGTTAATTTTATTTCCTTTCAGCTGCCTAGCATGTAGGCACTGGAGAGAGGTGCTGACTGATGGATAGATCTAAAGAAGTACCCATTAACAATGGCCAGGCAGTTGTACTCTACTAGACATTAAGTCTAGTCGTGTCCCACTCTGGGGGTTGGTGCTCATCTCCATTTCTAAGCCAAAGAGCTGGCGTTGTCCGTAGACACCTCCAAGGTCATGTGGTCAGCATGATTGCAAACGTTTTCCTTTTATTGTTTCACCTTACCTTCCCTCATTGTGGTTTCACATGCTGGGCCACGGGCACCCTTCTGGCACTCACAAATGCACTTGGTCCCAACCATCATGGCTTCAGCATTGTTATGGCATGGGCCACAGCGGCAGGCATTGAAGTCAACTAAATATTGATCCAATGCCTTTTTCAGGTTCTTCCTTTTGATTTCCATGTTGGGAAGTTGGGTTCTACGCAGTATTTCATGTATAGGTTCTAGCTGTGAAAGGGAAATGAGATTAATGGGTCATTATTGTTACTTTTACACAAACCGATAGACTAGCTAAACATAAAATATAATGTGCATATTATTTATTTATTTATTACATGCATTTATACCCCGCCCTTCTCCCCAAGGGGACTCAGAGTGGCTTACATTCTGCCACGAGGGCCAGCAACAAATATGCTATAAAACAAAACAATTAAAACATGATAAAAACATGATAAAAACGTGATAAAAAGTATATAAAAATTAAAACGCTGCAAGGCAGCGATATTGCACCATCCTCGGTCATTCACTACTGCTACAATTACAGATTTGCGACCCGATTACATCAGCCAGTGAGCTTATTCGCTGAATGCCTGGGCGTAGAGCCAAGTTTTTAGTTTTCTTCTAAATCCCAGGAGGGAAGGGGTTTGCCGGATATCGCTGGGGAGGGAGTTCCACAGCCGGGGAGCCACCACCGAGAAGGCCCTGTCCCTCGTCCCCAACAGCTGCGCCTGCGAGGCAGGTGGGATCGAGAGCAGGGCCTCCCCAGAAGATCTTAAGGTTCTAACGGGCTCATAGAAGGAGATATTAGTTAGAGCATTGGACTAGAACTCTGAACCAGGGTCCAAATTCCCACTCAGCCATGGACACAAAATAGATAACCTTGGGGAAGTTGTTCTCTTGGCAAAAGCAAATGCTCTTTGAACAAATATTGCGGGAGGAAAAAACCCAAAACCCTTATGATACATTCACCGTAAAATTGTTATAAGTCAGAAATGGCTTGAAGGCATAAAAGAGTAACAACAACAACAACAACAACAACAACAACAACAACAACCTGACATAACAGAACAGCCAGTGGCAGAACCATACCAGGTCATGCCAGGTTGTCACAGAGCATATTCAAATTATTATTAGTATCATCATCATCCAAATCTCAGAAATGAGGAAAAATGGATATATGCATACTTTAAATGCTTTTGCCCCAAGATTCCTCACTGTCATTCTGAAGACTGGAGAAGAGCATCCAGGTCCTAAGATTAGAAAACGGGTGCCGAAGCCTAGCACTAATACACATAGCTTGGACAGAGTACCAATTGCAATTAGAACTTCAGTTCTTAAACAGTGGCATGGGAACTATTTTTATAGCTGTGTAAGGCAGAAGTGGCTGATGGGTGATCTGAAGACCTTTCCTGACATACATCAGTTCAACTGACATTGCTAGGTGTATAATGCAATGTGATATCATCACAACCATGAGGACACAGCTCTCCTTTGTATCCAAGGCAGTGCAGACATCAGCCAGGCTCAAAAAATGGTTCCAATTATTACACTGGAATTCATGTTAATGATAAAAACAGCAGGAGAAGTTGAACTGGAGCAAGTAAAGATGCAGTTGCTATCCATGCATTAGCCTAATGCATGAATCTAAAGTCCTAGCCAAATATCTTCTTGGTCATAGGTGTCAAACTCAAGGCTCTTGGGTCAAATGTGGCACATCATGCTATTTTATGTGACACTTCAGATGCTAGACTACAATTTCTGTATTCCTCATCATTACACTAGAGCTGATGGGAATTGTGATGCAATAACATCAGGAAGGTTGCCTTTTGTTATGTTTTGTCAGGACAGTGGGATTTTAATGAAGATTCAAGGCTTTCAATGTTTCATGTTGAAATGTCCTTTAACCTTTTATCAACCTCAGAACCATAAGTGCTGCTGGGTTGCAATTCCCATTATCCTCAATCTGCATAGCAGATAATAAAAAGTGATTAGAGTTGTCATTCAATAGGGACCCAAATTGGATAAAAACTAAAGAGCCCCAACTACTATGTAAAAAGAATACATAGTTGGCCCTCTGTATCCATGGCTTCTCATTCCCTAGATTCAATGGATTTTTGCAGGCAACCATAAAGCTGATGTTGCTTTCAATAAAAATGAGCATGACACCCCTGTTCTAGGATGCTGAGAAGTAGGTGTTGACAACAGGCATGGAAAACTCTGTGGAGAGCTATGCATCCTGTCTGGCAAAGTGAGTGCAGATGACATCAAAACATTGGTTGTGAAAATGCTGAAAAACAAGCTTGGAGCCTATGTTTGTCTTGTCTTTGTTCTATGTTAAAAGGCATTGAATGTTTGCCTATATGTGTAATGTGATCCACACTGAATCCCCTTCGGGGTGAGAAGGGCGGAATATAAATGCTGTAAATAATAATAAAATAATAGATGCTGCACTGTTCAGTTCCACTCTTGTCAGTAAGGATGGACAATTTTTAGGCATGTATTAGTTTTTACATTAATACTGCTGCAAATGACACTTGGTGAATCTCTTGGCAAGATCAAGATTCTCCTGTGTGCAAAAAAGGCATTTCTGAACCTTTAATGGACTACTTCTGGCATGTCTTTTTGAAGATATTCAGCCATGAAAATGAACTTTTATACTGCAAGAAGCTTCTTAGGCAAGAAAATGAGTCGTCTCATACGAACTACTGGCATATTGCACAGAACAGTCTGTTTACCATGGTTTTGTTTCCTGTAATTCACAAGGACATTAGCAATTGCCACATAAAAGTTCCCACATGGCCTTGAACATTGAGGTTTTGAAACAATATTAGCACAAGACACTTTAGCAAACAACCATGTGTCAAGATAAGAGGATATTCAAGTGGACATAAGTAATTATTGGGTGCTTGAATCCACTCCAAAACTATAAGCACTAGAAGAGCTTCTGAAGCAGCCATTTAAAGGTTATAGACTCGGCCACAAGCAAGCAATAGTGGGTTTGACCCAGAATTAGTGGAGATTTGTGTGGAAAACACCCAGGAACTGCTGAGAGTCATTTCTCATTATCACAGATTAAAAATAAGTCCCCTTCCTCACACCCCACTATATATGCACATACACTTCCTCAAACAAGCTGCTGTTTTCCATCAGTGCTGCTTATCACATAGGCATATTTCTGCCTCCAGCTGATATTTCTTCCCATCAGCTGCCAAGTCAGAAATCTGATTTACTTTCAGTTAAATGGGAACCAAAAAAGCTTCCTTCCTTCTCAGAAAGGCTGTGTTAGAAGATTTCCTCCTTTTTTCCTGACAGTGACACAGAACTTCAAGGATGGGAAGGCCTTCAGACTGTAAAGAGCACCCTGCTATGAGCCACATCCCCAAACAATCTCTTTTGTAAAAAAAAACCAGCAGCATACTTACAGAAGAGGCAAGAAACATAGAGGTACTAACAGGGCAATACCTGAGAATCACTGTCTCTTGCTGCCTTTCAACCCTGTGCTTCTCTCCCTCCACCCATTTGTGGAGTACTATCCACGAATATGAAATTTATGGAGATCTATTATATTGCATAGTACTAATTCAAGTAATTCAAGTTCGTTGGTTGCTGACTAAAGTGCAGTAGCCTTTAAGTATGAATGGGGATTGGAGGTGCAGTGGCGGCTGAATTATTTTTTTATTTATTTGCCCCATTTATATCCCGCCTTTCTAACCCCAAAGGGGACTCAAGGCGGCTTACACATGGCACAATTCGATGCCCCAAAACACATATAAAAGCAAAGCTTAAAATATTAAATATTTAAAAATTTAAAACATAAAAATTTAAACATTACAACAGTTAAAAATCACACCAACCAAAAAATCGTGGTCTAAAACCATTCTGAGGTCATTATACATTTTAGACATCCATTCTTGCACTGTGCAGCTATCCAAAAGCTTGATCCCAGAGCCAGGTCTTTACTTTCCTTCAGAAGACCAAAAGGGAGGGGGCTGAATGGAGCCAAGGTGCTTGCTTCATAATGTTGCAAATCCCCATAGGATAGGAGAGGCAATTATATCCTTAGTTTCACTAAAGACTGACAGATTCCATGAGCTGATCAACTTCTAAGTGTCAACCCAAGAACAAGAAAGTTGCATGGAGCAGCTGTGGCCACAGATTTATGCCTTACGGGACATCAGGACCATTTCAGTCAAAACATCTCACCTATAAAGCATTACCATCAAACAGGGATGGGCAACTACAAAAGAATGGAGATAGTTCCCCTCCTGCCACATATTAATTCTAGGATTCAGCTGAAATGTGACCAGTAGTTCAGCTGAGGATAAGGTGGGAAGAAGGGACACATGGATCCAAAAGTGGCATATTTTGTCAACCTATGTTTACCCCATGTATGCTTCATTATAAACTTGATTCATGTATGTTTTGTTATAGACTTGAGAAGGCTTGATACATCTTTGTCTTGCCCTTCTCTAGTCACCCACCATTTCGTTGGAGGAAGAGTGGATGCTCTTATATGGCAGGCTAGAGCCCCCCACTGGATGTTAGTTTTAAAATCCAAGAGTCCTAGAGCAATATCAACCTTAATCCCAAACATGTATTAAACGACATATCTATTTAACCAATAATGGTAGAGCTGATTGCTAACAGAGGTACTCTCAGTATTGCTGGCTCAGAGGATCTTATATGCCTAACTTCTGGTTAGGAGAGCCTCTCTTCTGAACTGGTTCAAAAAGGTGCCAGATAGTAGAGAAAGGGGTTTTGGTCCTTGGGGGTGAAAATGATGCTAAATTGAGGGAGGGTTGCATGGCAGTCTAACCTTTTGCATTTCCTCTCCTAGAATTTCACAGCCAGCAGGACTACTTCTAAGGACTGTTGGAAAGAAAGAAACTGCCATACTGAAAAGTGGGTTGTGGTGGGTTGTGCCAGGACATGCATCATAGCTATGTGCTAGAAAGTCATCTCCCAATAAAGGATCTTAAGGCTCTCAAAAATATATTTTACAAGTTTTGGCACCAATAATACTTCACATCTTTTCTATCCTGGAGCTAACATGGCATAGTAGTTTGAGTGGTGAACTATGATTCTGCAGAGTAAAGCTTGAATGCTGGCTAGGCTGTGAAACTTACAGGGTGACCTTGTGCAAATCACACTCTCTGAACTTCAGAGGAAGGCAATGGCAAATCTCTTCTGAATAAATCTTACGAAGAAAACTCCATGTAGGAAATAACATGAAGGCAGATAACAGCAGCGACAATAACAACATATCAGTTGTTGTGCATTTTACAGGCTGTATGGTCTTGTTCTAGAAGCATTCTCTCCTGATTTCACCCACATCTATGGCAGGCATCCTCAGTGCCTTCGACAATAACAACATATATCTGTTGTTTCATTTTTGCATCTTCTCCCTGTTTATATAGGTTGTTCTGTATTGGTGGTCTTTAATAATACAACTACTTCCTTTCAAAAGGACAACCTCCAAAACTTTTTTTCGACAAGCCCATTGCTATGATGTGATGAATTCAAAACTCAGTGTTAGAGTTAGACTCTGAATCGTTTCTTTTTTGCTTTGAAGTCATTGCTTTTAAAAAAAACAACTATTCTTTCATTGTGAAATGGAGAGAAGGTCAGCAGATCAGTGGCCCATTACATTTAATCCTGTTCTAAGATGAAATCACAATACAAATATAAAATGATCTGGTCTAGTACACTTTCAATCCTTTAGAGATGTGGACTTTCTACAACTGAAAGAAACGGCTTACCTCAAAATCAATAACAGAGGGATTAAGTTTTAATGACCTCCCCCAGTAACGGTATGCATTAGCACTGGAGCCTTCCATGATCCTGCCAATTGATGCTGTGTCTCCACCTCGAACCCGGGAAATAATATCCTCTATGACTGATTCGGCACTTTTTTTGTCTGGGAAGTTGGACAATGGAATAGATTAGTGTTCACTTCTAAGAATTCATTAGTTCTGTCAAAATCTGTTCATCAAGGTGAC
Organism: Anolis carolinensis; assembly: GCF_035594765.1. NCBI lineage: Eukaryota > Metazoa > Chordata > Lepidosauria > Squamata > Anolidae > Anolis > Anolis carolinensis. Next base: position 173,907,679 of record NC_085844.1, read on the forward strand.
TCTGGGGAGAGCACTTGCCAGAAACAGCTATTCTAAGAATATTGCCTCACTGAGACTAATACTAGAAAGCCAGCACAGGAAGTTTTAATGCTGCCTTTGTGCTTATGGGTCTAGTTAAGAAGATGAGAGCAACAACAAAAACAACAACAACAACAATGTATTGTTGGAGGCTTTCATAGTGGGAAGCTTTGGGATCACAGCCCATAAACCACACAACAACAATAATAATGCTATCACACGCATAGCTCTTGCATCTCAAGGTGTAAAACTGCATTAGAAACCCATGCAGCATCCACTTCACAACTTAAACTTTAAATACTATATGATGTTGATGATGATATGCATAAAAATTACATACACAAATAGGAAACCAGTGAAAGCTGAGCTCAGAGGCTGACCTATAAACCAACATCTCTCTCTCTTCCTCTCTCAAATGTTGTTGAGTGAAATGCACATTTAATCATACCGTATTTACAATGGTACATTTTAAAATAGATAAGATGTGAGTTAATCTGACAAGGAGTAGGCCCAATCATTATTAATTATTTCATTTCACCAAAGAATATATACAAAGCTAACTTATTCTCAATTACAACTATACAAGGCAGTAAACCAAATATGTACATATGTAACATACATGTCTCTTTCCTTTGTTCTCCATTTCTTTGTTTTTACTCTCATTTTCAGCTTTATTAATACAACTAGCTGCCACATGTTGAATATCCAGTCATTACATCCTTTTGCATTAGGACTAAAATAATTAAACTGGAACCCACTGGTATAGCATCCTTAATATGTAATCCCCATCAGAAGATCCAGACAACAGAGTCCAGTGACTTCTGCAACAGTCTCTTCTCAGCTCTGATTAGTTTTGTAGAGCTGAGCAGCTTGAGCTCCTCCAGAAGTTCTAGCATTCCAACTCCTATCAGACCAATTCCGAACTGGTGAAGGGATGAGGTGTGTTGCAATTCAGCAATATCTAGAGGGCTTTGAATTGACCCTCCCCACATGTTAGCAAGACAGATATCTGTACATTGTGACTTAGTGGGTACATTCAAGTAATGCTGTGCTAATTCCACCCTTTCTTTCCCTTTTAATATGAGCCTCAGATATTTGATCAGTAGGCAATGCAATTAGTAGCAGAAGCAGATTAACTCTTGTTTATAGACTACTTCTGCTATAAATTCACCAGGCCTTCATGGGCAAACCCCTATCTTGCAGCCTCAGCTTGCCATTGCCAATGTGGATATGATATTTATCTTCCTGGCTTTCCAAAGAATATTTACTGCTGTGCAAATGTGCCTGTTCACAGCAGCCACAAATATGTGTACATAGTCATGGAAACAAACAACAACAACAACAACAACACAGGCAATTGTTTCTATTGGTTATTGGATATGAATGAGATTCTTAATCTACTATCTTGGGTCCCTGTTTCCCCTAATGTCAAAGATCTAACCTAGCAACTTACAAAGTTAGGTATTTGACAACATCAGGGTATGTCCGAGGAAGCTTGGCTCTGACTAACATAATTGCTAGGTGAATAGAAACAATGACTGATTTGGCCTTACGTCCTGCCCATTTCATGGAATGTCTTCTCCCATAGGGTGGAATTCAAATACAGTCTGGAATGTCAATAAACAAACAGATCTTGTAGCCCCTTAGAGACTGGGAAGATGAAGCTTATGTTCTCTCAATCTATAAGGGGCTACAAGATCCCTTTGTGTACTGATCATCTCCAGTGTAAGCACATACACACCAACCTCACTAACTCTGGAATTTAGGATTTTCCAATGGAGTTGTGTGCTTGATTTCAAGTTATGGGAACCGGAGTCCTTTCTGCTGAATCCCCAATACCGTGGAACTCTCTTCTTAGATGCTCATATCACTTTTTCCCTGCTAGCTGCTCTTAGGTAAATTTAATTTTCAGTCATTCCTTGAAAATTGAGCAATGTTGTGCTGCTTTTACTCCATTATTCTTCTTCTCATTCTCATTCTTATGTTGTATACAGTTTTCTCATTTTTGTTGCTGCTGTTTTTTAGAGTTCTCTCTTTTGCTGCATGTTTTTAATGTTACTGTACTTGTGTTTTTAATCTTATAACTTACTACTGTGTTTTTCCCTTTGCAGAGAGGTCAGTAGCAAAATATTATAGGATAAAATTCTTCTATTCAGCATCCCAGTATTCTATTCCTTTCTATCTCCCCTGCCTCAACCTTTTTCTCTGCTCTTTTCCCCTGAACCAGGATTCAACTGTTTATGCCTACTGATCATAGTCTTTGGGCTGTTTCCTTTCTTCTTCCCCTATCCATTTCATTCCACTCCTCTCTCTATTTAGGCATTGTTTTAATTGTACAGCGAACACTGTGTTGCTTGTTCCAGTGATTTTAAATATTTGATTTCACTATCGATATCTTTAGCCAGTTGCCATTGTCCCCGGGAAATGTTTTAGAAGTGTTTCTCAGCATGAACTAATAAATAACCTATCTAGATAATAAGATAGTTATTGCTACCTGTTTTTAATATACCACCCTCCTACTTCTTATTTGAACCTGCTCTGTTCCATTTGCCCATTCACTTTTATTAGCAGGATTCCTTCATTCCTGGCCAGTCAATTTTCTATGCCATTAATTTGTAGGAACATTTTGAGGGTATCCTCACAACTTCAAGGCTTTGTACAAAAGATTTATTTTTTTAAAAAAACGGATGAGAAAACCCTTAGAGTAACGCTGAGGCAAACTGGGACAGATTATTGCAAAGAGCAATACATTTCAGCAACTTTAAAAACTATTTGTTAGTCACTGCTTACGGGTGTCGAGTGACACACAGGCAGTTCCCAAGTCACAAACATCTGACCTACAAATGACTCATAGTTAAGAAAGGAGGTGAGATAACAGGAATTTGAGATAAATCAACGCCTCAGAGGGGAAATTTACTCCTGAAAAAGTTATCACCGGGAAAAAGCATCTTAACTGAAGCTTTCTCATCAATCCTTGTTTCCATAACAATGGAAAATTTTTCAAAATCCAATTGTTACAGGGACAGAAAGTGAGGTGAAATCTTCTGAACAGGGGCACAGACCACAAAACACATCCCCTATGCTATTTGAAGTTTGCCTGTATATGTGTGTGTGTGTGTGGAATTACACTTAAAAATGTACCTGTTCCAACTTACATACAAAGTCAGCTTAAGAACAAACCTGCAGAACCAATCTTGTTCGTAACTTGGTGACTGCCTGTACTTCATTGTTAATGTGTTGCTTTTTATTGTGAACACAATTAATGTATTTCTCTGGATAATAGGTTACTCCTTGATTTAATTACTATCGTGACAAACTAGTGCGAAATGCTGGGAGCTACAATAGAACAATATCTAGATCAGAGCTTCCTAAACTTTTGCACTCATTTCCTCTTTTGGCCCATGACCTCGGGTGTAAGTAAAGGTAAAGATTTTCCCCTGACATTAAGTCTAGTCATGTCCGCCTCTGGGGGTTGGTGCTCATCTTTATTTCTAAGCCGAAGAGCCGGCATTGTCAATAGACACCTCCAAGATCATGTGGCCGGCATGACTGCATGGAGCACAGTTACCTTCCAACTGGAGTGGTACCTATTAATCCACTCACATTTGCATGTTTTTGAACTGCTAGTTGGCAGAAGCTGGGGCTAACAGCAGGAGCTCACCTCACTACCTGGATTCGAACTGCAGACCTTTCAGTCAGCAACTTCAGCAGCTCAGTGGTTTAACCCATTACACCACCAGGGGCTCCCCCAGGTATAGAATACATATAAAAATCAAACATTTGCTGACAACGAAACAAGATTTTCAAGGTTTTTTAAACAGGCTGTTTTTTTAAAAATGAAGTACAGCTGAAGCATCTTTTGCAGAATCCACTGTAAACACTACAAAAAAGATCTGTGTAAGTATCTAAAACAGCCATTAAGGATTTCATGTTGTGACTCAGCCACAGCATAGCCAGAGTGAGGATGAAGAAGGGGATTCTGGGTTTCAGACACAAGAGCCAGATGATGGGATGCAGGATGAATTTCAGGATGATGGCTTGGGAATGGGAATGATACAGGCTGATTCAGAGGCTCAAGAAATGCAGCTTGAGCAGAATGAACTATTGACCCAGCCGGCCATAGATAACAGCCAGGAGGACATTCCCATGGGAATTAATGAGCAAGAGATGTCTCGAGCCCCGGTGTTTCCAGCCCCGGTTCAGGTGCAAGATAATGAGGACCTTGAAGGGGTGCCATCATTATCTAGGGCGGACTGGTTGTTATGGAAGGGATTACAGCCTCGTAGGAGTGTAAGATTGGCGGGGAAGAGATAGACCTCGGAAGGAAAGAGAAATGCATTTTTGAGTTGTTTTTAAAAGTGTGTGTTTTGAGATAGATTTTTGTCAAAGCAAATTCTTGTTTCATCTGAGTGGATGTTCCTGCTTCATGCTTAAGAGAAGTTTCCTGTTCCTGGATCTTTGTAACCTTTGGGCCTTTGTTCTTTGGGATCTATCGTCTGCTGTTTTGGCTTCTGGATTATTGGATTTCTATGGCTTATGGACTAATGGATTTTTATGGCTTATGAACTATTGGATTCCTATTGACTCTTTTATTATAATCTTGAAAACCTTACAACTGCCTGCTTTGATTTATATTTGCTTTTGCTCAATAAAACTACAAAAGAATTCCTTCTGTGTGTGACTGAGTGTCTATAGCAAGGTGAAACTATTCTGAGGTGCGACACTTCATCAGACAGGCTGGAGGGAAGTGGGGGAAAGCATTGGGAAGACAGTGGAAACCGTCTTACTCCGTTTTCTCCTGGAAAGGACCATTTTCAGGGTTGGCTAGCCATCCCACGACCTTTCCCTTTCTTCTTCCCACTTCATCCTGCTTTCTGGAATCAGGAGTCAGATAACAGAATCTTCTCTCTTTTGTAGCATGCTGGCAAGATGGATTCCCACATCATCCACTGGAAGTAGTTGTGCATCACGGGGTGGTCTCAGTGGGACTCCCTTTTGTCAGTGTGCAAAATTGAGAGACAATGGGGGAAAACACCCATGTGATGAGGTGACATTCAGAAAATGTTTACTGTTTAAAAAGCAGTGATATAGAGAACTGCATATTTCTTATACTGGAATTGTGGAATTCCATTCCCAATACATTGCATTTATATTGCTTAGAATGACAAACAAACACTGTTACTTAAATTTTCTGAAAGGGAGGATTATGATCAGAATGGCAGAAATTATTAATGGGGACAAATAAACAAACTAGGAGAAACTGCAGCAGTTTGCTTTTGTCTGTGACAAGAAGGAAGGACAAAATGATGGCCCTCCTTTCTTCTCCTCCTTTCTGATTTCATGGAGGAAAACTTCTTTCACACTTTGAATTCAGATAGCAGCACTGACATAAGTAGGGACAAAAGGGGTGTGTGGGAAAATGAGAAATGAGAAAAATTTAAAGGCAAATGAAAAAATGGAATGACAGTGTATTAATCAAGTCTGTCCTTGCCAAAGTGGGACAGTTGGAGGATATACAATGGTATGAGAATGCATTACAGTAGTCTGGAATTGTCTATATGTTTTTACCTTCGGTTCGGCTTCCATCCTTATTACAGAATTCAGATGACAACTTGGCACCCACATCAACATTTTCCACTGGAGTAAATGTCAAACCTATTGATAGTCCAAAACATTGGTTCACTATGTTGCTATTCATTTCTGTGGAGAGAAAACAGATTTATATTTAAGTATCATACAGAACACGAAATCCAGAAACTCCCAGCCAACATTTATTTATTTATTTACAACATTTTTACCCCACCTTTCTCACCCGAGGGGACTCAAGACTACTGATAATGTTGGATGAGACATTTGGGGAGCTATGACCCCTCAAATGATTTTTCACCATTGATATGACTATTCAGGTATTCAGGCATGCATACAAACCATACCTAGATAATGTGCCATTCCAACTGAACTACTGTCCATGGACCTCATCACATTGATGAGCCTCAGCATTGTGATTCAACAGCCTGCAAGGCAAATCAGAGGGGGCAGCAGGGCAATCCCAGGGCCTCGTGCCCTGCCTTGCCTGCAGCGATGCTTCTCCATCACACACAGGGAAGTGTCACTATGCAGTTTTCCCCACACTGGCCTCGTTGTTGCTTATGGAAGACAAGAAGCCCCTGTGTTCTGGGCACAGCATCGTAGGACGCTCGCGACAGAGTTGTTCTACAAAGCCCCACCAGAAATTACCATGAATGGGGCTTTGTAGATCAGCTGTGCTGCAGGCGTCCTACCATCAAAACAACTTGTGCTTGGCTGAAAACTTCTTTCTAATTCACAGTGGAAAACGTCCTGATATATATCCTTAGAAATATAACTCTTTACATGGATAAATTGATATTAATTTACTCCTCACTGACAATCCATTGATAAATCTAATAGTATTCAATTGCTTGTACTTAACTGTCCCATGAATGTTAACACCACAATTGAGTGAAATTTATTTACTGTAAGCAAAGGAAATGACTGCTTTCTTTCACATAAAATTGAAGTTGAACTATAGATTGATTAACTGATATATGACTGTGCCTGTTAAATAATTCTTTTTCAACAAGGGCTTCTCAATAGAATTTGCCACAAGCAGGTTTCAGGTGGCTCAATATTTGAACAATGGCACATGATGGAAGCAGAAAAATGGTAACTACACAAAATATTGGTGATCTGAAAAAGGAGCCATCAAGATTACTTATCATCTGATGTAATTCTAAGGAGTTAAATATGGACCAAATATGCATTTGTGATCCCATTTTTTCAAAAATTAATCATCACTTGTGTTTATCAAAATGCCTCCAAACAAAGGACATATACAGGGATGTATGTACAATATAAATCTCTGTGATCATTGCTCAACCTTATTGTACACACATACATGCAGAAACAATGGAGAACTCATGACCAAGTCTTCCAGTGACATTAAGTCATCTGTTTGAATTGCTCAATGCCCTAGAAATACCTTTGCTCTTTGGGTTATCTTTTGTCTATAGATAGGAAGGAAGTATGGTGAGCCCAAAACTTTGCCAGAGAAGCCTAATGGTAGAATTCCCCTAGAAACAGCTTCTGAGAGTGATTCCTTGGATTCAGATAAATTTAGTTATATCATACTTTGCTCCCTTTATTTGAAAAGCAGTTGACAATTACTTAGCTTCTCTCTGCTTCATTCTTTAATATACATATTGGATTGGAAACTGCATTGAAACTGCAGCCAGGCATTCAGCTGATTAAGCCTGCTTCCATGAGAAACTTTAGGGAGTCATGCATCTGGACACAGAGATTGACTTTCGGTTCTGTTTCCCCAGAGAAGTGTTCTTTGGTGGGAAAACGAGACCCTATTTAGGTTCTTTGCCCTGTAGGAATCTTGCGGAGTCAATTCGTCAGCTACTGGAGTAGGTTGTGTGTGGACAGCGCTACTCCCGCTTCCAAGCCTTCGTTCCCGCTTCCAAGCCTTCGTTCCTGTTTCCAGCCTTGTTTTGCTCCACGGACCTTGCCTTGCTTCCTACGACTCAGCCTTGCTTTCCAGGACCTTGCCAAGTATTTACCACGGATTTTGTCCCTGTTCCTCGTTCCTTGTTGCCTTGTATCAAGCCTTGTGTTTCAAGAATCAAGTTTACTTCCTAGCCTTGCATCAAGTTCCTTGGACTAAGAACCTTGTCATCTCCCCTCACTTTGCTTGGCAAAGTGAGTGTTTCGGTTATTGGATTACAACTTTGGACCTTAATATTTTATATTGGACATTGTTTTCCTGGACTATAATTGACCTTTCCTGAAAGGTCTTCTTCTGAACTATATTCTACACTTATTTTTATTGACTTTACATATTTCCTTAATAAAGATATTAGATAGATTCTGGCCTCTGTGTATGGTTATTGGTGCTCTGCAGCCTGGGTCGTGACACAGACACGGCTTCACAGCACCAAGTTCCAAACCCCAAGCCCTTCGACCTTCACCAGGACTCTTTAAAAAATGAGGTAGAGGTATTTTCTAGATGTTAAATAAAGGTTTTATTGGTGACTTAGAACCATATAGTCTCTTAGGTCTTTTTTTCCATGGCTCCAATCACACAACCACACAGCAAGGCTTCTAGGCCGCGTTGGAAATGGCATCCCCACGCTCAACCCCAGTTAGTTCTTTCTTCTCCTCCTTTTCTTCCCTAGCTGCCACTGTTATCCCTTAAGGTCCTTTTCGGCACACCGAGGTTTTGTGTAGGCAGCTCTACAAGTCGAGGTGATTGGGGAGTGGGGAGCGGTGGGTGTCGGTGGAAAATGAAAGTTTTAAAAACCTCACCACAGAGCTCTGCTGGAATCCTCCAACCTACTCGGTGCCATGTTTCAAAGTTTTTCTTTCCTCATACTTTGCTTCACCCATCAGTTAACTGAAAAACTTGGAAGGTTACTTGGAACAAGAATGACCAATATGAGAAGAAGCTAACCATGCCAAAACATTAGCAATATGCTGCTGTGTTAGCCAGTGCAGTGTTCTATCAGTAGGTCCGCTGTGGATTCCTGGATTCTCACATATTTGGCACAATAACTTTTACTACACATGCAAAGGGATCTTGTAGTACATTAGAGACTAACTGAGAGGACAAAATTGGGAACATAGGCTTTCCTATTTATCAGGCTTATCTACACATAGCACATAATTGGAGCCAATCTGGAGTATGAATACTCTGGACTGTCCCCACTCATACCCATCTTACAGCTGCAGCACAGCAGTCCAAGGAGTCTTGCAAGGCCAAAACTGGCTTGGTCTGCTGGATCATTACCCTATTTTACAAGCCACTCCCCTCCTCTCTGGTCATGTAGCCAACTTTGCTGATACTAGCAAAGGTTCTCCAGCAATGGCTAGCAACTCTGGGCCATCTACTGCAGTTATGGAGATGGGGCAACACAGACGTTTGCAGAAGTGGGAGAAGGGGATGGAGTTGCCAGTCTGTGTGGCAGCTGACTGCTTCAGACTGGAGCCATTTTGTGCTGTCCCCACCCTGAAGTGTGGGGCTGCTCTGGAATGAACTCTGGAGCATCCCCTACCTTTGCTTAATGTGCGGTTGAACCAACTTTAATTAGTTAACCCTGTGTTAAGGACTGCTCATTGTCCTCCAAAAGCAAACAACAACTTAGGAACAGTGGCAGTTGTTATACCAGTGGTAACCAGAGCTCAGAAAATATTTTCTGAATTTAAACTCCTGAAATCTTCTCACCACATTTTCCATGCTGGCTGAGGTGCTCTGGTAGTGCAAAATCAGTGATACTTTCAAGCTCTGGCTTTATTAATCTTTGTTTAACATTTTCTATTGTGAAGTAAGTTGAATTATAATTATTTCCAGGCATCTTAGCATAGGAGTGTAGATCCTATGCCCAGTAGATATTACTGACTGCCCATGCATATCTCAGCAGCCATGCCCCTTATCTGATTTTGTAGTATTTTATTAGACTATCCATGCTGGATATCAGTTGCATCCATCATCAGAATTCTTAGAAGAAAAAACAAATAAATTCATAATTTTGGTGAAAACATTTGCTTTCAGATGCTGGCAGTAGTGAAGCAAATAGCTGACATTCATTGAGACCCAAATTGGCTTCTCCTTCCTCGACATAGCACTTAACCATAGCACTGGCTTGATAAATGTGTCCTCTTTTTATGGTCTGTGCTGTGGATGAAAATTATGCAAGTATCCTACATAAAAATGAAAATTATCTCTCTTCAGGGACACATTTTTGTCTGTTTAAGAACTTCAGCTTCTTCCCTCCTTCTACCAGGGCTGCCTTTGTTGCTATAAATCACATAATTTCTGAAATATGGTAAGCAAAGTATAAAGTAAAAATGATGGCTGTGTCTCTGTATTGCTAATTCATTCTTCCTCTTCACTTGGCAGTTTGCTTCCTGAATCCTTTTTTAGGTAAGATTGTCCCTTTATCATTCAGATTCTGCATCCAGTAAAATATCCTCCCATAAAGATTAAAGAAAAATATATTAATAGCCTGATCTTGCAGTCACTAATCAGGGTTGGAAGCTGGGATTTTAGCCTAGTTTTAAAAAATGTAACCATCTGTTTTCATGGCCACAACAACTCAAAAGACTTGCTGCTACAATCTCCATGTTGCACAAATACAACATATTTTATGTGTGCTTGGAAGGAAGAGTAGATAGGAGGAAGACATTTCCAGCCTTTCTGTATGAATCAAATAGACTCAGATAGGTAAAGTAAAGGTAAAGGTTTCCCCTGACGTTGAGTCCAGTCGTGTCTGACTCTGGGGGTTGGTGCTCTTCTCCATTTCTAAGCCGAAGAGCCGCCGTTGTCCATAGACACCTCCAAGGTCATGTGGCTGGCATGACTGCATGGAGCGCCGTTACCTTCCCGCTGGAGCGGTACTTACTGATCCAGAATAAAGGGGGAAGTCATGCTCCCCCTCTATTCTGCCTTGGTCAGACCACACCTGGAATACTGTGTCCAATTTTGGGCATCGCAGTTGAAGGGAGATGTTGACAAGCTGGAAAGCGTCCAGAGGAGGGCGACTAAAATGATTAAGGGTCTGGAGAACAAGCCCTATGAGGAGCAGCTTAAAGAGCTGGGCATGTTTAGCCTGCAAAAGAGAAGGCTGAGAGGAGACATGATAGCCATGTACAAATATGTGAGGGGAAGTCACAGGGAGGAGGGAGCAAGCTTGTTTTCTGCTGCCCTGCAGACTAGGACACATGAACAATGGCTTCAAGCTACAGGAAAGGAGATTCCGTCTGAACATCAGGAAGAACTTCCTCACTGTGAGGGCTGTTCGGCAGTGGAACTCTCTCCCCCAGACTGTGGTGGAGGCTCCTTCTTTGGAGGCTTTTAAGCAGAGGCTGGATGACCATCTGTCGGGGGTGCTTTGAATGCGATTTCCTGCTTATTGGCGGGGGGTTGGACTGGATGGCCCATGAGGTCTCTTCCAACTCTACTATTCTATGATTCTATGATTCTATTATTCTACTCACATTTGCATGTTTTCGAACTGCTAGGTTGGCAGAAGTGGAGCTAACAGCGGGCGCTCGCTCCGCTTCCCCGGTTTTGAACCTGGGACCTTTCGGTCTGCAAATTCAGCAGCTCAGCACTTTAACACACTTTGCCACCAGGGACTCCAATGCACAATTAAATCAGAATATATTCTTTGGTATACCTTGATACATCAATTATATGTGCCTCAAGTTCAGTGCCATTTGACTCAGTTTGTAGTCTAATAAGACAATTCTCTATCAAGTTTTGGAACTTACGTTCCTACAAGAAACGGCTCTCAGGAAGATTTATAAAGCAGAGAATAGCAACCTTGATACTTCCAACCAGTGATCAGGTCATAAACAATGCTGGTAATGATAAGTTTTACTAAGGGCTCTTGTCTGAATAGGAGATACAGAAAGTCTAGATATGAGAACAACCTTTTACAATCCAAGCCAAGAAACCTGATAACAAGAATGATTTAGATTTAGATTTCCAAGCTTTAAATTCTGAGAAGCTACTATATTTGCAGAAAATGCATGATTTCTTGAAGATTAAAAATGCATAATTAGCTATGTTTTCAATATCACAGAGAGTCCATAGTTGCTAACAGTTGCATGGGGGCTGCATACATCTGGCTATGCAAACTTCATATAGGAAGTTTTTTTTTCTATGAAACCAAGCAGCTAACCCATCTGACTTTATAAATTTGATAGGTGGTTTCATGTTTTTGGTATAAAAATACCAATTGTAAAGGAAGAATTCTAATTTGATTCATCAGAAAAACGATTCCTTCAAGATCTGAATACCAATCCCCTTTAATATGATATTTTCCTTTGAGTTGGCTGCAGAAGCAGTGCCCCACTGATAACGCAATATCAGGAGTTGTCTGATCTTTCCATCTTCTCTACATTCTGATGCACTCATTATGAGGCCAGGAGAAAATCTCTGGCAGTTTTTGGGTCATGTATTTTTCCAAGGCTACTTACGTTTGATTGCAAAATCATACTGTAACTAAGGAATTATATATGTCCTTATCCATAAAAGGGAAATTACACACCATAATAATCTTTAGGTCATGATATAGTGCAATATATAAATAATTTTAAATGAAGCAAGAATACAAACATGCATGCAGACATGAATGTGAAATCTGTCTAGCTACCTTGCACTAGCTTTAGTAGAATTAGGTTTTTATATTTTGATTTTGCTATACAGTAGGATGTCTTTATCCACAGAGAATAAGTTTCTGAATTTACCATAGATATATAAATTAAAGATACCAAACCCAATTAAAATGAATACTGGAAAATCCCATAGAATGGTCCGAGGTGGTGGTGGTGGGGATATAGGTCCTCCAGGGCAATTCTATGGTAGCTTCCACAAAATTGCATGGAGGGCATAAAAATGGAAGTAAATGAAACCATTTGTCAGATGCAAGTAAATGAAAACCATGTGTGCTGGCCCTGTAGGTATGGAGGTTATACTATATGTGTGTAACCCATTCATGCTCAAATGGGAACAGTGTGGATTTATTAAAAGTAATGCAGTTTAGCTCAATCACTTCTTCATTTGCAAGCAGATCCCAATTATGCTTGCCACTACTGGTATATGCAACAGCTTGGCTCCTCTAGATTCTGGTTGCAGTACTCACTTGTGTCAAATAATCCATGTACATTGATCAATTCAAACAATGATTCCAACACAATGCATCAAGCAGCCATCAGTTTCTTTGGTTGTATAGACATAAAAACTATTACTAATCATGTGGAATATAAACCATACTGAGCTACCTTAATTTAAGCTGAATATAGTGTTTATTTAAATCTTGGTTAAAAGCCCAGCAGCCAAAACTGATTAACAGTGTAATCCTATACTTGTCAATCTAGAGATAGGGTTCATTAAATTATTCATTCTCATGAAGAGAACAAATAATTTAATCAACATTCTCCCTGCTGCAGAAATGTCTTCAAAACCGTGCAGTTCTTTTTTAAAAAAATTTTTATTTATATTTCATAGAATAACAATAAAAGTGGGGGAACATTTTGGTTATAGGAAAGTAGGAAATTGGGAAGGAGGATAGAAGGGAAGGGGAAGGAAGAACCCGAAAAGAAAGAAAAAAAAAAAAAAAGAGAAGACACACACACACATCTAGTTTGACTTCCATCCATATCTAAACCAGATTGTCTCTCAGGGGAGGTTTCTACCCCTGTAATAGTTTCCTTCCATTTCTGCATCTGCTTCTCTATAGTAAAGCTTTTCAAGTCCCGCGACCTATTCGTATTGTCAGCTTGTCTTTACATGTTTCGTAGTTACGGATATTATCCATCCGTATCTTATAATTAAAGTCTCAGTCTTTCTCACTATATACATGTTATCATTCTTCTTTGTTGTATATAAGTTAAGACTGGTTTCCAGTCCGTACTTCTCCTGGGTACTCCTTGATGTTTTGTTATTATATATGTTAGCCTATCCATATTTTTAATTTCCATTAGTTTAAGTAGCCATTGATCATCCTCCGGTATTTCCTCCTGTTTCCAGTACTTTGCATATATGATCCTTGCTGCCGTGGTCATGTAATTAATTAACAATTCCTCATTTTCTGTTAGCTTCAGTTCCGTAATTCCTAAGAGGAAGAATTCTGGTTTGAATTGGTGGTTAATTTTTAGAATCTTTTGCATATTTTCGTGGACAATTTTCCAATATTTTTTCGCCTTGTCACACGTCCACCACATGTGAAAGAATGTTCCTTCATGTTGCTTGCATTTCCAACAGGCGGTATTCATGTCTTTGTAGTAGTATCCTAGTTTCTGTGGCGTTATATACCATCTATAAAACATTTTGATCAAATTTTCTTTCAAATCGTATGAATACATTTGCTTCATTTTGCGATTCCACATAATTTCCCATTGCTCCATTCTAATTGTTCTTCCAAGATTTACCGCCCATTTTGTCATACATTCCTTGACTGTTTCTTCCTCAATAGCCCATTCCAGTAACTGTCTATAGAGTTTTGTTATCACTTTTTTTTCCGAAGTCATTATTCTATCCCAGAATGTTTCTTTGTCCATAAAACCTTGTTTTCTATCTTTATTGAAAAATTCCTTTAATTGTCTATGCTGGAACCATGAGATATTTGTAAATTTTGCATTTATATCCTCTTGAGTTCTCATTTCTGGTTGTCCTCCCACCTGTACTATTATATCTTTGTAAAGGGGCCATTTCTCCGTACCTAATAGTCTCCTTTGGCATGCTTCGAGTGGCGAAATCCATAAAGGAGTCTTTGGATATATTCTTGCTTTATATTTATTCCAGATTTTTATTGCCGCTGATCTTATAAAGTGATTGCAAAAATTTTTTTCTAATTTTATTTTATCATACCACAAGTATGCATGCCACCCTGTACGTAGGTCATGGCCTTCTAAATTTATTATCGATTCTCTTTTTAGGGTAGTCCAATCCTTTACATATAAAAGGGCACAAGCTTCGTAATACAGTCTTAGGTCCGGCATACCCAGTCCCCCTCTCTTCGTTTCATCTATTAAATTTGTATGTTTTATTCTGGGTCTTTTCCCTTGCCTAAACCGTGCAGTTCTCAAGACATTCTCACAAAGACTTTTTCCCTGCCCCTTGCCTATAGTGACCGATGGGAAAGGGAAGGTGATAGCCCAACAAGGGTGACTGCCACCACCTTTGTGCTTCTGACATAAATGATGGTGGCAATTCCCTATTGGATCTCCTTCAAACTCTGTCCCCTGCAGCTATTGTAGAGGTCAATGGGTTAGAGAGCCTCCAGGCAAGGAAGATCTCTACCACTACCATCTATGGTCTTCTTACAAAAGCAGCAGCAATTGTTCAGTTGTCCTGTGCAATTGGTCTGTTGCAATCCTACATTTAGGCATGTCCCTGTTGTGCTGTCAGGTGGGTAGAGGACTGGTAAGCAATGAGGGGAACCACCAGATGTGTTCTATTAGCTGTCATACGCAATGCAGGCCTCCTCCCAGGCCTCCTATAGGTCCTCTCAGAGTTCCAGAAGATGCCATTTCCATTGTGTATGTATTTTGGATCTTAGCCAGTAAAGAACCCTTTCACTCAATCTCCTTCTGCATCCCATAATCTGCTTGGTGGGTAGGGGGTGGGATCTGAACTGAGAAAGTAGGGATCCTCACCACTCCCTTTGACAAACCAGAGGAAAATCATAAAGGGGCTTCAGGAGGATTTTCCTCATTGGGCTTTTTCAAAACAAAAAGAGTCCCTATCTATCATTGATGTAACACGTTAATTGACTGAGAAAAAAATAATCAAGATGATTTGCTGCACCACTATTGAAGTGGAGCCCCCGGTGGTGCAATCAGTTAAACCCTTGTGCCGGCAGGACTACTGTCCAAAACGTCTGCAGTTCGAATCCGAGGAATGGGGTGAGCTCCCGTCTGTCAGCTATAGCTCCCCATGTGGGGACGTGAGAGAAGCCTCCCACATGATGGTAAAACATCAAACATCCAGGCATCCCCGGGCAACATTCTTGCAGACGGCCAATTCTCTCACACTAGAAGTGACTTGCAGTTTCTCAAGACACTCCTGACATTAAAAAAGCCACTATTGAAATGACAACTGACAGCTTGACGAAGCCTTTATCGAGTGAATGCTTTGAGAATCTGCAAGTCAAAATAGCATTTCAGAGGGTCCATGCATGGTTCAGAAAGAGGGGTCAATGATTACATATTGTGTCTGCCTATAGTCACCAACTCCTAATGTACAGTTTTACAGTCTTCCTGTTTCCTTGCAGACATTCACTGTCTTCCTAAATCACTCTAACCTCCAACCATTATTTTATCTCTTTTTCCCTGTCACAAGTCTCTGTGCCTAATTATGCACTAGTATTTGTAAGTAAATCTGCTTCAAAGAAGACTAAACCTGTTTCTATCTGTGCTATGCCCTGGGTCTGGTTGTTATTCAGTATCTTGCCAAATTGATTATGCAGCTGAAGAGATCCACAACTATTGACCTCATCAGATGGCCGCCAGAGGTGCTCCTCTTCATAGAGAAGAGTGGGTTACCCAGTGCCCCACATCTCTTGGTTCCAGCCGAGGGTAATCTGATGGGGGGAGGGAAGCATGAGTGCGCACTGAGAGTGCAGCTCTCCCCCCCCCCCAAGGATTCTACAGCAACATGGGAGACGTCCCGTGTTGCCCTGGCAGCGGCATGCACCTCTACCCTCCTTTACCCATGGAGCCACGCCGGCATCATCTGATAATGCAGCTTCAAAATTTAGTTTAACTGCATTGAACTGCACTATGTGGCAGTGCAGACTCATATAACCCAGTTCAATGCAGTTAAATTGCATTCTGAAACTGCATTATATGGCAGTATAGATTTCCTATCACCAGCTTTAATCCTCAGCATTTTATATTTCATGATCTGTAAGGTATTGTTTTGTTTTCAGACTGTGAGACATTTTATAAATGTACGTTCATATACTAAGTCTGGAGAGAAAGTGAACAAATATAGAAGTTTGGATGAAAACTAGATGCATGCATGAATGAACACAAAAATGACCTGTGAGCTAGCTTCTCTAAAATGTGAGCTACTTGTCTGAGCCCAGATGATAGCTCTGATATGTCACTATTTCAGGTGGGATATCCTAGAATGATTACACAAGCAGAACTTTTGGAGAACAATTTGGGACTAATAACTTTTGCACGGAGGCACAGATATTTCTAGCAGAATGGAAGGCTTTGATAAAAAAAAGAATAGCAGTCTGGTTAGAATAGAATAAATGTAGTTATAGTACTACATTTCCTATTCCTGACTGGAAGGTTTTATTCTTGAATTATCCAGACTCTGCTGTTCAAAGCAAGCAATTGCAGGGGTTTATGTTACATAAATATGATTCACAAGCATAACAGTGCTGTCCTGCATGTCTTCATTTGACTTTCCACTCTGAGCAAAATGGCAGATGCAATGCCAGATATAAAGCACATTTTGTTAACATGTTCAGTATGTCTGTGTTTAGCTAGGTCTACCTGAGGGATGCTGTCTTATATACTTTGAATTTTGTCAAGTTTTCAAGGCTCTGGTTTTATCTGTTGGAGAATAAATGTTAAAGGTTATCACTGTGTTATTGCTGTAACTATAAGAAAACATGTATATTAGCTCCAGGAAAGTCATCTGGGAATTAGAGCTCATTACCCCTTAGAATGCAAAGAACAAGTATATTGAATAGTGATTTCAGGTTTCCAGCTCATTACAACAGATTGCAACCTTTTGCTGGTCAATATGCTTGATGTGTATTTATGGGCTTTACTGGAGAATTAGATTTTAATGCCCCCATAGGTAGAGTAAATGAAATATGCATACCTGCTTTTTCCATTTTGTCTTTGTTAATCACAAGGATGTATTCAAAGACACCTCCCATGGTTCCTGATGTCATGAAATGGGTGCCATACGTATTAATAAAGTCGGCATACATTCCGTAGTTGTACTGATCTGGAAGCTCCATCAGAACCTGAAGAATGTCTTCATCTAGAAATATATTGTCTCGTCTCATCTTGAAACGGGCTGTTTGTACTTTGGTAAGAGCTCGCAGAAATCCCAAATTCTGCAGACAAAAGGAAACCTGCTTTTTGTTCCATTGTGACAAAGCAAATTTGTGTATTTCTGAGCAATCCAGGTTACTGCATCAGGATGCACTTAGAACAGCATACTGGATTGAAATGTCAGCCAAACCTGACCACCACCACATCATCCTTTGTGACCATTCACTAGGCTTCACAGCTATGATTTCATGCTACTTTAGGACATTTCCTTTAGAGTGGCCTCATGGAAAAGAAGACAGAGCCACCCCACTTTTTAAAAAAGGTCACAGGGCCAATGAACATATGGGAACTGGGTTGGAAAACAGACAAATGTGGCATCAATAACCTGAAGTCTGTCCATCCTAGAAACCTAGATGAGAAACCTACCTTGGTGTAGATTATCAGAATTTGTACACAGTAGACAAATGGTCGTCACCCCCTCCCCCAAAAAAGTGCCTATCATTAACAAATTATTCATAGGTTCAACAAAAACCTCAAAGTAAAAGTGCATCACTATCAAACTCACATTTTTATATATTTCTGTTTCCACAGTATTTAAACCATTATAGAAATGCAAGCTTCTTATAGCAATACACTTTAGTTTGCATTAATGTAAGCATTTTTTACCATAAATGCACATGTACACACACACCACTTTCCCCAAAGACAACTGCTGTTGCTGAACAATTACTTATGTCTCCTCATCTTATTCTCCCTCCTCAAAACACTTATATCTAATGTAACTATGAAAGAGGATGGGCTGGTATGGCACTCATTGTTTTGCATAATAATTTAATTTCATTTCCACCATGATCCTACTGTTTGCTTCAATGTAATACAGAAAACAAACAGAATTTCTAATCACCACAAATGTGCAATTACATGAACTAATTAAAATATTATTATTATTATTATTATTATTATTATTATTATTATTATTATTGAATCTACGGGGGAATATGGGAATGTGAAATAGAACCAGTTCCATTATGGAGCGAACTGAGTGTTCAACAAAAAGAAGAATATGAATGGAGGACAGCATCTTTTTTCATTACCTTTGAGGCATAGTCTGTAGTATTTCTGAGGGTTCCCTTTCCACGGGATAAGCGAAATCCTAGTTCCAAATTAAGAGGCATGTCTGCAGGACCTACACCAACAGTAAAACCAGCATTCCAAGAAGTGTCCCGTTTTATTGCACTTAGTAAGTCCTTGGCATTATCAAAATACTCTGTAGAAAAACCAGAATCAGCGTGTGCCTGAAATAAAAGGAGAGTAAATTACAATGAGCATTTCACATGTGTTGGCATTAGAGACACAGGACACTCTCCTCCAGCAAAAGTGAGGAAAAAACAGAAATGAAAAACTGTGTTTATTTTTATCTTGAGATAACACCACTCTAGGAATCTCTACATTTTCCAGAATGGTTCTATGCTGAACTTCTAATGGAGTATGGCACTAGCGATTATTAGAGAGGTGTTTTCTCTAAGTCCTTCAGGTCAACTTCCAGTGGACCACTGGTACAAAACACACCCAGGTCACCCACCTTTGTACCAATGAAAGTAACAAAAATAATTACAATTGCACTAAAAAGGGAGTCAAACTATTCCTCTTCGTATTATAGCTGTAATATAATTTATTTGAGGCCTAGTTGTTATAAAATGAATTTAATTACAAGTAATGTATTCTTTGTTAGAAATCATTTCCAGGTTCTGAGTTGACCATATATTAAAAGGGTACAACCGACACATACAAATGTCAACCCTAGCACCATTTGAGAGCCAGAGACCCTACAGTCAAGATTTCGGAGACCTCGAAGCCTGAAAATCCATAGATGTCTGAAATAGTACCAGTATAATTTGTTCTGGAAGTTTGCTCCATCAGTGGACGATTCTTCAAGAACTCTATAGTTCATGCATTAATACCAGCAATATGCCAAGCTTATAATCTTGGATAGACCAAAAAGTGTTAAAGGCAATAAAATCTTCTTTCAAGGCATCTCAGTTTAGAGTTGGGAAAGGTCAGCCCATAAGAAAGCACAACCTATGGGCTTTTCCAGAGGGCCTTCGACGACTAATTTTTGGGGGTTGACTTGTCTGTCCATTTAATTTAATTAGAGAGTGTTCTACCATGATTATTGATACCTTGCTGAGTACTTCTGCCACGAAGCTACAGAAGCCCTCTATTTCGGCCTAGAACTGTTTTATCTCCTTGTTTTTAACATGTGATGTATGTATTGATTGCAGGGCCAGCCGGAGATAATTTAAAATATTAAGCGGGGGTGGAGAAAAGCGCCCCCCCCACCGGTGCCGCGCAGGGGGTGGGGAAAAGTGGCCCCCCCACAGGGGCGGGGGAAGCCTGACGGTGCCCCCCGGGGACCTGCGCCCGAGGCGGCCGCCTCACGTGGCCTCTATGGTGGGGCCGGCCCTGATTGATTGTATGACTGCTTTTCATGTTTGATTTTACAATGTGTAATTTGTCACTGTTTTTATTATTGTTGTGAGCCGCCCCGAGTCCCCTCGGGGAGATGGGGCGGGATATAAGAATAAATTTATTATTATTATTATTATTATTATTATTATTATAACATCAAGCCCAAATAACTCCTTAAAACCCCTCTCCAGCATCCTCCATAAATTCCCTTCCCCAAAAGCAACCACAGCTTATAAATACTTACTAGAAATTGATAGAAGTGAACATTGTATGGCTTTCGAAAATATTTCTCATCATCCCCATAGTACAGATTATCACATACAGGATCATACTTCTCTTCTCGCCATTCTCCATTATAGACAGATTCACACTGGCCCCCATAGTATGTAGGATCATACACTATGTCAGCTCCTTCTTGTGTAAGGATATTGTAACTTTAATAAAGAGACACATGAACAGGAATGTAAATAAGGTCAGCTGCTTTTATGAAATATGCAATCAGCTTATTAGCTCTCCCAAAATGATTTTTCTTAGGCAAAATCTGTAAGTCAGCAGAAGTCAACACCTCCAGAGATAAATGCTGTGGAATTAATGGGAAACCTTATTATATGCAAGAGATAGACTTTTTAGTTAGATCAAAATGGGACTATACTGTCTCTATTACCACAAACTGAAATAAATAAAATGCATGCAATCTTTTAAGGTTCATCGAATTCTTTCTCAGGAAGATCAGTAGGAAACACAGTCTTCCGGAGAGAACACAGAATGTGACCATCTTATTTCACTATTTGCTGTTCCCATTCCACCCGCCCCCTGCCCAAAAGATATAATAAGTGGGAATTCTTTCTGGAAATGCTTAAAGGTGGTGATTCATAAGGCTTTATTGATGACAAATCTGCAGTCCTCTACTCACTTAGCTAGGACTAATACTAACTGAATCCAATAGAACTTTTATGTGTGTATATTTATAAATTTCATAGGGTTTTTTAGGCAACAAGAACTCAGTGATTCTGTTACTCTTTTCTGTTGAAATGTAGCCTACATCACATGATATTTTACTGTTTAGGATATCATCATCAACATCATCATCATCTTTTTTTATATATAACCCGCCCTATCTCCCCAGGGGGACTCAGGGCAGTTTCCAACAAAAGTGACGAAATGGTGAACATTCAATGCCAAAAACAAACAACAAATCAAAACAATGGATAAAACAATTTCAATATAAAATTATAAAACTAACAGAAAAAATAACTGAAAATTAAACTTAAATAAACATAACATGACACATCAGACACATTTGCCACATGATAAACTCTTACAAATTAGACTAAAAAGGGCATTAAAAGCAAAGATCATTTACAGCATCCAAAGAGCGGAGGTAGGTGTCCGATATCTAGATGAGGATATATATATACACTAGTCATAGCTTCCAAATTATCTTCAAAGGCAGCCCCACGTAGAGAGCATTGCAGTAATTCAGATGGGATGTAACTAAGGCATGCACTACAATGGCCTTATCTGGTGTCTCAAGGTATGGATGAAGCTGGTGCATAATTTTTAATTATACAAAGGTGCTCCTGGCCACCACTGACAGTCAAGGTGTTTCAAAAAATATGCTGGAAAGTGGAAAATAGTTGTCTTTAGAGCTCTGCTGTTCACATGGACTCTTGACAGGTAATGAAGGTAGAAGGATCTGCAGAGACCCAAAAAGAGCTATATACTGATCCTATGGTATTAGATTTCATCTGGAGAAGCCCCTAAGCATACTAGGAGTAGGAAAAGATAGAAAAGTTAGTTCTGAAAATACAAACTTCTTAGATAAACTGTATCCGGGGTGAAGTTTGTGGTTTCCTTTATCAGTGGGAAACAGAGTAACTAGACAGTATTTATATTGACAAGGCTAGAGATAATTTTAGATGCCGGATTAGGTAAAGAAAGTCAATTGAAGCCAACTTGGGTATTTTTACCTAGAGGATGAAGCAAATAAACCCTTATAAAGTTCTCTTTCCTGGTCAAACAAATCATATATTTCAATGAACTCTAAGTCCTATAAACAGGACACCTTAGGACTGCACCTCAATTTTTTTATTTTCATTTGAACATTTTCCCTGAAAACAAAACTTTTTTGTGTTACTTTAACATAATAACATAATAAAGTTCAATAGAGAACCTTAGGCAGAAAAAAATGAAATGCATAGCTATAGGATGGATGACACTTGGCTTTGAAATGGCACATGTGAAAGGGATCTAGTAGTCTTAGGACCTCTTCACACAGGGCATTTTTGACCCATTTTTCTGCTTTTAATCATGACAAGGATGGGGCCTGACATGTGCCATCACACGATGCACGGCAGGCCCGGCCCACATTCCTCCCAAAATGGAGGAGAAGCACTGAAGGGCGCTGTGGGGAGGAAAGTGTTTGGGTAGCTCCAACAGAGCTACCTGCATTTTCTTCCCCTTTTTACCATGTGATGGCAGAAAGTGTGGCGGAGCAATGTGCATTGCCATGTGTTGCTGCCATTTCTGCCATCTGATGAGGGGAGGAGGGAGGGCATGCACGGCACCATGACATACTGTACTTTATGTCACTACAACTGTGTGTTATTCTCAACATTTCATAACATATTTGTTATACTATTTAAATAATTAGGAGTAATTTGTTAGATATTTTTAGAGGAGTGGGAGAATGTAATATAAGCCTTGTATATAATAATGGTCTTCTTTAAATAAAATAAAAACCCATCCTTTTAAGTCTGACTATAATTAGAAAAATCGGATCATTTTCTTACAATTTTTTTTTGTCCTAAAGAATTTATTATTTGAAACAACCTTAAGACTTTACACTTGAAGAATCTGTGTATTCCCAGAAATGTTTTCAATTTTTTTGTTTTCTTATTTTTGGCCCCAACTCCATAGATAGAAAATCGATATGAAGGAGGGAAAGGTAACTCATCTGTTGTAGTATTCACGGAATTTCCACCATTTGATTAAGAATCTGTAAACGTTGTCCATATTAGCCTGGCACAGTTTGGCAACCAGAAAAGAATGATATTTCTCATGTTAAAGCACAAAAAATCAGGCTATGAGGGAGATATCCGTAACTCACCCTTGTGCTAGTCTTCTAACCCCAGGGATTGGGTCCATGTCATCACATAATGTTTCAGCATCCTCACAATCAGTCTCATCAGACCCATCTCTACAATCTGGTTCTCCATTGCATATAAGATGGCGTTTAATGCAGCGACCTGTGATGAAGGTATTGATCATTTCTTTTGCTATTTATTTCGAGGATCTAATGAGATTAGGTCTAATGAGGTAAGGTGAAAGTTAATAGTGCTTTAAACAAATCCATACTGGTAATTTGAGACAGATTTTCCATGTTGTTGCTCTAGTTGTGCTTTTATCATCTTTAAACAGAGACAGGCATTTATGGAGGTTATTCTAAGAGGAATATCTTGATGACAAAAGTGACTTACTGTGTATAATGTGATACTACTTTTGCTCTTCAGGTGTTGCACACAGGCATTGTATACTAAGTGATGAACCATGTCATTTTCTGCTTCCCTCCTCTGTAACAACCCATCATACGGTTTTAATTGAAGCATCTTAAAGTGCCAGGGAAAAAACAAATAGCACTTTGAACAATATGACTACAGAAGCAGCTTGGAACTTAATGGATTTTGTTCTGCAACTTGTTCACACTACCTGGCAGGAATCTTCACCTGGTCAAACAGTTCATTCAGTTGCCAACCATCTGTCAGCATGCAATAAATATTAACCTCTCAGGGAATGTGTAGAAAAGGTTGGAGCAACACTTCCCTCTCCCCAGGGCCATAGCCAGAACATTTGGGGGGGTGTGTGTGAAAATTTCGGGGGGGGGGGGTTGAACCCCAACCCCACCCCCAACCCCACCCCCACCCCCACTCCCACCCCCACCCCCGCTACAGGCCTGTCAATATTAGCTTGAGATAGTGCTTGTAGTTCTGGAGGGACTCTTAATTTTTTTGCATCTCATAGACTTAGCATGGAGAGTTGGTTAACCAGTTAAAATTCATGAGTAAACCAGGTTTATTTTTTTACCCTGAAATTTGGGGGGGGGGGGTTGAACCCCTAAACACCCCCCCCCCCCGGCTACAGCCCTGCCTCTCCCTATCAAACACGAACAGCATGAACAAACTTGAAGGATCTACCTAAACAGTAGGTTTGCAGGAACAGTTCTTCAGACACTTCTGATGGCACACCCCGATGTCATTTTTCTAAACCAATGTGCATGTGGAGCACACATACACAAAAAGATCCCAGCCTCTTAAAAATGTTAACACCAATAGGAGAGGAAGTATTTGGGTTCTGGTTACATGTCAAATTGTTTTAGGGAACAGTGCCATGTCTCATCAGAATGCCCAGGTCAAGAAACCTTGTGCCTTATCTCTTCAGATACTAGTGGTCTACAAATCCGTAGGATAAATGCAACTGTATTGTTCAAATTGTTTCCACAAAGTTAGTTGCAAGGGTTCTGCCACTGCAGCACAACTGGAAAACCTTTATTTGGGCAACTTTTCAGATCTAAATAATGGATTATGAATATATTATCTGCTTCTTCCTGTCAAGTTCACTTTGTCAACCCTGCCACAATCCATTATAATCCACATGTGTTGCCTTAAAGGCAGTTATTCACCTAAAAGTCGCTGCTTCTATGTTTTGGGGAAACAAAACCCATCAACATAGAAAATGATTCAGCATCATGGATTTCCAAAAAGCGTTTGGAGAAGTTTGCTTCAGTATCATTTCTACAGTAGGAATACTCATCTTTCCACTTAGAAACAGTTTCCCATCTTTTCAGACTGAGTGTGTTAGTGTTCTGATGCAGAAAGTGTCCTTGAAAAAGGGTGAGAAATCTTTACTGGTGACTTCCATTCAAACTCAGATGTAAAAGCACACAATCAATAATGTCCCTGTACTCCCCAAGGGTAACAAAGAGGCTATTTGGTACGAAAGTTTTTCTGTATGCAGGGTCAGCTTATGTGAGTCTGACCCTCATAAACAATGAAATTTATTTGACTTTTTGTTTTTGAAAGTATTATATTGCTTAACAAAAGGAATTTTTCAAGGTGTTGTACAATAAAGCCATAGTCATATGCATATTTTAAAAATATGCACACAATGTGAAATGCCCATTGCTGTTAATAAGTAAAACAGAGCTGTATCTGTTATTTTTTATTACACAAAAGTAACTTTGAGGAACCTGGATCCAGATCGGACTTGTAGTCCATGGAAGAAGACCTTTAATCCTTCTCTGCTGTTGAATGTCACCTCCTACAAACTCATGATCAGGGATTTGGGGAGTTATAATTAACAAACATCTGAAAAGCCAAAGATGGAAACCACTTATCTAATACAAGTATATAGTTTTTATTTTGATGACCTTGAAGAAAAGCCTAAAGCAATTGCAAAGGGGTTATGCGCCCAGATAATACATTAAAACCCCATAAATTGTATAATACATATTCAATGTTTCATTTACCCATGCCCAGGGGAAATTATCTCTAGGAATTTGCTATGTCCTCCAAGCAATTCTATGGAATGCTTCACCCAGAAGTTAACTGAGTTGTTTTGGAGGATATAATAAATTTCTAGAGGATATATTTCTAGGAAACTTCAAGGCCTCCAACACAACTCTATGGTCTTCTGAAATCAGGACTCAGGTAATTTAATGGTGTTCAGTTGTATCTGTGAGCTCATGTAACTGTAGTCCACCTGGAAACAAAGCCCTTACAGATACAGGACTCTTACTATACTCTTTTTCAAAAATCAAATCCAAGGATGGCTATCCTGCTATGTACAATATAGCATCATTGCATTTATTTCTCATGCTGTGGATATTATGTAAATGTGCTCAAATTCCTGATCAAGACATTTTGTAACTTGAAACATAGTCTAAATTGTCTCTTCCCCAGCTCAAATCAATACCTTATGAAGTTATACAGCAGAACATGACTGCCCCTGTACTTCTCCCTTAAATGTTGAAGAGGTATCCCTTCCTTAAGCCTTGACCCCTGTACTTCTCCCTTAAATGTTGAAGAGATATCCCTTCCTTAAGCCTTGAAGAGGTTGCTTTGGACTCTAGTGAGGTCTCCCCATGGCCCATTACCAAACCATAGACATAATTTGCCAAAACATGGAACTGACTCTCCAATAAGGAAACTCACACATGTGAACAAAGTGTGCCCTGGTTCTGAAACTTCTTGAGGACCCCAAGCACTTTAATTTGGAATAGAATGCTGGATTTGCATCCCCCTATTCCTCTCATATTCGTTTTATCCAATTCTTGAGTATCTAAGGAGATGTGTTGTTGAAGGCTTATCTAAGGAGAGGTATTGCAACCTATTTCAGTTTTGTTGCATAAAGTGCTCTTCCTTTGGGTAATGTGCTACTGCAAAAGCTTGATGATATAATGTATCCATGATGGAATCATACTCACCACTGTCTGTACACTTAAAATCAGTTCCACAATTTTGGCTCATAGTACATGTTCTTGTTGGCTCACATGCCACTTTCTCTGAAAGGCTGCCAATGCACATGTCTCCTTCATATTTGGATGGTTGCAGCAAAGTTCTATATCTGTACTAAAACATGCATTTTGGGGGGAAAATATCACAGTGTATCATGAATTATACATCTAAAATGATAAAACTTTGAACTAAAAATTAAGAGGCCACAAAACAAATCTATACAATAATTTAACCTAGTAAGAGGAAATATTAATTATTTAGGCATTGAAATGTAAAACAAATTAAGCCTTTATCAAAACAGTAAAAATTACTTAAAGTACAACTTGAAGCATGCTGTGATGAAATGTTGGGGTTGAAATTTTAGTTAGCAGTTTGAAAACTACAATGAAGGTTAGTCTACAGCAATGGTTCTCATACTGTGCTTCTCCAGGTGTTTTGGACTTCAGCTCCCAGCAATCCCAGCCAGTTTAGCAGCTGTTAGGAAGTTTGGGAACTAAAGTCCAAAACATTTGGAGGAGCAGAGTTTGAGAAACACTGGTCTACAGGACTTTTTCAAGTCCCTCAGAATATGTAAACACCTTAAAACAGTGATTCTCAATCTGTGGGTCCCCAGGTGTTTTGACCTACAGCTCCCAGAAGTCCCAGCCAGTTTACCAGCTGTTAGTATTTCTGGGAGTTGAAGGTTAAAACATCTGGGAACCCACAGGTTGAGAACCACTGCCTTAAAGAGAAAGTAGCTACTTAATAATTGGCCCATTACTGCCTTTATGTATACAGACCTCTTAAAGATACAATGGTCTCCTTCATTCCGTTCAGAGAACTGGGCAAATCTGTCTGTATATTCAGATTGTATGTGTGAAGCTGCCTATAATCCAGCAGAGTTCTCATAATATTCTTAAACTGGAATTATGGTTTGTTCTATGGATAAACCTATAAACCAGAATTC
Organism: Anolis carolinensis; assembly: GCF_035594765.1. Taxonomy (NCBI): domain Eukaryota; kingdom Metazoa; phylum Chordata; class Lepidosauria; order Squamata; family Anolidae; genus Anolis; species Anolis carolinensis. The sequence goes on from NC_085844.1 coordinate 173,935,174, forward strand.
AAGCTGGACTAGAATCCAGTAGATGCCTAATGCATGTAAAAGTGAGTACTGCACTGGTGTAAGTACTGTGGGAGTGTTGTGAAAGGAGTAACCAATACATTCTTGTGCAAGAGACATACAAATGGTACACTTCCAGAATACCATTGGGATCTTGGCCTTGAAGTTTAGGCTCAGAGATTTCAGAGGGTTTAAGAGAGATAACCTATACTTGTTTTCCATTGCTGGCACAATAGTTGGTGCTGATGCATGTGTCTACCCTTGTTGGAGGAAGAAATTAAGAATACCTGAAGTCTAGAGCCTTACTTTTTTGTCTTGACAAGGAAAACATTCAGTCCATTCTGACCATTGGCTGAGCTGACAGTTAATTGGTACAGGTGTTCCAGTTTGCCTTCTCAGCCTAAAAATAATAAAAAATACTTAACACTTCCATATAGTATGCTCTGTATTTCAGTAATGCAGTCAGAAAGATTCATGGTTCGACATGGTATTCAGCAATTTCCTTTGTGTGGAATTGTGGTGCTTTCATTGGAATGCTACTTTCCTCTGATTGGGTAGTTCCATCTCAGAGCAAATTTGAGGAGGAACTTAATCCAGATGTTTCTTGATAAAAATAAGGTTTATTTTTTTAAAAAAATATATTTATTAAATAAATAACCTCTGTGTGAGGTTATTTAGAAACAGCTGCTGAACACACAATGAAGATGTAGAAGGAAGGATAGGAACACAACAAGAAGTCTAGTCCTAGACACATTCAATCAAGCATCTATATAGCCACTACAGCCAAATCCAGACAATATTGAAAACCAGCTGATGCAACGTGTCAAAACCTGTTGCTTTTCTTGTTAATTCAATTGCTCTAGTCCTATGGAGACCACTGGATCTGAACAGGAGAAGTTTCATTAAGCACAGATTTGTAGAAGAAAGGATATGATTGCATGGACATTCTCAATACTTTCTAGATGAGGAGAATGCTGGAACTAGAAACTAAGAGGATGGGCTTAGCTTTCCCCCCTTTTATCATGTTGACTTGGCATGCTTCTTAAATGGCTAAATGGAGCTTATTAGGACTATACTCTGCAATTCTAAGGTACAGTAAGGATCTCTGTAAATGATGGAGTGAAAATATATGGGTCAAGGGTAAGACCTGGCATTCCATAACTTCATGTGAGCATGGTACATGAAACCATTATGTGAATCATGGTGCAGGTATTTGCTTATTTTTGGCCCCATTGTAACGAGCTCAGTGTGGATAAATGCCAGCAGCTATGATGGTGCTAAAGGTTCCATCTACTGGAAAGCCAGCCTTCTTCATATAATTTCATAAAGTAAATTTGAATTTGTCAATTGACACATGACACGACTTCAGGCAATTCAGCACTTTCAAGATTTTATGAAAAGTAGAGCGTGTCAGTTTTCAGATGTTAATGGACAACAACTGTCAGTGTTTATCATCATTGCCTATGCTCCTTGGGGCTAATGAGAGCTTCAATCCCAAAACATTTAGAGGGCCACAGATCCACCAGCCCTGTTTTATTGGTTTCCTAAAATATGGTGAGCTAGAGATTCACAAAATCGGATGAGTAATGGATGTTTGTGTACATCAAAATCTTACTCTGGGAATTTTAAGACTATATTAACTTCAGATAGGATGAATGGAAGTTCAATGACATGATATGCCTCTTTCAAAAGTGGTGAGATATATATATATATATATATATATATATATATATATATATATATACTGAAAGGTTGCTGAAAGAGCATGGACTACAAACAGAGCTAGAAGCTTGATAGTCAAACTGAGAATCTAAATGAAGTTTGTGAACAGTAGTTTGAGTAGAGATTTCCTCAGGGAAAGAAAGTACTTTGTAATATCTATTCAGCCAAGAACACCAGGTCAAGCTGTGCTTTTTTCAATGATTCAACAGTATCGAACACATTTTTGCTGCTCTTCGAGCCTACAGTTACTCATTTCAATTCCACTTTTCAGTTTTTTAGTTTTCATTTTCAACCAAAAATTAAAATTAAAAAATTGCTTCTCATGATTACTAAGCATATTCACTCAGTTATCTTTGGACTTGGAGTGAGAGGAGTTATCCTACAACCCCTCTGTCTTTAAAGTTGCTTTTCTCAGCATATCTCAGGGATCCTCCAAGATTACTGATATTTCTGTTTTGTGCAGATAGTGCCATTTGGTTACCTAAGCTAACACCACTTATCTTTGAACACTGTAAATAGGAATGGAAGTCTAAAATAAATGCTCTTGTTCTACTTTGGAAACTGAATACGCCAACATTTCTACAAAGTTTGCCATGCTCCTCTTCTCCTGGTGATGCAGGGGTTTGACAAATTGTAGCCTGTGTGGCCTCTAGGTTGTCTTTTTGCAGTTTCCCCATTGTCCCCTACCAACCCGCAAGAATAAGTCAATTTCTATTCTACCTCTGTAATTCGTTTCATCGACTTCACTCCTATGCCTCAGAACAAAACCCAAAGTGGAAGGGTTTTTTTTTGTTTTTTTGTTTGTTTGTTTATTTATTTATTTTTTTGTTTTGTTTTTTTGCTTTAGTCAGGGGTCAAGGGAAACAGACAATAATGTTAGCAATTTTCTTCCTACTGGAAGAAAGTTTTCAAAAACTATGCCTCTTTTGAAGAATATTCACAGCTTGAGACATATGCAAAATTCATATGTGATCTTTTGTGTAGAAAACAGCAATATCTGAGTAGGAAACATCGTTTTCTGCACAACACACACTGTAATTGGGGACTAATTATGCATATAATTAAGAGGGGGTGTCCATAGAATGAAGCATTTCAATTTGGCTTGTTAGAATTTACTGACTCTTGAGAAATGCACTCTTGACCTTTTTTCTCAATATTTTTATGTCTTTTCCATCCCTGTGCTCAAGAGAATAGAAGGGATAGATAGCTCTCAGAAGCCAGCAAATGTGATTATGATTGCCCAGGTGACTATATGACAGAAACCTTGTACCTTTAATAGCTAACTGCTCTTGGAAAAGAAACATAAATTTTGAGTCTTCGCTATTGCCCCACCACTTTCTAGCAGCAAGCGCTATATGAGGGTAGGGAGTATAGCAACTTAAATTTGAGTTGAGAGGGGGAGACGATATTATGTTGCTCCACCTGATGAAACTTTATGTTACATCTTCCTATTCTGAAATTCATTTACTGAAAGTACAGGGGCCATGTCTTGTATTGGCCACCTTGGGAGTGTTCTTCTTTTTGTGTGCCTTTGAATCATTTCCAACTTGTGGCAATGCAAAGGCAATGCTATCATGGGTTTTCCTGGGACTGAGAGTGTACAAATCCCCCATGGTCACCCAGTAGGTTTGATAGTCAAATAGGGAGTCTAACCCTGGTCTCTGGAGTTGTAGCCCAATGTTCAAATAACTATACCATGCTAACTCTCATCCACCACAACCACCACTGCTTTAAGAGAAAGCATTTGAATATATTTGTAACTAGCTGTGCCCGGCCATGCGTTGCTGTGGCTAGGACTTAATTTTTCTTTTCTTTTTGTTGTATGAACATAGAGGCGTGGATGAGAGGTTGTGCTGTCAATTTTTGAGGTTGTGGGGCGTTTAGTTGTTTTGTCTGGTGCCGTGATTCCATTACCCTTTTATATATATAAATAGAGATTGCTACACGTGAACAGATTTCTGAGTATCAGCTGTCTATCTGTGGGTCTTTGAGGTCTATACATAAATATGAATTTGGCTGTAACCAATGGCATGGATGGATGGAAGAAAAGATGACTCAGTGGTGTTAGGGAAAAGAGCAGTTAAACAATCTGAAGCAGGGTGGAAAGATGCCAAAAAATCAGAAGGTTATAATCAAATCTAGTTTTTGGCTTCCCTCTCAGCACCCAAGTGCCAAGATAATGGCATTTCTGAGTGCACAAGCATTGCATTACAATAGCAAAATAGAATTAAACAACATTAATTCCCATTTAGAAAATACTTTGGGACATGTAGGTGAAATTAACAACTATGTACACACCTGGCTTTCTGCTTCAAGTAGTGAATTGAATCTCTACCATTAACCCTACCTAAAATCAAAAGTAATTCCTAACAGCAGGCTGTGATGGGATTAATGATCATGGAAGCAATATTGCTTCCCTTTCTACTTGCTCAGTATGACTGGGAAAAACACAAATATAATCATTATTTAAATGAGATGTACATTGATGGCTGTTTACCACAATACCAATGTATTCCTCTCATACAATGCATTTTGCTTAATATGCAGCTACTGGTGGACTTCATTAGAGACTTTTATGTAGAGGTTGAATGAATATCATTCAGGCTTGTTTTCGCTGTGGATTCCTACATTGATAAGAACCTAGATTACCTTCTTGTTCTATAGATCTAAATAGTATCCTAAGGTTTTAAAATAATTTTTATGAAACAACTTTACTTTGGAGATAGAAGACTATGCAGTCACAACTGTGACTATATCATTAAGACAACCGGTGTTTTCATCATTTGGTTTATTGAAGCCAGAGGGAGAGAGGAAAATGTAAAAAGTGTTTATAAAGAGAATACGTTATAACTTTCTAAAAATATGATTTGAAGTGCAGAAGTCTCATCTTTCTCAAAATGATTTTTCCTGACTGTCTAAATTCTGCATTTGGCAATTTAGATGTTGCAAAATGTTTAAGGAGGGATCTCATTTTCATGTGTTGATCTGTTTTTCTTACATTTAAGGGGATTTTAAGATTTAAAGACCTGCTTGATGGGCACCTCAAGGTAGCAGTGTTCTATAGGTCCTTATACCTGACAAGAAGATAGAAAAAGAGAACTTCTGTGAATCTCAGAGCCCTTCCACACAGCCCTATATCCCAGAACATCAAGGCAGAAAATCCCAGATATCTGCTTTGAACTGGGTTATCTGAGTCCACACTCAGATAATGTGAGATTTTCTGTCTTGATATTCTGGAATATAGGACTGTGTGGAAGGGACCTCAGTGAGTTAAATACTTCAGGTGGTAGGGCACTGGGGGTTGAAAATTTGCTGCATCTTGCCCTACTCTAGCATGACCTGGCACTGCTCTCTGCAACTCTTTCAATTTGGCTGCCAGAGGGAAATTCATCTGCAGACATGGCAGTCTGCAGTCTGTTCGGGCACCAGGTACCTGAGCCAAAAGGAGAACACAAAGAAATAGTTGTGACAACAGTGACAGCCTTCACACCTCTGCTAATATCAGCAGCCAGCTGTATTGTATATGGTTGTCTCTTTCCAAAATGAGTGGCTTGGCTGGAGTGGCAGGGATGACTTCGGAAGCTGCTCCTACATCGAATACCAAAGATCCTGACAATCAAAATGCAACTTGAGAAGAAGCCACAAGTCAAAATGCACAGAAATTATTTGGGGAAAGTATCTGGGGAAATATATTTTGAAGGTCATAAATGTTTAGAAACCATGTCTTATTTGTTTACCTATTCATTGGAAAATGTTGCTATAATACCACATTGGCAATTGGAACAGTTTATAGATATGAAAAAAGAAGGCACTGATTGAGATCACAAATACTGCAATAACAACATGTAAAACAACCCAAATTGAACCAAGATATTAAAAAAATCCAGAAAGTTATACTGAGTTGGCAATTAAATCTTGCCTGTTTGAGTGCCTCTCAGAAGTCTTAGCCTGGCATCTAAATGCTGCTAATGAAGCTGCAAGGATGCAGTTCTAAGAAGCACTAAACAGGCTTAGTAAATGTCCCAGGGTTAGGCTGACAAAAAACAGTGCATTTTTAGGCAAACCCTGAAAAAAAAGGCGCATAATTTGACAATAGTGGTGCAATACAATGCCCATGAATGAATGAAAGACAGGAGCAAGTATGCATGTAGGTGTGTGTGTGTGTGTGTGTGTGTGTGAGAGTGAGTGACTTCAATTTGCTTGTGACCCCCATACATTTAGCTGCATTTACTCAGGCAAGGGATACTCAGCGGTTGCTTGCTATTGGCTCGCTCTGAAACAAAAGAATTCCGATACCAGCAGTTCTATATCCTATGCATTTTCTGTTTATTTCTACAGGAACTAAAATTAAAAAGTCCTGAAGGAGACTATAGTTCTGAAGATATATTTTTCTGGAGGATACCCTCTAAAACAGCAGTGATATCTATGTACGTAATAGGTCATATATGTATTAGGCTTTCTTCAGAATATTCCCCAAATCTACAGCCTCTCATTGGTTAGTTGCCACTCCTGGAGTCTCAATTCCCAACTATCCAAAATGTCTTAAACTTGGCAGAGAAATCCAAGGGTCACACTCAGAAATTACTTCTGATCAAGATTTTCAGCCTAGTTTGGGGTGAAAATGTTATAGAGCAGCCTATTCTGGTGTAAAAATTGGCTCCTGCACCTGCCAAGACTGTCTGTAGACACATCAACACTGTAGAATTCATGCAACTTGACACCACCTTAACTGCCAGTATCAATGCTATGGAATCCTATGATTTTTAGTTTGGTAAGGCAGCAATATTCTGTGGTAGAGAAGGCAAAAGACCTAGTAAAACTAAAATTCCCATCGATTACATGGCAGTTAAAGTGGTATCAAACTGCATTGATTCTACAATGTAAATGCATTCTGTGCAAGTGAACATGGCCTCAAGTTGCCTGTCATTTTATAGTGACCCCACAAATTTCATAGGGCTCTCTAAGGCAAAGAAGACCCCAATATGATTTTACCAGATTCTTCCTCTGAAATACAGTCCACAGCACATAGTATTTATTGCAGCCTCCCATCCAAGTACTAACTAGGAACGGCCCCTGTTTAGCTTCCAAAGGAAAATGAATAGAGAAAAATATATATTTTCCCAATGAGAGGCATAACTAAGATTTTTATCCTACATATTCTGTAATAAATCACACCCAGCTGAATAATTTGTTGATGGGAAAAGAGAAAGTGGTCGTCTCAGAATTCCTTGTTATTGTCGCATTTCTCGCCAAGAGCTCTTAGCAAGCTCTGTCATTGTCACTTAACAACTATCAGTGAAGATGGCTGGTTGACAAGCCGAATGAAAACAACAAAGACTCCTGTGGCACCTTAAAGACCAACAAATATATGGTGGCATGAGCTTTCAAAGGCATAGCCCATTCTGTCAGATGACAAACCGACAGTTTTTCTTAAGAGACTGTGCGATTGGGTGGGAGGATGCGAAAACCACTGATAATTAGAAGAGAGATGGATTCATCCAAAGCTGCAGAAGAAAGAGAGCTAAATGAAAGGCTCAAATGCTCAAGAGAGGATTCTGTGAATACACATCAATGTTCACTAGATCAAATCATAATGTCTCTATAGACAAACATCAGAATCCAACAGTCAGAGGCCCCCAAATATTTTTAATCTGTTCCTGGTGGAAGAAAGATGCAGTGTCAATATCCTTCAGCTTTCCAAAAAGTATTCAATAATGTCACCTTCACCTAGATTTTAAATTTGCCTCTTCATTATCCTGCTTTGTTTGATAACTTCATCAAACATCAAAAAAATCAGTTCATTATTTAGTTGCGGCAAGGATTACTAGAATAAGCCTCCATAATTAAATGTATCTTTTCTTCCCTCTGCCGCCTCTCCCTGCCTCATATGCCAATTATTACTGATACTGTGTTTTGATCTTTTCACATTATATTTCCTTTGGACAAGTTTGTAATTAGTAGCTGGTGAAAGGACCAACAGAAGTTTCTTTTAAATTCTTTCTCTCTCGCTCAGTCTTTCTCTTGCTGTGTTAGTGTTAAATATGAGCCAATAAGGTATTGAAAATTAAAGCTGTAAAAAATTAGAAACTGTATCTTATTTTATTGTTACTTTGTTCTCCCTGATTCCATTATCACAGAAATAATAAGGAACATCAGCTCATTGTATGTTTAAACAACTTGGCTAACAGTTAAATATAAAATATAAAAGGTTAGAAGTGATAAATTGATTTTGGGGAAGGTAAAATAGTGCAAGAGAACATTTAATCAAAATAGTATAATTACAAGGCTGCAAAACTGTGTTGAGGTACAGCACTATCATTGTGTTGGGATGGGGCCATTGTATAAATCATTTTCTGCTAGCTGCTTAAAGGTAATAGTACCCATATGCCTCATTCTCAAGTCTGAATTGATGCAGTGAGCAGATAGACAGCAATTTCTATATGTAAGGCGGTATCTTAAATTACATGGAGATAGACTTACCTCTGCGAAGGCAATCCTGTTAGCTTACTGTGTGCTGCAGCTGTATCCTGACATGATAGTAGATAAACTATCAAGACAACCATAGGCAAAAATATCTTATCCAGATGGAACCACATTTTCTTCTAGTGAAAACAAATGCCTTTCGATTTTATGTTGGAAACCCTTTGGGTACCCGTTTTGGAGAGTGTACTTTCCTCCTCCTGGTTTTTTTAAAAAAAGTTTATCATACATTGAGTTGTGAATCATTGACAAAAGAGCCACTCTAGGCTTGGAAGGACATGACCCTTTGGGACAGATTCCCAAATAATGGGCCAATGGGCATCTGCTTTGTTTACATGATAAAGTCAACAAATTGTTATCAGTTTAACAAAGCTGACATTGTCTTTATTTTTAGGCATAAAGGTTTCTTGATAAAAGTATATTTTTTGGTTTAATGAGAAGCTATAGATATGAAATACAAGCTGGAGATTTGGGGGAAAGGCTTTTTTCTGCTTGTTAGACTTGGCTGGCTTCTGCTTTTAATTATACTAAAGGAACATGGAGAATATTTCTTTGGGAAATTATATTATTTGCCCCTCTTCTTTTTCTATATTCACATGTGAGTACTCCATGCTTCAAGATACAGGTAGCTGACAATGTTGGCTAGGAGTAAGAATGGGCATAGAAATATTTATACATGAATGTATCTTCTTTTTGTGGTATAGAAAGTTTAAATAGCTTTGATTTAGACAATGTAAATATGATGTAATATCATGAACTAATAGCACTATAATCCAAAAATTATATTATAGAAGTGATGAGTGGGAAGGAAGCACTACTAAAGCACCAAAGTATCCCTGAGTGATGGTGTCAAAGGTCAGACGCCAACTGAGAACCAAAATATAGTTTATTAAAGTAATAGTCCCAAAAATAGTTCAGTAAATTAACAGACTTGAAACATTTAATCTTCAGTGTTATTTGGCAGTCAAAGCAGGAAAAATGCCAAACACATTAATTGGCATATAATCCAGATTAACCAGAGATATAATCCGGATTTAACATAGAATACTTGAACTCAGCCCAAAAGCTCAAAGCCGGCTTAAAATGCCAAAACAAACAAAGGCAAACAGTTATGAAGCCCCAAAAACTTTCCCAAAACCCAGAAGTACAACAAGAACCCAAACCAGGCTAAAAAGCTCTTTGCTGTGAGCGGCAAAAATAAGCGAAACTGGAAGACGCTGAAGAGTTAGCGGCAAACCGCTGCAGAGACAAACACCGAGCCAGGAGTTAAAGGAGCAGAACATTGTAATGTAGTCAAGCCGGTCCGAAGTTGGGATAAGAAGAATGCGTCAGGGTCAGAAACAAAGCCAATAGTTAGCAACAGTAGACAGCCACAAAGATAAGAACGACGCCAAGCCAAGTTTGGGAGCGAAGAGATAAGCCGAGTGGAGTTCCAGTCCAAGGTCCAAGGGGTGAAGTCGTCACTAGAAGGTCCACGTCATGGAATGGCACCAAGAGCCAAGACAACGGAGGCGAACAGCAGCTAATGCAAAATAGTAATAACAGTGCAGTCCAGGGAAACCCACACAATTCCAGCCCTCCGTTGCAGAATAACCCAGATCAAACTTACATCTGTTGCAAAGTCCCAAGCCAGTCTTCAGAATCATGTACAGGAAACCCAATGGCGCCCAGCAACACCTTGCCACACGCAAAGCATAGTGACCCAACATCCCCAATTTATTTAGGTTTCCTTGGGCATCCAAACCTCTAACGCCCTTGGATCAGGTGTCCCAAACTCCTCATCAGAATCTCAGCTCCAAACAGCCAACGCCCTTGGATCAGGCGTCCCAAACTCCTCATCAGAGTCAAGATCATCCTGCCCACACCCAACTCTATCCACACCTGTGGAACTACCCTTATTCCTACAGGCAGACCATGTGGGATCTGCTTCTGAAGATACCCAAGTCTCTCCAGCATTTACAGCATCCATGGACCCAGATTCCTCCCCAAGATCCTCCGGAGCCCGTGCCCAATCTATGCCAACTTCCTCCATCACCACTGGTTCCTCAGCATCCATTTCCAGCTCAAGATCCCCTCCCAAGTCCCCACATGAATCTTCCTCAGAAGACTCCTCATCAATCTCCCTGATTCTCTTCCTGTATAAATCTTCCAGCGAGCCCTCCTCGCAAGGGTTCTTCCTTCCTCTCCTGATCTCTCCATTATCACTCACAGCCTCAGAAGACAGATGGACATAAAAACCTCCAAATAGAAGAATCTACCACCACTGCAAGCAATCTATTACAATGTTGAAGAATTCTTACCATGTGGAATTTTTTCTTGCTATATAGCAAAGGTATTTTTTCTTATAATTTGAACTAATTTTTTCAGTATAAATTCTTTTAAGAGAAAAAGTTTGCCCCATTGTCTTCAAGTCCCTGAAGACAGCTATCACATCTCAGTTGCCTCCTTTGCAGACTCCAAGCTAAAGATACCCAATTGCCTCAGCTGTTCTTCATAGGATTTACAGATACTCGCCACATTTATTGCTTCCCCTGAATAGATTCCAGTATGCCAAAAGGACAGTGCCTTGTCCTTGGTGTACTATTAAGTTTACTCTAACATGGAAAGTTTAAAGTGCTTGCTGAGAAGATATTATTACAAGCAATGACCTTATCTTCTAACGGTTGGATACTAACTTCCAATTTAGGATGCCTTCCCATAAGGTGCTTTAAAAAGTAAAACTAAAGAACATTTAACATGATCCAACTATATAGTATCACTAAATCACACATTTGCATTTGATATTTCTAAAAAGTGCTTCTGAACACTGAATTCAAGTATCTTAGCAAAGGATTATATGTGTATCATAGTAAGATATAGACTGAGTATCCCTAACCGGAATGTTTCATATTTCAGATTTTTTTTTTTTGAATTCTTGAATACACACACACACACAGATGTTGGAGTTAGAACCCTAGTGTAAACATGAAATTCATTTGTTTCACATGTAACTCATAGACGTTGTCTGAAGGTAATTTAAAATGCAGTATTTTAAAAATAATTTTGGGCATGAAAAAATTGGTATACAAAATCATTGGAAAGGTGTCATTATTTCAATCACCCATGTAGACAATATTGGATGTTGAAGTATTTTGGTTTTCATAATTCCAGATAAGGGACAGTAACCTGAGCTACTTGATAAACATCTATCTGTTTCCACCCAGATAGTGAGAGCCACTGACTGTTCATCAGTACATAACTCTGCCAATTTAGAAATATTTCAGAGTCCCAGTCTTTGTTGATCCATGGTGGTTGAATAGACAATGTCTGTAAGGTATATGTTGCCCCCAGTGGCACTGTGGGTTAAACTGCTGAGCTGCTGAACTTGCTGACCAAAAGGTTGGCGATTTGAATCCAGGGAGCAGGGTAAGCTACTGCTGTTAGCTCCAGCTTCTGCCAATGTAGCAGTTCGCAAACATGCAAATGTGAGTAGATCAGTAGGTACCGCTCTAGCGGGAAGGTAACGGTGCTCCATGCAATCATGCCAGCCACATGACTTTGGAGGTGCCTATGGACAGTGCCGGCTCTTCAGCTTAGAAATGGAGATGAGACCAACCCCCAGAGTCAGACACAAATGTCATGGGAAAACCTTTACCTTTACCTATAAGGTATATATGAAACAAAAACAATATGAAATGGATTGTTTTAACAAGGAAACAGTTGGAGATCTATATCATCCCATTCCAGGATTCCAGGGCTAAATCCTACTAATCAAAGGATTACAGGTTTGAGCTTTAATGGCACATGATTGAAATTAGGTCTAGAATATACTGAAATGCCAGTTTGTTGAAAGTGGATATGGAGGATCATGTCAGAAAAGTACAAAGCGAACTCAGATTCAAACTCAGATTGGGTCTTTTTGGGCCTATGTGAAAGCAATAATAGTTACTATCTGCCCAAAAAGAACAGGTAACCCCCTCACCCCAATATTGCCATGTGTGAAAGCATTGCAAAGTGCTACACTGAATCCTACTGATGAATTCACTTAGGAAAAACAAAGTGTACACAGTTCAGGGCCCTAAAGGAAATGGCAATTCATTTTCCCCCCATTGCTTGTCTCAATAAAATCGTTTCTAGCATCCAAGGCACAGTGAGTTATTGCTTAGCTCATAACGGCTGTCATGTTTGCCTACTCAGTCACTGCATCACTGGATCTAAATCTTTGTTTTTTAAAAGCAATTTGAGAGACAAAAGAAAGAACTTAAAATATAAAATTATCCTTTAACTCTATATGCAGGGTGAACCTAGTCACAGAGAATATTTTGAGTCCAAAGCCCAACTGACCTTCAATATAAATTATATCTGCCTTCCCAGCAGCTAAAGATATTATAAAAGCACCATTTCACTTTTCTACTTCCTGATAGCAGCATTAGAAACATACCATATATGATGAAAGTTATTTGAGGACTTTCTTCTAGAAATAAGGCAGGGCACTGCTTTGTGCAATCGAGCAGATCTGCAATTTCAGAAAGGTAGGTCATTTTAGTGAGTGTTTCGTGGAGGTGCATGAAGGGTTTGGGGCTGAGCAAATTGCATGTGAAATAAAACAGTTCTTCTGTTGCGAGATATTGCATATTGAAAATGATAGCTAGGTCTTACCTCCATATAATAATAAAATTAGAAGCAGAAGTAGTCTGAAATGTACATTGGATCCTCTGCTGTCAGGTTTTCCGGCTGGTGTAATGACCTTCAGCAGAAAGTATGTGTCTGTGTGGTTTGTTGCAAATAAAGGTAAAGAAAGACAATGCATATATGGCCACATTTTTGCTGCTCTGTTAAAACAGCATATCATCAAATGAGGCTCAGGCTGAGACAAATCTTTTATGATGTGACATGGGAAGGGAACAAAAAGGTGGGGAGAAGATATGTAGATTTAGCGGCAGAAGGATAGCATTGTTTCCAAGTGCAAAAGTGATCCTCTCACTGCAACCATTTACTAATGCTATGCAAAAAGCCAAACTATTCATTCAATGGATTAGGCTAAAAAGCCTTGAAGGTTGTAGGAAAAAACAAGGCAGTTGAGTGACCCCCTGCTGTCTCTTCAATTTATCTGGTCCTAAACCTGAGTGTGGCATCCATTCTCTGTCATGCCTAGTTCTTAGTAAAGATAAAGGTTTTCCCCTGACATTAAGTCTAGTCATGTCTGACTCTGGGGGTTGATGCTCATCTCCATTTCTAAGCCGAAGAGCTTAGAAAGGTCATGTGGCTGGTATGATTGCATGGAACACTGTTACCTTCCCACTGGAGCAGTACCTATTGATCTACTCACATTTACATGTTTTCAAAATGCTAGGTTGGAAGAAGCTGGGGCTAACAGCGGGAGCTCTCACCACTCACCCGATTTGAACCACAAACCTTTTGGTCAGCAGGTTCAGCAGCTCAGTGGTTAAATCTGCTGCGCTACTGGGGGCGCCGCCTAGTTCTTACACCAAAGCGAAATACAGGGAGCAGTCAACCCCTATGTTTAAGTAACTCCATTGGCTGCCATTCCTTTTCCGGTCCCAATTCAAGGTGCAGGTGATCACCTACAAAGTGCTGAACGGTTCGAGACCCACCTACCTTCGTGATCGCATTTCCCCCATGAACCTGAGCGATCAAACAACTTGAACTCAGAACAGCACCCAATAACCTATAGTGTCAGCTGTCATAAAAACATGGTCGACTGTAAACAAGAAGGGAAAAGGATAGTGCAAGTTGTCGCTAATGAACAAAGGCATGAGATGAAAGTGATGTGCTGTATCATAACTAAAATTTTGGAGGGCTATCTTGGGGATGGTCTCAGTATAGATGGAGTCAACAACAAGGGAAATACTCCCTAATTTGAAAACAAAGTTAAGGCTATCTCATGTTTGTTAAGGTATATAGCTAAGTTGCAGTGGGATCATCACTGGGTATACAGGTGTGTCTGAGTGTTAAGAGAAAAACACACCCGGTTAATTACAACCACAGGCTAGGTAATCAGGGTTGATTAGTTTGGGCAACTCCCAGAGGAGTATAACTGGGGAGAGTTTTTCTCATAAGTTGGGTTTACTTTGTGTTTGCTCCTGGAAGCCTTGCTGAAAGTTGAGCTTGCTGAACATTTGCTGGAAGCCTTGCTGCTTAGCATAAAACTTCTGACTGGCTGCAGCTCCATTTTATGCTGGCCAGTACAGTATTTTTACATCCAAGGAACACTAGAAGATTTATTTCTATGGACTATGTGTGAGTGTAATACACAAAAGGAATTGTGACTATACTGCTGATCGTGTTTTTGAATTCACTGTTCTGAATACTTAAAAGTAAATTTCTGGTTTTTGCATTCTTCATATTTGTGTTGCATATTTTTGAACTGGCTAAACTGTGCATTGTATTACTGGGTTACACGCACTGAACAATCCACAACAATGTTGACTATTGCGCCACAAAGCCAGGAAACTAGAAGATAACATTGATAGCCTTAATAGAAATGTCTCATGATTTGGAGTTACATTGAGCAATGTCTCTCCTTGTGCTTGTTTACATATCAGTGCTGTCACATATTGTCTAGTCTTTCAGGTCTAAATTTAGATGGGAAGAATGAAGTGCTTGGGATCAACAAACATGTCCCTATCCTTGTTGCCTTTTGAAAATTCTGAGCCTTCCTGTATTGTTGGAGAAAACCTCTTGTGATTCTCCATTTAAAAAAAAAAAAACAACCAGAAATTGCACGTAGAATGAAACAGATTTTCTCTACAGCACAGAGAATAAATTGGCACACTAGCAGACCTCTGAAGGAAAGAGAATGTGTCCAATATAACTTTTTTAGCCAGTGCTACTTTAAGGGGCAGGGGAACTCTCTGCCCTGGACTGGGGTGGAGGCTCCTTCTTCGGAGGCTTTTAATCTGAGGCTGGATGGCCATCTGTCAGGGGTGCTTTGAATGAGATTTTCCTGCTTCTTGCAGGGGTTGGACTGGATGGCCCATGAGGTCTCTTCCAACTCTATGATTCTATGACTCTAATACTTTTTACTGCTTTTCAGAATGTACACAAAGCAACGAAGGCTTGTATTTATTCAACAACCTAACTATAGTTTATTTTTAATTTTCATCAAAATTTGATGTATTTTCTTTTGAGAAAATTGAAGTATAGGATTTAAATCTGTTGGTTTTAGTACTTTTACTCTTGTTGTACCCATGGCAATTTATCAGTGTAGTTTGTTATTGTGCACAATTATAGGCTTTACAAAATAGATCACAAATACTATGTTCCAGGGTGGTAAATCAACAGGTATCAATCAAAAAGCAGTAAAATTGCTTTTAGATTGATATCTGTAATGGCAGGAACATTTTCTGTGCATTATTAGCACTAAAGGCACTCGCTTCAGAGAGTGGCATAGCAGAACCACAGGGTCAAACCGAGGGCTGAACTGATTGGCAGCCTAGAAATCTCTTTTCCATTTTAGATTTCCATTTTTGTGTTTGAATAGACCCCTTTTAAATATTGCTAGGGGGTAAAATAATAGATGCATGTGCAATAAATTTTATTGGCCATGCAAATAATTTATAAGGTGGTTCAATAAGAATTGTCATTACCCACCTCGCCTGTGTTTAACTTGAAGATCAATCCATCATGCAAACATTTTTTTACTTCTTCCTTGCAAATAGCAGAAATACATCAAAGAAACTGAATGGAAGTAAAGCTGGTTTAGCTCTCCCTCTAGTGGAAACTGGAAAACAAGGCCTTTGTCCATATGAAATCTTAAACAGCAAATAATAATAATAAACTTTATTTATACATCTCCACCATCTCCCTGAAGGGACTCGTGGCGGCTTACAAAAGCACTCCAGGGTGAAGCATATAACATAAAACAGTACATAAGTATAAAAACAATAACACAAAATTATAGCAACAATCACTACCAAAGAGATTTTGACTGGCCAGTCCATGCATAAAATACATGAGTGCATTTATGTAGTAAAACAACACAGAGAAAGAAACAAATACATAAAATCAATGAAAATTACCTGTGGGGAGGCAAAACATTTTATCAGTGTGTATTCAAATGTCTGAAATCTGGCTAAAATTGTTGAGATTCTTATACATGTTATTTAAAAACCAGGGGTGGAAAATCTGAAAACACTGGACTGCACAGTAATCACTCGTGCCCCCACTAAGGCCCCCTCCACCATTTCTGAGCTCCTATCTGACTCATTTTGTCCCCAAAATGGAGAATCACATTGCGCTGGCAAAAGCACCTTTACCAATCTTATGAAAGTAGAGGGAGGGAGGGAGGGAGGGAGGGAGGGAGGGAGGGAGGGAGGAAGGAAGGAAGAGTCTTGCAGCAAGGCTGTCTTCCCTGCAAAGAAAACTTCCCTTTCCTCATTTCTAACTACTGCTGCTGCTTCCAAATCTGGACTGGTTTATGCCACTGTTGTTGAACCATGTCTTTGCCTGGCTCTAGGAAGCTGATATCTTGAGTAGAATTTTAAAAAAACATTTCACTGCAAGGGTGGAGGGATAGAGAGATGCTAAAAATCCTCTGCTTACCCCAGTTAACTAGTAGCTGTTAGATATGGCTGCACCAATAATACCCAATGTTCAGTTTCTTTGGTGTGTTTTTTCTGAAACCACCAGCAATAACATGAAGAAAAACAAAACTTGTTTCCAGCACAGAAAATAGACCTATTGTTTTGAGAGAAGTGGAACTGCAATCCGGCAATGCATTGGGTTCCAAATCACACATTGAAGTGACAAATGCTTCTCCATTTGTGGGTTTCATTAACAAAACATTTGAGCCCCACAACAATGCAGGAAAGTGCACAGCCCCCGTTAGCTTTTGCTCCTGGTTCTGCCTGTTTTCCCCTAGTAAAACTGGGAGCCAGCCAAGGGCTTGCCAAATCTCACTTTTAAACTTTCAAAATTCACAAACCTGACTTTATAAACAATTCATTGACAAGAAATAAAGAATGAGTGAACTGTAGTTTCATTGAAGTCCAGGAAATAATACTTTTAGTAGCAGAACTGTGGCTTAAAACAACACACTAACACTGTATTACCAGGAACAGAATGCCTAGTTCACAGTAATAACCTAGCCTTGCCCCACAATGATCAGGCTGTATCTAAAGTATGAGAGGGAATTAAGTTCAACAGATATTTTGTCTTCTCTTCTACCTCCAAGGCCAGGTCAGTGACAGTTGACATGGATTGAGATATTGGCACACCAGAGCATATCCAGAGAAAGAAGATCAGAATGTTCAAGGGTCTGGAAACTAAGGGTACATTTACACTGACAATTCAGGACTGATCCAGTATGCTAGGAAATGGATCAATCCCAAAAATTGTTTCCACGGGGTTTTTTCCAGCTGCCACAGAGGCAGAGTCCCTTAACTCTTTTCCCCTAGTTCTCCATTTCATAGTGGTCTCCTGATTTGGCATGTGCTACTAATCTGTTTCCCATCATTTGCCTGATGTCAGCTGGAGCAATGGGACCAGGGAGGGGGAGAGGAAGGAATCCCTTCCCAGAGGATGTCAGGTCAAGGGGGGGGGGGGGCAGAAAGATCCCATGTCACAGCTCAAAACTGCTGTGACATGGAGTGGGAAGGGGGGGGGGGGAGGAAGGAGACTGATCACCTCTTCACACAGGGAATTTTTGTCCCATTTTACCACTTTGTTTCATGGCAAGGACGGGGCCTGATTTGTGCCATCACATGACGCATGGCAGGTCCCACACATTTTTATCCCAAAGTCAGGGTGAAATGCTGAAAGGCACTTCCTCCACTATTAGGGGGAGGAACGTGTATTTTAGGTAGCTCCAATGGAGCTACCCACAATTTATCTTCTATTTCCCCATGTGATGGCAGAAAGGGCAGTGGGGCAATGTATGTATTGCTGCCCTTTCTGCCATTTGTTTGATGAGGGGAAGAGGAAGGGCATGCATGGTGCAATGAGCCGCCCCGCATGCCTTCCCTTTCACAGGCAATTGTTGGTGCAATGGCACAGCCCAAAAGGGTCCTGTGAAGAGGTCTCCTTCCAGTGAGATAGAACATGGTATAAATAAATTATTATAAGTATGACACAGCAAACAAGATAGATATGCTGGATTTCGTTTCACAAAATCACAAGTCGAACACTTCCCAAGTGTCTAGGACTGTGTGATGTATTTTCGGATGATGTGCACAGATCCCAGTAGGGTGGCCTTTTGCAGCTGGCAGATCGTAATTTTGTCACTATTGTAAATTATTATTATTATTATTATTATTATTATTATTATTATTATTATTATTATTGCCATCATTTGGCTCTGGGCAGCCCAGGGACACGGAATGGCAGTCGGGATAGTTACGGCCAGTTCCCCACTGACTCTAAGCATATGAGTGGGAAAGCACAAATTCTAAAGCAGAATTTGGACTTTCTCTGACATTGGGTAACATGGGGAAAGACCATGATAAGATCCCCTTGCATCGTATTACTGCAGATCAGCCCCGTCTGATGTTTGGCCACCATGGGATGATCTTGATCTACACCGACCTAAGTGGTAAGTAGATGAGGCCTAAGTCATGAAGAAATATAGAAATAGGTATGTTTGACCATGAGAAAAGAAGAGGACATATGAAATCAGTGTTTAGATAATCTGAAAGACTGTTGTAGAGAAGATAAAGAAAAGCCCCAGAAAAGCTAGAAAAAATGGTATGTATTTTGGGGAAGCAATTTGTATTTTATTGTTCTTGTTTATCTATATGTGTTTGTGCGTGTGCATTCTGCTAAGGTCAAGGAGCAACTTCTTAACATGGAAAACTGTTCAACAATCAAATAGATTTCCTTGCGAGGTGTTGAATTCTCCACTAGAGGCTTTGAGAAAAGACTGGTCATCAACCAATGATATTACAGCCCACAGCCTACTATGCAGAGCCAGTACAGACCAGCGGGTTAGATTCAATGATGCCAATGACCATGTCCAGTTCTAGGTTTGTCAGACTCTTTGTAAAACATGAAATAAGTATTTACAATTATGAATATATGTAGCAATCATGGTGAATTATACCAACCTAAGAATAACTCACAAGTGAACATCTAGGCTGTTTGAAACTGACTCTCCTGCAATTATACTGTACAGTATTCCCACAAGTAGCGCCTTTCTGTGAAAAAAGTATTTGCAGAGAAAAATACTGATCTGTTACCTGGCAATAAAAGCCAAGCAATTTCGCTCTGGGGAAATGTCTGTTTCCATAACTTACTTTGTATTTATGCTTTAGGAGACCTAGTTGTACAGTGAGATTTATAACACAGAGCACTATGTATGTGATGAAAGATGATGGCTGTCCCTCCTCAGGCTTACTGCGGGAAAAGAAGAAAAGAATGACATTTAAAAAGATTCTGGCATCAAGGGTCAAAGTAAGGATAGAATGTTGACTTTGGGCTGGTTTACACATTACAGTCATCTTACTGCCAATTTCAATTGCTTCATGTGGGAAATTACAGCACATACTTTGTCGATCATGAAACAGCTCACAACACTGAGTAGGACATTCCCTTCAAGGCCTCACAACCCCACCATCCCAAAAAGACCTGTGGCAGAAGTTGACCACAGAGTCACACTGAAGATCTAGAGATTCCTAAAGAGACTATGTTAATCAAATCTATGAATAATCATATCTGGAAAAATTAAACCTGCAAAAATGTGGAGGGTCAATCATAAAAGTCTATGGCAATGTACAGAGGAACAATTAAAAACTTCGTTAAAAACTAGCTCTGTCAACAGGTCTTCAAATCCAGACCTGAGAGACAGGGATACTTATGTACCACCCATTGGATGTTATCTAGGGGCTTCATCACACGCAAGAAATATTTAAGAAACAGCTACCAACGGAGCACATCACACAATACAAGTTCGTACCGTGGGTTTAAACTATTTTGCCATTTCTAAAGTGTGACTTTTTCTGATGATTCCTAAGTCTATTGGAAATCAACTTCATTTTAAATTCCCTGCATAGAGACGGGTAAAAATGACAAATTTCATATGTGATGGGAATACTCCATTGTCCACTTAATAAACATAACACTGACGTTGTTCTGGAGTGAGAAGCTGAGATGGGCAATACAGGTTCCTACTTTCCACCATTATCTTTTTTGGGACCAAGGATGAAGGAATGGTAATTTATATCTTTTTAATATGATTTCACATTAAAAATTACTTCTGTGAGAAAAAACAAAGAGGACTTTTCTATCAAAAGAAAATGAGGGAGGAGACAGGAGGAGAAGTTTTTCTCCTATGTGATGGGAAGGCAAACAGATAATTTGAAAAGAAAATGAAACGGGAAAACGTGTGATGGAGGTAGGGAAATCATTTAATTTCCAAATGGGGCATTGCAAAGCTGAAGGGAAAAACAATGATCCCCAACACTTTACTTATTGCATGGGATGAAGTCTCTTCTGCAAATCAACCTAGCCATTTCTAAAGCTGGTCTTACTAAAGTATGGGAGCAGCTAGTTGCAAATAATTAGGTGCATGTGATATTTTTCTTTTTCAGTAATGAAGATAGAATTAAATTTCATTTACAATAACTTAACAAAGGATAAATCCACTAGTTTCTGGGTGGAGCTGAAAATTCAAGTTATTTTTACAGGTGCAATAATAATAAATCTTTATATCCTGCTTTTCTTCCTCATGTGACTCAGTGCTGCTTACAACATATCAAAATCACATAAAAACAATAATAACACATCCATAATAAATATAAACACTAGAAAATAAGCAAATTTGAGAAACAACTAAAATATACATTCACATTCATGTGGCATATCAAGATACATTGCTCCAGTCTATAACATAAGTTTCCTGTTACTCCAGATTACCTTCCTTCACTGAAAGCCTGTCTAACCAAGAAAGTTTTTATTTGGTTCTTAAAAGAAGAAAGGGAGAGAGCTGTTTTAATTTCTTTTAGGAGGGTGTTCCATAGGGTCGGGGCAGCCACCAAGAATGCCCTCTCCCTCGTCAATGTCAACCGCATTTGCAACAGTGATTGAAGTGAGAGTAAGGCCTCCCCTGAAGATCTTAAAGAGTGGGCCAGTTGGTATGAGGTGATGCGGTCTGTTAAGTAAGTTGGACCTGAAATGTTTAGGACTTTAAAGGTCAAAACCAGCACCTTGAATTGGGCTCCGAAACAAATTAGTAGCCAGTGCAGGTGCTGTAGCAAAGGAGATGTGTGCTCCCTGGTTCCAGCACCTATAAGTAGCTTGGCTGCAGTTCTTTGGACTAATTGAAGTTTCTAGGCACTCTTCAGGGGCAACCCCATGTAGAGCCCATTGCAGTAGTCTAGATGGGATGTAACTAAGGTGTGGACCACCATGGCCAAGTCTGGCTTCTCAAGGTATGGGCACAGCTGGCTTGGAATGCACTAATTAAAATAAATTCATTAAAACTTGACAAGCAGTTGTCTGGGGTACACCCACAGAGACTGTATCAATAGAGGTGTCTAGGTCAGAACGGATCTGAATGACTTTATCTGCAAAGAACCTTGCAAATTCCTCGCAATGGACCACCAAGTGGCATGGGGTCCCTGCCTGAGAATCGTGCTGAAGGAGTCACCTGACCACCCGGAACAGCTCTCCTGAGCAGTTCCTTGCAGATGCAAAGTTAGCGGCTGTGAAAGATTTTCTACCACCTTCATTGCCATGGATAAGGAATTCCAACACGCTGTACTCCATGTTTATTCAATGTCGTTCTAGTCTCCTGCACATTTGCTTAATTGCTGCTAGCTCTGTATTATACCACAAAGCTGATTTGGCTCAGGACGTTCAGGAGCGATTGTTTCTACAGCCTTGGCAACCTTCGTGTCCAAGGCTTCAACAGAATCATCTCCCATGGTGGCAGGAAAATCCCCAAGAGCCATCAGGAATCTATTTGGAGCCATAAGCTTCCTGGGGCAAACCATTTTAATTGGTCCCCACCCCTGCAGAGGTTTAGAGTTGCAGTTTGCCTAAACCTGATTAGATAATAGTTAGTCCATGACAATGGAGCTATAGATAGTTCCTCCACTATGCAGAAGACCAAGTCCAATGTGTGTCCAGTGACATGGGTGGGGCCAGATATCACCTGGGACAGCCCCATAGTTGTCATAGTGGCCATGAAGTCCTGAGCCATTCCCGACAGGCTAGTCTCCACATGTACGTTGAAGTCCCCCAGCAGGGAGATGGAATTCCAACAGACTGCAACTCTTCCTCCCCGCCCCCTAGTTCTAACATACTGATGCACCGAGAAGCCTGGTGAGCAAAGACAGGAGAGGCTGACTCCCCCCCCCCCCGCCCCGGCCTTGTCCAGCCAGGTCTCAGTAATACACGCCAGGTCAGTTGTTCCTCCAGGATCAAGTCCTGGATAATAGATGTTTTGCCATTGACTGACCTAGCGTCCAAGAGCAGCAGTTTTAGCCCAGATGGGCTAAATGGTGGAGGAGGAATATATGATCCAAATCTGGTTCATGCAATCTTTCTGTCTTGTAGTGAGTGCTGTTTAAAAAGGTAAAGGTTTTCCCCTGACGTTAAATCCAGTCATGTCTGACTCTGGAGGTTGGTGCTCATCTCCATTTCTAAGCCAAAGAGCCAGCGTTGTCCATAGACACCTCCAAGGTCATGTGGCCAGCATGACTACATGGAGCACCGTTACCTTCCCGCCAGAGCGGTACCTATTGATCTACTCACATTGGCATGTTTTCGAACTGCTAGGTTGGCAGGAGCTGGAGCTAACAGCGGCCACTCACGCTGCTCCTGGGGATTGAACCTGGGACCTTTCGGTCTCCAGCTCAGTGCTTTAACGCACTTTGCCACCGGGGCTCCTGAGTGCTGTTTAAATCCAAGGTATGGATTTAATTATATTTCTCAGCCTGGAAGACACAGATTGGTGGGCAGATTTGACTAATACCTCTGGGTTGTCATGGACAGATCATTTTCTAGTCAGGACTAGTATCATAGCTACAACCTACCTTGCAGGGATAGAGGACCTATCGAAATGGTCCAGTTTTAAGGCTAATAAATCCTTTGAGATTTCAGGAGGTCTTATGATTAGATCACATTAGAGTTCTAAAGTGTTCCCTAACACCTAGTTTGCTCCTGCATAATTCTGGGAAATCTAGTTTAGGGAAGCCAAGGACCTCTCTGGCTGAGAATTCCAAAGGCTCCACTCTAGACTTTTTCTAGAATTCTGCAGGAGCAAAATGGACAGGGAAATGTGTACCTGTGCTTTAGAATGCTGTTTACATTTTCATTACAATTATTGACCAGGGTGTCAACAGGATCATCAATAATAACAGTCATAGGTAAAGGTTTTCTCCTGACGTTAAGTCCAGTCATGTCTGACTCTAGGGGTTGGTGCTCATCTCCATTTCTAAGCTGAAGAGCCGGTGTTGTCCGTAGACACCTCCAAGGTCATGTGGCCGGCATGACTGCATGGAGCGCTATTACCTTCCCGCCGGAGCAGTACCTATTGATCTACTCACATTGGCATGTGTTTGAACTGCAAGATTGGCAGAAGCTGGAGCAACAGTGGGCACTCACTCCGTTCCCAGGATTTGAACCTGGGACCTTTAGGTCTGCAAGTTCAGCAGCTCAGTGCTTTAACACACTTTGCCACCGGGGCTCCAGTCATAGAACACTGTTAATGACATCACATTACATAACATTATTAGAGATTTCTTTGGCTGGTATTACCGATGATCCTGTTCAAGTCCTGGTCAATAATTGGAATAAAAATGTAACCAGGACTATTGACACAATTTCCTCTAAGTGTCCTGATGATCCTGTTGATGCCCTATTACTAACCAGGCTCCTTGGTATACAGAGACCTCCAAGAAGCAGAAACAGAAAAGATAAAGAGTAGAGCATAAATGAGGGAAAACTCAATTTCTATGCAACAACACACGAGATGGAGGACATCTCTGTTCCTATCAAGTGGCAGCACATGCAGTCAAAGGAAGCTTTCTTCTCTGCACATATTGCATCTCATGTTAGTTGAGCATGGTGAGAGGTCTAATCTGATACCCTCCTCTCTGAACTTGCTGTTAGACTCTCCATTAGCTCACTGAGATGCTTTCAGTGCCTATTTTGTAGATAAAATATCCTTTACAAGAGTCAACTTAAGAGGCTGTTATTGGAGCAGAAGTCAATACTGGGGGCACCCAGCAACTCCCTAAGTCACATTACACTAGATCAAATGGTTAGTACTGCTGATGTGGACAAGCTGCCGGGGCAAGTAAGGAACACAGCCTGTTTAACTGATCACAATTCAATGTCAAATACTAGGGATGTGTGAGCCATAAAAAATGGTTCAAAAGTCATTACAAAACTGGGGGGCACTGGCGCTTCATTTCTAAAGTGTTTCTAAAGTATACATAGTGAAAGTTTCATTACTATAATGATACTAACAAATTTTCATTCTGAGACCAAAAATGTGTGACTCATCCAAGGTCATCTAGTGAGTTTCAAGCCCTGCTCTCTAAAGTTGGAAGTCCAATGTTCAAACTACTGCAAAATGCTGGAATATATATGCATATTAATCAAACTATAAATATTTATTTAATCGATGCAATATTGGAGTGGTCTTACAGGAGAGTTTCTCTTCTGAGAAGTACTTTCAAATAAAGAGTTGGTAGCACTCATCCAAAGACTTTGTGGAGCTCCTCCACACTCTTCACCTAGCAATTTTGAGTGTGAAAAGACAACAGTAAAAGGAATGGGAAAACAGGATTTCAAATAGAGAAGATCTGAATCTTTCATACAGTTTCATGATACTGAGGTCAACTACATAATAAAAATCTGAAAGAACTGTAGATAGCATGCGGTTCTTGGAATATAGCACAATTTGCTCAATTCACTATAACAACCATGAATGCCACCCGCTGATTCAAAAAACCTGCACAAACACTGCCAACCTAATTTTATAGGGAATGTCCCAACTGAATTCTCAAGCTTACTTCCAAATAAACACGTACAATGATTTTTTTCCAGCTTGACCTTGTTACACCAAGGAAATGCCTGGTCAGATAATGAAAGCCATAAAGTGGCTATGCAAGACTTCCAGTAACCACCCACAATCAGATAATAGACTCCCAAGAATTTTGATCCACCCCAGCACATTTAAGCACCGTTGGTTTCAGTGGGAGAAAGTTAAACATACTATCAACCTTTTAATACAAAATAATAGGGCTGTACAACGTTTAATTTTGACTAGATTATGCCCTCTGCACATGTGAAATGCAGTTAGTCTGCCTCTATATTCAGCTAATTTAGTGTCCCCCTTAAGCTTTGCAATTGATTTTAGCTAACATATGTTAAAATGCTCAGCCAGACAGAACTATGGGCAACAGACTCAAAGACAGTTCAGGTTGAGTTTTCCTGCAGTGTGAGGTCCTATATATGACAAACTTTACTGAGGATGAGCCTCAAAAATGTTTTTACTCATTTCTGGAAAAAGGTTGATGCATGCATCCCCTGGATGTACACAAAATACATAAATACATACCTCCCCACACTGTATGTGCATAATCTATTTAGCCACAGAATCTGGATCAAATAAGTGAAGCAACATATTTGCTTTCCAGTTGCCTGGGTTTGCACAGCTGGGTGGATAATCTAATCAAACATATTTTGTGCATCTGAAAGCCCTTTCTTTCACCCCTTTGCAATCTAAAAGCTATGAGCAGTTGTAAAACTTCTCCCTGACTCTAGTGTCCATTTTTCCCAGAGCTGACAGCAAAGGCTGTATAAACGCTGGATTCTCATGAAACAACGAGGAAGCTCTGCTTACAGGTGCACGTAGTGTGCTTCCTTATGCCCCAAGGGTTTTGCTAGGGAGGAGCTAAATCCCTGAGCTCAGGTGTAATTCTTCTGCATATATGCTCCACCTTAATCTTCCTGACTCTTGCTGTAGGATTTCTCTGAGCTGCTGAGCACACAGAGGGGAAGAGAGAGAGAGAGAGAGGAAGTTGTTCAGTCTCTTCTGCTTTGTGAACTGACTCAGGCAAAATGGGCTAAAAACTGAGCCAGTTTACAACGAAGCACAACAGTAGGAGAAGAAGTATGGATATGGTCATGAATATGGTAATGTGTCACTGCTTGTTCTCTGCGTGGACTGAGCGAAAAGGGGGTGCAAACCTTTTTGCTGTTTAAACTGTTCTTTGGTTGGTTAGAAAGCTGGTTGTAATTCTTCATGGCTCATTAGAGTGCAGTGAAAAGCAAATTGCATTGGAGGTGGGGAGGCTGGATAGCTAGGAGAGACCAAAAAGTTGTATTCCAGATTTGGTTTTGTATTATTAGATTCTGTGAAAATTTATTGGCACTATGTGAAGTCGGCTGTGTGTCCTCTCTCTTTCTGAAAAGGAATAATAGTATGTGGAGCTATCATTTTTGTCCAGTAGTTCTTTGAGTTGGCTGGAAATGATTTGTCAATTCATGCACTCACCTGTTTAACTTGTAATGTAGTGGGGAAATGATTACTCTCTAGAGCAGTGGTGTCTAACCTTTGATCCTACAGGTGTTTTGGACTCCAGCTCCCATAATTCCTTTCCTTTGGACAAGCTGGCAAAAGCTTCTGGGAACTGGAATCCCAAACACCTGAAGGACCAAAGGTTGTATACCTCTGATGTTGAGGAAATACAGGGTATAAATGAAGGAGATAAATGAATGGATTGATTGGTGTTGAATGTGAAATGTAGGCATTCTACCTGTGTACAGTGCCTTATTAGTAAACACACAAACAGGCCCCCATGTGCTTGAGGGAATTGCTGGTTATGTGTACTGGGTGGGATGCAGAGATGGAACAAGTTTATCTGCACTGTAGAAGTACTGCAGTTTGACATTACTTTAACTGCCATTACTCAATATTATGGATTCCTGGGAGTTGTCCTTTTATAAGATCTTTAGCCTTCTCTGCCAAAGAGTGCTGGTGCCTCACCAAACTACAAATCCCAGGAGTCCATGGCAGTTACAGTGATGTCAAATGGCAGCAATTCTACAGTATGGATTCACCCAAAGTTTCAGGCTGTGATGAGTGTGTGCCTTCAAGTCGTTTCTCCTGAGGTTATTACAGGGTTTACTGGGGCTAAGTTTGTGTGAGTTGGCCAGGGTAACATAGACTATTTTTTTTTTATGTCCGAGCAGATATTTGAACCCTGGTGTCTAAAGGCATAGTCCAAATCTCAATAGGTTTCATTGTAACTCCATTGAGCAGACTGTGAATGTGATAAGACTTGTGTCATCTCTTTTAGGGAGGGCCACACTCCTCAATGCAGTGAGTAAATCTCACTAAACACAAGATTATTAAACATGCCTGTGGCTGGTGGATGTTAGTTTAATAGTGCTATGATATACATGCACACTTTTCTAGCTGCTTTTATTTTGGTTGTTAAACTAGCAGAATAATCATTTTTTCATTTTGAACTTTTGAGAGAGTTTGGGTGGCCTTGCTGGGAAAACCTGCAGGAGAGGCTACTTCCTGGCCCCAGCATGTCATCAAATTCTGTCCTTGGCACCTGATGCATATGGCAAATTTCCAGTCAATTCTGCCTGCCGGGGTCAGAGTACTGCTGCCTTGATTAAACAAATGATAAAGGGAACATGTTCCTCTTTAGAAACACCAGGCCAATAATGTCCCTGAAGACAAGCTGTAAGTAAGCTGTCTGAAAACAGCTTTTCATGGAATTCCCCTGTCGAGAAAGTGCAAAAACGGGGTTACTGCTGATTTTTTTAAGCAGTGAAAATAACAGCCACAGAACATTTGTAAGACTTTAAAGTGGGTGATAAAGACACTGATGTTGTTGGGAAAAGTTTATATCTCAGCCCATATGTTAATAAAAACGGAGGTTGATCAAGAAATCTGAAGAAAATAAAGATTTGGAAAGTCAATCTCTCCTCGTTTGGGGTTTAATTTTTTTTCAAATTTTATTAACAGATTTGATCAAAAACATCTTCACTATGAAACTCGAGGTTCCTCAATATGCCTATGGTCAATTTCCTCCAGTCATGCTGCAAGACCTAGAATTTTCTAGGGAGACCTTCCCTCTAGGAATTTCTAGGTGCTCCCATGTAATTCTGTATTCAGCTTCCAGTGGAGGTTGACCACAGAGTCATGCTGGAAGACTTAGAAATTCCCAGAGGCATGTTCTCTCAGGGAAAAATTAGCCAGTTTCCTTCATTCCTAAATAATGTGCAGTTGTAATAAAGACTGTGATCCTGACTTGTTGTTTGCTTTAAAAAGCAAAGTCTACTGAGCTCTGACCTATTTTTGGTTATATATGGATTTTTAAGTCTGCACTGGAAACCTTTAGTAATGTCATGCTAGCCCCAAATGTTTTGGCTGTTGG
The DNA here is from genome assembly GCF_035594765.1 of Anolis carolinensis. NCBI lineage: Eukaryota > Metazoa > Chordata > Lepidosauria > Squamata > Anolidae > Anolis > Anolis carolinensis. Next base: position 173,963,718 of record NC_085844.1, read on the forward strand.
TAGCCCTCTGATCATAGAGCGGTAACCCACCGAAGGCTTCATTGAGGTTGACAGAAGGGGCCCATTTCAATACCAGATTGAGACTTGGCTGTTCATCCATGCTTTTGGGACTCAGTGATCACATCTTGGTCTTAATCTAGTGGGATAGTGGTTTTATTTGTTTTGGACAAATGGTTTTAGTCTAGTTTTAGTTTGTTTTTATGTCCTGAGGAACCCAGTCTGAGATGATATGATCAGTCTTTATGGCAACAAGAATTTCTCCCAATCTTATTTTTTCCAGATTTTATATATGGTGTTAGAAGTTCTAATTCTAAACAATTTTCAGCAAAGCTGGAAATTTGAGAACTGAAGCAAAATTTTACGTAAATGAGCACAATTCTTATATGGGAGTCAATGCATTCATTTTGCACTCATTCTCAGTAGCTGTATTCCAGCTCTATAAACTTTCCTTCCAGACAGAAATGCTGCTAAATTGTTTCTTTTTAAAAATAAATAAGCTAAGTAAGATGAATAGATTGTAACTCTCAGGAAGAAGGGAATATTAGTGATGTCAAACTGATTATTTGCAACTACATTTGACAAAGAGGCCAATAATAAACAGGGGTCATAAACGGAATTTAACTATTTCCAGCAGCAATGTGTTCCCAGTGGTAGAAGTGCCAGCATTAGGGGGCTTAGCACTACTGGATATGCATGGATGCACTGCATGTGGTGATGGTAGTATCCACAGAACCCTTCACAAACAAGAAACTTTGTGGCATTCACACTGTCGTTCCAGGTATAAAATCGTAACATTAAACAAAGAAAACCACCTTATTTATAGTCTGGAAGCTGGTGTCTTCATTCTAAAGAGAACATTCCATAATAAAAGAAACATCTTCCCCTATGAACCGACGCGAGCTCTAAGATCTGCTAGGGAGGCCCTCCTCTCACTCCAGTCATAAGCACTGTTGATGGCAACAAGAGATAAGGCCTTCTCGGTGGTGGCTCCCCGGCTTTGGAACTCCCTCCCCAGGGAGATTAGGCTAGGCCCAAATCTGTCCGCCTTCCACAGAGATTTGAAAACCTGGATGTTTCAATGTGCATTTGATGATGGTTAGTCCCTGTTCATAAATGCCCAGCCCTATTTTACCGATTAAGTTTGTACTCAGCACTTTACCCCTCACCCTGGCCCTACAGTCTGCTTTTTGCACAAGTCCATGCCCAGCTCTCTCTAGTCTGATCATGTCCATATTCATACTCCTGGCTGCTGGTTCCTGAATTTGGTTTGATATAGTTTTAACACTGCTTGTATACTTTGTTGTTTCTAATTGTGTTTTAATTGGATTGGTATATGTTATTATGTTTTTGACTGCGTTTTCAGTTGGTGAATTTTGTTGTATGTCCTGGGCCTGCTTGTAAGCCGCTCCAAGTCCCTTCAGGGAGATGGTTAGTGGGGTATAAAAATAAACTTTATTATTATTATTAAGCACCTGGTTTGCAATAAAGAACTTTAAACAGTGCTGTGAATCTAAGTTGATTTTAAAGTATGGACATTGATATTGTGCCTGAGCTGCAGAAACAATGGTGTTTATTTTGTCTTGGCTTCTATTGGTTGTAGTCATAACTCTGTGCAGTGTTTTGGATGCAGATCAGAAGGTTTGGTTTATCTTTCCTTTGTGGCAATGTTAATTGTATACACATTCCAGTTTTGACTTTTCTCTGGCAGAGGGGGCTGTAGGATCATACAGTTGGCTGCTCTAGTGTGATTGGAACAATTGGAATATCTCCTAGGTGCTTTGCGTCATACTGTGTAATGGGAAATAATGGTTGACTAAAAAGGGTTATTTGAGAGAAACAGTTCAGGATTTAATAAGTTGGATGCAATTACCCAGAATTCAATAACAACTCAGGACAAGGCTCAGCTGTGTTTCCTTTTCAATAAAGGCATCCATGACTCTCCTTTGGCATAATGGATGTTCTGTCCGTGGTTGTCTCTTTACCTTTACTTTCTGATCAGATAAGTTACACCCTAGTAGTGCAGTTCCTTTGCACAGGGCTGTGGTTAGCATCCCTCATGCCACAGTAACAGATAACAAAATTCGCAAGACAGTTCACAATACACATAAACCTAAAAAAAAAAAAATCAGTCTCTGGGAGAAATATTAACTAATAGGCTTGCTCAAATAATTCGTTTTCCCCGTTAACCGTTATTAATTCGTTATTTTCGTTTGTTTTGAAGCAATATACGGCATTGGTTGTCCACACGTCTGGATATCGCGGTTTCGAATCGCGAGAGGCTGTTTTTCGTTATGTCGTCGTTTTTTTCGTTAGGAAAAAAAAGCTTTTGCAAATCACCCAACCTCCCACCATTCAGGCCCTTTCCTTTTGCCCCTCAGCAAAAGGGGTGTCACGGGCTCAGCCAATGGGAGGGGGCGAGGGGGAAGGAGGCCGAGGAGGAGGAGGAAGACGGAGGGGGGAAATGGCCGCCGCCGCCGCCGCCTCGCCTCAGCTCAGGCCTGGTGTCTCTCTGTGAGGCGAGAAGGTGGCGGATGGAGCCAGGAATGGAGAGACCGAGAGAGACAGAGAGGGGCCCGGCGGTGAGGTTTTGACGTCTGTGCGAAGCTAGGCAAGTGGGGTTTATATATCTGTGGAAGGTCCAGGGTGGGAGAAAGAACTCTTGTCTGTGGGAGGCAAGTGTGAATGTTGCAATTGGTCACCTTGATTAGCATTGAATAGCCTTGCAGCTTCAAAGCCTGGCTGCTTCCTACCTGGGGGAATCCTTTGTTGGGAGGTATTAGCTGGCCCTGATTGTTTCCTGTCTGGAATTCCCATTTTCTGGGTGTTGTTCTTTTACTGTCCTGATTTTAGCTTTTCTGTAGCTAAAAATGCATATAAAATTGATTCTATAGGGAGGATAAATGATTGGATTTCAACTCCTACAGCTTAGCTTTCTCTGCCAATAATGGTACCATATCAAACTAAACCTCCCAAGATTCTGTAGCAGTGAGCCATCTTGGATATTGTAAGGGATTTATTATTATTATTATTATTATTATTATTATTATTATTATTATTATTATTATTAGACCTTGCTCCCAGGAAGGTGCCTTCGCTGTGGCTCCCAACTTATCTATCTACCTTTCCACATATTCTCCACATTGTGTGTATGTGTATGTATATTATACATGAGCCCCGATGGCGAAGTGTGTTAAAGCACTGAGCTGCTGAACTTGCAGACCGAAAGGTCCCAGGTTCAAATCCCGGGAGCAGAGTGAGTGCCCGCTGTTAGCTTCAGCTTCTGCCAACCTAGCAGCTTGAAAACATGCCAATGTGAGTAGATCAATAGGTACCGCTGTGGCGGGAAGGTAATGGCACTCCATGTAGTCATGCCGGCCACATGACCTTGGAGGTGTCTATGGACAACACTGGCTCTTGGGCTTAGAAATGGAGATGAGCACCAACCCCCAGAGTCAGACATGACTGAACTTAACGTCAAGGGATACCTTTACCTTTACCTATATATATACACACACACACACACACACACACACACATTATGCAGGGACTATATATATATTATATATACACAGTATATATCACACACACACCAATTTAACAAAGTTTCAGCCACAAAAACAAAGTTTCTGAAGTAGAACAATGACTTTCACAGTAAAGACAACCCAATTTAACAGGAAATAAGACTTTCAAACCAGGAACAGATTTCTGCAATTATTAAAAAATGGTTTATTATAAAAGCTATGAAAATTCGCCAAAAATCAGAGGATAAGGGAAATGTTCCAAATTTTGGTGAGCTATCAGTGTTAAATGTGTTCTACCACTGTACCAAGTTGGAAGAAGATCACTCAAAAAATGAGGGTGGGAGAGTCCTGTAAAGTCCTCTCCCTCTGTGCTGTTTTTGGGAATTGCGCATGCGCGTCCGCCATTAACGAATTAATTTAGAAAATAACGAATTTTCATTAATTTCGAATTTTTTGGGGGGCCAAATTCGGAAATACCATCAGAAACGAAAAGCTGCCCCCCTCTAGTTTTGAAACGAGTTTAGAATCAAATTTTTCGTGGATCGATCAAGCCTATTAACTAACCTGTTTTATGCTGTGATTTCCTGCACAGAATCCTGGGGTTACGTACCAGTAAGGGATTCTGTGGTCTTTTAAATAGTGGCAAGTTTGCTATAGAATAATGAGAGCAGAGGTATCTTTTTTGAGTAGGCTAATGCAGTCCCTAAATTTTGACATATCCTAGGATCTACATTTGGGATGTGCTAGGGCAACATTTTCTTTTAATCAGTTTATATTTGCAGAATGTGGGGAAAGCTATTGACATCAGCCTTCGCTTTAGCACTAGTCCTAATTATAAATTTCCCAGGGTCTTTGTGGAATGAAAACAGGGTTTCCAGTACTATTATGTTGTCGAAAACTTTCATGGCTGGAATCACTGGGTTGTTGTGAGTTTTCTGGGCTGTATGGCTATGTTTCAGAAGCATTATATCCTGACATTTCACCCTCATCTATGGCAGGTATCCTCAGAGGTTGAGGGGTCTGTTGGAAACTAAGAAAGTGAGGTTTATATATCTGTGGAATATCCCCACCCTGGAAAACTCACAACAACCCAGTTTCTAGTACTGATAGTTGCTATGTGGGTATATTTATGAACTACTAGTCATTTTGATGTTTTAGAGATTATTTGGATTAATCTGGACTAATTCCAGTTCAAGTTTTACTCTTGTTCAAGTATTGCTCTGATTACTTAATTAAACCCAATTACGGAATTTTTTTATTGAATGCTGTGTCATTTTTGTGTTTCCTTTTAAATGTTCCAGCTATTTGGTTCAGAATTTCTGAGTCAAAACTTCAAATAACAATTGTACATTCTGTTCTTGCTGTTTTAGGAAAGAACTGAGGACTTCAAGGCTCTGCGAGCAAAGTTCCAAAATGACTCTAACTTTTCCAATACACTGCTAACACCTGCAAAGAAGCCTCCTGTAGTGACCAGACCACAAAGTTCTGATGGCAATTCACTGCCCCATCCCAAACCTAAACCCTTGAGCCACATACAAGTTCCAGAAATCATTCCACGGCAAAATAGTAATGGAAACTCTACATCTTGTCCCAAACCCTTGGGACAAGTACAATTTGCAGTTCCAGAGCAAAAGACTGAGAAGTTCAGCTACATATCTCATCCGTCTGAAATAACGCCAGTCAAACCTAGGGCTTTGCCAAGGGTTAGGCTTCGAGATTTGTCTGAGGTAGAGAAGAACAATGATAGGAAAGACTCTGACTTTCCAGGGACTCTTGGTAAAAGACCAATTCCTGGGGCAGACCTGCAAAAACAACGTCCAGCATCTTTTGTTCACCCTGAAGAAATTTTGTCAGGAAAACCCACTTTCCAAAACACTCGTAAACTTTGGGAAAGTGCTTCATCATTGAACAGTGACCAAAAGTCTTCTACAGCACCACCGCAGTATCCAAATAGGACAACCTCCCTGGGATATCTAAAAACTGCTAATGATGTTACTGATGTACCAAAGGATAAAGACAAAAGTGTTGAAAATGAGCAAGCACCAAAGAACCCTTCCCAATGTGAAGCAACTCAATTTCTCATAGTTTCACCTCCAGTGCCACCAAGGAATCACATGACTGTAGACAAAGTAGCATGTGAAGCTGTAAAGCCTATTGACTCCTCCACAAACACTAATGACTTAAACAAGGCAAGCATGACCCTTCACTGTTCAAATGGTAAGTACATTTTTGCAATGTAATCTGTGAAGGTAAAGTATAGCTCTTGTTTCACTTCGGGTAGATGTGGAAATTGATAAGTGAGCTATCTAAATGGCAATAGCCAAACTTCAGGCTGTATGTTTCCCAGTCTTTCAGAATTGTGCATGAAATATGCATAAATGATATTTATCCCATTTTGTAGCACAATGCTTTTAAAGTTATCGCAGGTGGGAGACAATAAATATTTTCCTGCAGTGTCCCAGAACTGATGTATGTGCTTTCAGGTCAACTTCAACTTACAACCTTATCACAGTGTTTCTTGGTAAGATTGTTCAGAAGGAGGTTGTCATTGCCTACCCCTGAGGCTGGAAGTGTATGACTTGCTGAAGTGGGTTTCAATGGCTGGGCAAGGATTTAATATCTAATCTCCCAGAGTCTTGGTCCAAGCCTCAAATCAGTTAGCTGACTGTCACTATGTAGTGCGGATCAGTATGATAGTTGTGCCCACTGGCTACAATTATTTCCCTCTTGGAATACTTTGGGGATTGACTCCATTCCACAGGCCACCACTTTGAGTAGCACTTTGTATGGAATAACAATCTAAAGATTTGGGTAGGAACAAGGGGGAAGAGTATCCATCCCATTTATGACCTTATCACATGCAGTCTGGGCTATGTTTCCATGCACTTCAGATGCTGAATCCCATGGAGGCCATCACATGATGTAAAGGCACTTATAGAGGGACTCCGGTTCTGCAATGCATGGAAACCAGAGTCCAGATTGCATTTTCATGAGTCGGGTTAAAAAAAAAAACAGGGAAAGGATGTGGGATGGCTGGCCATCCCAAAATGCAGACCTTGGTGGTAGGGAAGGAAGTAAGACTGTTTCTTCCACTTTCCCCCAGCTTGTGAGATGAGGTCCTAAGTTAAGATTTTTATTTTTTAAAATGTTTGAAAAATTATTTGGATAAATGTAATCCTTGATTTCTCATATGTGAAGACGGGTCACAGTTTATGATAATGGATATTGGAAGGTTCTTGGAATTAGTATTCACTGCAATAATTGCAGACAAGAGGAAGTGGGAAAATATTTAATGACCCCTTTTATGAAAGTAAAGGTTTGGAGGAATCACACAGTGGTAGAAGCAGTAGATGGTCTGTAATAGAGGAAGTGATGTTAAAGAAAACCTTATTTAGGACTCAAGGTCTCCATCCCATTGCTTGCAGTAAAAGGGAATTCCTTATGCCATCAGGCTAGCAGCATTTCATGCTCTGGTTGTGGACATGCCCAAGGAATGAGAGATTCTGTAGGGCCTCACCTAGGTTACCAAGCCCTGATACTGGTGGCCATATATAAGAGGATAATTGTCCGACCCTGCTTCTGCAAGAGCTACAGCAGTGGAAAACCTCATTTCCATCCCTGATGAACATTTCTTCCTTTCTGTTATCCACACTTTCTCAAGGGCCAGTGATTTGTGACTTCTTGCCTCTAAGAACTTTCTAAGATAGCAAGGAATCTGAACACAGTTCCCCCTGCCATCATTTGGCTAAAGCCTTGAAGTAACTATCCCTGGCTTCTGATCAAAGTGAGTTCTTCATCAATATTAAGTGGCTTGTCTGTTGTCATGGTTACTGTGGAGTAAAAGTGATGTGACTCCACAAACTAGTGCACAGTACTTAAAGGCAAAGGTTATGGCTGAAGGCCATACACTGCCTTTCAGAACCAAATTAAGGAAATTGGCATTCTGATTTGACATGCTTTCTTTACAAGATCTAGGATGAATGCCAAATATGAAAGAAAAAAATGATCACATTTGTTGTGGGTTTTTTTTCTTTACTGGAAACATTTGCCTTTTACAGAAATTTAACATTAAACAACTGTTTTGCCAACCTACAATGGAATGCAAGTGACTAATATGATAAGATTTTCTGTTGTACATGTTCCAGGATATTGTGTTGGCTAACCTTTCATTTTGTACTGTTGCTACAGGGCTTTAGTTCTACTTTAAAGTTTTATTTCATGTTCATACTTTGCTTAAGAGCTTTTAATAGCTGTAGTTAAAATGTCTCTGAGCAACAGAAGAGTGGTAAAAGTCTGATTGTTCAATAGGTACTGCTTTCTGTTGAGATGGTGGCTTTGAGATATAGACCTCACGGATTCACAGAGAGTCACTCTAGGCACTCTAGGCCAATTGCATACCCAGGTTTTGAACAAGTGTGTTAAATATATCATGTGAAAAATGATCAATCTGCTTGAACTAGATAAATTTAGATCTGGTAGAAGTAGAAGAAACATTGTTTGGATTCTTCACAATGTTCAGATAGCTCACAGATCCTATAACTAAAATATAGAAATCACTTTGCTTATTTCTCTATCCTCCCCATATAGCATGGCAGTCTTCTCCTAACTCCAGTGTAGAAGGACACCCTCATGGTGAAGAAACCCACCTTTCAAAAGCCAAATCACTTCCATCCATCATACCCCCTCATAGAGAAAGACACCATGATGGGGGAGAGACTAGACTTCTAAAAATCAAGCCACTTCCACCCATTAAGTCTCTTGGACCTCCTCCAAAAAAACCACCAAGGCCTCCCAAGGTAGATCTTAGTAACTTCCAGATGATCATTCATGGTAAGACATTTTGCATTATCTACTTCCATTTTGAACACTGACAAAAAAAAGTTTATTTTCAGATCTTGAGGATTAAGGGAGAAAAGTGGGATATAAACTTAAAAAACCAATGAATGAATATATGCTAAGTTTATCTGTCTCACCAGGCTGAAAAGACTTCTTCATTTGAAATTAAGCCGCCCTGAGTCCCCTGATGGGTGAGAAGGGCGGGGTAGAAGTGATGTAATAAATAAATAAATAAATAAATTAGTAAACACCCAGAATGTGAAATCTTTGCTATGTCTCATTTCGGTACCATTATTTTTCTTGTCCTTACCCTGACAAGCATTGTCCAGTTACTTTAAATTTTGTTATGGCTCTTCTTATTCATCGGTATTCAGTAAGCAATGTTGTTGAAAGACTTTCTATGGTTCAAACATTAGAAAGCTTGACTATATTTTTTCCTATCCTGATAAATATTCTCAAGAGTATCATGCCGCCCTTGGTGAATTACTGATATGCCCTTGAACAATGCATTTTTCTCTCAATCCTTCATTCTGTTGTATCCAGTGGTGTTAAAAGTAAATTCTAAAGTTCAGGAAAGTCTCTACTGTAGCACCCCTATAGAGAGTCCAACAATGTAGGCTGCTGGTTGATCTAAAGCAATATGAAGCAGCAGTTTTCATCTCCACATGGGGCAGGTATTTTTGTAAAACTAATGTATTTTACCCAAGCCACTCTAAAATACTTTGTGTTACAATCGAGATCTCATAACAGTACATAGTTGCTTAGAAAGTCAACTTGCCCTCCTGCTACTGTGGATGTAATAGGAAAGCCTACAATTGTGTGGCAACTAATGGCATTGTCCTTGCTCATCACAATGTCCTTGGGTTCAACCCTGTAAGCTCTGGCTCGACTATACTACTGGTTGTAGTTTTGCATTGAAACCCTCAGAAATAATGTTGGATACAAGGATGTGAAGTTTTCCATGACCGACAAAGGCAATCTGCTTTAATACATCCTGAAAAGCATATACTGTCAGAATCCACCTACAATAAAAAGATAGATACATTATTGTTCTGAGAAAATCATTTCCAGCAGAAGACCTGGAACATGTTTATGGGAAGCCACAGCTTTTTGAGATCCTTATCACAACCTCATCAAATGGGAGTAAATTCAGTGCTATGTACCGGTTTGCCTTCCCTTTTGCCATGGAGCCAGATAGCATCCATTCCATGACACACAGCTACTTCCTGTGGGGCTCCATGGCAAAAGAGAAGGCAAACCAGTGCATGCTGCCACCATGGTGATGGGTGAGTCAGGTAATGCGGGGCATGGGACAATGGGTTCCGACATCATGATGTGTGTGGCAATTTCGGCGGCCCATCTGATGAGGTCATTAGTGTCATAGAATGTATACAACTCATCTAAATACTATTGCATGAATTCATATTTAACTGCAAATTACACCACACTGTTATGGTGTTATATTCCACTTTAAAAGCTATGGAAACATCCTATGGAATCTTGGGATTTGCAGTTTAGAAAGGGATATTTAGAATTAGCCAGAGAGCTCTTGGACATTAGTAGACTACAAACTCCACAAGACATTACCATGGCAATGAAATTGTAATATAACAACATAGGGTGTTAAGGATATTAGTTATACATGGAATACAGCTCTAGAAATCAATAGAATTTATATTTATAAGGAGTAATGTAGGTCCCAGGGATTTTAGTGGGCCATCTCTAAATATGACTAGATCTGTATCAATCTAAACTAGTGTTGTGCTGAATTGGTAAGAGCTGTTTGAGACTACACCATTCCCATCCCTAAGTGAATAATGCTACATTTAATTTCTCAAACATATTGTGTGGCTATAACCATTTTCTGTATTATATTTTTGTTATTTATTTGTTTCAGAGGCTGTAGATGATGCATATATGACTCCCGAAATGTAAGTGCATATTTTTGAATTGTCCAGAAAACAGAGTTCCTAAACCATACACATAAAGAGCAAGTAATGTTTAAAATTGTTGAAATTATAGGGAGAGCTAAAGATAGGATTTTATTGTACTCCATTTCTCTAGTATTTTTGTGACTTACAATTATAATGATATTTTAACAGTGCATATGTTTTCAAAAAAAAACCTTAGTCAGTAACGCCATTATCCCATCTATAGAAAGAAATATGATTACTTGTCTGTGAAAGGCCCTCTTGTTACTTAATTTCACATAGTTAAGTTCTCCTTAGTTGCCTTTCCAAAATCTAAAATGGGCATTGTGAGCTACTCTGTTGTTTTAATCGCTACAGTTATTGCTTTGTGTTAGTATGTAATAGATAAACAGACAACAAGCAATAATACGTACTCCAGGTGAATTATCATCATCACCACCACCACCACCACCATCATCGCTGCTGCCATCACTGTTTATTTGTATAGCACCATCAATGTGCAGGGTTTGTACAAGTAAAACAACACAAAATAGCCAGCCCTTTCAACGGCATACAATAGAAACATAGCATCATATAGTTGGAAGAGACCACATGGACGGTCTATCCAGCCCAACCACCAGCCATGCAGGAAAAACACATTCAAATTACCTCTGACAGATGGCCATCCAGCCTCTGCTTAAAAGCCTAAAAAGAAAGTGCTTCCACCACACTCTGAGGCAGAGAGTTTCACTGGGTAACAGTCAGGAAGTTCTTCCTGATGTTCAAGTGGAATCTTATTTCTTGTAAATTGAATCAATTGCTCTGAGCCCTAGTCTCTAGGACAGCAGAAAACAAGCTTACTCCCTCCTCCTTTTGACAACCTTTCAAAATTTAACATATACAAATATGAAATACAGGGCAAAAAAGGTATAATGCAAATATAAAACTATTCAATGCAATTACAGAACAGATTATCAGATATAATACAGAAACAATAGTAAAGGTAAAAGTTTCCCCTGACGTTAAGTCCAGTCATGTCTGACTCTGGGGGTTGGTGCTCATCTCCATTTCTAAGCCGAAGAGCTGGCGTTGTCCATAGACACCTCCAAGGTCATGTGGCCGGCATGACTGCATGGAGCGTCGTTACCTTCCCGCCAGAGCGGTACCTATTGATCTACTCACATTGGCATGTTTTTGAAATGCTAGGTTGGCAGAAGCTAGAGCAACAGCGGGCGCTCACTCCGCTCCCGGCATTTGAACCTGGGACCTTTCGGTCTTCAAGTTCAGCAGCTCAGTGCTTTATCACACTTTGCCACCAGGGCGATACAGGATGAATAAAGCAAAAAGGCAGCTAATAACATCAAAATATACAAGACAATAAAACTGTATTAAAGAAACTCAAAAAGCCTCCGATGGCACAGTGGGTTAAACCACTGAGCTGCTGAATTTGCTGACCAACAGGTCTGCAGTTCGAATCCGGGGAGTGGAGTGAGCTTCCGCTGTCACCTCCTGCTTCTGCCAACCTAGCAGTTTGAAAATATTTACATGTGATTAGATCAATAGGCACCGCTCCGGCGGGAAGGTAACGGCGCTCCATGCAGTCATGCCAGTCACATGACCTTGAAAATGGAGATGAGCACCAACCCCCAGAGTTGGACACAACTAGACTTAATGTCAGGGGAGAACCTTTACCTTTACCTCAAAAAGCTCTGGAAGACAATAATGCTTTTCATTGGGATTTTTTAAAGGGTAAGGGGTAGTCCACAAATATTCTGGAAATCAATTCCAAGAGAGTGGAACTGTGAGTGAGAAAAGAAAAAGAAATCCTTGATTGAATGAGAAGCTTTGTGTTCCTAGAGCAGAGATCCCAAGCAGATTGGTCAAAAGAAATGGGAGATGAAAGCTAAGAAGGAGCTAGGTCAGGTATGGGTAAACCCAGGCCTGGGGGCCAGATGCATCCCCTTGGGCTCTTTTCTCAGGCCCTCCTTTCTCTCACCATCCTATCCTTCCTTCCTTCTCTCTTTCCTTCCTCCTTCACTCTCTCCCTCTTTCCCTTCCGCCCTTTTGTCCTTCCTTCCTTCCCTTTTGTCTTTCCTTCCTTCTCTCTTTCCTCTCTCCCTCACTCCCTACATTACCTTCCACCCTTCTGTATCTCTCCCTTCCTTCCTCCCTCCCTCCCTCCCTCCCTCCCTCCCTTCCTTCCTTCCTTCCTTCCTTCCTTCCTTCCTTCCTTCCTTCCTTCCTTCCTTCTTTCTTTCTCTTTTTCCTTCCTCCTTTACGCCTGGGGGATGCTTAGCTGGGAGAAGAGAAGGTGGAGAGGGAACATGAGAACCATGTTTCAAGATTTAAAAGGGTGTCCCATTGAGGAGGAGAGGGAAAACTGACTTTCTGCTGCACAAGTGAGCAATAGGTTCAAATGGCAGGGAAAGAGATTGTACTGAAAATATTAGGAAGAACTTCCTGAGAGTAAGAGCTATTGGAGAGTGGCATAGGCTGCCTGGGAGTGTGGTGGAGTCTCCTTCTCTGGAGGCTTTTCTGCAGAGGCTGTCTATTGGGAGTGCTTTGATTCTGCCTTTCTGCATGGCAGGAGGATGGACTGGAGGTCCCTTGGAGGTCTCTTCCAGCTCTGGGATTCTAGGATTCTATATCAGGAGTAGGCAATACTGGGTCTAATGGATACACTTTTTCTTTCCCATCCACCATCTCATCTTGAGTAAGGCCAACCCTTTTGGGATCCAAACATTTCTTATCTTTCCTTCACTTTCTGCCTCCAAAAGAGAAGAGGAAGGGGGGAGGACAGGGCAGGGAGGGGACTTGGGGAGAACCCCCTTCCTCCTGGCCCACCCACCCTGTTCTGGATCGCCATGTGGCTCCCAAGTTAGAAAGTTTGCCCCTGCCTGAGCTAGGTCATGTAGTTCTTTCAAAGTAATAATCTTAGCAGCAGAATGTTGAACTGAAACTAGCAGGTTAAGATGAGATCAAGTGATTCTTCTGCTGAAACCTAATACTAGCCCAGAGCCATTCTTAAATTATAATTTCTCCTTCCCTGCCATTGTAATACAATATTCTCATTCTCTTCCTTCTAAAAGACTCTTACTCTTGAAATTAAAAAGTGATTTCTATGAGGTACTTGATGAGCTATTGGTTTGTATGTTCATTGTGGGTGGTCCAAAGAATGTGCAACTATTTATTTTCTTTAACTGGTGATCTTTGTGCAGGAACTGTAAAAAGCATGATGTCCCACATAACTTTCCAAATGTGGAACTGCCCCAGGTGTTCATTTTGGGATTTCCATAGTAGACTGCTGGATGGTTGATGTGCAGTGTACATGTGTATTCAGCAAACATGGAGGTTAATCATAACTTTGTGATGTTGCTGCATACTTCCAAGCCATATCTGACATATGACGACCCAAAGGATTTTCTTGGCAAGATTTGTTCAGTGGTTGCCATTGCCTTACTCTGTGGCTTAAAGAGTGTGACATATCCAAAGAATTTCTATAGCTTTCATATATATTTGTTGGAAAGCAGCAAGTTAAATACTTACTGATTAATTATCTCTTATTCAAATGTACCTATTGTTTAAATATTTCAAGGGTATAACATCTGAACAATAGCATAATAGGCGAGGATACTTTAATGTTTGTTTTCATGTAATAGGCAATGTTTTCAAGTTACGTTTATTGTTTCCTGGGATGATGTAAAGTATTTTTCAGGTTGTTGTTATTTGCTACCAAAGTGATTTTAGTTTATTGATAGTAAGGTAAAGGTTTCCCCTGACGTTAAGTCCAGTCGTGACCGACTCTGGGGTTTTGTGCTCATCTCCATTTCTAAGCCGAAGAGCTGGCGTTGTCCGTAGACACCTCCAAGGTCATGTGGCTGGCATGACTGCACCGTTACCTTCCCGCCGGAGCGGTACCTATTGATCTACTCACATTTGCATGTTTTTTAACTGCTAGGTTGGCAGGAGCTGGGGCTAACAGCGGCCGCTCATTCCGTTCCCGGGATTTGAACCTGGGACCTTTTGGTCCACAAGTTCAGCAGCTCAGCGCTTTAACACACTGTGCCACCAGGGGCCCCTAGTTTATTGATGGCTGTGTAAATAAGAGCCCATGTTTTCAGCAGCCCTGCCTAGGCTAAGCCTTCCTTAATCAGATCAATCCACTTATAGTGCAGTTTCCTTCTTTTCCTACTGACTTAAATTTTACCAAGCATTATTGTCTTTTTAGTGAGTTACAGTGTCTCATAATATGTTCAAAGTACAATATAATCTCAATTTAATCATCTTTGTTCCTAGTGAGAGTTCAGGCTTGGTTTGCCCTAAGTCCCATTCATTTCAGCTGCTCATAATATATGTAGAATGTTTCTTCAAAATTGCATTTTAAGTGACTTGCTTTTCATCTTGTCCAACTTTCACAACCAAACATAGAAAGCAAACTTATGTCGTGTATGTTTCTGATGTTGGTATGAAATTATGCATATTTGAGGATCGTATCTTGTTTCTTCATGGCTGCCTTTCCAACTCTTTTTCTTCTTCTATTCAGTATCAATTTTGATTAATGATCCAGTCAAGGCATAAGAAATCTTGTTTCAAAATCTTTTTAGCCATTTTAAAGTTATGTAAATCATCTGTGATCATTTTTTTATCTTCATAATATTTGACTGTAGCCCTTTCTTTGCACTTTCTCCTTAACTTTCATCAGTGGTCTTTCCAAATCTTGGCTATTTTCTACATGTAATATGAAGTCATCTATTAAATCATTTATATTCCTTCCCCCAGTTTTTATATCTATTTTCTCTGAGTCAAATGCTGCTTACTGTATTATACATTTTTAAAATTTTGTTCGCCACTCTGCATCTAGATCAAGAGATAAAAGTAAAATAAATAAATAAAGCAATATGAGAAAGAAGTTGATACAATGGAGCTTTATCTTCCCCGTTGCCATTCTGTTTCTCCACTTTGTGTCCAGACAGTTGCTCCTTGTCCAGAATATTGGTTATGCTTCAGAACAACTGGATACTATAGCATTCCCAATTCTTTCAGAGTAAAGCATACTTTCTTATTATCTACATGAAGACTTTGCATTCCATTATTCAACGTATATTGGCTTCCAAGGACACACAGAAACCTATTTTGGTATCTCTTTCTTTAGAAAGCATCTATTGGCAGAGCTTGAGCTAGGACTAAGTCTGTCGATGTCTACAAATCATGGCTTCATGTTATCTATAGTTTCACAAGCAGGGTGTGTCTTAATGTCAGCTGCTGGAGATTATATGTGGTAGGGTGCTATTGACCCTCTGTTCTGATCTGGGAAAAGGGTTTTGCATGTATTATTGTAAGTACTTTCTTGGGTGAAATTGACTAGGAAATGCAGATATCTATAAAAGACTAATTGTTCATATATTACCAGTTTTTCCTGCTTTGCTGCAGATCCAACTTTACTTTATTCCTTTATTTGTTTTTAATTGGTACTTTTATTATGCTTGTAGTATACCATGTACATTGTTCATGATGTATACTCACCCTTTCAAGAAGCTGACTCCCACACTGTATTTTCCTCTACTTTTTCATTTGTTGACATTTCTGAAGTTATAGACTTTGAGGGACTGTAAACACTCTACTGAGCTTAATCCATGGACACTGAGAACTGATTTTTATTGTTATCACTGAATGCCAGCAGACAAGGCTTTTGATGATGTTTACACAGCAGTTGTAGGCTTAAGCTCCATAATGTTGTGTTTTTTTGTGGTCTTTGTTTAGACAGCTTTTTGAGTACACTTTCTGTTTTTGGGACCTTCCCTCTATAAATGTGTGTATGTATGTGCATGTATATCTTGGCTACCTAACAGCATGATAATCAAGATAAATGTGCCAGTGTAAATCAAGACTGTTGCTACCAATTCGGCAAGATATGTGTAAGCAGCTGAATAAACTAGAGACAGTAGGATTAGCTGCAATGAAAGCTTTCAGCTCTTCAGAGGTTTGGGGAAATCTGTTTCAACCTGTTAAACAAAAAGACAAGACTCTGCGATCTCATGTTATTGGGTTCCAAGATAGCATTTCATGACTGGTAAGCTTTTCTAGAAGGATAAACAGCTTGGTCTTGTGTCATTGAGATAATGCATAAACCAGATTGTCTCTGACAGGCAACAAAAGGGAATAATGTTTTAGAGGAAAAAATTGATGTTACTTTGCAACCATCCTTAACACTTGGCTGACTCCTTGGCTTCCATTTTCCAACCCAGTTCAGCATCTGCTATCTTAAAAATATAACATTTAGTCCACTGATAAACTAACTGAGCTGGTTCTTTGCGACCTGTATCTACATGGCATGTTTGGCTTTTGTCAGATCAAACTTTTGAGATAACTTATAGAGGCATCAGCCAACAAATGCCATCCTAGTTTAGTGAAACAATATTTGGGTGGTTATCCAAGTAGGTTGGGTAACATTTTATTAGAGTTAAATAGCATGCTATTAAATAACCTTTTACTAAATTGCATGCAACTGTGATTTGTTATGATTTGACATTAGCATGCTGAAAAATCGATTCTTAAAAAGACACAAGAGGAGGTCAATCTTCCCCCATTGCCTTGGAATGAGACAGTGAGGGCTTGTGTCCCTCCTAGAAACCTATGCCATTGCTCTAGTACCAAATCCAGAAAGCATCCAAGGTTTCTGTAGTCAGAATCTGGAACATTGAGTTTAAAGATGAATTTATTAGTAATGAATGAGGGGAAAATGATGGCAATGGTGATGAAATTTTATTTTTACCCATCTCCCCTTAGGGCTTGATCTTTTGGGAAAGTTAAATGAGTGTCACTTAATTTAGTATTACTTTATTGATCAAATTGGTTTTTTAAAGTAACTCTTTTAAAAGTTCTCTTTTAATAGTTTTTATGTAAGTTTCATTTCCAAGGTGTCAATTGCCGACACTAAAGCTACGTTCTCTGTTATCAAAGTGATTGTAAGGAATAGGAATTACAGGCCTTTCAATATATTCAAAATAGGAACATCCTGTTGGTGTCTTACAAATGTGAACTTTCTCCTACAAAAACTTTGGACAGGATTGTCCAGTGTGGTATGACTACACTCAGTTCATTGGACTAAATGGAATTGTGCATATATTGCATCACACATGGATGCTATTGCTTATGGTCATTTATTGTGCATGGTTACACAAGATGCATAGGCTTGCAGACCTGATGGTTGTACATTCATGTGCACTCTGTATTGGATAGCACAGTGTTGCAGTGCATTAGCACGACAATGCATTGCAACTGCTGCCGAACTCCTTGGGTTATTTTCCATCATTGCAATATAGAATCATGTCCATTATATCCTAGTATTAGCAGGTATAGCTTACATTCTGAACATCTGTGTGTGGTTCATTGATAACATTGTACATGTCTATTTGTTCTTACTTGGTGTACAAATCCTAGGAATCAGTTCCATTTGAATACATAAACATAACTTAGAAAATGTCTTGTCACTCACTATGTATACGACTCTGTACTTCTTGGAGGAAGGCAGGTCATCTGAGTAATTTTAATTCTTTCACATAGACATTTTCTTAGATAATTTCATTTCATTTTCTTTTCATTTTCTTTAGTACTGAAATTGAAGAATTGAGTACATATGAAGAAACGCTATCATGTCTGGTCCATCCAGAATGTTCTAATTCAATTCACGAAGCTAAGCATAGTGAGTCTTACCAGCTGTTTGCTTCATTCATGGATGATCTTTGGGATATGTTGCTAGATGGATAGTAATTTCAAAGTCTGTAGAAAGGAGCAACTTGAGAACTGAGCTTTTAAAAGGTGGTCGTTATCATTAGCAGTCTATAGATGTGAAGGGTATTTCAAGGAAAGGGTACATCCTTTTAGTTTAATATACTTTTGTACATGTTTTTACACATACTTAAATTTTCATGGATGTATATAATACATTTTTGTAGATTCCTTTCCAAATAATGTATATTCCAATATGCATTTATGATCATGGTAGGAAAGGGAAACAAGTTCAAATACCAAAGGATGACTGTTTATTTGTAATTCATTTCTTGCTTCCAGAATTGCAAAATGAATCCATCTATCCCCCATCTCTAGCTGTTTAGCAATTTAACATTATATATTTCCTCCACATCTTTGACTATATTATGGTGTATCGGCATTAATTGCCAATTTGTAAGCCACCCTGAGTCCCCTCGGGTGAGAAGGGCAGGGTAGAAATGAAGGAAATAAATAAATAAATAAACAAACAAATAAACAAGGCAAACATCTACTCAGTGAGGAATCACTTGGCAATTAAAGTTTTAAATGGTGGTGGTTTGCTCTGTGTGTGTGTGTGTGTGTGTGTGTGTGTGTATATGTGTATATATATATATATATATATATATATATATATATATATATATACACATACATACATACATACATACACACACACACACACACACACACACACACACACACACACACATACACATACATAATTTGTTTTTGTCCATACTAGGTATTTTCAACCTTTCTTCATAATGCTTTAGTCATTCTTCTGGTTTTAATACTGTTTCCTCCTGCTTTTATAACTGCTTTTTTGTGTGTGACTGTATCATTTGTCTCTTAAAAGTTAGCGATTAAAAGTTCTGAAGAGATAAAATGTATACATTCCTAGCCACTGATATCCTGGATCTGTAATAAACTGAACTACAAATAGGGAAAGTAATGGATGGAATCTTGGCTTTTCACTTTATAGGTCTGTATTTATGGAGTTTATTTCTGGGAAAAGGTCACGACTTTTAGCACACTATTGTGCAATAATATCATAAGAGTTCACTCTAGTCTAAAATTGCTCACATGGGACATCCAGTTTAATGTAGCATTGTATCCGAAATGGAATATTATAAGTTGTGATTTTTTTATGTTTTTATGGAAATAGATACAGAAAACAGCAGGGAAGATATACTAATTTGTACACAATCTTGATTCTAGTTCCCAAGGCTGGAAAAAAAGAAGATGCCAAGGTACATATTTTCAAGACTGTGGTTTAATGTTAGCAGTGATAAAGGAGAAGCAAGTACAGAGAAGATGGGGAAGGAAGGAATGTCTTCACAAGGGATGAAAATCTTCACTAATTTCAATCTTAGAAGAAACAATGAGTAACAGCATTGTTTTCAAATACTTTCTGCAATTGGGGACATACTCTATGTTACAATATTTACCTGTGGTGTTTTTCATACATAGCAAAACAAAAATCAATACTTCTTTTTTTTTAAAAAAACTTATGTGCAAATTTTGCACAAAATAAATTCCAAACTGTAAAGATTTTGTAAGTCCAAGATTCTGTTTTTCAAGGCTTGACAACATTTGGGGGAAAGCTTTTTGACATTTTTTTTGCATATTTTAGCCAATTTTTCCTTTCCTATGTTCCACATAGTATTAAGTACATTACTAACTTTCGAAATGAAATGTATTATTTACCCTGAAATTTTGAAAATAAAAGGGGAAAAACATAAATATTTTATATAAAGTAATAACTTAAATCATGGCTTCATATGGAGGATGAACATTCTCCCTTTATAGAGTACAACCATGTTTGAAGATTGTGTAAAGTACTGTTTGGACTGTGCTTGGTTTATAGTTTACAGGAATCATAAGCTAGTAGAGTTGGGGGCCTTGAAGTTTGCACTCAGCATCTGAGCAGGTTGGTCACACAAGAACATAGGTCATCTGATCATAGGTTTCTCCACTGTGGTGAGATGGCCTATGTTTTTCATTACTGGTACCAATTCATTCTCAGTTCGCATACATAAACACATGTGTGTGAGAGGGTGTGCAAACTTTCCTTCCTCTTCTTTTGGTAATTCATTTCCTTTCATGATGTGTAAGTGACTGCTAGAAGCTGAGAACCTACTCATCAGTTGCATAGCCTAAACTTACACCATCAAGACAGTCAAGTTACTGGGTCACATTGTCGTGCAGCTCGTCATACAATGTTCCTTATGACTGTGTATTCTCCAACTGTGCAGCAATCATCCATTGCTAAGGACAGCATTTGCAGAAATGTCTAGAACAGTTCCCCTCTTAGTGTCTAAACTGTACTGATAATGTTCACCCTGTGTGCCAGGGACTAACGCTATATTTATGTCCATTAACTGTAGTGCCTTTCTTTCCTGACAACTCTCCAAGGATTAGTTGCTAACAACATTGGTTCAGAGACACCCCACTTTGAATAGCATTGGTCTAGAGCAGGCCCGTAGCCAGGATTTTGATTTGGGGGGAGCTGGGATTTTGCTTCAGGGGGGGGGGGGCTGAGTCTGAGTGTGTGGGAGGGTCTATCCTACAAACCTTTTGTATCGTTATCCCAATACCCTCATGCATATGGGATATATTGAGCATGGTGATCAGATCATGATATGAATAAACATAACAGTTTAAATAATAAATGTAAAGCCTTCTCACGGACCACCCTGAGAATTTCAAAGGGGTGGGCTGAAGCCCCTCAAGCCCCCCCCCCCCAGCTACATGCCTGGTCTAGAGCAGTGGTCCCCAGATGTTTTGACCTTCAACTCCCAAAAATCCTAACAGCTGGTTAACTGGCTGGGATTTCTGGGAGTTGTAGGCCAAAATACCTGTGGACCCACAAGTTGAGAACCACCAGTCTAGAGAATTCAACCACCTGACAAGTAACCTACACTAGCACAACATACAATGTGCAATCTTGATCAGAAAATACATGACAATTACCTCATTCCTGCAGTGTGCTGGGCTATTTTAGGTGCTAAATAGATATGATTGAAAATGGACTCCTTATGAGATCCTAATCTTTTGTTTAGGACTGATTTTCTAGCTCTGGACCATTTCTATTGGGGTCCTTGGGATTCCTATAGCCTTAATGTTATTCAACTTTAAAAGGCCTGTCATTTAGATACAACTTTTTACTTGCCTACACACTTCTCTGTGCATAATGGAAAAGGTACCCCTCCAGACTATCAGGTATCATTCAAAATGAACCCTAACAGGGAAATGGCATACATGTGCACTTTAGTGATCACGTGGAACCTCTTTGTGCTTTAGTGGCTTCTTTGGATTCTAGCCATTATTTCATAGAAGGAAATGAAACACAGATGTAGAGAAAGATGTTTCTTCTATAAATATGGTTCTTCAGTGTAAACAATGCTATTCTTCTCTGAATGACTTGACCTCAGATTTCTGAAAACTGAAGCTTTCTTTTTATGTTTTTCATAGAAACAAAATTTCCTTGTTGCCATACCCAGGTGAGTGATCTTCCTGGAATTTATGCCTTGAAAAAACAAATGAAGATGCCTAGCAACTAGATATTTTTCTTTTTTAGCTGAACCTGAATAAATAACCGAAGATTACTGCAAATAAGTATGAACAGCCACCTTTTATTTTCCTTCTCCCAGCTTTACATTGTAATTTTTTAAGAAATATGTTTTATATTTATAAAGGATAGAACCTGCGGCTAAGGTAAATACCACAGAACAGTATGTTGCTGTGTATCTCTCAAGGTCACGAAGGCCATGTAGCAGTTCTGCTCTTTCACCTCTAATATCTTGGCAGACCTCTGTGTTTTCAATAGCTGCTCATAGCATTTTAGTATCCCATCCAACGATCCAGACATACCACTCATTATTATGCTAATAGATGTTGAATGCATATTATCAGCATTTGCATATTCTTGTCATGTTCCGATTCTTTAAGAGGTAAGCTAGGACAGGCAGGACATTGAATGAATTGGAACGGAGAGTTTCAGATTTGCAGCAGACACCTATGTGAGTTTGTGCATACCTTTTAGCTGCCCTCTCAATTTGGCAATATCACTTTTTCAGCAGTTTTTAAAATGTAACAGTTTTTCTTTCACCCTTCCATTTTTCCTTTTTTGTTCTCAGGTTACTTTAATGGCTGAAAGTTGAGTTCAAAGTGCACAAGGTTTTCCACTCAGGGGGAGAGGCCATTAGGGAGGTGGAGGCCCTTCCTTAAATGTTCAGGCAAAAATCAAAGTGCTGTGATCTCTCTAGGTGGTGTGCCCTTTATTCATAACTTTTTCCTTTGTAACCACACTCTGATATTCTTTGGCCACAGGTGCCTAGGTTTTCATGTGTGAAAAATTGGAGGGACCACAACACATTTGAGTCCAAGGGGGCTAGGAACTAGGAACAGTTCAAAATAAAGTCATTCTTAGCTTTTTGCCTTGAGTTTTTCTAATCAGTTGTAATAAAAAATAGTTGAAAATTTTGAAGAAATCTAGAGCACATTATTTGCATATATACAATAAGGGTACCAGGATGCCTGGGTTTGTTTTGAAGCTCTGGGTGAATTTCACCCTCATTCTGTCAAAGAACTAGTTCATCCAGTTCATCTGGAGCATTGTAAAGATGAATAAAATTTCTTTAGTCAAAATATACTCTAAATCATCTCTAAACAAACATTGGCATGAAAACTCCAAGATAAGTTTGCCTTGTGACTAACATAAGTTGGAAAAAATGTGAAGCCACCCAACAACAGGAACAACCCCAAATTGAAAGGGGAAGTTTCTGCACGTAGACCAAGCTGTACCCTAAAGATAGCTATGTCTGGAATGTTGAGTAGGTAGCTCTGTTAATAAAAGCTTGCAATCTAGTTTTTATTTTAGTCACCATGAATTACCATTATATTGCTCACCTACTTTTCTGACACTATAATATTTACCAAGATTTGATAGCTTGAGCCATGGCATTGAAGAAGTATGTAACAAATTACACTGTGATGCAAAATACACAATTGTCCAACCATAGAAATATGTGTACGATCTTAAGATACAGGGACTCTTGCATAATATTTTATTATTCCAGCTATTTATAAGTAATGAAATCCCCAAACATGCACACATACACACATGCATATACATCCATTACAAGATTTCATGGAGTTAGGGATGAGTATGGATCTTAATTTCGCATCTATTTGTACTAATATCAATTGATGTTTCTTCGGAACATCTGTTATGCAAACATTGTAACTTGGAAACTTTGTTATCGGATTGACATTTCAGCAGTGAAATAAAGGATTCAAAAGAAAGAGGACCACTCTGGAATCATGATGCACCAAAACAACAAGCTAAAGAAACATCCAAGGTATAGTTAAACAGAAGAGCAAATAGTTTCATGGTGTTCTATTTTAAAAAGTATGCCTGTTGGTAAACATTGTTATTATGTGCTATCAAGTTGACTCTTACAGCACATGGACAAATTTGCCATAAATCAAACATATGTGCCATAAACCACCATAGACATCAGGACCAGATTTGTGTTGAATCATTAACAGAAGTTGTGCAGGGTTGTATTTCTTTATCTGAAGGCCTGAATAGCTGCAGCCAACATTTTTTAAAATGTTGCAGAATATCCTTTTGCTATAAAATATTAGGGGTTTAAGTGAGAAGTTTTGTGTGAAAAGTTTGTATAATACATGTCATTTTCCTGCTGCATTTGCTTCTGGAATTTTTTAGGACTAATAGTGTGTCAAATACCTCTATCTACATTCCTCCATATATTGTGGTCACCTTCTGTATAGTCTTCAACCAGCATTTCTCATTTGTGAATGAAACAAAATATGTAACAAACTTGTGTGGATGTCAAAATCCTATTGTTTTAATGCAATTTATTCTTAGGAAGTGAATACGAAATTCCAGGTTTAAGAGTCTGATATTTTTCTAAATTGAAAGAATTCCATGCTGTTATTGCCTGAAGCTTGGTCTAAAACAGGAATAGACAAAGTGGCCATTTTATGGAGACCAAGTGTCCCCCCCCCCCAAAAAAAAAGTTTTAAAAGGTGCATTTTTTTTCATTTTAAAATGTTCTAGAATGTCAAAGAAGTATCAATAGGGGATTTTCATCACATTTCAACCACCCAGGTGCCTGAGGGAGTACAAAGTACAATTTTATAATTTTCTGCCAAAAAAATATTCCTCCTCCCCACCGATGTTCTAATATTTCCTAGATGGCATTTGAATGTTTTACAGAAGCATGTACTTGGGGGGGGGGGGGCTGTTTAAGGTCTCCTGGGGGGGGGGTTAATGTGGCTCCCAGTCTTTCACAGTTGCCATTCTCTGTACAAAACAGATTTTAGCTTGTTCAGGAGATACTGAAAACTCAGTTTAGGCATTTTTGTTTTCTAGTTCAGCTTGAGTTAAAGAATGTAAAGTATTTACTTGTAGTAGCCCAAATTGGGCAAGGTACATGTTGATAAGCCTTTAACCTGAGTGCCAATATGTTTACTATTAGGTTAGTGATCGTAATGCTGTCCTCACTAACATGAAAATGAATGGAGAAAATAGAGGTGAGAAGCATGTGACTCAGGAAGAGACCATTCAGCCTTCCCCCGGAAAAAGGCTAACAGTAGATGGAAACTGTGAGTTTTCTTCTTGCAGCTGCTTTAGTATTAAGATTAGATGTGACCTGAGAACAATTCAAGTGATGTATGTGTTGGACTACATTCTTAAACTCTATTAACAAATCACAAATCTGGGCAATGACGGAAGAGTTTATTCCTTTTGATGAGTATATCCAGATTGAAAGGTGAGGCACAGTTGTAGGAGCGCTTATTGAAATGTGGTGAAGAAATCAAGCTAGAAATGAGGAAGTTCCTGGTTCAAATAAGCTCTTTTACGAGAAACTTGGCATGAGGTCTTCAAGAAGGCACACCTTGTCTCTACCCTACTAATTGGCAACAATGGGAAAATATTAAAAGTATGTTATAAAGATTAATGAGCTCTGGATGTTTCTGGATAGCAATCACTGGCTATGTTGGCTGGGAGTGATGGGAGTTGTAGGCCAAAACTATGTGAAGCAGGAATGGCTAACCTTAAAGAATACACTATGTGAAATATTAGAGGACTAAACAACTCTTCTTACTGCATGGAAAATGCATGTGCATAAAAGGGGAGGTGGCTCAGGGGTTGCATGGGTAATATTGTCCTAGTTTTGCCTGTCCACATCATTGTAAATTCAGGGGAGTCATTTTTTCAATAAAAAAGAGCACTTTAAAAAAGTCTTTCCTGGGCATAAATTACCTTAAATTGGGGAGACATGACAAAATTACTCCCTATGTCCAAAAGCTTTGTAAGAACATTTGAGATCTTAAAAAAAAAAAAAAGCAACAACACCTGGGGGTTGCTATAGGCCTCTGTGGATTTCATAATTTCCCATCCCTGATTTGGAGGGACCAGAGTAATGTATCCCTTGGTTAAAATATGCAAATGTTCTGTAGAATGGTTATTGTAGCTAGGTCTGGCAAATCAGAAGAACCTTTTTAAAAAGTAAAAGGATTTTTTTAATCTTCAGGATTACATCATCATGTAAATATAGAACCAAGCCCTGTTTGTGTGTTTGTGTTTCGCAGTGTCTTGCAGTGCAGTAACCTGGTCTTCTCATACAGTGAATTGCTCCCCTTTGAGTTTATTTGCTTTTGCTAATGTAACCTGTTTTGCTTTCAAATGCAAAAGAGCTTCCCAGTGTTTGTGAGTTAGAAACTGGCCTTGTTTCATGCTGTTACATCTCTTCCAAGTATAAACACTGCTGAGCTAAAGCCGAACTTAGTCGTCAGATGCATTTGTGTGTCTCACTGAAATCCATTAGTCGTCCTCAGCAGGGTTTGTATGGCAATGGAGAGAAAATGCAATTAGATCATTGGCTATACAGGGAGGGTTAGAAGAATTCAGGGCCAAATGTTATCAAACCCACATGATGAATACAGAATAATGTGAAAAACATACTCTCCAACTTTGCTGATTTGGCAGGGACAGCTCACATGAATCCCTTGAGCTTCTACTTTTTCAGCTGCTTTTAAAATATCCCAGCCCCTTTCCTTCTCCTCACAATTTCCTAGTTAAATTGTTGAAAATGAAGTTCAAAGTACAAAAACAGTTTTCATTTACTTAAGTCTGCTAGGAGAAGAGAGGAAAGGCAGACTTCTTCCCTACAGACTCACCAAAAAGCAATCATCTTGTAGCATTTCTTCATTTTTCTGTTCTTTCATGCTCACATTCTGATGTTGCTTGACTATTCATCTGTGAAATGTTGGAGAGTATGGAAAAGGTGCTAACATAATAAGCTGTGTGGGCCTTTATATCCTGAATAAACAATATGAGACTGTTTTAATTTTCAATTTGTTGCTTAAAGTTCCCTTCCTTAAAGGCCATCTCATTCTATTTCAAATCTTGGAAATAAATGCTTATATTTAATTATAATCTAATAATTTATTGTAAATGAAACTCTGTTGTGTGTCATTAAATATCTTGTTTTTTGCTGCTGCTTCTGTTTCTTAAAATCCAAACCAATATTCCCACTTATAAAACTGTCAGGGAAAGTTAATATGTCCGTATGTTCCCTTTCTGTAGGTTATAAAAATGTGTTAACTTTGCTTTTAAAATAATCATCCTTGAGGTTTACATATTCCCTATGCTTGGCTGTTTCCTCTCTGAGACACGCTGTTCTCAGAACAGTGTGTCACCATAATATAAGCTATTATATGGTTGCTGGCAGGGTAGTGCTATGTTGTGTTTATTAGAAACATGCTTTTATGCCGGATGGAAAGGCATGAGAGAAAGAGAAAATGCAGCTTATGCCAAGTTCATCAACTACATATTGCCTTTGTATATGAGCTGGTTGTAAACATGTTCAGTTGATAGTGACTTTCTATGAACTGCTGCTATTGGAATAACATCTGAATGTTAATCCACTGAACATTCAATGGATGGTACTGACTGAAAGTGTTGGACTTGCAATACGTTTTGAAGAGGTATACAGAAACATTGTCACAATCTTAGTGAAATTGCAGGATTCACAGGACTTGCATAGTCTATTTGTGTAGCGGTCTGCTTTGCCAGTTTTCCTGAATCCAGGAAACCTGGCAAAGAGAATTCTGTTATAGTTTATTTATATAGTATATTTACTTACTTGCTTACTTAATTTTTTGTCCTACCTTTCTCCCAATATAGGGACTCAAGTTGGCTAATAATAAATATAAGGCAAGGCATATTAAAACCACATAAATGTATTAAAGCAGAAGTGTAAAAATTAAAAGCAATTCAGTTCTTTTTGCTATTAAACCATTAAACATAAATGAAAATGCATTAGTTTCAGATGGCTATGTATGCCTGGAAAATTTGATAGTAGATGAAGAGAAAGCAAGCACAACAGCTCCCACATCGATGCAAACTGTGGAGGAAGTATATGATGACGTGGAAGGACTACAAAGTGACCTGTGAGTTCTTTGTAGCAGCGAAACTTCTGCAAGTTAATTTAAGCTTTCCAAAACTGCGAAGTCTCTTTTAACGTCGCAAACATTTCACTCAATGCCTCAACATTTTCTTTTACAGGCAAGCCTGTGATGCCTACAGCTCATTTACTTCAGACACTTGTAAGTATGAAATTAACATACCTTTTAATAAATAAAATAGACTGTTGGAAAGGACTTATGCAAAGCTAGTCCTATAATTACAAAGCTCAGCCATATCCTCAGTGAATTCTGCACAGTGTGCCCTTGATATCCTCCACGATTTGGTTCTAGGATACCAAAATGGCTGAATCATTGGCTATAGAGGGCCAACTATATACATATGCCTCCCGTATCTGGATAAAATATGTTCCTGGACTTCACATGGATATGTGAAACTGCTGATAACTGCAAACCCTATTGCAATTAATACATAGAGCAAATGTGTCAATCTTGTGGCTCTCCAGGTGTTTGGGCCTCTGACTCCCAGAAGTCTTTGCCTGCTTGTTCAATGGCCAGGAACTCTAGGAACTGAAATCCAAAATACCTAGACACCACCGCATAGAGTCATATTAGGATATGCCCAGAGATGACTTTTTTTTGGACATGAATAAATCCAACTGTGGATATTAACCTCACAGATACCGCATTCCTGAAGCACCAGATTTGGTGTTTCCATCTACAGCATAGTTGAGAATAATGCAGCTGTGCTGAAGGTATTGAACTTCAGCTCCCAACAGGTCAGGGTTGCTGGGTGGGATGTGTTGTCAATAACATCTGGAAGGTCACATAATTGCTTCTCTTAGGCAATAACATATCCCTCAATTAAGTGAATTATATTGTCCAGGGCAATGCTATACTTATCACATGACCAGATACAAAGCCACACTGGCTAAAATGGGATATTAATATTCAATTATTTTATCCTTACAAAAAAAGAAAAATAATTTTCACAGTTTTCTACTCATTTCAGAAAAAAATGAATATTTATTTATTATATTAATATAATAGTTATTTCCTGATAATTCACACATCCTGACAGTTTGGAGAAATAATTTTACACAGAAATGCACAGAGGTTTTGGTATATGTGTGAGTGAGATTTGTAGGGTTTTAAACAAAAACAACACTGTCTTCAGACCCCTGAATGTAATTTGGAGGTTTTCTATGCAAAATACGCAATCTTACCAACAAGAAACTTGTCCAAATTTTTTTCACTCTGAATACAATCACCATGCACAACAAAACAATTTGGCTATTTCTAAATGCAAAATTGCTGGATTTTATTTTACTTTACTTTCATGCAAGTCTTTCATGCAAGGTTGCTACATTCTTTGTTAATAACGTGAATACTGGGCAAAAATTCTTACTAATGTATTATTTGTCCTAACTATATATCCTGAGAGCAAGGAAACCACTTATCAGCCAGGAAAGGCTGAGTAGTGAATAGTTCCTTCCCTAAATGGGAGGACTGCAAATTTTGGCATGGCATCACAGGGACAAGGCCTGTAGTGTATGTATTCAACTAGCAGCAGTAGGGGAAAAAATTAAATGACAACTTGTAGATCAGTCTATTAAGATTCCGTTTTCTTGGATATGATCTGGGCCAGTAAGCCATCCAAGGTCAGTCAGTGATTTTTGTGGCTGAGCAAAGCTAGTTAACTGCTCATCTTTTACTAGAATCAGCCATAGTTACAACGTCCAAGGGGTATCATTGTGCTGTCAAAGGAAAAAAATGATTCTTTTATGAGAAACCGATTTGCCCATAATAATACTTAATAGTAGCAATTCTCTGTGTAGTGGCTAAAGTCATAGTCATCTCTGTTTTAATGTACTTTTATGTCAATGTTTTATTGAGGGAACGGTGATAGTTTTTAGTCTGCTCTTCTGGCTCAGTTATTTTTATAGATTCTTGGGCAAGGGATATATGGACTGTGTAGCATTAGCAAAACTTGTTAAAATAGGTTAGTATTTTTAAGGAACTAGTTAAAGAACTATATATGGGTAAATCTCATTTAACATGTCTTCATGTAGAAGTTTATAGTTTGAATAATTCAGTGCTGATTGACGTTTTAAATGTTACTTAGTTTTATTTGGATATAACAGGCGGGCTTTTCTCCTAGTTGCAAATTTGCAATTGAACTGGGTTTTTTCCCATCCTTTTTCTCAAGCCCTTTGCATTGTCTCTGTTTATATCGGTACATCAGAGTTGGGAATTATATAACCTATAAAAACATGTATGTGTTCTTCACACTTTGTTTTGCCCCTCATTCAACTAAGACTTTTACCTTATTGACCACAGATTTCCAATTCCTTCTAGTTTTCATTTATATTGTCCCCTTCCTTCAATTTTCAGGGAATCTGTGCAGCTTGTGGTACAAACCAGAGATGGAAATGAATCTTCATATTCACATTCATAGAAGTAGTCCAGTCCTGGTCTCTATCTGATTAAAAACTATATTAAAAATATTAAAACATTAAAGGGCAAGATTTTTTCTAGTACCTAACTGCAGCCCGTCTGTTTTCTGTGGTAAATCCAAAGGAAAAGTTTCCATTACTATATCTTTAAATTTCTTCTCTGAGCATCGAATTGCATCTTTTTCCCCGAGAACCTCACATTCTGATAATGAATTGTGATATAAAGATTATTATTTTGGTGTATTCAGTTGCAGATGAAAACAATGAAGAAACCTATGAGGATGTCCAAACTGAAGAGTACAATTCAACCAAGTCAGAGTAAGTGTCTTCATTATATCCACAAATAAGTTGCCATTTCTTTGATCAGCCTTTGCTTTTTACCTATAGTGAAAAGAGAACATTGAGTTTTTCTAGTTCGTGTGCTCAGGCTATCTAGCAAGTGGTTTTTCTAAGCTTTGAGGTTTCACCTGCACACATCCAAAACATTTCTCAGGGAAAGTATTTTATTCTGGAAGCCTCCAGGAATAGCAGATCATGTCTGAACCTCTTGAATACTCTCCATGCCGCGGGGGGGGGGGGGGGGGGAATCCCTGAGCTTTGAATCTTTTATTCATATTTGCCAGACCTTTGTTGTTTTGTGTTTATTGTTATCGTTGTTAGTATGTTGTGATTTATTATTTTGTCTGTTCATTAGTTTAATGGTTTTTATGGGTGGTTTATGTTTTATTTTCTTAAGTTATATTTTGTGTGATATAGATTTTTGCATTGGATACTATTGGATAGAAAGGCAGAATAAAATTGTAAACTGTAGCCATTTTTCTCTTAGTTGGTAGCTCTCAGGGCTCAAAGGTTGTTTTGTTCTGAATGTGAATGTTGCATTTACAGTTGTGAATCATGACTTTATCTCATCCTTTTTTAAATGATGATTAAGTTTGTTACAATACATTCAGTGGTTTTACATTCTAGAAATCACTAAGGTGCCAGGGTCTTCTCAATGGTGGCCCCTCGTCTATGTAACTCCTTCCCCAATGACCCGACCTCCAGGAAAAAAACTAAAAACATAGAATCATAGAATTTATTTATTTCGTGTCAAAAGCATTGTACAACAAATACATTTCAAATAATGGAAATTAAAAAAAGAAGAAGAAATCACAAGCAACTAAATAGTTTTGGACCAAAAGCGGGCAACAGCAACCGCATTGTCTGTAGCTTTAAACAACTCCTCCTCCGTGCATGAGGCAGGGCACTGTGGGCAAGCATACATATGCGGAGTTGTTTGTTCAGCTCCACAGTCACACAAGGTGGAGGATTCCTCCAGGTAGTGCCACCTTGCCAAGTTGTCTTTTGATCTGCCCACTCCACTTCTGAGTCTGTTCAGGGACTTCCAAGTAGAATCATAGAATCAAAGAGTTGGAAGAGACTTTATGGGCCATCCAGTCTAACCCTCTGCCAAGAAGCACATTCAAAGAACCTCCAACACATGGCTTTGGAACCAAGCTTTTGGTCAGTAAATGGGAGCAGTGCAATAAGAGACTATAAAACAATGACGACTTGGATTGGCCCTGGAATATGACCTGGACTGTGTGATTTTAATTGATGTTTTAATGTTTATGTTTGAATTGGTGTGGATTCTAATGTATTTTTATTTATCAATATGTATATGTATATGTGGCATCAAATTGTTGCCTTTTGTAAAGCCACCTTGAGTCCCCTTCGGGGTGAGAAAGGTGGGGTACAAGTGGTAAATAAAAAAAATGCATAAATAAATAAAATGTTTATACTTGTTTCCTTTTGTCAACTCTAATATTTCTGCCAATCAGTTCCACTTTTATGAATGATAAAAGGAGTAATGTCTAAAACTTGGAGTTTCTTGTTTTAATTTTATCCTTTGCCTTTTTTTATTTACCCAGGGATGGCAAGGTGGAAAAATTGAAGGGGCTTGGAAAATTTTTCAAGAAAGGAAAATTCAAAGTGAGAAATGCAAACATGAAAGAGAATTTCCGGTATGCAATTTTTGTGAAGGGCAAAAGGGCAGCAGCTGATTAACTTAGGAAGATAATCATCAGTGAATTATTAGCTAACTTTGGTCTCTATCAAACATTTCAAGTTTTGAAATACAGGGATACCGCAGTGCAGGTTACAATGTGGCACAGACTAAACATTCCTGTCTTTTGTAAAATGTCAGCACAGTAGTGGTAGGGGTACCACGTGGCTGTATAAATGCAGGTGCAAAAAGCCGACTATGGTTGAAATATCTAGATGGCCAAAACTGCCATCCTAAACATAAACAAACTTTTATCCCATCTATTTTGAATAGAAAAGATTAGAGTGTGGGATAGGGTATATCGGTGAATCAGAACAAATGATGAACTCTGAGTAAAGCGAAAGAAACGGGAAACTGAGCAAGCTTTGATGAGAAAAGAAGAAAATGCTGGGATCAAAAGTATGGGTGGATTGAACAACAGTCTGCAATATGTTCTGTTGTTTGGTGATTTTTTCCCTTTTTTGATAATATATATTTGATTATATGCCTTGGTTACCAAATCTGTATCACTGCTTCTTAAACTGTGAGTCTTAACCCTTTAGCTCAATGTTGGGGTAATGAAAAAATTGGCAGCAGTAAAAGATTTCTGAATGCTACCAATTTAAATGATTCTGTTATCAAAATGTGCAGTGTTTATAGTGGACTCAGAGGAAAATACTTCAACTTACTCCACAAAAAAGAAAATCAGCCTGTTTAGCAAGCCTTGCAAATGATTTACTATCAGTAAATGTTTGATTTTTATACCTATTTTATATACCTATATACCTAGGATCACATAAAAATTACAACTGCGAAAAGTTTAGGAAGCCCTGATCTTTATTAACAGTACTGGTTCTGGTTAAGCTACAGTCAAACAGATACAAAAGGCCATTTCCTGAGTATTTGGTCTATCATATTTTTAAAATGGTGTCAGAAGCGACTTGAGAACGTACTGCAAGTCGCTTCTGGTGTGAGAGAATTGGCCATCTACAGAGACGTTGCCCGGGGATGACCAGATGTGTTATTATCCTGCTGGGAGGCTTCTCTCATGTCCCCGCATGGGAAGCTAGGGCTGACAGACAGGAGCTCACCCTGTCTTGCAGATTCAAATCGGCAACCTTCGGGTAAGCATCCCAACCTTGAGCTCAGCAGTTCAGCAGTTCACCTGCACAAGGGTTTAACCCACTGTGCCTCCATGGCTCCTGGTCTATCATATATCACGACTACACTTAATGTCACAGGAAAACCTTTACCTTTACCTTTATAACTTCTACAATGTAAATAATGTTGCTATTTGAACTCATGCTGAAATGGGTCATTTTTGTTTTGTTTCTCTTCTTCAGCAATCTTTCCCGTTCTGCACCAAACCTAGGTAAGTTTACATTCTGGTGGTGATACATCCTACTTTGAGAACAGTGTGTCTTCTCTCTGTGTTACTTTGTTGTTGACCTGTTATGAAGTGGAAGATGTCCTGCTTGTTTTAAAGAGAAGTAGTAGACTGGCTACCAAAATTCAATGAAGTAACTTGCACTCATGGGCATGTGGCTACAAATTTACTTTGCCTTGTTGGCTAAGTTTCTGATAGTTGTGTCTTCTTTCTGGGACAACATGTATACTGAGAATGAAAGGTTGCTGTGGCTTCTAAAATACATTGATTTAAGTTTTAGATTTTAGGTTAATTTCTTGGCATAAATGACTTTGTATGGCGTAGTGTGCTAATCTTTCCTACACTGTGAATTGGTGGTGTTAGTTTATTCTCTTTTTCTCTATTCCTTGAGATTATGTGCATTACATTGTAGGGTCATGAAGAGGGCTGCTTCTTTTAATCAAGAAAACTTTATATGCTTTATAAATACTAACCAATGCATTGTTTGGTTTTGTTTACAGATGTTATAGCCCAGGAAACCATGGTGTATAATAATGTTGACACAGAACAAACTGATGCCAAGTAAGTAAATAATAGAGATAAAGGATGTTTTACTCTCATACAAAGATTTTCTCTTCCAAAAAAATCAGGTCTGTAAATATATAATGTACTTAAGATGTATTTATGAGTATCCTTGAGAATACTGATGCAAAATCATGGGAACAGATATACTATTATTATTATTTATTTATTTACAGCATTTATATTCCGCCCTTCTCACCCCAAAGGGGACTCAGGGCGGATCACATTACACATATAGGCAAACATTCAATGCCTTTTAACAGAACAAAGACAAGACAAACATAGGCTCCGAGCGGGCCTCGAACTCATGACCTCCTGGTCATAGTTTTGAGCCAGTCTGTCTTCGAATATAGCACAGATATTATAACTCTGGGAAGAATTATGCTAAGAATTCACTCCAGATCCACTGCTTCAGAAAACAGAAAACTGCATACTTTTCCTGAGAAACCAATGTGTTGTGGTGGTCTGGATGTTGAACAATGACTCTGGAGGCCAGGGCTTGATTCCACATTGGCCGTCAAAACCCGCTGCAGGACCTTTGGCAAGTCACCAAAAAAATGAGGATAAGTTCGTATTAGGGTTGCGATAAGTCAGAAATGATTTGCAAGCACACAACAACAACAACACCAATCGCAACAACAAGAAGAGGGATTTTCACCAGCTAAGAAGCTATTTGTGCTGAAATCCCATCTTTTACACAACTGTTAAAGGTACAAGAGACCTTTCTCTTATTTCATCAGGCAATTCTAGTATAGAGAAAGCCAATAGACTGCTTTTTATGCAATCATAGTAACCCCCACATATGAACCAATATTTAATCCTTTAAAAGTCTAGAGCTTGATACTAATATCAGTTTGTCTCTGCTTTGATCCTGATGTCTGATTTAGTGAGGATGGACATATAGAGAAAGGAGAAGCTTGGTAGAACCATTTACATTTCATTTCTTCTAGTAAGACTGTTAACTGGTAAGAAATACTTGCAGCACAGGATAGCAAAGATCTTCTGGATCATCCACTGAAAAACAGTTTTTGAATAAAAGAAAAGGCAAAAAATATGCACTGTATTTTAAAAGACAGATTGGGAACAGACAATAAGTCTGGTTTAATTTGGATAGTCCCAAATCCATAAAAATATGAAGAGTCCATTTTTCATTAGTAACTCTCCGTGTATAGCAGAGGCACAGATTTTCCCATCGCATAATTCTTTACCATACTCGTATTTGCTGCTGTTTCACTATCATATTTTACCAATTGTCAAACCAGCTGTCCCTCTTTCTCTTACTGTGATGACCCATGGGCCTTGTAGTCCTGCTCAGGACATTGTAATTCCTGATGAAGATGAAAACTTGGGTTTTTTACCTTCCCAGTCTGAACTGGATTCTTCTCAGCCAGATCTTTCCCAGGCAGATCTGGGAACCTTGCACCTGCAAGAAAGTTGTCTCCCAGAAGTATGTCAAACAAGCCCAGAGCCTACTTCTCCCGTGTTCTTGCGGCGGGAGTTTTGTAAACAACAGAGAAGTTTGGAATCAGCTTCGCGCAGGAGTGCGAGGATTGCAGCTAAGAATGTGGCCAATTAAGACTGCTTCTCGTGAGAATCTTTGGGGAGTCTCACATCTGGTCTCAGAGTTTAGCTTTCGGTTCTGATTCCCAGAGA
Source organism: Anolis carolinensis (assembly GCF_035594765.1). Classification (NCBI taxonomy): domain Eukaryota; kingdom Metazoa; phylum Chordata; class Lepidosauria; order Squamata; family Anolidae; genus Anolis; species Anolis carolinensis. The sequence continues at coordinate 173,999,297 of NC_085844.1, forward strand.
ACTGCTTCGGCGGGAAAGTTAGACTCTATTTAGGTGTTTTACCCGCGTAGTAACTTCGCGGAGTCAATTCGTCAGCCTACGGAGCGAGTTGTGTCTGGACAGCGCGCTCCGATTCAAGCCTCGCTCCTGCTCAAGCCTTGCCTTGCTATCCAGCCTTCGCCTTGCTTCCCAGCCTTTGTTTATCTACGGACTTTGCCTTGTTTCCCAGGATCAATCCTTGCCTTGTTCCACGGATTTTATCAAGTTATTCCACGGACCTTGTTCTTGTTCTTAGTTACCTTGTTCCACGTTCAAGCCTTGTTTCAAGTATCAAGTTATTTCCTAGCCTCGCTCAAGTTTCATGGACTAAAGGACCTTGTCATCTCCCCTCACTTTGCTTGGCAAAGTGAGTGTTTCGGTTATTGGATTACAACTTTGGACCTTAATATTTCTTATTGGACATTGCTTTTTTGGACTAATTCTGACCTTTCCTGAAAGGTCTAATTCTGGACTATTTTCTACACTTGTTTTTATTAACTTTATATATTCCTTCAATAAAGATATTAGATAGATTCTGGCCTCTGTGTATGGTTATTGGTGCTCTGCAGCCTGGGTCTTGACAGTTTGACTCCGCGCCCCTAAGCACCAATTAACCTCGGCCAGAATGTCTACCGGAGTCGTACCTGGGCCGAGCGGCCAGCCGATTACCTACACCATCGACAAGGATGAGGTGGACCGAATCCGTGATAAGCTCAATGCACAGGATGGAGAAATAAGGGGTTTGAAGGAACGCGGAATTCGTCTTCCGGCCATGGCGTTGCCAACCAAGTTTACTGGAGAAGCTTCTAAGGTTCATGTCTTCCGTCGCCAATGTCAAGCTTATCTAGAGGCCCGTGCTGCCGAGTTTCCCCAAGAAGACATCAAAGTGGCATGGGTTTACAGTCTTCTAGACGGGCCAGCGGCCAGCTGGGCGACGGCACTGTACGACCAAGCCTCTCCACACCTAAGATCAGCGCAACACTTCTTGGACCACCTCAAGGAGACTTGGGGAATCGAGGACAATTTGGAGGCAGCCGGTCACAAACTCCGTCGCCTTTTCCAAGGAGACAGACCTATGTCTCAGTATATAGCCGAGTTCCGAGTGCTGGCCCACAACACCGGCTGGAACGATGTAGCCCTCAGGGGACAATTCCGGGAGGGTCTCAACATTGAAATGCTGGAAGAAATCTCCAAGGTGGATCCTCCCCAGACCCTCGAGGCACTCATTGATCAATGTTTACGGGCTGAAGTCATGATTGCCAACAGGAAACAGTGGGTTCGAGGCCAGGGCGGTAGAGCCGGGGCAAAACCCCCCGCTCCCGCCAGCGTTCAGCCACGTCCGATCTGGAGACCCCCACCGCCAACCCCATACCCCAGAGGAGGCGAGGAGGTGCCGATGCAGTTGGGCAATGTGCGTCCCAGACTAGATGCCGCCGAGAAGGCCCGTCGTCAACGCTTAAACCTCTGCTGGTACTGCGGGAACGGGGGCCACTTCGCCAGAGAGTGCCCAGCCAAAGGGAAGCCTGCCGCCCGTCTTGCGGCGGCGTCCTCCACGGAGACGAAGACGTCTGAGCCGACTGGCACACAGCCGGCGGGGGAAGCCAACGACCGGGTGTAGAGAGGCTCGCCAACCCGGTCAAAAAATCCATCCAAGAGCCGCCAACCGGGGTCCTGTTCCTTCTCGTGGTCACATTATGGTCAGCAAAAAGGGGACCCGTCATGATCCACGCCATGATAGACTCTGGAGCTACCAACAATTTCATCGATAGAGAGTATGCCGACTCTCTGGGATTACAATATCATGATTTCAAGAATGCCCGTGTGGTGCAAGCCATAGACGGCCGCCCCCTCAAGACGGGCCCCGTAAGTCAGTGGTCGGAACCCACCAGGATGTGGATAAGGGAACATATGGAAGAGATTTCCTTCTTTGTTACCGAGGTTCCCCATTTCCCTGTGATTTTGGGAATTCCATGGCTGACTCTCCACGACCCTAACATCTCCTGGTCCAACAGAGAACTGCAGTTTGCTTCACCGTACTGCCAAAACCATTGCCTCGTAGCCAAGGTATGCCATGCCACAGACACCGAGCCCATCATCACCTTGCCAAAGAAGTACTCCGAGTATTGGGATGTATTCAATGAGAAAGAAGCCGAAAAATTACCCCCACATAGACCTTATGACTGTGCCATTGACTTGGTGGAGGGGGCCCCGATCCCGCGAGGGCATCTCTACTCCCTGACTGAACCAGAGCAAGAAGCTCTCAGGGAATTCCTAGAGACAAACCTTCGCAAGGGATTCATCAGACCCTCTCAATCCCCAGCCGCCTCCCCAGTGATGTTTGTGAAGAAGAAGTCAGGGGAACTACGCTTGGTGGTGGACTACAGAGCATTGAACAATATCACCAAGCGGAACAGCTATCCCCTGCCCTTAATCTCGGATCTACTGGATCGGCTTCGAGGAGCCAAGGTTTACACCAAGCTGGATCTTCGGGGGGCTTACAACTTAGTTCGCATCAGGGAAGGGGACGAGTGGAAGACCGCCTTCCAGACCAAATTCGGATTATTCGAGTCCCGAGTTATGAATTTCGGTTTATGCGGAGCCCCCGCAACGTTCCAGCATTTTGTCAATGACATTTTTCAGGACTATCTAGACAGGTTCTTGATAATCTACCTGGACGATTTTTTGGTGTTTTCTAGATCACAATCAGAACATGAGAACCACGTCAAAATGGTGTTACAACGATTGCGGGATCATGGACTTTATGCCAAGCTGGAAAAATGCGCCTTTGATCTACAAGAGGTAGATTTCCTTGGTTACCGCATCTCGCCTCTAGGGCTTTCCATGGATCCAGCCAAGGTTTCAGCAGTATTGGAATGGCGGGCGCCAACTAACAAGAAAGAGGTGCAGCGTTTCTTGGGGTTCGCGAACTATTACCGCAAGTTCATTCCAGATTTTGCCCGCTGGTCCGACCCCATCACTAGCTGCATCCGTGGAAAGCAGCCTTTCCGCTGGACTGATCAAGCAGAGAAAGGGTTCCAGCAACTAAAGAAACTATTCACCTCCCAGCCAATTCTACAGCACCCAAATCCTGGAACCCCTTTTGTGGTGCAAGCGGACGCCTCTGATGTGGCAATTGGGGCTGTACTCTTACAACCGGTGGGAGATCACCTCCATCCCTGTGCCTTTTATTCTCGTCAACTAACCACACCAGAGAGGAATTACACCATTTGGGAAAAAGAACTACTGGCCATAAAGGCAGCCTTTGAAACTTGGAGACATTGGCTAGAAGGGGCCAAATTTCCCATTGAAGTCCACACTGATCATCGTAATCTAGAACATCTAAGAACTGCCCGCAAACTAAATCAGAGGCAGCAACGTTGGGCTTTATTCTTTGAACGTTTCAACTTCCAGATCCATTATGTGACCCCAGCCCAAACCAAGCAAGCAGACGCCCTGTCACGTAAACCGGAATACGCTGCAGGACGCAAGGAGACCTTTGAATCCCAACTGCTACAACCCGAGAACTTTGCCACGCTCACGGTGGGGAACACCAAATCCATTCCCATTGGTTCAACTTCCCCTACTCCAGGACCCATCTGTGCTCAAGAAATCAGGGCTAGTCAGCAAGCAGATGCCTGGGCGCAGGACCAACTTCGCCAAGGTCTGCATTTTCCCTTTTCGCTTAAAGATGGACTGCTTTGCTATAGAAATCATGTTTATATCCCACCCGGACCGGGCAGGGAAAAAGCGCTTCGTCTGTGTCATGACTGCAAACCAGCAGGACACTTCGGACTATTTAAAACTATGCATTTGATCCTAAGGGATTTTTGGTGGCCCAAGATCCGCAAGGATGTGGAAAAATATGTCAACACCTGCCCAGTATGCCAGCGCTCCAAGATACGAAGGGAGAAGCCCTCAGGGCTTTTACACCCCCTTCCTACCCCATCTCGCCCATGGGAAATAATTTCCGCGGATTTCATCACTGACCTACCACCTTCCTGTGGATTCACCACGATCTTGGTGGTGGTGGACCTTTTCACCAAGTTAGCCCATTTCATTCCCTGTGAAGGCCTCCCCACGGCCAAAGAAACTGCGGATCTATTTCTTCAACATGTTTTCAGACTACATGGATTGCCCAAGAGTTTAGTCACAGACCGTGGATCTCAATTCACCTCTCGTTTTTGGAAGACACTACAAAAACTATTGGGCATAGACTCTCGCTTATCTTCAGCTCATCATCCCCAAACAGATGGGCAAACGGAGCGCACCAATGCCACTTTGGAGCAGTATCTTCGCTGTTATGTAAACTACCAACAGGACAATTGGGCTTCTCTGTTACCACTGTCTGAGTTTGCCTACAACAATGGAGTTCAAGCTTCTACAAAAGAAACGCCGTTCTTTGCAAACTACGGCTTCCATCCACGTTTCTTCCCCCCTGTCATTGAAACTTCAGAAGTTCCCGCAGCAGAGGATTGGCTGCAGGAACTCACAGCGGTGCAACAACTTTTGCTCCAGCAACTGGACCAAGCCAAGGAGGACTATAAACGCCACGCTGACAAACATCGCCAGCCGGGCCCCGAAATCAAGGTAGGAGATCGGGTTTTTCTGTCCACTCGCTTCCTGCCCTCCCACCGCCCTTGCCGGAAGTTAGACGCCCGTTTCATTGGCCCCTATCTAGTGGTGGCGCAACTTAACCCCGTGACTTTCAAACTCCAACTTCCGCGTTCAATGCGCATTCACCCAGTGTTTCACCGTTCCCTGCTCCTTCCGGCGGATGGTGTGCGACCTGATACAGACCAACCGGCCCCCCCTCCTGTTTTGATGAATGGGGAGGAGGAGTTCGAGGTTGAGGACATTTTGGATTCTCGCTTTCACCGCCGCCGCCTGCAATATCTCATTGACTGGGTGGGTTTTGGCCCTGAGGAACGCTCTTGGGAAGACGCCTCCACAGTCCATGCTCCTGATCTAACCCGTCGCTTTCATCAGACCTATCCCACCAAACCGCGACCTCGCGCCTCGGGGAGAGGGCCCCAGTTTGGGAGGGGCCTTGAGGAGGGGGATAGTGTGATGACCCATGGGCCTTGTAGTCCTGCTCAGGACATTGTAATTCCTGATGAAGATGAAAACTTGGGTTTTTTACCTTCCCAGTCTGAACTGGATTCTTCTCAGCCAGATCTTTCCCAGGCAGATCTGGGAACCTTGCACCTGCAAGAAAGTTGTCTCCCAGAAGTATGTCAAACAAGCCCAGAGCCTACTTCTCCCGTGTTCTTGCGGCGGGAGTTTTGTAAACAACAGAGAAGTTTGGAATCAGCTTCGCGCAGGAGTGCGAGGATTGCAGCTAAGAATGTGGCCAATTAAGACTGCTTCTCGTGAGAATCTTTGGGGAGTCTCACATCTGGTCTCAGAGTTTAGCTTTCGGTTCTGATTCCCAGAGAACTGCTTCGGCGGGAAAGTTAGACTCTATTTAGGTGTTTTACCCGCGTAGTAACTTCGCGGAGTCAATTCGTCAGCCTACGGAGCGAGTTGTGTCTGGACAGCGCGCTCCGATTCAAGCCTCGCTCCTGCTCAAGCCTTGCCTTGCTATCCAGCCTTCGCCTTGCTTCCCAGCCTTTGTTTATCTACGGACTTTGCCTTGTTTCCCAGGATCAATCCTTGCCTTGTTCCACGGATTTTATCAAGTTATTCCACGGACCTTGTTCTTGTTCTTAGTTACCTTGTTCCACGTTCAAGCCTTGTTTCAAGTATCAAGTTATTTCCTAGCCTCGCTCAAGTTTCATGGACTAAAGGACCTTGTCATCTCCCCTCACTTTGCTTGGCAAAGTGAGTGTTTCGGTTATTGGATTACAACTTTGGACCTTAATATTTCTTATTGGACATTGCTTTTTTGGACTAATTCTGACCTTTCCTGAAAGGTCTAATTCTGGACTATTTTCTACACTTGTTTTTATTAACTTTATATATTCCTTCAATAAAGATATTAGATAGATTCTGGCCTCTGTGTATGGTTATTGGTGCTCTGCAGCCTGGGTCTTGACACTTACCTTGCTATACTTCTTGTCTGTATATGCCATCTTGTCTCATTACTACCACTAACACTAGCCTGGCTGTCTGTCTTCTATTTGAGGAAGCTCCAAGTTGGCTGGGACAGTTGGCTCTAAAGATGTGTCTTTATGTAGTTATTGCTTCTTCACCTTAAAGGTGAGCATGGTAAGGAGCCATGGTGTCAAGAAAGGGAGTTGGGGCAGTAATGATGCAAAGAAGAAAGAAAATGAAGCAATGGCAAAGTGACAGGCAGGAAAGAAAGAGAGAGAGAGAAATCTGGGGTGGCGTGGGCATTCTTAAAATTGGAGAGGCACACCATTTATTATTCCTGGTGCCCTTCCAGTTGAGGCAGCTTCTCAATCTACCTACGGTTGACCCTTTATTTGAATCTGTAGAAGCTTGATGTGATCTCCATCAATCCCAAAGAACCTTTCTGTATTGTGCAGCCAAGCTTCTTCAGCAATCTTTCTTCCATATCTGTGCAGGTTTTTAGATGTCTTAAACTTAGAGATTTGCAATTAGTGAAGACTGTAGGCTTTCACTGATGTTAGTGAGATGGTGAATCTGTTTTAGCTTAAACTCTTCAAGGTACTGCAAAGATACAGAATGGGGGATGCCTGGCTCAACAGAAGTACATGTGAAAAAGATCTTGGAGTCTTTGTGGACAACAAGTTAAACAATGCGATGCGGCAGCCAAAAAGCTAACGGAATTTTGGCCTGCATAAATAGGAGTCTAGTGTCTAAATCCAGAGGAGTCATGCTATCCCTCTATTCTGCCTTGGTCAGACAATACCTAGAATACTGTGTCCAATTCTGCGCATCGCAATTTAAGGGAATTGTTGACAAGCTGGAATGTGTCCAGAGGAGGGTGACTAAAACGATCAAAGGTCTGGAGAACAAGCCCCATGAGGAGCAGCTTAAAGAGCTGGGAATGTTTAGCCTGCAGAAGAGAAGGCTGAGAGGAAACATGATAGCCATGTACAAATATGTTAGGGGAAGTCATAGGAGGAGGGAGCACGCTTGTTTTCTGCCGCCCTGGAGACTAGGATGTGGAACAATGGCTTCAAACTACAGGAAAAGAGATTACACTTGAACATGAGGAAGAACTTCCTCACTGTGAGTGCTGTTTGGCAGTGGAACTCTCTGCCCTGGAGTGTGGTGGAGGCTCCTTCTTTGGAGGCTTTAAAGCAGAGGCTGGATGGCCATCTGTCAGGGGTGCTTTGAATGCGATTTCCTGCTTCTTGGCAGGGTATTGGACTGGATGGCCCACAAGATCTGAAATACTCTGGAGTATTTGGATAAAACTGGGATGGACTCACCATCCCACTGTCCATCTGTAACTCATTCCTTCCTAGGGAGTGCTAAATGAAAAAAATTCAGGTGGGGTGGGATATGGGCTTTGACATTAAAAAATTGCTTCTGGAAAATGAAACATTTCTGTACATAGAAGACAAAAGTTTCTTGCATAGAAATTCTGCTTTTTGTATACAGTAAACCTATCTTTTTTCTTGTAAAATGTCATTTTCTACACAGGCAAAAAAAAAATCCAGAGGATCAAAATAACTACTTAGCAGTGAATAGTTTTTGTAAAGTATATAGTTTTCAATGACTTAATTCCATCAGGGAGAAAAGTTGTAAATTTACTTATTCTTGCTTGTGAAAACAAAATGTACGAGGATTTCCCTTCATAGATCCCAACCTTCAAGTTCATTAATTTTGAAATATTTTACCCCAGCATGCAAATCTTTTTGATGGGTTCTTGATATTCTCTTTGGAAACCACTAAGCAACTGCCTATTTGGCATTGCAAGTAGTTATATAGCTGCTAGTATGTATGCTCAAAAGCATTTGTCTTAATTACAGATGAGAGCAAATTTTATTACATTCACATTTTACTTCAAGCTGACAACTCATATTTCCTGAACTAATTCACAAATAGAAACACAACCATTCTTTGATTTTTCTCACTTCTCTGAATTTAGCAAAGCAGTTCTCTGGGTGAGAGATGTGGACATTTGAGAAAGTTGCATGTATGTTTACAAAAATAGCATACAAAACCCAGGTACATTTAGGAAAAGTGCTTACAAAACTTCTACAGAGAACTATGACTGAAAATGGATTTTCATGCTGACATCAAATTCATACATACATATATACATACATACTTGATACAGAAATGAGACTGAATGATTTGTGCTTGGAAAAAATGGACATTATGGAAAACAAAGCAGACATTTTTTTCATCTCTAGTCCTGATGGTAACAAAATTGACTCAGAATGTAAAGAAAGCCAACTGTGGGTTGTTTGTGGTGATGTAAGAGTATTAAAAAAAGAATTGACTCCTTAGCAGCATTTATATTTATACTAAATATAAAATGTATCTTTCTGAGGAGCAAAAGTTCACATCTCCTTCAAAGAAAAATGTTAATCTTAGCATCTGTTTTATGGTTGAATTTATAAAGCACTACAACCCTTGTAGATTTACGCCTGCATGAATACTGTGGGCTGCTCGGCTTGCCATCTACTGAACTGCCAGTTGGTGTGCTTCTGTAACTACATGATTTGTATTTGACATTTTTTTGTGATTCGATGGTGCATGAAATGAGGCCTGTTGTCTGGGATATCTTGCTTGATCTCCCTGATACTCATTGTCTCTTTCGAATGTCAGCACTTTACAGTTTTCATGTTATCAAAAAACCAAATCCTCACCATGAAATTAATGAAAACTGAAATTTGAAATGCCACATGTCAAATGGGAAGGATTGAGTGAGGACTCATGATGATGCAGAAGCATCCTGCAAGAAATGTTGGGTTCCCTTTCAAAGAAGTGTCAGGAATGGTCATATCGGTTGAAAATCCTATCCAGTGCTGGTGTTGCATTTGTATTTATGCTAAAGAGCTGTGCACCAGGTTATATGGAGACACATTCACCAATGTCCTTTGGGCTCATTGAGGTAGGGGAAAAAATCACACAAGACAGCTCTGGTGAATATCTCCTTCTGCAATGTTCAAGGTTGTACCATCACAGGATGTCATTCACTGGATTTGCATGTCAATAGCCTACTTACAGTGCAAACACATAAATATTTAGTTTTGGGTGAATCACATCATTTCCAATTAGATTTTATAGTGCAATCTTATATGTATATATGTGCAATCTTGTGTTTATTGTATTTTAATCTTTGTTCTGTATATTTTAATATATGGATTTCATAGAAATGTGTTTTATATATGTATTTTATACAGTGCTTTATAATTATATGTTTTAACTGTGTTGTGCCATTTTGAGAAGAGGTGGATTAGTTCAGGCATCTCATTGAGTTCCATATGAAATAATTCTAGGAAAGCATATTTGCAATATTAAAATTGTAAATCTCATGTTATATTTAGAAAGTCTATGAAAACAAGTTGAACAAATATAACAGTACTCTATGTTTATACAGACTGAATATCCTTTATCCCAAACTGTGAAATATTCCAAAATCGGCCACATGGGTGACATGTGATACCCTTGATTTCTGATTGCTCAATTTTTGTTTCATGCACACAATTATTAAAAACTGTATATAAAATTACCTTCAGGTCATGTGTATGTGGTCTATATGAAACATAAAGGAATTTTATGTTTAGACCTCACTCCTGGCTCCATCATATATCATTATGTACATATATAGGCAAATACAAATATTCCAAAAACTCAAAGCACGTCTAGACTCAACCATTTTGGATAAGGGTAAGGGATACTGTATTGCGTTTATGCCCATTTATTGATTTATCATGTGCATAATCTTTCTTAGCTCTTCCCCCAGGAACTTCTTCAAAATCAAGAAATATAATTTAGAAAAGAATAACAAGATGTCAAAAGAAGAAAAATTGTTTCGAGAAAAGTTCATGGTATGTCTGCTTTTGTTGGTAGTCCCCCCCCCCCCCAATGGAGCTGTTGGGAGAGGTTGGCATGGTTACATGTAGCTCAGATGATCTATTATATGTATGATGCATGAACTATGTTGTGTAATTTATCATCTCCTTCCTTCCATAAAGCTAAGAGTAGTCACATTCCAGAAAGCTGTTCTTTTTTCCATTATGTTCTAATTAGATTCAGACAGTAATTCCTATCAGTTGCCAAGGACTAATATTTGGAGAAATCCATGGACTGTAGAACACAGCAATATTGCCTTTTATGGAGCAGAATTAATGACAGCATATTCAACCAATGTTCTATCTTTTTTAATGAAGGAATACATTCTCTTTAAAAAGAAACTATGAATACAACAGTGCCGTATCATAACACACACTAAACACAATTTAACATGAGAGATTACAAGCAATAATGTTTAGTTGGTCAAGTCAACCTGATGTTAAATGATCCCCAGAAAGGAAAAGAATTCAAATACATTTAATGTCTCTCTTTATGTTACTCTGCTTGTGGAAGCCATATCTTAAACTGTAGCATATTGAGTACTATTTATGAATAGGTTACCAGTAACATTTTTCCATCTGAAATAAATGGTAATACAATTTGCTTCAAAAATATGCATCCTTCTTTTGTGCTCCCTAGAGTTCTGATGTTACCATATGTCAACTTGAAGACATACATAGATGCACATACAGAATAACCATGGCATTAGGAAATCCACAAATGAATCTACAAAAATGCATTATTAAATTGATGTGATCTCAAATCTCAGACATACCACACATTGCACTCTTGTTGTAGTGCTGGTTACAGCCTTCAGTGTAGGCATGGGCAAACTAAGGTCCGGGGGCCGGATGTGCTTTTTTAAAAAGTGAGAACTTTTAAAAAAATCTTCTGTATATTCTCAAACCCTTAATGGTGTATAAGTGTCAAAATAAATAATGCATATTTTAAGGACTTCATCAGATGGGCAGGAGGAAAGCAGGAGAAAGTGTTGGAAAGAGTGGAGAAAACATCTTACCCTGTTCTTTCATGGCAGAGTCCATTACTGGAAATGGACAGCCATCCCTTGACCTTTTTCCATCTGCTTTTCACTCTCCCGCCCCCTTTCTGGGAGTCTTCTCTCCCTTGTAGCACACTGGCAAGATGGAGTGTCACGGACATCCACAGGAAGTGAATGTGCGTCATGGGATGGCCTCCGTGGGACTCTGTTTCACCAGCATGTGATAATGGAGAGAACACGGGGAAACATCCTTGTGATGAGCTTGTAGAAGTGATGCAGTATCAAGAAGTGAAAGACATCTGTTAATCACATAGTATGTGAATTTCCTTACCTCTGTATCTTGCATTTCAGGTGCTTTGTCTTTTGATTGTTCATAGGGAGACAAACATGGTTTTAAATTTGTGGGCCCTTTCATAAGTACTCATAGCACTAAAATTTGATTCTAACCTTTGTGGTAATGTCTCGCAGATTACTAGGATTCACAGAGGTCTCTGGGTGGGAGTTTTAAAGGGTTTTCTGTAAGCTGCAAATCCCAGGATTCCATAGCATGATACCATAGAACTTAATATAGAATTATAGTGGTATAGTTGGGAAGTGTGAGTCTGAAATTACATTCTAAAGTATGTACTCTCAGGAAATCCCATTGTGGGAGAGAAAATGGTTTTGTCCTAATGTGGGATTTCATTTCATTTACCATCGGGATTAACCTCAAATTACCTTTTGAATTTTCCAACTTGATCCTATACACTTAGCCAGAAGGAAGTCCCATATTTCAATGGGACTTGCTCCCAGGAAAGTGTGTATTGCAGCCATATTGACAGGGACATCAAAAACATCTATGCAAAACTACCTTTTCTTTTTATGAAGGTAAGTGTATGCGTGTGTGTGCACACAAATGCATATGAACGTGAAGATGGAGCAATAACACAAGCACAAAATGACAAACATAACAAAATCATTACAGAAGTGCAGAAAAAATAATTTAAGGTGCTTTTAGGATGTTTTTAAAGATATTTTTAAAGATTTTTTTAAAAGATGTTTTTAAGATGTTTTTAAATTGTTGATTTTAGCCGGTTCTTGTAAGCCGCTCCGAGCCCTAGGGGAGTGGCGGCATATAAGTTTGAAAAATAAATAAATAAATAAATAAAGACATACACAAAATTGCTTTGATGCTAAAAAAAAATAAAAAGACAAATTTTTCTTTACGTTTTCTTTTAATCAGCAAGTATAGAATAAATGAGTATTTATATACCTATTTGCTGATTCTCCCCCTTCTTCTAGTATGATAAGGAGATCACAGTAATCAATACAGCTGTTGCACACTGCTCCAATGCTTCAACCAAAGGAAAACGTGACTTGAAGATCACAGCTGGAGAACAACTTGAAGTCATTGATGTTACTGAGGGGAATCAGTTAATATGTCGGAATTCTGAAGGCAAATGTAAGTTAACTATAAAACTTCTTTTTTGTCCTACATTCTTATGTTATGCAACAGCCTTAGACTGAGTTAGACCATTGGGTATATAATATTTTCAAAATTATCTGGCACCAGTTCTTGGGATTGAGGCAGGATTCAGTAGTAACCTTAACTGTAAACTGAACCTCTGAATGTGGCCTTCGGAGATAATGTTTTAGGCTTAATATAGTAAAGGTAAAGGTTTCCCCTGAGGTTAAGTCCAGTCATGTCTGACTCTGGGGGTTGGTGCTCATCTCCATTTCTAAGCTGAAGAGCCAGCGTTGTCCGTAAACACCTCCAAGGTCATGTGGCCAGCACAACTGCATGGAGCGCCGTTACCTTCCCGCCAAAGCGGTACCTATTGATCTACTCACATTGGCATGTTTTCGAACTGCTAGGTTGGCAGGGGCTGGAGCTAACAGCGGCCGTTCACGCCGCTCCCGGGGTTTGAACTTGGGATCTTTCGGTCTCCAGCTCAGTGCTTTAATGCACTTGGCCACCGAGGCTAGGCTTAATATACATTGGTGAATTTCATTATTACAACCCATACTATCAAAACCAATCACTCTGAATGTCACAGAGAAGCAGAGGGTGAAAATTTGAATGCATGGATGACTCAGTACAAAAAAAAATAGTTTGAACATTAATTCTAGGTCCTTCCGTTTCTTTCCAAACTAGGAAACCAGACTCTTGTTACTAAAATCTGATATTCAGCTAATACTATGAGCAAAATTCATTCATGTAACTATTTTCTTTTTTTTATTCCTAGATGGTTACGTACTATTAGAACATTTGAATTTCAGGTAATTTTTTAAAATGTGATTGAATTCAACCTTAGAATCCCATTACTAGAGGAGACAATTGGTTTTGTTCTGGTTTAGATAGTGTAAAGCAATGTGAGGCTTATTCTTTCTTTGAGACAATACATTCACCATCTCTCCACTTAATGGGATGAAGAATGTGGCAGCTTCCTGAAAAAAAAATGAAATTCAAAAAAAGTTGGCAGATATAAGTTATAGTTTCAGCTTACCTATTTGTGAAGTTTTACCACTAAGACAGAAGACCTCTTGGATCATGAAGCATATTCCTTCACAGTATGTTGCATGTATATGAATATATATATATCTTTCCATAGGATGATGGACTGTAACTCCTCTGGTAGTAGTTCTTTCACATGACCTTCATCCTTGCTATATAATACAAAATCTTGATTGCTTTCTAATCTCTAATATCTTAATTTAGAACTATACTCCAAGTTATTTTGCAAGTGACTTTTCTTTATCATAAGAAATCAATATCTAGAATTAATATGGAGACCTGAAGCTGACTTCATATTTTTGTGTGCTCTCTTCCTAACAGGCATTAGCCGTGTGTATCTGAAGCACCACTAACTTTTCCTAATGAAGCACAGATGCAAAGGCTGAAAATATACACCAGTAGAACTATCTCTGCACAGAGAAGAAAGCAACAGTTTATGGCAAACTAAATACTACTAGCTTTGACTTCTTCAGTGAGTGAGTTTTAAAGGCTACCAATTGCTTGTCGATTGCCACAAAATGAATATCATTGCTTTCAAGAGTTATGAAATGGATATACTTTGTTCTTTGAAGTCATGGTTGGCTCCACATTTAAATACATGCTAGAATCCCAAATGCCATGCACTGGTAGACCTCCGGACACACAGATATTTTACTAAATTTTGCTTCGAGCAACAGTGCTCAAGCACTTACAGATCTTCCAGTGATACTGGTTTGCCTTTTGGCTTTGGGGATAAATAATCTGAAAAGTTCCTATGTATGTACAAAACTCTCCTTGAGTCTATGGTTCATGGTTAGCATAAAGAGTTTATATGTGAAGCAGTATTCATTTTCTTGATAAGAGTAAAAAAGAGTGAGAGCAAATGTTAGCACAGTTAGGGACGGACTACTTAGCATTTGTATACAATTCTGTATTAGGCCTGCACTTTGACACAATAATTTTAAATGTAAATAAAATATTGATTGGCATTTACTCGTAGACCCTTCTTTCCTGAATAATCTCTTGCTACCTATATTTCTCACATTAAATTGTAACTCACATTACACAATTAATTTGAGCACAAAATCTGTAACATGCATCCTGGTTTGCCATTTTATTTGTCTCTTCAGTAGCTATTTTAAAAAGTGAATCACATGCCACAGATACTGATAACAGTTTAAATTCACCCCCCTCCTTGTAGCTCGCTACATTTCCAAATCCGTTCTAGAAGATTGGGAACAGTTTGGAGCAGAGTGAGGTGACCAATATTAAAAAAGAATAAAGTGCTACTACATCAGAGGTGTTAACTTGTCCAGTGTTACTCGACAAAATTACCTTTTGCAAAAAAAAATATATGAAAGGGTCCTTGTGATTTTCAAAGCAGGGCTGGCTTCACCTTGGATGGTAAGATTTCACCATAGTTGGGCACACCATGCTAAAGCAGTTTTGAGTAATAGCACACAAAAATGGTAATTTAAGCCAAGGGCTGAAGTCATTTAGAAAAGTGCTACTTAAATGGCAGGTGTACCTTTTTGAAAATCATTCCAAACAGCTAAGATTCTTTACACAAGTACAATTATCTGAACTTTCCCCCATATTTTTATCAGACATTTCAGGATCAGGGATCTGCCAATGCCCCTGAAGTTAGTGTTGGAGAAGTATATATAGACTTAATAAAGTTGAATTTAACATATTTTAATGTGTAAGGTATTATTTAGGCATAATTTTAGTTTGTTGTGTCATCATGTGATTATTAAAATGTTTCTGCTTTTAAATGCAATTATCCAGAAGCACATGCTTCCTTTACTACCTCTCCCTGATGGTAACTGACACTACTTGCAATTTTTGGCTCAGTTCTTTTTGGAGCCAACTCAGGATTTTATTTATTTATTTATTTGTTTACAGTATTTATATTCCGCCCTTCTCACCCCGAAGGGGACTCAGGGCGGATCACATTATACACACATAGGGCAAACATTCAATGCCCATAAACACATCAAACAGACCGAGACAGACAGATGCAGTGGCAATTTAACCTTCTCCTGAGGGGATGTTCGATTCTGGCCACAGATGGGAGCAGCTGCTTCATCATCCACTCTGATGGCACTTCCTCATTCCAGGTCGTAAATTAGTTAAACTTGCCTCCCCACTTTTATAAGTGGTACTTTATTTCCTACTTGATAGATGCAACTATCTTTCAGGTTGCTAGGTCAGCAACGAGCAGGGGCTATTTTTTATTTTTAATTGATGGGTGCTCACCCCGCCACGGGCTGGCCTCGAACTCATGACCTCATGGTCAGAATGATTTATTGCAGCTGCTCAACAGCCTGCGCCACAGCCCGGCTGTATATTTATTGTATGTGACCTCATTTGTTTTATGATTTGTTTTATTGTTGATTGACTTATTTTATTGCTATTTATTATATTGTCTGATATCTGGGCTTGGCCCCATGTAAGCCGCCCCGAGTCCCTTCAGGGAGATGGGGCAGGGTATAAAAATAAAATAATAATAATTTACAAACATTTTATTCTAACAAAGAAACCTAGCTCCCTATAGTACTTAAATACATCTCTTTAGCTTTTAAGTACAAGCAAACTGATGATATCTTAAGTGTCAAAACTTTAATTTGATCATAAAAACAGTGCACAGATTTAGTATTTTATAAGATGATTCTCTTTATTAAAGTGCAAATGTCAACCATGGATAATCATTACACACAGTGTGGTACAATAAAATAAAAACTTTTTTATCAACACAAGAGAGGTGAATGAAATGCTTTCTGCAGTCAATCAGTCATTATATTCTGCTTAAATAAAAGTAAAAGGGCAAGGAGTTGCACATTTTCCAAATGCTGATGTAAGCAAAACAGTGAGCATTTATAGATAATTCAGGTATGTTTTCCAGTAAACCGAAGTTCAAATTGGAAGCATTTTTAAGAACCTCAATATTCTATATTAGTGACACCGGTCACTAATATAAATCAACCTCAAAGACTGTGTTAAGCTATTAAGGTCTTCTTCAGCTGAACTGGAAGAATCCACAGCTTCCATGCTCTGAACTCAAATAGCCCTTTTAGTCATTTCTAACAGTTCCCTCTTTGCAAAAATCATTCTACCTTTACTTTCAAGAAGGAATCGTAACATGCAAACAGAATACAGTACAATGGACCAGGAGGCAGGATGCTTTCCTGAGAACACATACTAGCTTGGAAAAGTTAGTTTTTAAAGAAGATTTCACAACATTTCACAGATCATCTCTGGCCAGCACAAGAAAGTTTGTCTTGTATCTAAATTCTTGGGAGCCGCCCTGAGTCCCCTCGGGGAGAAGGGCGGGGTAGAAATATTGGAAATAAATAAATAAATCCAGCCTCAGTTGTTTGGAGAAGAATATGTGTTTGTTTGAATTACAGAACAAACTCCATTTTTTTTATCTAAGAGGGGCTACAATATACTGTCATTTCAAGCTTCTCAGAACCTACGTAAATAGTGCTAGTGACCTAAATTACAGTACCTCAATGACATAGTTTATAGACATGTGATTGCAGTTTTATTTACTCATTAAACACACACACACACACACACACCATCTTACAAACCCACATACATTTTAATACAGAAAAAATGAGTTTAGCTATGGGAATAAGTATTACCGTAGTTTGTTTTTGGTTTGTGTGAGAAATGTGAAAAAATCTTACTTCTTAAAACTTGGGGAAAATACATACAAAACTACAAAAAGTCTCCACATAATTTAATGATACAAACACACATTAAATCACTTAAGGCAATTTCAGCAGGACCATAGTGGCTTTTTTTTTTTTTTTTGGAAAAGCAAGAGGTGATGTGATTTTTAGATTGCTTGATTTTGTTAGCAGATGCTCATTAAATATGCATATTGCTGTTTAATGCATAGGAAACTGGTTTGAAGACTGCATTTTACAGATTGCTTAGAATTTCCATAGCCAATCAACATTTTGCAATTATGGCATACCTCATGAACAATGGAAGTTACACATTTTAATGACCCCACTTGCAAACAATGAAGTTTACATCTAGACCTTCCATTTTTCTTGAGACAACCATTTTAAACTGAATATTTTCTTGCCTTTTCTGATTTGTTAGCCACTTCAGAAAACATGTGAAATAAAACTCTAAAACCATTCACTATTTATTTTCTTTGTATTATGCGTATTATTTTTTCCATCAATGAGCACCTACTGGTACATATCTAGGAAGGTTCCCCAGCCCATAATTCTTTTCCACCATTCACTTAATTGCAAGCTCCACTGTGTATAAAGAAACATTTGGGGGCAGCTGTGCTATACTTTGAAGTAGATGTGAAATCCTTAAGCTACTCTCTCATTATACTGTAATATAGGTTGGTACATCTTAGCTTTTTACCAATGTATACAACATAATGAATAAAAGCCTGATGTAATGCACATTTACTCTGACCACTGAGGTCAGTGTGAAACCAGTAGAAGAGGAAGTGATGTCACTGTGCCAGTTATTACATGTGAAGCCCTGGAATTGGTTAGAAGCCTGGATGGTGCTTATACACACCAGAGGCTGGCCTCAAACTGGTTCTAGGATCCACACTATCCACAGGTTCAAAGCCAGTGAAGAAGCATCCAACTTTTAATCAGTATTAGTTCATCAGAGTATCTCCTAATTTTGCTTAGCCTGGTTTAAAGCCTTAATGCATGTTGCTGCACATGTTTGCAGCATATATTATTTAAATAGCGGACTGTCAAGGTGCCTTTAAACTGTAGTAAGTGGTCAGTGTAGATGTGACCATAGTCATGGATAATTTGAAGTTACAATGGAGAAAGCAGATGAATAACAAATAATCCCCCCTTTTCAGCTGTACCTGAAAAAATACCATATTTCATCAATTCTAAGACACCATCAATTCTGAGACAGAAAAAAAGCTTGCAATTCTAAAAGGTACCCCATTTTTCAAGATGATTATCTGGGGGGAAAGTGTGTCTTAGATTCAATGAAATACAGTAGTAACACTGCAATTACACCTTTCTGTTTAAAACATTACACATGATATTAGCTTTGTACAAAATCAGACTATTAGTACACCTTGCACAGTAATATCTATACTGCCTGGCAACCATTGTATAGGGTTTTAAAAAGATCTTTGTTAACCTGATCGGGAGGTGACAGGGATTGAACAAGGGCTCCTCTTATTCATGCAAAGCATTACCATGGATTGTTGTAGGCTTTAACGGTCGGAATCACGGGAGTGTTGTGTTGTTTCCAGGCTGTATGGCTGTGTTCTAGAAGCATTTTCTCCTGATGTTTTGCCTTCATCTGATCTGATCCTCTGAATATGGCAGCCACAGATGCAGGTGAAATGTCAGGAGAAAATGCTGTTAGAACAGGGCCATACAGCCTGGAAACCACACAACACCCCATTACCATGGACCTACAACTTTTTACAACTTCATTTCTGCAGCTTGTCTACGGAAGAATTTTAATATGTTTTGCCACAAGTAAATATCATCACTGAAGCATGATGAATACACAGCAAGCACACTTCAAGTATTTTAGATAATCTGTGCCTATAATATGAAAGACAACACACTGTTCTATAGAATTTGTGAAAGTCAAGCATTTGTGACTGTTACAGCTGATAGAAGGCACAATTCTAATTCGTACAAGTCTGTTTACATATTAATATTACCAAAATAGGAATAACAGATTGTTAAAATGCACTAAGCTAAATTTGCAAACTTAGTGATACCTTCAATTATTCATTGATGAAGAAATTAGTGCAATTATATTACAGATGCACATGTGACCAGTGGAATTTTTTTTTTTAGAAGAACAGAACCCCAGTACTGTGAGCTATTAATGTTTAATTATATGATCAATCATAGATCAACATCACATTTTAAATCAATTTCACTATTGATTCAAATGTTCTCCTAGCTACAGCCAATGAGTGAAAATTGCACTTCAACTTCAAGTGTTTTAAAATCAACCCAACTTTCTTCCTGGAACAACAAAACTTTACCTTAAAAATACTAATGCTAGATTTCAGGATGAGTTGAATGTATTCTAAAAGACGTAGCTGAGGCATAGTCTTTTTAGGGAATAGCATAGATTATAATTTATCATAGCTGTTTTGACTGATATTTAAATACATGATGGGAAGACACTAATTTACTCTTGTCCTGATTATCTATTCCACATGATAGGATGAATCCACAAAAGCAATTTACTGACAAAATGCTTTGTGCCATGTTATCAAGTGTGAAAAACTGTGGTGCATGCCTTATGCTAAGAGATGGTCATTACTTATGACCAGGGACAATTCAGTCATATAGATGAAGTCAATATAGATATACATTATCTTTCTCCGTAACCTGTGACATTCTAAAAGGTTGTTGATTCAGTAGGCATCTCTGTGATATTTTCCCCTTAGAAATTTTAAAATTAAAGTGCAATCTAAGTGCAAAATGTTAGATTCAAGCTTAAAATAAATAAGATAGATATATATTCCCGTAACCTTCCCCAGAAACCACACATTCAGTTAATACAATGGGGGAGCCTATGTACATGTTTAGTTTACATTTGTTCCTGTTCATCATAGTAGCCCAGCTGATATAACATTTCAAGCACAAGTGGTACTAATAAGTGTTGGGTGAGATCCTATATCAGAATCTTTGATGTATAGCTTTATGTGGACAAATCAACATCAGTGACATTACACAGCTCAAAAAATGTCTTAATGTTTTTTAAGGCCCATTCTTGGGGTTATTTGGGGTGCTGACTGAGAAAACTGCATGGGATAGATTGCATCAGTTTTAGTTTCTTAGGTATGGTTGCCATGGTTTTCTATGGGCAAGCAAGATGGTATATGTTGTGTGTCTCAAAAACTAGTTGATAAGGGAAAACTGGGGCCAGCAGGTCAACTATACCCAGAAAGAGGCCAAACACCTGAGGTACTGAAATGGGCATTGGCCAGTGTTATATTCAATAAGCCAACAGGGCAGCATGCCAGATGCCTCCTTATGCAATGGGGCCTCCCATTGTGAAACAGATTGTATTTCACATCAGGGCACATTGCATGATAGGACTATTTGCACATGAAAAGAGGTTGTACTTTGCAACTGTTGAACAATGGCTATGCTGTGGGGTCTGCCTGTTTGACACCATTTTAACTGCCATGGCTCAATGCTATAGAATTCTGCAATGTTTAATTTATGGGATATATAGCCTTCACTCTGGTGCCACATCAAATTACACATTTCAGGATTCTATAGTATTGAGCAATGACAGTGAAAATGGTGTCAAACTGCTACAATATACCTCAATTCAAGCAGCCACTAGCTAATACCAGTTAGAACAAACCAATATCATACATTCATTTTAGAAGTTCACAGAAACTGTAGTGAATTTTACCACTTTAAAAAGAATGGCATAATTATTATCACATATAGTGAACCTATATGAAAGATAACTTTCAGAAAATGAAAATGTAAGTTATTCCTGCTTTATTATTGTGCTGGTGAAGGCCACAGTCAATTAAGCTTAGAGGAACAGGAAAGCCCTAAGGTCTAGAATAACACTGTCAAATTTATGTTCCAGTGAAGGGATTCTGTGCTTTAGATATGCTAGAAAGATTGGCTTCATGTTAGAAAGGTAAATTTGGCTGCTGTCCTTTGGAGAGGAAAATGCCCAGAGCTTCAGTCACGAGGAATATTATTTTAATTGAAATGCAACATTCAACAAGCTCCTTATATTTCAAGGTCACTGATCTGTATCATGCAAGTTAATTCACATGACCTTCCCAAGCTGCCTTTTCAATGCATTAAGAATAACCTAAATGACAATTCTGCCATGTGTGACATCCTCTGCATTAAAAAGGTTTCATTCAGTTTGGCTACACTGAACACAAACCTCTATGGTTTGTGGTGTTACACATTTTTCTTGCCTAAAAATATAAAATACAGGCCGCTCTAATTCAAAGTTTTGTGTTTATCACCCTGAACAGAGGTTTGGGCTTGGTGTTAATGTTGTTTGGGAATTGAATACATCACAAGAGGACAATTGATGATGGCACAACACAGTTTTTAAAAGTTGACGGCAATGCAAAATTCTGGATTGGTCATCCAAATACTATATTGAACAATGCTCACTGTATTGTGGGGGGGAAAACATTCTCAGCACAAAACTGGCATTAGTACAATAAGTACAGTATCCATCAGGACTCTGTTTTGGTGCTATAAAATATTATTGAATCTTTGGAAAGAAGAAAAGCTGAACAAGACATGATAATATAACAGAAGGAAAAATAAAGCAAAGATAACAGAGGGTAAAGTTAAAAAAAACAATGCGATGCATATTTTATTATTGGTGGATGCTGAAAGATTCCCAATAACAAGATGCATGGAGAAAAGGAGGCAATAAAAAACAGAATAATGGAAAAAGGCTTGAAAGGATTTAGTGAGAAAAGTGGAGACAAGAGGAACAAACTAAGAGGCACACACAATATTTTAGCTTTTGACACCAACAATCTGAACTAAATGAATAGTAAACCTACAAAGGGTTTAAGTCACCCTTCTAAAGACAGGTGAATGCATTCAAAAGTCAACGCAACATGTTGCTCCAATTTACAAATGAAGTCAGCCTGGCCTTTATGACAATCTCTCTTATGTTCCAGTCTGGTTACAAAGTCTGGCCAACTGATTTGCCACTGTGGTAATCACAAAACCATAAAAAGAAGAATATTAACATATTTACCTTTCCTTAAAGGGCACAGAATAAACAGGATTCAATCTTATATCTGTTCACATAAAAGTGACTAAACCCAATGAGATTTGCTTAACCGAAGAAAAAATCTAGTTTGTTCTACCAATGGACAAATGGCATTATAGAATCACAGACTGATAGAGTTGGAAGAGACCTCACAGGCCATCCAGTCCAACCCCCTGCCAAGAAGCAGGAAAATGACATTCAAAGCATCCCTAACAGATGGCCATCCAGCCTCTGCTTAAAGGCCCCCAAAGAAGGAGCCTCTGGGTGTCTAACAAAAAGGTACAACAAAAAATGATTTCTCTTCTCTGCTCACCCCAAAGTCTTGCTGTAGCAGTGTGTTTGTTAAGTAATGAATTAGATGGCAGAGATGATTTTTAAAAAGATGGGATAAAGTGGTGGTGGTGAGTTATGGGGAGAGGGAATTAGGGGATTATTTCTATATTGTATTGTTCGCTTTATTCTAGGGTCTGTGCTTTTTATTTTTAATTTTAATGGGTTGGATTCAAGTTGCATATTTAAAAAATTAAATAAATCTGAGTTCAAAAAAAGGAGTCCTGAATCAGAAACAGTTACATTGGACAAGTAAACAATAGATGAAAAAAATGAACTCAATTTTGAAGTGAGACAGCACATCAGTCTTAAATAACAGGATGCTTTTGCCCAATTCTTTCCCTTTATTCTTTTAAAATTCCTTGTTATTTTCTTTTCTGACATCTCTCTGAACAGCCTTGTCATCTTTATCATTCATTAGCTTTGTCAGTGTGGCTGAGACCTGGTATGCTTACTGACACAACGTAAATCTCATCATTGTTTTATGCCTTGGGAAGTTGCTCCTTTGTTCTGACTTCCTATCCAACTATGAAGGCTCCTGGGGTACCTTTGTTCTCTTGGCTACTGATTAGTTGTGACTGTTAACCTTTACATTAAACTGGCTCCTTCCATCCCCAAACTAAGTCTGCTCTTTCTGGCTTCATGAAAAAACTTGGAACAATCCAACAATCACTCCTCCATATCTCCTACTTTGTGTACAAGAAGTGTCGAACAGTGGGTGAATGGTTCCTCATTCTCCTCATGGCGGTCAGGAATCATGGTGATGGAGCTCTGACAGCCATCCATCCACTCCTCACACAACTGTTACATTGCTGGAACAAGGAACAATATAACTAAGGCCCCTTCCATACTGTTCTTATATTCCATGATCTGTTCTCAGATTATATGGCAATTGAGATTCATATAATCCAGTTCAAAGCAGATAATCTGGGATCAGATCATGGGATATAAGGACAGTGTAGAAGGGGCCTAAGCAGAGGTTGAGTATCCCTTGTTTAAAATGCTTGCAACCAAAAGTATTTTGGATTTTTGCGGGAGAGGAATTTTAATTTACTTGAATTTGTATAGAGACACATAATGAGATGTCTTAAAATCGAAGCACGGAATTCATTAATGCTTCATATGCACCTTATATGCATACGTCCCCGATGGCGTAGTGGGTTAAAGCCTTGTGACTTGAAGGTTGGGTTGCTGACCTAAAGGCTGCCAGGTTCAAATCCAACCTGGGGAGAGCGCGGATGAGCTCCCTCTATCAGCTCCAGCTCCAAGCGGGGACATGAGAGAAGCCTCCCACAAGGATGGTAAAAACATCAAAAAACATCCAGGTGTCCCCTGGCAACGTCCTTGCAGATGGCCAATTCTCTCACACCAGAAGCAACTTGCAGTTTCTCAAGTCGCTCCTGACACACACAAAAATATATATGCATAGGCTGAAGGTAACTACACACAATATGTCAAATAATTTTGTGCATGAAATTAAGTCTGTGTGCACTGAAATATAAGCAAGTACAGGTTGCACCATCTCAGCTACCCATGTGAATTTAGAATCTGCAGTATTTCACATTTTAAAATTTCTGAAGAGATGCTCAACCTACATTGGATGCTTTTTTTTTCACAAAAGTTCCTCAAAGTACATGCACTTGTGCAACCAAGGTCTATATTAGTTACAGGATTCTGGCTATTATGGGGTTTCTTTGTCAACAAGAGTGTTATTAAAGGACTTGTCTCCTGAAATAAAATATAATTTTCTCCCCTCTCCTATATTTATTAAAATCTACACTGGTGTCTGCAATAATCTTGATCTACTCTACAACTCAATCGGGATGAATATTTACTCCTTATTTAAATAAATAGGACTTGCAATTTGATGCATCTGGCGCAAAGCATGGTCTGCAATGATTGATGGAGGACTAGTAATGTAATTAAGAACAGATTGCTTATGGGACATAGTAGGCAGTCTGAACCTAATAATCCCAGGACAATGACAAAGCATTGAGCACAAAATGGTTATGAAAGATTGCAGCGGAAAGAATTTCTTTGGTGGGAAAAGAAACTCCCTAATGCAAAATTTTAATTAAAACCGTGAATGTGCTGTTGAGGAATAGTTTGGAGAAAGCTGGTGACCCTGCCCTACCACCACCTCCCATAAAAATTTGTTGGCATTTTAAAGATTTGCTGATTTATACAGGCTACCAGCTGGGAGAGTGCTGCCTAGACAATATCCAAAGCATAAGAACTGAAGGACTATCCATTCACTGTCTGATACTTTTTGGCAGACAAAGAAGGAGGGAGTGTAGGAGTGGAATTTAGTCCATTCATTCTAGGCACTTGTTGTGAACTGTTAGAAATTATAAAGACAACAGCCAGGACTTCTATTGGGAAGCCTATAAGCTTCTGTGTATGCCAAATCAGCATTGTTCCTGCACATACTTTGTTCTACCTAGTGGCTCATACATTTCATTCTGGTTTATCTCTGAGTATCAACAACCCTCCCTGTGTTAAGACATAGTCTGCTAGTAACCAAGGTTCTGTTACATCACTAAGCAAAGGCTTGTTCATATTTTGAAACCATAGATGTTTACGCACCATTGCTCACACGTTGTTCATAAAAATTGCTATTTTCTCTAATTCCATCACAACACTCATAAGAGTTGGAAGAGTCCACGAGCATTTTTCACTCCAACCCACTGCCATGAAGGAATGCTAACTGAAGATGCCAATGAACTACAAATATCCCAGTAATCTGTATTATGGCTAAAGTAGATGGAAACCACAATCAACTTCTATGGATCCACAGTTGAGAACGTTTGATGTAGTCATCGCTACCAAAGATAATCATCACCAGCTCTTGTATCCTGCTCTTCCTGGTCTTAGGAAACACTTTACCTGTGGGACCTGACCTAATTACAGAACTATGTTTAGAATAAAGGGATGCATTTGTACGATGCAACAATCAATTCCCAAGAATCCAGAATTTGTGTTGACTCATTAAGCATTCCAAAAGCACTCACCAACAATTTCTCTGTTGAAGATATTTGGAAGTAAGCTTATAAATATTTGCAATCCAGGGTCTCACGCATTCGAAAATTGCACTTCTTATTGAGTATACTCTCTATAGGTGATTTTGCATCTTATAGTCTGTGGAATAGCAGCAAAGGTGGAAAAAAAACTTCCAAGTATATAATGTGCAAATCAACTCTACCAGAATGCTATTATTTTTGTCTTCTGATATCACTTTACTGAATCCTTCAAAAGGAATAATCAAGTCTTCAGGAACAGTATTGCAGGTATGTTCACAACAGCAAGGACACTACTGAGTACATCTGCAGACATTTTTCAGATTTTGGCAGTTGCTGCATTTTTAGAAGAGTATAGCATCATAGTGGCAATGAATAGAAACTGGCAGTTGTTGGAAAGGGTCCATTGTGCTCTTGATAGCTGTCTCCATTGCTTCCACAGTTACTACACTCTTATGACCTAACTCAACTATTCCAAATTCCTTGCAAAAGTAAAGCAAATTCTGTATTTGGAATCACTTCAATTGAGCACGTGTACCGATTTCTCTTAATACACAAAACAGTGTGTCTGCAAAAAGGGAAATTTCTACTTTCAGACTGAGGCTTTAATTGTCACAAGTGCCCAATGTGTCCTTTCTGTGCAGATTTCAAAATGGCTGTGCCTGACAAAGCAAATCAAGCTTCCTACAGATACCTGTCAGCGTGCAAGAGCCATGATGAGACTAGCACACATTTCAAAGAAATCCATGGTATGGCTGCCAAGGCGAGGTGTAACAGAGGGCATGCTACCTGTGAAGGAGCCACTGAGAGACCCCGAAAGTGGTTGGTAATCAGCAGAGGCAGAATCAAAACTCAGTCTTGGTCTGTGCAGTCGAGCTGCAGAGCATGAGCGCTGAGGAGTGGAAGAGCCTGATCTTTGTTCCATGACATCATCTTAAAAGCACAAACAGAAAGTTAATTTATCATAATTGTTCTAAATGGTATGAAGTTCCTCCCCTGCCCCCTTGATCTGACTCATATGCTTGTGGGTTTTGCCTCTAAAAGCATCAACTGAAGATAAAGACAGGAAAAGTTGTTTTTAAGACTTTTCCACAAATTATTGTTAGAGAATGAAACTTGGAAAGTAGTAATAGTAGTAGTAATAGTAGTAGTAGTAGTAATAATAATAACAACAACAATCGCTATTTTATTTTTAACCTCCCTCATGGCTCAAGGCAGGTTACAATATTGCTAAAAACACGCATTCATATAAAAAAATATTCTACAATATACACATATCAAAACATATTTCTACAAAATACATATTAAAATACACATAACAAAGATTAAAGTAAGACACAAGTTTAAAATTCATGATTAACGCTAGGCCTGCCAGAAAAGACAGGTCTTTAAAATCTGACAGCTCATTTAACTGCAATGGATGGGGTGAAGAAGTATGATTTTGTTCCAAGGGCCTAAAAGCATGACTCCAGATGCGAACTCAGAAGAGACCATCAAATAAATGAAGAAATTTCCCTTGCACCCACACTTCTTTAACCTGAAGACTTCCATATTTGTTAGACTATAACACCCATCATTGAATATCAAGTAAAAAGTGGGTGCCACAAATAATATCATACGAAAGCTGACTGGCACAACCTGGGGATCACAACCAGATACAGTGAAGACATCTGCCCTTCCGCTTTGCTACTCGGCATGCCCAGTGTGGAATACATCTCACCACATTAAAACAGTGGATATGGCTCTTAATGAGACATGCCACATTATCACAGGATGTCTACGCCCTACACCACTGGAGAAATTATACTGTTTAGCCAGTATTACACCACCTGACATCTGTCAGGTAGCAGCAGCCACTAATGAAAGGACCAAGGCATTGACATCTCCGGCCCATCCCCTGTTTGGGTATCAGCCAATATGTCAATGTCTTAAATGAAGAAATAGTTTTCTAAGATCTACAGAAATACTTGCAGGATCATCTCAGCAAGCGAGAGTCCAAAAGTGGGAGGCTAAAACCCGGAACCTCAATCAGTGGCTGATGCCGGATGAGAAACTCCCTTCTGGGCACAGAGAAGATTGGACGACTTGGAAGGCTGTGCTCTGGCACCACGAGATGCAGAACCAATCTTAAGAAATTAGGCTACAAAGTGGAGTCCACAACATGCGAATGCGGAAAAGAGCAAACCACAGACCACCTACTACAATGCAGACTGAGTCCTGCCATATGCACAGTGGAGGACCTTCTCACAGCGACACCAGAGGCACTCCAAGTGTCCAGCTTCTGGTCAAAGGAAATCTAGTGTAATGTCAAGTTTTTAACTTCGTTGGTGTTTTTAAAAATACATTATAACTGTACCCTCAGTTCGCTTCTGACACAATAAATAAACAAATCATCAGATAGCATGACTGCTGTCTATATTAAGTACAAAAATGGGAACTGAATTCCCAAACAGTTAGTAGGGGGTTAGAAAAATCATATGAAACTATCACAATACTAGCAATGAGTGTTAGAGTAATAGAGTTCAGGCAAGAAGGTATCATAAAGTAATGGAAAAGTTTAAATGTGCGAAAAGAGATCATATCATGTCAAATCAATGCTTCTTTATATTTAAGGTTTTATGTGACAACAGCTCCTCCTTACCATCAATACTTTTAAAGTCCAGTAGATAGCTACGATTGTCAACCTGATACAGCTGCAAACTCATTTTTACGAAATTCCCCGTCACTGGATTTTTTCTACGAACTCTAAGATGATAAGCATTCACCACCTACAACATATAATTATTGCACATGAGAGATAATGACTTTTTATTATAATTTAATTTCAAGAAAACAAGTTTATCTTTATTAAAAACAAGAATGAAATCCTATACCTGTGTATTCAAAAGAAACTGTACTGACACCACAGTCCTATGCACACCTATCTGGCAATAAGTTCCAGTGAACCCCTGGAGGCTTACCTCTGATTAAATGTATTCAGGATTGTATCTCAACTGAATTAAATGTCAATCTCTTGACTTAATAAAAACAATGAGTACGAATTGTGAAAATAAATCATGAATACAAAATAAATTCATTATCTGTCAAGAGAATGTGCCTTTGAGCATTTGTTTAAATTAACAGATTATCACTTTTCAAAATGCACATCATAAGCACATATCTTCCTAGATATGCTCTTTATACAATTATTTTTAAAGCCTGTGTTCTTATTTCTTGCTCATCTACATTCTCTTGGCTTGTACTGTGCTAATACAATTTAGGAGATTAGAAACAAAATATCATTCTAGGCCATTCATATAGCATTCTGGAACAGTTTTGTGATGAAATATCCATTAAGGAGAATTGCCCCAAACACACACACTTCCCCTGCACATGATAATGGTGTTATTTATTTTTGAAAAGTATATCTGTTACACATATTAATTGAATTTCTTCTCAGATAAATGCGTTCAGGACTCCAGGCTTAATCCTGATAGGTCATTTTGGTGCAAAGAAAACACAGTTTGAGTACCCCATATTCCAGGAGCTATTTTTTTTAATACTCCAAAATTGTCTATATGGGTAGCTCATAAAATTACATCTTTGATTTCTTATGATTCAATGGAAACTTTGTTCCATGCTCAAAATTATTTAAAACAATGGTTCTCAACCTTGGGTCCCTAGATGTTTTGGCCTTCAACTCCCAGAAATCCTAACAGCTGGTAAATTGGCTGGGATTTCTGGGAGTTGTAGGCCAAAATACCTGGGGACCCACAGGTTGAGAACTGCTGATTTAAAGTATTATTTAGAATTACCAGCAGTCTGTATAAGATGCATATAGCAGATATTGTATATACAGTATATACTCGAGGATTTTTTTAGGGCTGGAAAAGCCCCCCTCGGCTTATACTCGAGTGAGGGTCCTGGTTGACTTATATTCGGGTCGTCTTATACTCGAGTATATAGGTAATCAGAGATGAACAGTCTTATCTTAAATTACAGTTTTATGCAAATATTCAAAAACATTTAACCTACTGATGCTTCAATTAATGTAATTTTATTGGTATTTATTTTTATTTTTGAAATCTACCAGTAGCTGCTGCATTTCCCATTCTCGTCTTATACTCGGGTCAATAAGTTTTCCAAGTTTTTGTGGTAAAATTAGGTGTCTCGGCTTATATTCGGGTCAGCTTATACTCGAGTATATACATACAAGTTGACCTCATGTATAAGTCAAGGATAGCTTCTGGGATCAAAAATATGGATTTTTATATGGCCTGTGGATAAGTGCAAGGTCATTCCATGACAAAGGGAAAATACCAGCACCATTTTATGGGGTCAGATGCCCCAGCCACCCCTGAAATTTCACCACTCAGGAATTCAGAAATCCAAAAAATAATGCCATGGTGGAGAGATTAGAAAGGGATTGGTGCATCTTTTACATTCTCTTGCAGTGGACTAATCTCTTGTTTTTCATCACTCTATTCAGATGGTTCATTTTTGTAAGAGTTAAGGTACAG
Source organism: Anolis carolinensis (assembly GCF_035594765.1). NCBI lineage: Eukaryota > Metazoa > Chordata > Lepidosauria > Squamata > Anolidae > Anolis > Anolis carolinensis. The sequence goes on from NC_085844.1 coordinate 174,029,366, forward strand.
TACTCACATTGATTCATTGATAAGTAGACTCAGGTTTTTGAATTAATTTTTTACTAAAATTTTAGACATATACATGGCTATATACTAGGATAAATGAATTTTGTCAAGATTATATTATTCTATATCTCATTACCTACCTATAAGCAAATACAGGTATTACAAAAATTGGGGAAAAAAATCCAAGATCCAAAATATTTCTGGTCTCATGAACTTGACATAAGGGTTATTCAATCTGTATCATGACATTTTATATTCTCATTCTGGGTTCAGAATAAAATCTAACAGCTAAAACATACAAATATATACAACAAATGCAAATAGAAAAATGCTAATAATCACAAATTAAATCCACATGGAAAAAACCCCAAAATAAAATGAACAGAAAAAATGTAATATTTTAAAATTAAATTCTGCACATATTTTACTACATATATAGTCTAGCTTCCAGTGAATATATCTATTAAAGATAAATAATAGCTGATAAAGTACAGCCCCACTGCCTATGAAGGATGTGCAATAGCCACAGAAAAATAAAAGGAAATGAATCCATTCAACAGTCAACACTGACTTTTGCCTATGATCAATTTATTGAAAAACTAGTGGGGAGCATTTCTTCAATAGAACTATTAATTTTTTTGAGATGAAATCATCTTCAGCTTCAAACATAACTAGAAATGATGGGTGTAAAGAACAGGATATGATATGCTTTAAGAGGCCAATCCTATATATGATTATTCAGGAGTAGGTTAGAGTTCTAACTGTGTTAAACGAAACTCATATCCAAATAGATATGGAAAAATGGCAACCTGAGCTTATTTTACAAACAGAGTAATATTGTGCAACCTAAAAACTACCCATTAGTAAATAAAAGTCAGCTGGAAAATATCCCACTATTTAAAACAGATATAAGGTGACAACATGGCAAAGTCTTCTCTGGCCACGTGGCTGCTTGAAACTATACACAAATAATACGCAAACATCTTTTCTTAAGAGCTTTCAGGAAGATTAGTTACGGAGAAGGGAATTAACTGCTAAAATTAGAAATCTGAAGAGTTCCCTGTATCCTTACAGCGGTGCCAGGCAGAATTATCTCCCCATCCTCAAGCTCAGTAAGCTAATTATTAAAAATAGAAAGTATTTAAATACAGTTACAGTGCAATCTTATGTCTGTCTGCTCAGAAGCACTGAATTGATTGGGTCCTGTTTCCAGATGAGAGTGTTGTAATGTTTTAATATTCACAAAGAGGACGATGTGAATAGACTAAATATATGCACAATTGGATATTGCTGATGCTATCCTGACACTCAACAGGCTACTTATTTAGTTACCCTGAAAGCCTAGACAATGTTGAAACCAGAGCAAAGAAAAGTAAGAAAGGAACATTTCCAAACTTTGTTGGGATCAGGGTATCTGAAGACCTCGGCTCTTTATGGGAGACCTTGCTCCGAGTGTTCCCACAGAGTCAGAAATTAGGGCAGTGGTTCTCAAACTATGGATCCCCAGATGTTTTTGGCCTTCAATTCCCAGAAATCCAAAAAGCTGGTAAACTGGCTGGGATTTCTGGAGGTTGTAGGCCAAAACACCTGGGGACCCACAGGTTGAGAACTACTGAATTAGGGGAACAGTAACAATAAAGACAGAGGGCATCCTCACCAGGGATGCCTCAATCCCCTCCATAGGGTGGACCACCTCCTACTTCTTTTTCTGCATTTTCAGCTCTAGGAAAATACCTTTGTCTACACTTTTATGATGTGCTTCCTCTATAATGGGATAAAATGCTGCTTCTAGTTTCATCCCCTGATTAGGTCCTATGTTATTTGTTGTACACTTGTATTGTTTAAAGCTGGGGTGTGCAAAATGAGTCCCATGGGCCACAAATGCTCCCAAGATTTATTTATTTTTTTTGGGGGGGGGGGGGGGGATCAGCCAAAAATTCTCCTTTGCCATAATAGGAGGCCTCTAAGAGAAACAGTTGTAGACTACTCAAGCTTTAAAAGCTCCTTTCCATAACAATATTCAAATTGGCACTGACTACCTGGGCACTTCTGATTATGTTTCATTACTATTTTCCTCCTGTTTGTTAAGGCTTAATGTGGACCATGATGAATCCTAGGAACAAAAAGCTAGCCTCCAGTCCCACCGAGCCCTATTGTCATGGATCTCTAGCATCAGAAGTAAGATGTCTCTGAGAACCAGTAGAAAGGCACTATTCATGTTTCTTTACCATTTGTGAGCTTTCCATAACCATTTGGTTCACTTTTGTAGGAAAGAATACTGTACCAGATGAGTAAAGAGTGGTAATGATGTGACCCTTCAGAAGCCTGCTAGACTGCAACTCTCAGAATTCCTTATTCTCAGCCATCTCGAGTCCCCAGAGGGGAGATGGGATGGGATACAAAGTTTATTATTATTTATGATGATGCTAGGTCTTCTGGGAAATGTTTTCCAACAATGTCTGAAGAACTGTATGGTTCCAGCCCCCAATAAATCTTTTAGTTTGATTTTTTCTATGTTTTCTTTACGTATAAATTATGTAAAGCTTTAATTTACATATTTATATTAATATTTCAAATTATTTAAATAAATTAAATTATTTTAAATAGATATGTATTAATAAATGTAACTGAAAAATATTAATAAGACAAAAACTATTGATATTTCTCACCTTCCATTCAAACTCCAGTTGTTTCATAGCACGGTAGACTTCAGCCATGATATCATAAGGCTTGCTTTGACTCCGTATCCCTAAATGCCACTTGGCCTTTTTCACAGTCAATGGTTTTGGCTTAGTGGTATTCAGTGCATCGAGGGGACATTTTGCTTTGGGACTATCTGCTACCAATGGAGGCATCCGCTCTGGGTGAGGTTTTACCCCTGGAGGGATGTGCATAGAGTCATCCATAAAAGAGCCAGAAGGAGGGCTGGAAGCGAGGTAGAATTCACTGGCTTGGTTCATGATTCTCCGATTGTCAATAATAAGGTGATAAGCAACTGCAAGTTGATCTTGAGGATCTCCACTGTATAGGCTTGCCATCACCTCTGATTCAGTGCATTCAAATTTCTCACAAACCTCCCGCACAGCATCATCATCAATGACATTGGCATCATAGGAAGGGTCTTCAGGAAACAAGTAATTGGGCAGATCCTGCTTGAACCACTCATGTTCTCTAGAAAAAGAATTTTCACCTGATGATTTAAAATCTTACTTAACAATTAAAATAAAATAATCATTAACATGAAGAACTAAACTTGACAGGCACAGGGTTCGTTAATGGTACAAAAGTCCCTTCTGCAAATGCGCTATAAAGAATGGCTTTGTTCCAGCTATATCCTGTGGCCACAATGGGTGGTATTATTTAGTAACCTGGGCTTGGGGCTATATAAAATTGATGATATATATTTCTTTAAGAATTTTGGTCATTCTTGTTTTTAAAAAGTCTCCTCCTCTACTCTGGGTGGGGCTTCACTCCTGTGAGGATGCCCATACTGTCATCTATAGGAAAACAAATGAGAAGACTGCAGGCACTCATGTTACGGTATTTTACCAAAATGCTATTTCCATAAATGTATTTGTATACAATAATGTTCTATCTTGGTCTACCTGCGAATGCTAAGATTATCTTTTACATAATATTACTTCTGTACTTAGTTTATTTCTTTTTGATATCAAGAATGACTTTGTCTTCTCTACCACAGAAACTTGTTTTAAGGTAGCAATTTTTTAAAAAATGGCACCAAAATTACCGCATATCCTTTATGGTTGCTCTTTTGAGTGGGTCAACCTGCAACATATGCATCAGTAGAGTAGCAACTGAGCGGTTAAGGTATTCAGGAATGTAGAAGACACCTCCACGGATTTTTTTAAAGAGTGTTGGGACATGGTCGTCATCAAAAGGAAGAGTCCCACAGAGAAGAGCATAAAGAATAACGCCACAGCTCCAAATATCAACCTCTGGACCAGCATACAACCTAGGCAAAAAGAAGATTACATGAACCAGTTCCTTAATATAATATCTGTAAAGCAGGGAGAGGAAGAGAGGGGCAATACTGAGTAATACTAAACAGTAACTTCTACTCAGAATGACAGCGATAGAACATCTTATCATGGTAGCATCCTTCCTGCTAATTTGGCAGATCTGGTTTCTCAACCTAGAACTGTCCAAATCTATCCCCTGTGATCTCTCTCCCATTCATTCTCCAAATCTCTTTAAGGCATTGTTTGGCATTTCTGCCCCTTTAAGAAATTGTTCCTTAGAAATGTGCTTTTCTTTTGGGCATGCCTTACTGCAAGAAATATGAAGTTCTTATATCTTGACTCATTTTATGCTGCTATTGATATTGGTTTTAAGTGTGCTTTACGATGGTTGGTTTTTACTATATTTTGTATTATATGTGGCAGTAATCTTGCCATTATGTAAGACCGCTCTGGGTCCCCTTGGGGGAGAAGAGTGGTATATAAAATAAATAAATAAATAAATAAATAAATTTTTCTTGCTTTAAAATAAATTATATAACCTACAAAATAGGATGCTATCATATGAAGGTGAATTAAAGCATTGCAAGCTAATCAGTCATTAGTTGTACGATTTTCAGTGTTAGCCACTTTGAGTCTTCTTTGGGAGAGAAAAAGCAGGATGCAAATACACACAGACAGATCTATATCTATATTTATGATAAAGCTTGTACCCACTGGTTTTATATTCTACCTTCCAGAGATGACTTCTGGTGCTGCATAGTTGGGTGAGCCACAGCTGGTTCGGAGAAATTCACCATCAGACATCATGTTGGACAACCCTAAAAAAGAAGACTTTCACATGTCGACCCTCCCAGATGAAACAAAAATATATGGTTAGGCAACATGGCATAATGCTAAAAGGAAAATTTAGGTAAGGAGGAATACCAGGAAGAGCAGAGATGAAACATCTATCTATCTAAAGCAGTGCTTCTCAACCCGTGGGTCCCCAGATATTTTGGCTTTCAACTCCCAGAAATCCTAACAGCTGGTAAACTGGCTGGGATTTCTGGGAGTTGTAGACCAAAACACCTGGGGACCCACAGGTTGAGAATCACTGATCTAAAGTGAGTGTGTGTGTGTGTGAGAGAGATGATGTATGTTTATGGCCAATTTCCTATGGGCTTGCACTTTCAGAAATGATTGTGACCTCTACCAATGATGGATCTGGACCAAATTTGGCACACAGAACCCCCATGACCAAAAGAACATACTGGAGAGGCGAAAGGGGACTGACCCACCATGGTGGTAGTTGCCGTTCACTCTGCATCCAGAGAGCACTGTGACTCCCACCATTGATGGAGCTGAACCAAACTTGGCACACCAAACTTGGGGGTTGAGAGGGATTAACTTGGCATGATGTGAGTTGTAGTCCACTCACATCCTTACACATTTTTTTAATGGGACCACTCATAAAATCCCATAGTTCATATGGTAATATGTTCCAACACATTAAAAAAACTAAAACAAATTAATAGTACACAGAATTCCAATGAATTCAGGGAAATGACTGAATTAACTGTGAAATGCTCCCTGAAATGTAACATTCGATGTACAAGAGTTTTGGTGAATTTAAAATATTGGAAGAACATTCATTCATTTAGTGCCTCACATACAGGTCTGCTACCTTGATGAGAGGAATAAGACAGCCTACAAGTTTTTTACCACAGCAGAGAAATTGTTAATGATGATGAAAACTGACTCTAAAATCTTTGAAGGATGTTAGCCCTGCAGCCTGTGCTGGTGGCTTACAGCCAGTTACATTTCTGGAATGCTACTGGGGTCACATACCAAAATCAGCTATCTTGGCATTCATGTGTGCATCCAACAGCACATTCTCTGGTTTCAAATCTCTATGAACCACCATGTGCCGATGACAGTAATCTACAGCTGACAGAATTTGCTGGAAAAGACGTCTGGCTTCAGTCTCTTCCACCTACAAAGCAAAGAAAGGAAAACAATAAGATTCTCCCCTCAAAAAACTAAAATATTTAGAAAGGTAAAATGTGTCTCCTTAATGAGTCACAAGAGTCACACTACCAAACAAACAAACAGGAAAATACCATCCGTAGAAAATATTTCATTGCAGTATTCTCTTATGAGTAAGGCTGTTAGACAATTAAATACTCTGAAAAGTTTTAAAACAGCAGCTTTTAAAAAAACAAATTTTCTCTGCTATAGATCACAGTTCTGAAGAGTGCTTTGGCAAAGAACTTCACCTAAACAAGTCCTCTCATTCTACGCCTTCTGTAGATATCAGAGACTATAATTGGAAGGATTGTGTCTCATCAACTAAACTTTTGGAGATTAGGGCCAACATCAGAGTTTGGCATGTCTGAACATCTTGAAAAGTTCTCATCTTGCTATGGGATTCCCTGCTAAGACTCCTTGCCCTGCTGTTTTGTTCTTGTTGTTCTGTTTTTGTTTCCTGCTTAGTATTGAGGTTTTTGTTTCCTCATTCCCCAGTCGAGGAAGGAAGGATGAAGGCAAAGATGAGGATGGACAGCTGCTGCCATCTGCTACCTCGACAGTACAGTCCCTGGTAAGTTAACAGTAAGCGCAGTGAAAAGGATGAGACAACCAAGAGGATCTTCTCCTCATCATCAAATTCTCATCATCTGAACCAGGGCGTAATGTTAGATATACATGTAATGTCACTAGAAGTTGTGTTAACAAAGATGGTAGATGAATTAAACCACTTCAGACTACAGTTGAATGTGTTGCATTCAAAACTCAAATGAAGCTCCTTAGAAAAAAATCAAACTGAAAAAAACCAATCAACCTTTTTCCTAATTTGCTACACATTTTATATTTTAAAGGAGGGATCCCCCCCCCCCACAAGGATATTTTTAAAAAGGTAGCCCAACCTGCAAAGGCTTAATCTATTCATAGAGAAATTATTTTAAACTGCGTTCAGGTCATTGATGAGCTGCACCAACTACACACCATGATAAAATAGTTAAAATCATTGTTCAAACTTTATATTTTAGATCTTTAATAAGGAACATTATTATTTAGTGTATGTAATACTAATTACTTGAATAATTTAGAATAGTGAACCATTTTAGGAAAATGTAAGACTAAAGATAAAGTTAAAGGTTTTCCCTTGATATTAAGTCTAGTCGTGCCTAACTCTGGGGGTTGGTGCTCATCTCCATTTCTCAGCTGAAGAGCTGGCATTGTCTGCAGATGCCTCAAAGGTCATGTGGCCAGCATGACTGCATGGAGTGCCATTACCTTCCCACCAGAGCAGTACCTATTGATTTACTCACATTTGCATTTTTTTTGAACTGCTAGGTTGGCAGAAGCTGGGGCTAACTGCAGGAGCTCACCCCACTCCCCTGATTCAAACTGCCGACCTTTCAGTCAGCAAGTTCAGCAGCTCAATGGTTTAATCCACTATGCCACCGGGGGCTCCAATGTAAGACTACTGGGTACAAAAATTGTAATTCTGCATTTTCAAAGTTAATTCAGTGATGTGACAGCTCCATAATATGTTCCATACTGCATTTCAATACTACTTATGCCTTTCTAAATGTCTGGAGGTGGGGGGGCCAAATAGATTCCCTAACTTCTGAATTACAGCAATGGATGTTCCTTCTGATTATTTTATATTGTTTCTGCAGACAATTTAGCTTCTAAATCTAAACAGCCACAAGGAGTGCTATTTTAGAAAGATGAGAAAATATGAGAAAGAATACTGTATATTTGTATAATCATCCATCAATTATATTGACTAGCTGCCAAAACTATGAAGGCGCGGATTTCACTTGCTTCTTAGCCTGAACTCTTCCCTACATTCTAGGCAATATTGTGGCTAAGTAACCACCTTTGCAAGGGAATTATAGCACTAAACTGATAAGTATCAGCAATCTATGCTCAGCAAATGAATGCTCTGGAATGTCTGAAATGGCCATTATACCAGTTCTGCAACATAACACCATAATAGTAAGCACACATGCCTAAGCATATTTAGGACTGGGCTACTCTCTCTCACACCAAATCCCCTTTGCTGAAGCACTTTGACTGATCAGTGGCAACTGTCCAAATTACAGTAAATTGTTTAAGTACAGATGTATTTAAATTACAAAGACAAGGAGGCATTGTTACTGGTTATCACCTATGCTTGTAAAATGTTTTAGAAATAATGCTATGTAATTTGAACCAAGGGAACTGTGCAGAACGTTTCAACTGTAAGACTGAAGGGAATAATTGCAAAGAAGCAAATATATCATGGTGGTATTATGCCAGTCGCAAGCTATTCCAGATGGGATTGTGATGAAGCCAAGTCTATTTTTGGCTTTAATAACCTTAAAAGAGTCCCATTTAGCAAAGCCATTCTACTTCCCAGTACTATTCTCTCCCACCCACACATTTATCGCTATTGGATAAAGTCACTTACCCGTCCGTGTTTACAGATGTAATCAAATAATTCCCCACCGGACACATATTCCATTACCATGAAAAAATCCGTTGGCGTGCTGATGACCTGGTACCTATTAAAAAGGAGGATGAAATATGATTTCTTATCTGAAAGGCTTTCACTAGTAAAGGCTAGAAAAAAAGGATTGAAGACCTCTTACTAATCTAATGCCAACCTTAAAATAAGAAATTGGATTTCACTTTGCACATAATTGCTTCTCACTTCTGAAGGAGAAATTGATTACATTTTCACAATACAAACCAATTTGAAGTCTTCTGGACTTTGTTAAATGAGTGTATTTTACAGATTTTAGCTTTTCTCTCTCTCTTGTTTAATCCTCTGAAATCTTTGCTCACTAAGCCTGCCTCATTTAGGCAGAACTTAGAAAGTTACTTTTGAGAAGAATCTAATGACTTGCTGAAGAAATCCATAACTGAGTGGCGGTAGGATGATGCCCTGGATCCCAGAGCACCATCCCACCACTGCTCAGTTAAGGATCTTTTAAGCTCTGCTAAGCTCCATTATTTTCTTTTAAGCTCTACTAATGTAAAGACCCTCTTTCAGATTTTCACTTTAGTTAGAGGTACATAAAAATAAGTAAAAAGGTGAAAATGATAATGCCATAAGGCTAGGGAGGGAGTCATGCACCCCACACATAATTCAAGGAACTAATATGGTCTGAGTGATTATCCTTGATGATCAAACACTAAAACAGTGGTTCTCAACCTGTGGGTCCCCAGGTGTTTTGGCCTACAACTCCCAGAAATCCCAGCCAGTTTACCAGCTGGTAGTTGAAGGCCAACACATCTGGGGACCCACAAGTTGAGAACCACTGCATTAGAATATATGAAGGTTTTGTTCCAAAGCTACCACTTCCAGACAAACACAACAATACCAAAACTAGTAACCGCTTGAAAACATTTTCTACTTCAGACAATTAAAATTGCTGCAGTGGCAGGCTGTGGCACTCTAAAGTGTTGAAAAATTGGATGGTATGACCCTGCAGGCTTATATCTTTCCCAGTAATAATTGGACATGGTAAATATGAACCCAAGTGCCAACAAAAAATATGTGCCTCCCACCATTTCACAGATCCTTCCATCTCTCTCCAGCCTTGCAACTTATATACAAATGAGATGTGATGCTTGCTAAACATTGAGGTTCTGCAAAAGGATGGGAGACAAGGATTCATGCTCTTGGGTTCCCAATAGCATAACAGGCAGTGAAGTTTTCATTACTTTCTTTTCTGTCTTTCTCTCTCTCTCTCTCTCTCTCTCTCTCACACACACACACACACACACACACACACACACACACAAATAGTATTAGGGAGAAGCCTCAACTAGGCCCAGGAGAACTTAATTCACAGTATAATATTTACAGTTCTGACAGAAAGGAAGGATATGATTCGATTTCGGATATACATCAAATAAATAATAAATGTACAAACGATTTAATTTCATCTCATTCCAAAATAATAGACATAGAGTAAACTGTCAGCAATTCAGTATCACAAATAAATGAGATACATTAAGGGAAGAAGGGATAGAAACACTTACAGTTTGATAATATGGGGGTGCCGGAAAAGCTTTAAGTTTTGAATTTCTCGTTTGATCTTTCCAACCACATCCAAACTGCGGATTTTTTGCCTATTCAAAATTTTGACTGCTACTTTATGTCCTGTGAGCTGATGTTCACCAACTAAATAAAGAGAAAAATTGAATGTTAACGGTCAGAAAGACTCCAACCTAGAAAAAAAATCTAAGGTTGCTCAAATATTACTTTTATTGTTTACAATAATTAACAATGCAGCCAAATGCCTTTTCAGAAGCAGATTCCTCTTGTGTTCGGTGAGATGTATTTCCTTGTAAATATGTTTAGAAGTACAGTATAATACAGCACAGTCCTGTATTAGCATACCTGGGAGTAAGCTTCCATGGACTTGATAGGCCTTTGACCTGTAAACATGCACAGCGTACATTTGGAAGATTTTGGATGCATCTACACTGTAGAATGAATGTAGTTTCACACCACATGAATTACAATGGCTCTTGAACTACCATGGAATCCTATGAACTGCAGTTTTACTTGACAAATCCTTTAACATTCTATGCCAAAGAGTGCTGGGGTCACACTAAACTACAAATTAACAGTCTTGAAACTATGCACTTTTTGACTTGACCGCCCCCATTTCATCCATGGATGGTGATGTTCGGTTTTTTATTGTCATTCCTCTTACTTGGTTACTATGGTGTTATATTGTATTTTGTGGTTTAATTTGTTTTTATACCTGAATGTTATGATGATACTGTTTTTAGTTATTTATATTGGTTTTAACTTGTCACATTTTGTTTCTGTTCTGGGCTTGGCCCCATGTTAGCTGCTCCGAATCCCTTTGGGGAGATGGTGGGGGGATAGAAAAATAAAGTATTATTATTATTATTAAATCCCAGGATTTCATAGCATTGAACCACTGAGGTTAAAATGAGGTCAAACTGCATTAATCTAACAATAAAGCCTTAGTTCCAGCCCATTATTCTTTCGGGGGTTTACTTTGCTTATAATTTAATTAAATTTAATTGATACCCCACCTTTCTCCACAGGACCCAATTCAAATAGGAAAAGAATATAGTTATCTGTAAATAGATGGCTTGCCATGCTAATAACAACAACATCAGCAACAATGTCAGAACTGAAATGTTTTTCTTTCACCACCCTGTTTGTGAACAATGAAAGGGAGTATCATTTTCTGGTGGCTTGGGAATAGCGGGGGGAACCCTACAAACAGGGGCAACCTGAACCTATTTACTTCACTTACAAGTAATCACAACTGTATTGTAGTTATGGGTGCTTAGTCTACCCAGTTTGAAATGAGTGAGTTTTAAAACTTGATGAGGCTAAGAAGCTAGAGACAAACTATCTGCAGTTGTGGGATGTGACTTGGCTAATAAAAACAGCAGAGTGGTAATGCAGTAGCTGTATAAGTTGAGCAAGGCACTATTATTAGCAGAGATAAGAGTGGCCTGAAATTCTTTCCTCAATAAGAGTGTTCTAAAAATAAGGTGCCTTGCCATGCATACTCCAAAATAAAAACACTTCGGCTTGCTAGTTTGTATATGATTTCCTCTAAGTTCTAAAAAAACCCCACAACATTTAAAAGATTATATTATTTCTTCTGTGCATACATAGCTTGTCCAAAAGTTTTCAATGACAAAGATAAGTTAAGGTCTCTGCCTCTAAAGGGTAGTGTGAAAGAACATGTTTTTCTGGAGCTGAAATAGCATGTTGCTAGGGAATGTAAAACACCCTAAGAAAGTTATATTTTCATGAAATGGCAAGAAGGATAAAGAAGAATTATTATTCACTTTCTTGCTATGGACAGGGAGCCAGAAAACATTCAATTACTCATTATCTGCTGCAACGAGTATGCTATTTCCCCAAACAGTCTAAGCTAAAGGGATACCATGTCCTTGAAATTTCAGAGTTTGTTTGTTATAGTACATGCAAATGTGAGTAGATCAATAGGTACCACTCCAGTGGGAAGGTAACGGCGGTCCATGAAGTCATGCTGGCCACATGACCTTGGAGGTGTCTATGGACAACGCCGGCTCTTTGGCTTAGAAATTGAGATGAGCATCAACCCCCAGAGTCGGACACGACTAGGCTTAATGTCAGGGGAAAACCTTTACCTTAACCTTTTTATAGTAAAAACAATCAAGAGTCCTATGGCACCTTAAGAATTGACCCATAAGCTATGGATAAACCTTTATAGCTTCTTAATAATAATAATAATAATAATAATAATAATAATAATAATAATAATAATAATCCCGGTGGTGATGGGCACACTGGGTGCCATGCTAAAAGATCTCAGCCGGCATTTGGAAACAATAGACATTGACAAAATCACAATCTGCCAACTGCAAAAGGCCACCCTACTGGGATCTGCACACATCATCCGAAAATACATCACACAGTCCTTGGGAAGTGTTCGACTTGTGATTTTGTGAAGATCCAGCATGTCTATCTTGTTTGCTGTGTCATAATAAAATAATAATAATACTACTACACCTGTTGGTCTTCAGGGCATTGCAATTCTATTTGCTCTTTGTGTGTGTCTTCACCTCTATAAATGGGGCACACATCATGTAGCTTTTTATATCCAGGGTGATCAGAAATAGGATGTGGCCTTTTTTTATATTAAGGAATTGCAGAGAAGAGGAAACCTTGGCAGATTCAACTTATTGTCACTAGTAGCAATACAGTATGGTAAGTCATACTTGCAAAAAAAAAAAACCAAAAAAAAAAAAAAAACCACGCACATTCCTTTCTACATCAGTATTAAAACGATTACAACATTATCTGCTTTTGTATCTGGTCACCTGGAGCGTTTCTACTCTATAGAATTAATGAAGTTTGACATCATCTTACCTGCCATGGCTAAATGTTATGAAATCATAATTGTGGTTTTATAAGATCTTTAGACTGCTCTGTCAGTGCCAGTGCCTCTCTATACTACAGTTCCCAAAATCCCTTATAAGTGAGCCATGGCAGTTAAAGTGGTGTGAAGTGGTGCAGGGGCCGCAATAGCACAGCGGATTAAACCACTAGCTGTAGGTAATCTGTCGACCGGAGGGTTGGCAGTTCAAAGCCGTGAGTCGGGGTGAGCTCCCGACTATCAGTCCTAGTTTCTGCCAATCTAGCAGTTCAAAAGCATGCAAATGGAGTCGATCAATAGATACCGCCTTGACGGGAAGTTAAAAGGGAGCCCCGTGCAGACATGCAAAACATGCCAGCAAGACGATTTGATATATCTATGGATACCAGGCTCCTTGGCATGGAAAAATAGAACAAGAGCACCTCATGGTTGGAGTTGAGCAGGGGCGGGGTGTCTTCCCAAGTGCCTGACAGGGCTGAACCTCTATACCCCGCCCCCGAGTTCTAATAAGCGACTCAGGGGAGGTATACAGAGGCTCAGCCCTGTCTTGTGCTCATGGGAAGGGGCCCCGCCCCTGCCCCAGCCCCGCCCTTTAGTCCTAAATGCCTCTCAGGAGAGGCTCAGCCCTGTCTTGGGCTCTTGGAATGAGGCCACATTCACTCCTCTAGCTCCGCCCCCTTGTCCTAACAGACGCCTCAGGTGCTCAGCCCTATCTCCGGCACTTGGGAAGCGGCCCCGCCCCTCCCCTAGCCCCGCCCTGTCTCCTAATAGGTGCCATCACCGCCCCCCCCCCCCCCCGGATCACTGCAGCGCCCACCAGGGGGAGGTAGCGCCCACTTTGGGAATCACTGATCTAAAAAGCTTCCCCTCTCCAATGCCTGAAAATCAAATTTCTTTGAAGATCACAGAAGTTTTTATTTTCTTCGCAATTGTATTGATAATATTTTTTCCTTTGGGAGATGGCACAACACACATGCCAGCTGTATACACACATGGAATAAAGCTGGGATTCAGGAACAGAGGGAATAACACTCAGTGTGTTGCAATATGCAGCCTAAATCCCCCACTTTGCATACTCTTTTTTGGTTCAGAAGCCGTAGTCACAGCTTGTTTTGAGCCATCAAGGATGCTCATCACAACTTTGCCCCAGAAATTTCAGCAAGAAACTAATCTAAGAAAAGACTGGGTATGTGAGAAATATGTAGATTTATTCAAAAAAAAAGAAAAGTTTCCAGAAGTCCACTCCTGATTTTGAAAATTTTTTGGTTTTTTGGTCTATTTACCAGCCTTTTCCTTATTCTCTTCAGTTATCTAATAACCTCCACTTTGATTATGAAAGGGGGAATCTTTCACATAAACATGCATCTACACCGTAGAATTAATAGTTTGATGCCACTTTGATTGTTATGGCTCAATGCTATGGAATCATGGGAGTTATAGGTCTCATTATTCCACAGGATTGCACTATGACAGTTAACGTGGTGTCAAACGGCATTACTGTAATTCCACAGTGTAGATGAACCCATAGACAAGAATCAAAATGCCTAGTTGTGTGCTTGATTAACAGAGTAGTCCTACCTCCCTTTCTCGCCACCCCTGACCTTATTAAGATTAATTGTGCTTTATTCAATATTCTTGAGAGGAGCATTCCCCCTAAACATCCATTCCTCTTCCTGAAGTGGAAAGAAGCATTAATCAGGAAAACAAACGAGGACAACATTATTTTGCTAGTTGTAGTTCATCTCCTATACCTCATTTATAAAAGACATGTGTCTCAATATGGCTTTCTTACTGTCGATACATTAATAATTGATAATAAACAGTTTGCTATGTAATCTATCATTTGCTTACAGTAAGCAATAGATGCAGAGATATTATTGTTTCATTCCCTTGGGACGTGTTAAGGCTACTTGAATGTCTTCAGAGACGGAGACAAGAGAGAAGCCATTATTTATTGTGTGGTGTAGCAACTCAGGTTTCTCATGTGGCAGTTCTATCTCTATCAAGCTAAATTGTAGTACAGTACTGTATTTCCCAAAGGCATCTGTGAGTTTGTATATGTGTTAACAGAATATTAAACCTGCATTCTACAAGACAATATCCCCTTGAGGTGTACAATCTTGGCAAGATTAAGAAAAACAGTTCAATTCAGCAAACCTTAGAAGGTCAGGTGTTAGCTATCATGTGCTGTTCCTGAACTTGGGTACATCTGCACTGTAGAATTAAGGCAGTTTAAAACTTACACACTAAAATGACATTTTCAAGTTTTCAAACAAGTAGAAGGAACTTATAAAGTTTGTATAATTTTGTATTAATTTGCCTGTCTTCGCATTAGTCATTGTAAAATATCCATGGATGAAGGTCACAATCCTTTGCCCATTTACTTGAAAATAAGGTTTGCTGACCTTAATGGGACTTCCTTTTTGAGAAAAAAATACTCAGGTTGTGACAAATGCATGTCAGGGCCAAGAGCTTTCCTGACTTCTTTCTGCTAATTCTTAACCGGTGGCACGGTGGGTTAAACCCTTGTGGGGCAGGCAGAGCTGGCCCTAGGTATTTTTCAAGTGTAGGCGAACAGAATTTTGGCACCCCCCCCCCCCAAACCAATCACTGAAAAATAAAAGTGTTGGATAAGCGAAAATGTTTGATAGAATCATAGAATCATAGAATCATAGAATAGTAGAGTTGGAAGAGACCTCAAGGGCCATCTAGTCCAACCCCCCGCTAAGAAGCAGGAAATCGCATTCAAAGCACCCCCGACAGATGGCCATCCAGCCTCTGCTTAAAAGCCTCCAAAGAAGGAGCCTCCACCACGGCCCGGGGGAGAGAGTTCCACTGCCGAACAGCCCTCACAGTGAGGAAGTTCTTCCTGATGTTCAGGTGGAATCTCCTTTCCTGTAGTTTGAAGCCATTGTTCCGTGTCCTAGTCTGCAGGGCAGCAGAAAATAAGCTTGCTCCCTCCTCCCTATGACTTCCCCTCACATATTTGTACATGGCTATCATGTCTCCTCTCAGCCTTCTCTTCTGCAGGCTAAACATGCCCAGCTCTTTAAGCCTCTCCTCATAGGGCTTGTTCTCCAGACCCTTAATCATTTTAGTTGCCCTCCTCTGGACGCTTTCCAGCTTGTCAGCATCTCCCTTCATCTGCGGTGCCCAAAACTGGACACAGTATTCCAGGTGTGGTCTGACCAAGGCAGAATAGAGGGGGAGCATGACTTCCCTGGATCTAGACGTTATTCCCCTATTGATGCAGGCCAAAATCCCATTGGCTTTTTTAGCTGCCGCATCACATTGTAGGCTCATGTTTAACTTGTTGTCCACGAGGACTCCAAGATCTTTTTCGCACACACTGCTGTCAAGCCAGGCGTCCCCCATTCTGTATCTTTGATTTCCATTTTTTCTGCCGAAGTGAAGTATCTTGCATTTGTCCCTGTTGAACTTCATTTTGTTAGTTTCGGCCCATCTCTCTAGTCTGTCAAGATCGTTTTGAATTCTGCTCCTGTCTTCTGGAGTGTTAGCTATCCCTCCGAGTTTGGTGTCATCTGCAAACTTGATGATCGTGCCTTCTAACCCTTCGTCTAAGTCGTTAATAAAGATGTTGAACAGAACCGGGCCCAGGACAGAGCCCTGCGGCACTCCACTTGTCACTTCTTTCCATGATGAAGACGACGCATTGGTGAGCACCCTTTGGGTTCGTTCGCTTAGCCAATTACAGATCCACCTAACCGTAGTTTTGTCTAGCCCACATTTTACTAGTTTGTTTGCCAGAAGGTCGTGGGGGACTTTGTCGAAGGCCTTACTGAAATCTAGATATGCTACATCCACGGCATTCCCTGTATCGACCCAACTCGTAACTCTATCGAAAAAAGAGATCAGATTAGTCTGGCATGACTTGTTTTTGGTAAATCCGTGTTGACTATTAGCAATGACCGCATTTGTTTCTAAGTGTTTGCAGACCACTTCCTTAATGATCTTTTCCAGAATCTTGCCTGGTATTGATGTGAGGCTGACCGGACGGTAATTGTTTGGGTCGTTCTTTTTTCCCTTCTTGAAGATAGGGACCACATTCGCCCTCCTCCAATCTGCTGGGACTTCTCCTGTTCTCCAAGAACTCTCGAAGATGATTGCCAGTGGTTCTGAAATAACTTCCGCTAGTTCCTTCAATACTCTTGGATGTAGCTGATCTGGCCCTGGGGACTTGAATTCGTTTAGAGTGGCCAGGTGTTCCTGGACAACTTGTTTCCCTATTTGGGGTTGGATTTCCCCCAATCCTTCGTCCATTCCATGTTGCTGAGGTTGAAGATGGCTTTCTTTTTGTGAGAAGACCGAGGCAAAGAAGGCATTAAGCAGTTCTGCCTTTTCCCTATCCCCTGTCACCATCACCCCATCTACTCCTTGCAGTGGCCCTATCGCCTCCTTTTTCTTCCTTTTTCTACCAACATAAGCAAAAAAACCTTTTTTGTTGTTTTTTATGTCCCTGGCAAGCCTGAGCTCATTTTGCGCTTTAGCCTTGCGAACCTTTTCCCTACAGGAGTTGGCTATACGTTTGAATTCTTCTTTGGTGATTTCTCCCCTTTTCCACTTCTTGTGCATGTCACTTTTGAGCTTTAGCTCAGTTAGAAGTTCTTTGGACATCCATTCTGGCTTCTTTGCACTTGTCTTATTTTTCTTCTTTGTTGGCACTGTTTGCATTTGCGCCTTGAGTATTTCACTTTTGAAAAACTCCCATCCATCCTTAACTCCCTTGTTTTTTAATATCGGCGTCCATGGAATGCCGCTCAGTAATTCCTTCATTTTTTGGAAGTCAGCTCTCTTAAAGTCCAGAATGCGTGTTTGACTTGTCTTAGTTTCAGCATTCCTTTGTATTGCAAACTGCAGGAGCACATGGTCACTTGCCCCTAAGGATCCAACCACTTCAACTGTATTGATCAGGTCTTCCACATTTGTTAAGATTAGATCAAGAGTTGCTGATCCCCTTGTTGCCTCTTCTACCTTCTGGACCATAAAATTATCTGCAAGGCAAGTGAGGAATTTGTTGGACTTTGTACTCTTGGCTGAGTTTGTTTTCCAGCAGATATCGGGATAATTGAAATCGCCCATGACTACTATATCTCTTCTTTGTGCCTGTTTGGTCAGCTGTTGACAGAAGGCTTCATCAAGTCCTTCATCCTGACTCGGAGGTCTGTAGTAGACACCCACGACAAGATCTTTTTGAGTCCCGGTTCCCTTGATTCTTATCCAGATGCTTTCAAGCTGGTTTCCCGGATTACAGTCTTGCATTTCTTCTGCAACGTAACTGTTTTTGACATATAAAGCTACTCCCCCTCCTCTCCCCTTTGTTCTATTTATGTGAAAGAGGTTATAGCCCTCAATGGTTAAATTCCAGTGATGGGAGTCATCCCACCAGGTTTCAGTGATGCCTATGACATCGTATGTGTGGTGCTGTGCTAGGAGTTGGAGTTCGTCTTGCTTATTTCCCATGCTCTGAGCATTAGTGTAAAGACATGTAAGCCCCTGTGACCTCCCCTCGAACTGTTTATTTGGGATTATTGTGCTCTCTGTACTTGGTCCTTGCTGTGTTTGTGCAGCCCTCCGTTTAGCCTTACGGCGGTTCCCTGTGGTCGTGGGTAATATAGTGTTCGCCAGGCTGTTGTTCCCCTCCCCCACTGGATTTAGTTTAAAGTGCGCCTGATGAGGTTTGTGAGTCTGTGTGCAAAAAGATGTTTTCCTACTTGTGTGAGATGCACCCCATCGCTTGCCAGTAGTCCATCCTCTTGGAAGAGTAGACCATGGTCAAGGAAGCCAAAATGCTCCTCTTGACACCATTTTCTGAGCCAGTTATTGACCTGTACTATTTTTCCGGCCCTTGTAGAGCCATGTCCTACAACGGGGAGGAGGGATGAAAAGATCACATGTACATTATACAGTTTTAGCTTTGTTCCCAGAGCTCGAAAATCATTTGTGATCTTTTGAAAAGTATGCCTAGCGGTGTCATTGGTACCTACATGAATCAACATAAGGTGGGGAGGGTAAGGAGGGATAATAAGGAGGGATTAAAGAAAAGCCTATTAAAAATCAAATTACATTACGATTTTACAAATTAAGCACTAAAACATGTTTTACAACAAAACAACAGAAAGCAAAGTGGGAAATACAGACTTAATGGAGGAGGATCCCCAATGCAAATGGGGATGCAATAGAAGAAGCAAAGGAATTAATTTGGTAATTCTGTAATGGGCAGTGTTGGAATGCCAAGCGTATCTATGCTATAGAATTAATGCAAATTGACACCACTTTAGCTGCCATGGCTCAATGCTATGGAATCTTGGGAGCTGTATTTTACAAGGTCTTTAGCCTTCTCTGCCTAAGAGTGCTGGTGGCTCACCAAACAAGAACTACTTACATTCCAGGCACCAATCATATTAGAAAGGGCCAAGCAGCAGTTTTATGACAGATGGACTGCACTGTGCCTACACCCGGGGAAAGTTTATCTGGCCCAAAGTGTCACACAATATATGATTACCCGGCTTAGGAAAAGGGAGTTGGGAAAGACTGCATGATTCATCAAGCGAAGTCCCACGTGTGTGTCACTACACTTGCTCTCCTGTGTTTTCCCCTCACTTCTCTGGGCTGTTTTTTTCTTTCTTTTTGTGCCTTCCCCAATGTCAAATGATATTTATACATTCAACAAGGCAGATACGTGCCTTAATTCTCATCCTCACTCTCCAGTACTCCATCCAACCACAGGCCGATATGTGGTAAGCCTCTATGTGGATGCTTGCATTTTGGATTGTTGTTGTTATTATTATTTACTCACCTTTCCCTCAAAGCAAAGTACAACACAGTTAAAATACACAGATAACAAGATCATTAAAACATTTATACAATAGACTCTCAGGTAACTGGAACTCAAACAACTGAAACTCTCAAGCAACCGGCAAAAAAATCAAAAAACTAATGCAGCATTCACAAAACTGCTTTTATAATACAGCAAAACTGTGATAAATTAAGCTTCTCTTTATTTGTCTTAAATGGCTTTTCATTGTTGTATATTAATATTACTATTGTCAATACAGAGCTTATGGTATGGTATAGCATAGGGTAGAGTATGAGGCCTATTTTAATAGTAACTCTCAAGCAACCAGAAACTACATTTATTTGGCACCTACCAGTTCCTGTGGGTGCCAGTTAACTGAGAGTCGACAGTATTATGTATGTATTTGTTGGCATTGAATATTTGCCTCTTATGTTGTTAGCCACTCCGAGTCCCGTATTGGGAAATGCGGCGGGATATAAATAAAGTTTTGTTATTATTATTATATTACATAGCAGAGACGAGATTAAAACCATTTGTACCAAGCGCGGCAGGATATAAATAAAGTTTTGTTATTATTATTATATTACACAGCAGAGACGAGATTAAAACCATTTGTACCAAGTGTTTGCCTTTCATGAAGAGACAAATCCAACTACTCCACCTGTTTTGAGAAATGCCTCAAGAGTGTTGTCGAAGGCTTTCATGGCAAAAATCACTGGTTTGTTGTGAGTTTTCTGGGCTGTATGGCCATGTTCCAGAAGAATTCTCTCCTAACGTTTCACCTACATCTATGGCAACCTCCTAATAGCTAACCTCCCTTGCCCAGTTTCCAACAGACCTCACAACTTTTGAGGATGCCTGCCATAGATGTGTGCAAAATGTCAGGAGAGAATGCTTCTGGAGCATGGCCACAAAACCTCGGGAAACTCACAGCAACCCAATACAGTAGAGTCTCACTTATCCAACATTCGCTTATCCAACGTTCTGGATTATCCAATGCATTTTTGTAGTCAATGTTTTCAATATATCGTGATATTTTGTTGCTAAATTCATAAATACAGTAATTACTACATAGCATTACTGTGTATTGAACTACTTTTTCTGCCAAATTTGTTGTCTAACATGATGTTTTGGTGCTTCATTTGTAAAATCATAACCTAATTTGATGTTTAATAGGCTTTTCCTTAATGCCTCCTTATTATCCAACATATTTGCTTATCCAACATTCTACCGGCCCGTTTATGTTGGATAAGTGAGACTCTACTGTACCTCCAGACTTTCAACTTGCAGTGCTCTTGGAGTTTTGGACTCCAACTCCCAGAAGCCTCTGCTGCCTTGGCCAATGAGCAGGGATTCTGGGAACTGGAGTTCAAAACAACTGGGGGGGGGGCAGAGTTTGGGAGACAAGGCTTCAGACTAGAGTATGATTTCTCCCTTTCGCGCTTTCTAGTCTATACACCAGGCATGGGCAAACCTGGGCCCTCCAGGGGTTTTTGACTACAACTCCCACAATTCCTAACAGCCTATCGGCTGTTAGGAATTGTGGGAGTTGTAGTCCAAAACCCCTGGAGGGCCCAAGTTTGCCCATGCCTGGTATATGCACATGCATGCTGTGTGTATGTATATGTATTTTAAAGATGCTCTTGGTCAATGGGGAGAGTTAAAAAGGGAGGCCCCCAATGAGCGGATATCATGACCAACATTAGGGGTGGGTTCTCATTCCTGCCATGGGGAGGGGGGCACTTGGGAGACCCCGACGGAGGGGTAAAAAGACTGGAGCTGGCCCCAAAGAAGGGGCGTCCTAGAGGCGCAATACAACAGGGGAGACCAGCTCTTTCGGCTCCTGTCTGGATGGGAAGCGCTGTCTTGCGCCTTTCCTGCGGGGATCGGACCCCCCCCCCCCCCCTTCTCTCTTTCTCTCCCCGCTGCGCCCCATTTGGAGATACTCAGCTCTTGACTTTGCCGAAGGTGCCGACGCCCAGCGTGTCTCCCAAGACGTAGTGGCCGATCTTGACGCGCCCGTCGTGCTTCTGCGGCGGAGGAGGCTTCTCTGCCATCTTCGCTGGAGGCGGCGCGACTGCTGCTGCTGTTGCCGCCGCCGCCGCCGCTCTTGCCCACTTTGCCTCCGCCGACACCGGCCGGGCTGGACCACAATGCAGCAGGGCCGGCGGCGAGGGATGGGGAGGGCGGCGGCGAGGGAGGAGGCAGGAGCAGGAGCAGGAGCAGCAGAGCCCGGAGAAGGAGAAGGCGGAGGGGAGGGGAGAGAGCAGGGCAGGTACGCAGGAGAGGCATCACATACATCCCCTTTCTTCTCCCTGGGCATGGCTCAACACATATATGTGTATGTGTGTCGAATGTTTCTCTCTCTCATTTAGTCATACACTAGCTTGGGTACTCGGTGTTGCTCAGGTTATTTGAAAAAAGACAAAATGCAAAAGGTTGTTGTGGGTGAACTCCAACTCACCCCATGCCAAGTTCACGCCATCAGTACTTAAGGAAGGTAAAGGTTTCCCCTGACGTTAAGTCCAGTCATGTCTGACTCTGGGGGTTGGTGCTCATCTCCATTTCTAAGCCGAAGAGCCGGCGTTGTCCGTAGACACCTCCAAGGTCATGTGGCTGGCATGACTGCATGGAATGCCGTTACCTTCCCGCAGGAGCGGTACCTATTGATCTACTCACATTGGCATGTTTTCGAACTGCTAGGTTGGCAGAAGCTGGAGCTAACAGCGGGCGCTCACTCCGCTCCCGGGGTTTGAACCTGGGACCTTTTGGTCTCTCTCCTTCTCCCATCATTGGAGGTCACAACGACCATCCCAACGAGACTTACTTTATGTACCGGGTCCTAGAGAAGTGCACTTGGAAAGGACCAGACGCAGAGCTTTTTCTGTTTTTGCCCCTGCCTTATGGAATGCCTTGCCGCCCTATATGAGAGCCATGCGTGAGTTAGGGCCTTTTACCCTAGCACTCAAGACCTGGCTCTTTACTAGAGCTTTTAATCTATGTTAATTTTATCAATATTTGTATGTATGTATTTTTATCCTTTACAATTTTATCTTGTAAATCGCCTAGAGCATCGTGGATGGAGGGCGATTAATAAGTAATTAAATGATGATGATGATGATGATGATGAAGTTCAGCAGCTTAGTACTTTAACACACTTTGCCACTGGGACTCCATATTACAGTTGGTTATATTGGGCAAGCTTGCTTTGGATTTATTTATTTATTTAAAACATTGATATTCCTCCCATCTCACCCGGACGGGGACTCAGGGCGGAGCACAACATATATATACCGCAAACATTCAGTGCCGAAGCATAAAATAAACCATAAATATACATAAACACTGAAATCAGTTATCTTCACAGTGAAACCATTATTGAAACCCATTGCAAGACAGTCGCGCTGTATCCGGTCAGCAGGGTGAAATTTCCTATTGCTGCCGTTATTGCCCTGCCCCAAAGGCTTCGCCCCACAGCCAGGTCTTTACCATCTTTCTTTTCTTTCCCCCCCACAGTATAATAATTTTTTTAATCATTTTTATTGAAGACTTTTAAATACATAAATAATAAAAAAGAAAAAAAAGGAGAAAAAGGGGAGCAAAGAAAGACAAAAAAAAAACGTGCAGGGGGGAACAGAGGTATGAGGAGGGTTTGTGAGGTAATTTTCTTTGTTGGTAGAGATGTCATAAAGTTCCTTCCCAAAATTCTTGATTTTTGAGGGGGGAATAATTACAGGTTTGGTTTTTTTTTTTTTTTTTTTTTTTGAGGGAGGGATGATTGCAGTTTCTGATCTGGGGGTTTTCTCCTTCTTAGCTATTGTATTTTTAGTTTTGATCTTCCTCGGGTTTTCTAGCTCTTTTTTTCGCTACCTATGCTTGTATCTTTGCTTGCTTTTAGATAATCTTCCAGATTTGACCAGTCTGTTTCTTTTATTGGTTTGCCTTGGTGGTTTCTCATCAAAAATGTTAGCCTATCCATGTTCTTTATCTCCCGTATCTTCGTTGCCCATTGATCTGTGGTTGGTATCTGGGATGATCTCCATATTTTGGCAAAAACAATTCTTGCTCCTATAACCAGATAGTTTAGTATCTTTTCCTCGTTTTTATTTAACTTCATGTTTGTTAGACCAAGGAGATATAGTTCTGGACTCATTTTAAGTTTCATTTTCATTATTTCCTCGCATTCTTTATGTATTCCAATCCAGTACCACCACATATGGTAAACATTTCCCTCGTGGTCTTGGCACTTCCAACACTTTGTGTTTATATCTTTGTTTACGAGTCCTAGATTTTTCGGAGTAATATACCATCTATATACCATCTTATATTGGTTTTCTTTTAGGTCAGTGGCATAGGTAAGTTTGATATTCTTCTTCCAGATCTTTTCCCACTCCTCGAAATTTATGGGTCTCCCAATATCTCTGGCCCATTGGGTCATACAAATCTTGACATGTTCTGATTCGGTGCTCTATTCCAGTAATTTTTATAGATTTTTTGTAATTAACTTGTTTTCTGACTTTAGTATTTTTTCCCATTCTGAGTTTTTCGCCATAAAGCCTTCTTTTTTATCTCTATTATATTGTGCCTTTAGTTGTCTAAAATTTAGCCATGTTAAATGCTTAAATGATTTGAGTATTTCTTCCTGTGGTTTTAGGATGTATTCCCTATCGTTTCTTATCAAAATGTCTTTGTAAATTGGGCCATTTGAGCTTCTTTGGTAGTTCTTCTGGATTAGTTCTAAAGGCGATAACCACATTGGTGTTTTGGGGAACATTCTTTTCTTGTATTTCTCCCAAATCTTATTTAATGGGTCTCTTATAGAGTGATTTCTAAAGATTTTCTTTTCATTTTTGTCTGGTGTGTCCCATAGGTATAGATGCCAGCCCGAATTTAGGTTAAAGCCTTCCAGATTTAATGTTTTCTTATCCTTTAAGGATAGCCATTCTTTGACCCATGTTAAGGCACATGCTTCCTAATAGAGCCGTAGGTCCGGGAGATTCATTCCTCCTCTCTCTGTCATCTGAGAGGTTTTTCATTTTTTATTTACATACATTAACAACCTACAGTGAAACAAAACACAAAAACAATGAACCTTTTATAGACATATAACCCCACCACCAAGGCCTGAACTTTCCTTTACCATATAATTCATATCCTTTCCTTTACCCTATAATTAATAAATCAACCATTAAACTAATGTTTACCATCTTTCTGAAGGACAGGAGGGAGGGGGCTGATCTAATCTAATCTCGCCAGGGAGGGAGTTCCATAGCTGGGTGGGGGGGGGGGGGGATCACTGAGAAGGCCCTGTCTCTCGTCCCCACCAATTGTGCCTGTGACGGTGGCGGGACTGAGAACAGCCCCCTCCCCCCCCCCAGAAGATCTTAATCTCCACGGAAGATGGGGAGATGTGTTTGGACAGGTAAACTGGGCCAGGGCCGTTTAGGGCTTTATAGGCCAAAGCCAGCACTTTGAATTGTGCTCGGTAGCTAACAGGCAGCCAGTGGAGCTGACACAGCATAGGAGTTGGGTCCTCCCTGTATGCTGCCCCAGTATTAACCTGACTGCCTCTTGCTAGACTATTTGAAGCTTCTGAACAGTCTTCAAAGGCAACACCACATAGACCACGTTGCAGTAGTCTATGTCAGATGTAACGAGAACATGGACCACCGTGGCCAAGTCTGACTTCCCAAGGTATGGGCGCAACTGGCGCACAAGTTTTGGATGCATCATCGGTGGGGTTCAGTGTTCTGTCTGGCGGTAGGGTAAACTACAACTATGGTGAGTCAGTCCCCCTCAAACCCCTCCAATAGGTTGAGCCTTTTATTTATCGTGTCAGAAGCAAACCAAGGGTACAAGCTGTAATGTACAGTATTTGAAAACGCAAACAACGTTTAAAAAATTGGCATTATACTAAGGACCTCATCTCACTAGAATTGGGAGCCACTTTAAATCCACTTTAGGGAGTGGCCTTTAAACAGCTGAGCCAGACCGGTCCTGGGCCTCACCAAACTACAAACCCCAGGATTCTGCAGGAGGCAGAAACCGAATTTAAAGTGGATCCATGCTCTGGTGTGATGAGGCAGTTCATGTCCTTTGATCAGTAGCTGGTCACTTGGAGTGTCTCTGGTGCTGCTATAAGAAGGTCCTCCGTTGTGCATGTGGCAGGGCTCACGCTGCTTTGTAGTAGGTGGTCTATGTTTTGTTCTTCTCCACACTCGCATGTCATGGACTCCACTTTGTGGCCCTATTTCTTAAGGCTTTGCATCTCACGGTTCCAGAGCGCAGTCAGTTCAGTGCCTTCTAAGTTGCCCAGTCTTCTGTGTGCCCAGGAGGGAGTTTTTCATCCAGCGTCAGCCACTGATTGAGGTTCCGGGTTTTAGCCTGCCCCTTTTGGACTCTCGCTTGCTAAGGTGTTCCTGCAAGTATCTCTGTAGGTTTTAGAAAACTATTTCTTCATTGAAGGCATTGGCATATTGGCTGATACCTGAACAGGGGATGGGCTGGAGATGTCAATGACCTTGGTCTTTTCATTGCTGGCTGCTATTTCCCAGCTGATGTCAGGTGGTGCAATGCCGGCTAAACAGTATAATTTCTCCAGTGGTGTGGGGTGTAGGCATCCTGTGATAATGCAGCATACCCACTGTTTTAACGTGATGAGATGTATTCCACACTGGGCATGCATATTCAACAGCAGAGTAGCAAAGCGCAAGGGCAGATGTCTTCACTGTCAGGTTGTGATTCCCAGTTTGTGCAAGTCAGCTTTCATACAATGTTATTTATAGTAGGTTGAGTTAGTCATCAGGGTTCTGTGTGCCAAGTTTGGGCCAGGTTCATCATTGGTGGAGGTCACCATTTCTCTGGTTGTGGGCGAATTACAACTCCCAGAAAAGAAGGCCAACTTCCCCCAAACCACTCCAGTACTCAAATTTTGGCATATCAGGTATGTGAGCTAAGTTTGGTCCTGATGCATTGATGTTTGGGTTCACAATGCTCTCTGGATGTAGGTGAACTCTCCCAAATCAAGGTGAATTTTCCCCCAAAGACTTCCAGTATTTTTTGCTGGTCATGGGGGCTGCGTGTGCCAATTTTGGTCCCATTCCATCTTTGACTGAGTTCAGAGTGCTCATTGATTGCAGGTGAACTATAAATCCCAGTAACTACAACTCCAAAATGTCCAGGCCAATTCCCCTCAAAACCCACCAGTATTCAAATTTGGGCGAGTTTGGTCCAGATCCATCATTGTTTGGGTTCATCGTGCATTCTGGATGTAGATGAACAACTCCTTTAAATCCTTCCAAAGACCTCCAGTATTTTTTCTTGGTCATAGGGATTTGCTGTGCCAAGGTAGTTTCAGGTCCATGTGGTGGAGTTCAGAGTACTCCTAGATTATTTTTGTTCATGTCAGGAGTGACTTGAGAAACTACAAGTAGCTTCTGGTGTTCTTACCCTGTTTCCCCTAAAATAAGACATCCCCAGAAAATAAGACCTAGTAGAGGTTTTGCTGAATTGCTAAATATAAGGCCTCCCCTGAAAGTAAGACCTAGCAAAGCTTTTGTTTGGAAGCATGCCCGCCGAACAGAACACCAGAGCATGTAGGATTGGTAAATGTACGTACCATAGATTGTTGTACATGGAAATAATGGTAGTAACAAGAAATTCTTGATAGGATTTACAATTTGGTTATGCTGGTTTGTGATGACAACTACTGTACAGTATATAATAAAAGTTCATTTTTTTGTTCAACAATAAATGTGAATTCTTCTTCATGGAAAAATAAGACATCCCCTGAAAATAAGACCTAGAGCATCTTTGGGAGCAAAAATTAATATAAGACACTGTCTTATTTTCGGGGAAACACGGTAGATTGCAGGTGAACTATACATCCCAGTACCTACAACTCCTATAAATCATGGTGAATTCTCCCCAAACCTCTCTAGTATGTTCACTTGCGATCAATTCCTCTGTTAGCTGTGTGCCATAGAAAACAACAAGGAAAGGGTTATGGGAGAGGCAGTAGGCAGGTTCATGCAAATTCCACACCAATGGAGAGAGTAAGAAACACTAGGATTTCTGTGATGGAGGAAAAACAAAATCTAGGATGAAATTGTCCCTGTATGAAAGCCTTCACTTGGGTGGTGGGCAGCATGGTGTTTGTGGAGAACATTGACAATGCTCTTGGACATGTTCACAGTGCTCACTATACCCTGCAATGTCACTGGAAGGAGGGTCGTTGGTGTCTCCTGAGTAGTGGGAGCTATCGCTGTTTGTGGAAGTGGGAGCTTGTCTGTGTAAGTGAGCACACCAGCCACACACACACATACATATTTTCATATAGATATAGATTTTTCTAATTACACTATGTAACACAATTTTTGTTCCTTGTTTATAAATGTCATTTCCTAACTGATTCTATCATATAAACATGAGGAAAGTGTATTACATTGCAATTTTTTTCGGGACACCCTTCAGCACATTTTGCTAGAGTTTTGCAATGAATATCTCATCAGGTCTCAACCGATTCAACATAGTTTGTGGCAGCCACAAAAAATGGAAGTTCTGGAGCATAGCAACTACTTTCAAAGTAAGTATCACACAATTAAACAGGAAATAACACTTTCAAACCAGGAACAGATTTTCCCCCAAATTTTGTTACGTAGTGTTATTTGAAGCAGTCACTGTTCGTTTTTGGGTTTTATGAATGGTCTCATTAGGAAATGCATAAAGATGTGGGTACGTGTGCCATGTTTGGTACAGATCTGTCATTGGTGGAGTTCAGCATCCTCTTTGATTGGGAGTGGACTACAACTCCCAACATCTGAGGTCAATCCCCCCCAACCCCACCAGTACTTAAAGTTGATCATGATGCTTATGTGTGCTAAATTTGGTCCAGATCTGTCATTGGTTGGGTTCAGAGTGCTCTTTTATTGTGGGTGGACTATAATGCCCATTGTCTGGGATCAATTAGACCCAAAACTCCTCCACTATTTTTTTGTTGGTCATGGCAAGTATATGTGTCAGGTATGTGTGTCCAGATCCAACATAGGTGGGAATCACAGGGCTCTCTGGGTATGAGAGCCATCTGGAAAGCCACATACAAACATAGATACATAGGTCCCTTCTACAATGCCATATAATCCAGATTATCAAAGCAGATAATCCACACGCCTCCCAATTCGAGTAACTTCTCGGTAAACAGAATGAGGTTAGCCAAAAATGAACCCTGAGACGGCATTCCTTTTGGCCGAAATGCACAAGCCTAGTTATAAGTCATAGTAATATAGGGCTCTGACTCTGGAGTCCAGAGTTCACATCCCCACTCAGCCATGGCTACTCACTAGGTGACCTTGAGCAAGTCATATTCTCTCCACTTCACAGGAAACTAAAGGCAAATTCCCTCTGAACACACCTTGCCAAGAAAATTGTGTAAACCCCTGTGATTGGATCACCAGGAAAAGCTTGAAGGCCCACGGCAATCAAGATAGATAGATAGATAGATAGATAGATAGATAGATAGATAGATAGATAGATAGACTGTAGTTCTGCAATTCTAAGACACACTTTTTCCTATATAAACATTATTTTTTAAAAAATGGGGTGAGTCTTGGAATCACAGGTGTATTTTATGTATTTTTGTGGGTGGAGGTGGTACTGAAATTAGGATGCATCTTACAATTGATGGTGTTTCACAATTGAAGAAATATGGTATATAGAAAAATAGAGCTAAAACCAACAGCAACAAAGAATTTTACAACAACTTCCAACATTCCTTATGATTATAAGTGATAGAACTGTATATAAAATCTGACTTCTCCCACTAAAACATCATTCTACTTATTAAACTGAATCTACAAGTATTCCCTTTTCTCTGTAAAAGGATAATCACAAATTTCCAATTTTTCCAAAATGTCTCCAATGACTTTTTTCACATCAAAGCAAATAATTTAACAATTTCAACAAAATCCTTCATTTTTCAGCCTTTCATTGGCATCGTTGCATTCATTTTTATGCATATAATATTTCTGCCATGGTAGTCATGTATTGTAATAATTTCTCATATGTATTCTCCAGCTAGTCAATCATTAATCTTCTTGTTGTTTTTTGAACTAGAGCCAGCATGGTGTAGTGGTTAGAGCTTTTTCCTTATTGGATTGGCTAGTGTTTCTTATTATAAAGATTGTCCCCTATTTCATGGTTAGGAAGCCTTTCCCTTCCTTTCCTTTTATAGAAGTTGGACAAAATGTCTGTATTTGGGGGTATGGGCTTTTTGTAAGAACAAAAATGTGGGCATTCTGTAATTTATTAACAGAGAAATACATGGCAAAATTAAGTTAATTCAATATTTTCTTTTGGTATTTACGCATGACACGCAGTTTCTAATAGTGACTTCCTGATTGTCAACCCTTCTGATCATAAATTTTGACTGACCCTTATTTCTGGTTTGAAAACTTGGCAATGCAATGTTCAACCATCGGTTCTTATGTAATTAAATAAAGCTGGCCTGATCAAACACTAGAAGCCTGGAGTACATTAAAAAGTACCACATTTTGAAATAAAAATTGTAACACAGCGCTAGGTAGAGTAACTGTTTCTTCATGTGTGTGCGTGCGTATGTGTGTGTCTTGAAGGGAGCTGACGTAACTTTTGGCTGGGCAAGAGATAAGCTTGAGGAGTTAATTAAAATCTAAAAATACATTACGTCTGACATTTGTGCAGGTTCTTAAAAGTTGAACATTCCTGATCAAGGGCAACCATTGGCCGCATTTCAAAGTTATATATTCTTGGATACAGATATTGTTCAAAATTTCACAAAAATGAATCTATACTCAGACTTGGCTTAAAACACTAACTTTATAAAGTGAGGGGAAGCCTTGTATTACAAGGCAATGGAAGCATTAAGGAAGTCTAAATTTTAGTAATCCCTCCAATTTATTGTATATATGTATATTGTATATATGGAGTTTCTTGCTAAATGTAATAAAATTGTAATTCTTTCCTACAGAGACTATGATGAAGTCTTATCTGGAACTTTTGTTACAGCAGAGCCGGTCCAACAATGAGGCGAATTAAGTGGTCGCTTCGGGCGCAAAATATATGGGGGTGCAGTCAAGACTGCTTTTTCTGATGATTTTTGTAAAACATGATATTTTGGTGCTTAATTTGTAAAATCTTAATGTAATTTGATGTTTAATAAGCTTTTCCTTAATCCCTCCTTATTATCGAACATTTGGACAAACTGCGCTAATACCAAATTACAGGGCTTTGGGGTTTCAAGGGAGCAGCCTCTGTGCCTTGTGTTCTTGTCCGCTTTGGGAGATTTCTGTCTGCTTTGCTCATGTCCTCTTTGGGGAATTTTGGGACCTTCCACAGATATATAAACCTTCCTTGCTTAGTTTTCCCAATATACCTCACAACCTCTGAGGATGCCTACCATAGAGGAGAGATGTCAGGAAATGGCAGTAGAGAATGCTTCTGGAACATGGCCATACAGCACAACAAC
The DNA here is from genome assembly GCF_035594765.1 of Anolis carolinensis. Lineage (NCBI taxonomy): Eukaryota > Metazoa > Chordata > Lepidosauria > Squamata > Anolidae > Anolis > Anolis carolinensis. Next base: position 174,060,557 of record NC_085844.1, read on the forward strand.
CCCAACACCAGAGTTGTGCCATCGCGCCTGGGTCTATAGCTCTTAGTGAAAGAAGCATGGACGTGACATCTTTCCGCAGTGGATTGCTTCTTGCCCTCCTTTAGGGAAACTGGAACTCCCAAGGACCAAAACACTGTAGATAACTCAAAAACTGGTTTTATTGTTCACAAAAGGTTATCTGGAAGTTTCAAAGGGGTAAAAGGAAATATACATTACAGTCTTTGGTTGTTTTAAGTCCAAGGAGTTCTGAAGCTGAGAAGCTTTTCCAGTTCCCTCTTTCTCAATGGCTGTGGATGCCGGAGCAAACTCAGCCTCAGTCCAATGACCTATGTCTGAAGACACAGTCTTCCTCTGTTGCCAAAGGACTGATTTGAAGGCGCTTGAGACTCCTCAACGTCCATCTGGTAGAGAGCTTGCTGGTGGAATGAAAGGAGGAAACACTGTCCTACTCCAGGAAGAGGTGGAGCCAAACAGTTGAGCTGAGTGAGCAATATAACAGGTGCAAACAACATTGATTGACAGATAAAAATAACCAATCCAACTACATTTGCAGGGTAAGGGCAAAATCAGGCATGATACAACAATTCAAATCTTGCAACTTACAGTTTGACATATAGATGGCGCCACTCGCGCCGTCACAAGAGTCCATTACTGAACATATGTGAACTTCAAAACATAAAAAGTGGAAGAACAGATAAGCCTGTGTTTCTGGTTACATTTAACATGTTAAAAAGAGAGAGAGGAGGGATCAGGATATTTGGCCATCAGAACAGAAACCTTAGGGCAGTTCTACACAGCCATTTAAACCAAGTCAGGATGTGAATGAAAGAGAACCAGTTCACTGCTGCAGAGCACCTGCACAGACATCTCAGGAACTGGTTGGAGGCTGGAACAGTGGCCACAAAGATCGAGCTGAATATATATATTCTTCACCCCTCAGAAGGGATGCACTGATGAGCAGCAGCATGTCTGATCAGGATAAGCACTAAAACAAGCCAGGGCTCAGCAGCAAGGCGAAGGAAAGCAGGCATTCTCATGGGATTGCTGTGGTTTTCTTTTGGGGGTGGTGATGTTTCTAACAAGATTTGTTAGTGCCAGCCCAGTCCTGACAACTCTCTGCATTTCTCAATCTTGATTCCAGCTCTGCGTGGAATATACATTAATTGGCTGCAGCAGATTTTGTGCCTTATTCTGAAATTTCCAGTGAGTTTTTTGCTACGCTGTTTTGGGCTGGATGTGTGCTGCAGCGAGTGATGGGGGCATACATTTTGTAGACATCCTGGGCTCAAAACTTTTGAACTGCATTATAGTGGCTGTGTAGAACCGCCCATTAGGAAAGTGGAGGATAGTTTGAGAAAAACTCATATATGCAATTTGGAAGAAACCTACAAATGGTCACAGAGAAGTTAAAAATGGTTTTATCTATACAACAATGTTTCATTTCACATGTTCACTTTGTTAGTTTTGAATAAAATTTTGCTAAAATATGGTGAACCACTGTTCATTTTTTGTGGGATAGGAAACTGTCCCTATTGTTTCCATATTATTTCTGTCTCTGGTACCCAGAGGCGGTCCAACCATAAGGCGAAATAGGCACTTGCCTGTGGCGCCATCGTCCCGGGGGCGCCATCGTCCTGGGAGGAGGGCACCACTCTCCACCTCCTTCTCTTTCGGGCCTTCCAGCTGGCGCGGACCCACCTTCGCACCACGCGAGCCCACCTTTGGGGCCTTCAGAGATTGTGAGGTCTGTGGGAACTTGGAAGCTAGGTATGTGGGGTTTATATATCTGTAGAAGGTCCAGAGTGGGAGAAAGAACTTTTCTTTGAAGCAGGTGTGAATGTTGTAATTAATCACCTTGATTAGCATTTAATGGCCCTGTGGCTTCAAGGCCTGGCTTCTTCTTGCCTGGGAGAATCTTTTTTTGGGAGGAGTTAGCTGTCCCTGATTGTTTACTGTCTGGATTTTTTCTGTTTTCAGAGTGTTGTTCTTTATTTATTGTCCTGATTTTAGAGGGTTTTTTTTATACTGAGGGCTATCTGGGTTATCTAAGTCCACACTGCCCTATATCCCTGTTCAATGTTTAGTGCTAAATTCGCAAATATAGTAATTCCTACATAACATTACCATGTATTGAACTGCTTTTTCTATTTATTTGTTGTAAAACATGATGTTTTGGTGCTTAATTTGTAAAATCATAATGTAATTTGATGTTTTATAGGCTTTTCCTTTATCCTTCCTTATTACCTGTGCTGGACGGGGTTACACTCCCCCTGAAATCACAGGTCCGCAGTTTGGGGGTCCTCCTGGATTCAGCGTTGACGCTTGAGGCGCAGATGTCGGCGGTGGCCGGGAGGGCTTTCGCACAACTCAAACTTGTGCGCCAACTGCGACCATACCTCGTGAAGTCTGACTTGACCACGATGGTGCATGCCTTAGTTACCTCTAGACTGGACTACTGTAATGCGCTCTACGTGGGGCTTCCCTTGAAGACGGCCCGGAAGTTACAATTGGTCCAACGCTCGGCCGCCAGACTAATAACGGGGGCGAGTTACAGGGAGAGATCTACTCCCCTGTTTAAGGAGCTCCACTGGCTGCCGTTCATCTTCCGGTCCCAATTCAAGGTGCAGACCATCATTTATAAAGCCCTAAACGGTTTGGGACCCACCTACCTTCGTGACCGTATCTCCTACCATAAACCTGCCCGATCTCTCCGATCATCAGGGAAGGCCCTCCTGTCGCCACTACCTATATCTCAGGCCCGCCTTGTAGGAACAAGGGAGAGGGCCTTTCCTGCTGTGGCCCCTCGTTTGTGGAACTCACTGCCTATTGAAATCAGGCAAGCCCCCACCCTTTTAGCCTTCAGGAAAGATTTAAAAACATGGCTCTTCCGGTGTGCTTTCGGAGAGTAAATGTTCTTTGCTACTCCCCCCAATATTTATCCTCTAGACTGGTTCACTATCTGATGTTCCTGTCCCTCGAGGTTTTTATTCTGATCCCTTTCTCACCCAGAGTTTTTAATTTTTAATCTAGTTTTTAAATGTAGTGTTCATGCGGCCCGCCCTTGTTATATTGCTGTTTTGATCTTATGTTGTACTGTTTATTTTATGTATTGTATTATTTAATTGCATTATGATATGGTTATATTGTATTGTCCTGGGCATGGCCCCATGTAAGCCGCCCCGAGTCCCCATTGGGGAGATGGTGGCAGGGTATAAATAAAGTTTTATTATTATATTATTATTATTATTATTATTATCCAACATTTTCGCTTATCCAACGCTTTTATTTTTCAGTGATTGGTTTGGGGGGGGGGGGGGTGCCAAAATTCTGTTCGCCTACACTTGAAAAATACCTGGGGCCGGCTCTGCTGGTACCAAAGTTTTTATTAAAGAAGTAATATCAAAGGACCCATCTACTTTGTTCAGTCACACACAAACCTATAATTCTTGTGAAGCTAAATTCAATTGTCTTGTGTGTGATAGCCTATTTTAAGTTGACTTAGGTGCCCCTAGATAGAGATTGTGCTTTGTTAGTTATAAATGATCTCTGTGCTTACTCCACATTTTTACCAACAATTGTGACACTCTTTTCAGTATTTGTTTTAATAACTACTTTAAAACAAAGTGTCTCTTTTCTGCTTACGTTTAAGTGTCACTCCTTCCTGTTCTCTCAACATCAGTAGTAAACTATTTTTTAAATAAACTGTTCACCTGTGGTCGATAGAGTGAAAAGGGATTTATGAATTAAATAAAAATAATAATATGCATTCCTCCTGGAAAGACACATTCCAGCCCTCCCCCCTTTGCTCAATAAACCAACTTTTTTGGCAGAATGCCAATATTTTTATGAATAGAAGCCTTACTTTTGCTGGGAGCCTCTCTGAAATATTAATTAAAAAAGAAAGCTCTACATGAGGCATTCATAACTGTACTATTTTTAGTCATAGGCAAGGCATCTTGAAACCAGAGTATTTGCTTTGAGTAATTTCTTCCAAATATTGTTTAATTCAGGGGAAAGTAACCATTATTTTATATATTCTTTATTATTTTTCATATCAACATTGGACTTAATACACTGCTCTTGCAAGCTGTGGTATTAAAAATATTGTCTGTTTACATTATCCATGAAAATTTCATAGGTGACATTAATAGGGTACAAAAGCAAATAATAAATACGTCACTCTAGAACACACTTTTAAAGTAAAAGATCAATATAGTGGCACTCACAACACTGGAAACTGATAAGAGCATTATTTTTTATAAGATATTATTTAAAATGACAATTTCTAAATATTTTTTAAACTATCATGCATCAGTAGGCTCAGTTTCTTTGAAATATGAAAACGTGTTTGAAAAAGCTTACTCTCTCCCTATAACATTTGGAATAGAACAATGTAGTTAGTATGTCTTGATCTTCCCACTTCACTAATAAGAACCATGTAGGAAAAACTACTCTTGCCAGGTATATAGATATATTTCCAGTATTATGTTTACCATGATCTCGATCACTGGAGATAGCAAGCAACTGTACATCTTGGCAATTATTCTTTATAATTTTATTTATATTATGTTTAATACAAGCCTAACTAATATTTGAGATCCTCAGATAAAGACTTGAATTTTGTCCCCCCATTAGCATGGATGATAGGAAAGAGGATCTTCTTGGTGGCTGTTTCCAGTCTCCCATTCCACATGATGAAGCTGTTCGTCTACACCAGTGGTTCCCAACCTATTTTTTTTTTAACCAGGGACCACTTGACCAGGGACCACTCTCCAACAGTATTCAAAAGGGTTTTGAATCAGTTTTTGGTCAACTTTAGATTTGGTTTGGTTATTTGGAGTGCTGATTCAGAAAATGCATTGGATAGACCACATCAGCTCTAGTTTCTGATACAGAACATATGCCATCCAGAAATCACCATCTGCTTGCCCACAGAAAACCATATTTAATAATCTAGAACTGATGTGGTCTATCCAACGCAATGTTCTGAATCAGCACTCCAAATAACCCCATGAATAGGCCTAAAAACGAAGACCCCAAGGTGCCCCCGCTTCCAGGCACCAGATGGAATGGCTCCGTTCAGCGGGAGGGAAGAGGAGGAGAAGTCAGAGGCTTGTTGTTATGCCTTTTGTGGGTAGTTAGCCTCTCCCCTCCCAACATCCCCATTGCTTCTCGTTACAACAGTGTAGTAACGGTTAGGCCACGGACCATATTTTAGTTCTTGGGGACCACTGGTAGTCCATGGACAACAGGTTGGGAACCAGTTATCTACACTGTAGAATTAATGCTGTTTGACACCACTTTATCTACCATGGCTCAATGCTATGGGATCCTAGGAGTTGTAGTTTTACAAGGTTTTTAGCCTTCTCGGCCAGAGTGTGCTTGCCTCACCAAACTACAAATTCCAGGATCCTATAACATTAAACTATGGGGGGAAAAGGGTGCCAGACTGCATTAATGATGAACTTATCTTAGCTCCTTTATACTATCTTTCTGCTAGTAGGCACATAACTATTTATTTAGACATCTGACACTTTCAAAAAACTATTTTAATAAAAGGTTCTTACCCTTACTATTTTAAACTGTTTTATTTTTTTAAAAAAAAATCAAAGTATTCTATTAAAATATTTAAATTTAATATTACTGCATTTTTTCTTTAAATATTTGTAAATATTTTTTAGCCGCTGAAAATTATTTTATTTTAAGCAACTTGGTTTTCATACTGGGATAAAGGTTGGATAATAAATAAATAGATAAATAATGCTCCTTTTCAAAAAAGCAAGGCACCTAGATTCAGTCAATGACTTCATTTGCAGCCTGCAGATCTCAGTAAGCTCCTCTCAGTGTTTGGCTGCCTTCCTAGTGTCAATTTTCTGGAAACCATGGAATCACAGGGTTGGAAGAAATTGCAAAGATCATCTAGTCCTGGTACCTGACAGCAAGCCCACACACAGACCTATCAGTCCCACGATATGGTCCCCCGCCGTCCTCACAGCTTTCCTTTGTAGCGGATCAAGATAGAGGGCAGATGGGGGACATTTGGCAGAAGTTTTTTTAAAAACACTCCATTATATGCTGGACCGTTTATACGCATATGTGAATATCTTAATATAGACACAAGCAGATTTGCATGTCCTCATATGAGATCCAGTGCATAACCGAGGGATTTTTAAAAAGCTTCTTTTGAAACTCTCTCTTACCCCAATTCTTAATTTGTTCTCTAAGATTGTGAAATGTAAAATAAATAATTTCAGTGAGTTCTAAATGCTCTGCATTTGTGCTTCCCTTGAACCACTTGTGTGTTCATTTGACAGCCCGATCAGCTTTTTCGGGTTTTTAAAAAGTGCATGTACAATGGAGCAGTCTACACAGGGTGGAAGGAAGGAAAGCACATATTTTGCATGACTGCAGGTATATACAGTCAGGCCAAAATGCACATTTTTCAGGCGGAATCAGGTTTTAAGTGCACCCTTTTAACACATGCTTTTTAGCTCTTAACCCAATCCTTCCCACACTTTGGCTAAACGTCATTTAGCCATCCCCCCTTTAACCCAGTTACTTCTGGCTTTATATGCTTTATGTGACAGTGTAGATGGGGCTGAGTCTTGTCTTTTTCTACTAATTTAGCTAATTAGCATGCAGATTGCCTACTCCAAGGAGTGGACCCCCCCAGCTAATGTTGAAAGCATCATTCAGGTCCATTAAAAAGTATTTAATCGAGTTGCCAATATTTCTCCAGCATTTGACTCAATTTTGTCTTCCCATCCTTCACTTTAGATATGGATTCTTTGGCTTTGCATTCTAGACAGACAGACAAATGTGGTTTTATCATGACTTCAGTGGGTGACTTGAATATGGGTCCAGTTTTGGGGGAGACGAGACCTGCCATTTTTAAGAGTCTCTAAGAGACCTTGAGAGTACAGGCAAACTGTGTCAATCTCAGTAAACCAATTGAGGCTGAAACTGTGGTTGTAAGGAAGTAGTTAACTAGTGACATTCACATGTCTTAGGGCACTTCCAGACAGCCCCATATCCCAGGATTTGTCTCAGTTTTACCTGAGGCATCCAAATAATTTTTCAGTTTTCTCTGCATTGATTAAACACTTGGAAAGATCCAAACCTTAAGGTAACGTCCAGATATTTCCACGTGTAGACTCTGTGGGGGTTGATTCCCAGAATTGCTTTTGCAATCCCGGGGGTCAATCCCCATAGCTATTCCAGTTCTTCAGACTCAAAGAGCCTAAAGAAGCAGAAAGACACCCACCCGCTCCTCTACCAGTCCCTCCCCCCAATTTCCATACCCTCTCCCCACAGACCCCTCTGGAAAGAACTTTTGACATGCGAAAATGATGTGTCAGGAGGTGGGGAGGAGGGAAACCCCCCCACACAACTCCTGATGCATCATTTTCATGCAACAGGAGCTCTTTCTGGAGTGGCCTGTAGCTGCAGTCAGACCCTTCACATAAGTTGGGTGGGGGGAGGAATGGGTTTGGATTGGGATGGGGACTATATATATAATATATAATATAATGTATAATATCCCAGTTCCTCCCAGGATTTAGTGATGCCTGGAAGGACCCTTACTCTGTACATAGAGGGTAGAAAGATCATGGCATTTTGTAACATACAATCAGCCCTCTACTTCTGTGGATTCGACATTTGTGGATTTGATTAATATGGTCTCTCTGGGAATCTTTAGGCTCTCCAGTTCAACTGTACAATTAACTTCTGTTGACTACTTGTCAGCAACTTTTTCTTCACCTCACTTGTGTGCAGAGGCGGTTCAACCACCCGGCCAACTAGGCATTTGCCTGTGGCGCCATCTTGTTGGGGGCGCCATCAAGGCAACTCCTGTCTCCTGCACCCTGCCTCCGCAAGGTATTGAACTGCTTTTTCTGTTGATTTGTTGTAAAACATGATGTTTTAGTGCTTAATTTGTAAAATCTTAATGTAATTTGATGTTTAATAGGCGTTTCCTTAATCCCTCCTTATTATCAAACATTTTCGCTTATCCAACACTTTTATTTTTCAGTGATTGTTTTGGGGGGGGGGTGCCAAAATTCTGTTCGCCTACACTTGAAAAATACCTAGGGCCGGCTCTGCTTGTGTGTCATCCGTATTAAACTGGAGAACTCAGGGAGTGAATCCTTATGAATGAAAAGCATGTGGTCCACCAATCTCGTTAAAGCGATGTAAGACTAGTGGAAGATTTCAGTATTCCTAATGTCCCTAAATGACTCCAGTGACCCTAAAAGCAAGTAGAAAAGAAGAATGACTTTTGAAAAAATGGGAAATAAAAACCACTCACTGATGTCCTAAAGAAATTAGCTCATGCCTGCTAAGATGTTCTCTCTCTCCACCCCACACCCCCAAGCTATTGAATGCTTGTCTTCTAATTCCCACAATAATGCACAAGAATTACCTGGCCTGCATACAGCAGGATATCAGAGGTTTCCCGGCTTGTCGATGGAGCTTCACAGAAGTAGAGCCTTGTGTCTCTTTCATTCCTCTGTGGACCAAAGGTTCAATCATACAACACTATTCTAGCACTATACTGTAGCACATTTGAATTGGCATGGGTATATACTATAGAATCCCGGAGCTTGTAGTTTGGTGAGGATTTAGAGCTCTTTGGCTGATAATGTTAAATTCCCTTCCCTAATCTGAAACATCAAAAATGGAACCGTAGCAGTTAAAATTAAATAAAATGCTATGACTACACGTGTGAATGGGCCCCCAGCCACAACCATTTGTGTGGTCCTCCAGCTAGGAGAGACTCCTTTTACCCAAGAGCTTATGAAACAATATGGTATTAGCCATTTTGGTTGCCTCTTTGCTATATTTAGTAGAGTCAACATATGTATACCATGGAAGTAAAGACAGTTGACTTTCTAAGATGGATGCTGATGTCTATATCTTAACTGTTACTTCTGCCCCATCTATCCTTGTAAGCAACCTCTGCTCATAGTATATGAAGTTGTTTGAGAATAGATATAGACTTACAATACTGGTATAATGGTTCATTTTTATCTGAGTGCAGACAAAATATTTCAAGGGTGGCACCATAAAGTTCTTCTTGTCAAAGTGACAAAACCCTGAACTGTACATTTCTAACTTAAATGGCTGGAGTTTTGAAACCTTGCAATTTGAGACTGCAAAAAGTTATCTTTTGTGCCAAGGTTATTCTTAACTGTTCAAGCTCTTATTATTCCAAATCCTAGAGGTCTCTGACTAGTACTGAAAAAAACACTTCTTTGGGATTGTGGGCATTGGTTTCTAACAAGCAGATTTAGGTAGCTAGACACTTAGAAAGGGGCATCAGTAGCATTCTTGGAAAACAGAACTATGTATGTCACAAAAAATGCACTCCACCACCACCCCAGGTTGTGGATATAGTGTAAGTTCTTAAGTAAAGAAGTAGGATTCAACTACTAGTCTAGTTTATCTTCTTTATGGGGCATGAAAAAGAGGGTAGCTTTGCTTCAGGCAGTTAAAGGTCTTGAGTCAGCCATGTCAAAAGGCATAGACATGCAGCAGTCCATCCAGGGGCATAAAGTTAGCAAACTCGTTTTCTGGTAACTAGTGTTTCAATGATTACATTGATGCTCAGTAAAATTATACCACATCACAGCAACCTATGGTAATGCTAAGGTGACCATGTCACAGAGATTTCAAGATTTGTCCAGGGGGAGGGAGCATGCCACTGCCTTCCTCTGAGACTGAAAGAGTGTGATTTGCTCAAGGTCAACCAGAGGGTTTCCATGGCTGAGCAAGGATTCAAACTATGATCTTCAGAGTCATAGTTCAACACTAAAACACAGTATCATGCTGGCTCTGTGCCTTCTTCTATAGTTATGTTCATTGGTCCAGTTACAACGTTCCTATGTGTAAAAAAATAATCCTAAGTGTGAAATCAGGCTCTCACCAGATGCTTTGCTAATATAAAATATGTCTGTTATCTATTGGTTTTATTACTATGTTTGCTATCCCACTACTGAAATAAGAGACCAGACAATGGTATGGTTTGACATATGGGCAATGTGACGGCGCGAGTGGCGCCATCTATATGTCAAACTATAAGTTTCAAGATTTGAATTGTTGTATCATGCCTGATTTTGCCTTTACCCTGTAAATGTAGTTGGATTGGTTATTTATATCTGTCAATCAATGTTGTTTGTACCTGTTATATTGCTCACTCAGCAAAACTGTTTGGCTCCACCTCTTCCTGGAGTAGGACTGTGTTTCCTCCTTTTCATTCCACTCTATCGGATGGACGTGAAAGAGAGGCTTGGCTCTGAAAGCCCTTCAAAAGTTACCTCTCAGCACCAATTCTGAGGTTCTTACCCTTGGGACTCACACTTCATGTTCAGGGCCAACCTGAACAACGTTGAGGAGTCTCAAGCGCCTTCACATCAGTCCTTTGGCAACAGAGGAAGACTCTTGTCTTCAGATATAGGTCATTGGACTGAGGCTGAGTTTGCTCCGGCAGTCACAGCCAGAGAAAGAGGGATCTGGACAAGCTTCATGGACTTAAACAACCAAAGACTGTAATGTATATTTTCTTTTACCCCCTTTCTGAAGAATAAACCCAGTTTTTGAGTTAACTACAGTGTTTTGGTCCTTGGGAGTTCCAGTTTCCCTAAAGGAGGGCAAGAAGCAATCCCCTGGGGAAAGATGTCACGTCCATGCCTCTTTCACTAAGAGTTTACAGCCCCAGGCGCGACGGCACAGTGCTGAGAGGACCCTTCTTTTCCAGCAGTGCTGAGAGAAGCCTTCTTTTCCAGAAGTACTGAGAGAGGAGCCTTCTTTTCCAGAACTGCTGAAAGAAGCCTTCCAGAAGTGCTAAGAAGGGAAAAGAAGGAGTGAAAGGGCCTTAAATTTGCCAAGCCCATAGTCTCCTAAAGATAAAGAAGTCAAAAGAAGCCTGCCTTTGCCTCCAGAGGGAAGCCCAGCCTTCACAAAATTGAGACATTTGCAAGCTTTCCCGCTCTTTTTGCATCTCAAGCCACCAGCAAATTGCTACATTCAGCTCTTGTAGCTGCAGCAAGTTGAAGCCTTCTGCAAAGTGGATACATTTGCTAGAAGCCTAGCCTTTGCAAAATTGATACATTTGCTAAGTTTCCCGCCTTTTCTGTTTCTCAAGCCAGCAAATCGCTACATCCAGCTCTTGCAACTGCAGCAAAATCCAGGTTTCTGCAAAGTAGATACATTTATCCAGAAGCCAGCCTTTACAGCAACCAAGCCTCTTCCAGAAACCAGTTTGCAAAGCAATAAATTCCAACCTTCTGCAGTTCCTGCCATTTTCTTCAAAGCCTGCTGCAAGTTTATGAAAGCCCAGGCTTAACTTCTCAGTTAAGCAGCTGTTTTAATTGTCTTGTTTAAAGTATTGCATTGCCCTTTTGTGTGCCTTTAATTGTATAGTTATATAGTATTGCATTTTGTACTGTTTGAAACTTGGGATAAGTTTCCTTTTGAATTACAGAATGTCAAGTCATAGCAATGAGATTTTGCAGACAAGGGTCAAATCCCCCCTTGTAGAAGGTGCAGAAGAAAGGGTTCAAGGCTCCCCATGTGTAAGCCTTAGATCCAGTCTGCTCAAGATTCCATCTAATGCTAGCCTTAAATCCAAGCATTCATCTAGGCATAGCAGTTCCTCCCAATCCACACACTCATTCATCAGTACTTCTTCCAAAGCAGCCCACTACAACAGAGAGGCTGTCCGTTTGAAAATTAGAAAAGAGGTTTTAGAAGCAGAGGCGTCTGCAGAAATGGCTAGGCAAGACTTTGCCTTCAATGAAGAGGAACTCCTCCTTCAACAGGCTAAAGCCAAGCAGAAACTGCTTCTAGCTCAGGCTAGGGCCCAGCAAGAAGCTGATCTAGCGCAGGCTAGGGCCCAACAAGAAGCTGATCTAGCGCAGGCTAGGGCCCAACAAGAAGCTGACCTAGCACAGGCTAGGGCCCAACAAGAAGCTGACCTAGCGCAGGCTAGGGCCCAACAAGAAGCTGGCCTAGCACAGGCCAGAGCCCAGAGAGAAATAGAGCTTGCAATGGCTGAAGCCAAGCAAGATGAGCTGCAACGGGATCTAGATCTGCTTCAAGTAAAAAGAGACACAGCACAAAAGATAGTCAGAGCTAACATTCTAGCCAAAGCCCTATCACAGGAACTAACACAAGAAAACCTTAGTTTCCTGCCAACACAAGAGCCTACAGCAAAGGTTTCAGCACATCTGCAACTGGAATCACCTGTAGTGCAGAGTCATATCTCCTTTTGCCACCTTGAAGATCGCTCACCTGTTCCAGTGTTCGCAACTTCAAGGCCAGCCCATTCCTCAGAAGTACAGCAAAGCACGGCCGGGAGAGTGCCATCTCTGTCAGAGTCCATTCCTGTACTTAGGCCTCAGAGATACCACTTGTCTACTTGGGAACAAAAGGATGACGTCTTTCAACAACATCCAGATGTCCATTCACATTGGCAAGGCATGGCCGGGAGTGAACCACCACATTCATCCCTGCATACCAAGTCAGTTCTCCCATCGCTGAAGATGAAGGCTTCAGAGGTGCTGCCTGCCAGCAATCTGCTGAACCCAGCATCGCCTACCATCATGACAAGATGTGTTCAACCGAAGAACATTGACTTCGTCGGGCCACATCACACTCCTCAGATGTACCCTTACACACTGGAGTCTCAATTGGGTTCCCTCTTGAGAAATCCAAGAAGAGACATCAGAGACAAAGGCGTCCAGAAATTCACTGACCGACCGGATGACTACCTTCTGTGGAAAATCCAATTCATGAGGGCCATTCGAGATTTCAAGCTAGAAGCGGATGAAGAACTGTCCCTTCTTATGGCGTGGCTTGGACCCAGCTCAGCCGAGCAAGTAAAAAGACTTTATGCTGCTCATGTAGCAGACCCCCAAAGAGCTTTGTCCACAGCGTGGTCTCGCTTGGACCAGCGCTTCGGTGCGAGCACTGAGATAGAAGCGTCCCTCATGGATCGACTCAACAGGTTCCCATCACTAAAGATGAAAGATTGCAAACAGCTTTGGGACTTTAGTGATCTTTTACTAGAGCTAGCTTCAGCCAAAGGAAATCCAGAGCTGCCAGGTTTAGCATGTCTGGACCAGCACACGTCACAGAGTGCCATTCTCTGCAAACTTCCTTTTCCTCTTCGAGAAGCTTGGGGGAAACAGGTGTTCAAGTACAAAGAGGAGAATGCAAATGTATACCCGCCCTTCACTTTTTTGGTGGATTTCGTCACTAGAGCAGCCCGTGAGAGGAATGACCCTCAGACAGGTCTTCCCGCTTTGTACCAAGGCCTAAAGCCTGAAAAGACCTCCAAAGAAGACAAAGCCCAGGGCAAAGATCTTAGAAGGAACCTGAGTGTCAAGATGACAGACGCAACTCCTGCAACTTCTGCTCAACCAGTCAGCAACAACACCATATCCTGTCCCATTCATCAAAGGCCACACAGCCTAGCTGAATGCAGAGAGTTCGCAAAGAAGCCTTACGAAGAACGACTCCAAATAGTTCAAAAGGCCAAGGTGTGCTTTAGATGCTGCGGCGCCACTATTCACTTCTCCAAGGACTGCAAAGAAAAGGTTAAATGCCAACACTGCAACAGCATCAAGCATTGTTCTGCAATGCACAACTTCGATTCCCCTCAATTCAAAGCAAAGTCAAATTCTCCTGCCAAAGAAGAAACCAAAGAAGACCAAAAGCCTACAGAACCTCAGGTAGCCCTCAAGGCTCCTGCGGTTGCCTGCACCAAGCTTTGTCAAAATAGCCACAAGCCCAGGATTTGCCACCCAATCTGCCTGGCAGAGGTGTATCCAGACAAGCAGCCGTGGAATAAGAAAAGGGTCTACGTCGCTTTGGATGCCCAAAGTGACGCATCTCTTGCAACCCCAGAGTTCTTCAACATGTTCGACCTTCATACCGAGACAGTAGATTACACCATATCCACTTGTTCTGGAAAGAATAAGATGAATGGCAGAGTTGCAACAAAGTTCAAAATCTCGCCTGTCGGACAAAAGGCCAGGTACGATCTTCCTGACCTTATAGAATGCAGCCTGATTCCCAGGAACAAAGAACAGATAGCCACGAAGGAGGTGGTACAAGCCCATCCTCATCTCAAAGGTATTCAAGATCTAATACCAGCTTTGGACTTGGAAACAGACATCGTCATGCTTATTGGTGCAGATTGTCCCACACTGTTCCGTGTTAGCAACCAGATTGAAGGTCCTAAGGGATCACCCATGGCCCAGCAGTTGCCTTTAGGATGGACGGTGTTAGGCCCAGTCTGCCTGAACAAGATGTTCCAGCCTGTCACTAAAAGGCCTTCACTAATGCAAGGATGTGCCAGCCACATCTCAGTTTGCTGCCAGGGAGTAATGCCCGATTACTCTTCCATCGAAGTCACAGAGAGAGATGAGCAAACAGCCTTCTCTAAAAATGATCAGAAGTTTCTTGAGATGATGAACAACCAAGTCACTCAAGACCCTGAAGGTAATTGGATAGCACCTTTACCTTTCAAGCCGGAAAGACCATCTCTACCCAACAACAGAGATGTTGCCCTTCATCGTCTCCTGTCCTTAAGAAGAAGGATGCTAAAAGATCCGAAGGTAAAGACCCAGATCACCCAGTTTGTGGAAGACCTCTTCAGAAGCAACTACGCTGAACCAGCCAGCGTGTGTGCGGAGGGAGAAGAGCAGTGGCATTACATATCCACTTCAGAAAATCCGGCAGATGTGACATCCCGAGGAACATCAGCCGCAAAGTTGTCCAAGTCATCCTGGATCACTGGACCCAAATGTCTTCAAAATCCTTCCTTTCCAGAAAACATTTCCGTGCTCAAAGACACTGAGTTGCCAGAAATTCAGTCCTGCAAATCTACCATCGATGGCCAAGACTTATCAAGGCAAGGTTTAAATCCAGCCAAGTTTGAAAGATTTTCAAAATGGACTAGACTTCAGGCAGCCATTGCCAGGCTCATACATTACATCACTACAAAAAACAGTGGTGCAATTCAGCCCCAAGATCTTTCAAAAGCCTCAACAGTCATCCTGAGATCCACTCAAAGACAGTGTTTTTTAGAAGAAATAGCTTGTCTAGAAAGAAAAGCTTCCTTACCCAAAAATAGTTGTTTAAAGGACTTGAACCCCTTCCTGGACAATGAGGGTCTCCTTAGGGTTGGAGGTAGACTAAAAAGAGCAAAGATTAGATCCTGTGTTAAAAATTCTTTTATTTTGCCACACCATAGCCACATAGCTCTGCTGTTGACACAGCATTTCCACACAAAAGTCAAACACCAAGGAAGGTCAATTGCTGAGTCTGCCCTAAGAAACAATGGGTTTTGGTTTGTTAAGTGCCAACGTAAAGGTTGGGGATTTGGTGTTCCTTAAACAAAAGATGCTCCTAGATACCAATGGGCTAAGGGTATTGTGTCAAAATTATATCCTAGCTCTGACAATAGAGTGGGCAAGGCCCAGGTTAAGGTCGTCTCTAACGAAAAGGTTTCTTTATTTGACAGGCCTATTAGCGGCATGGTTGTGTTATTTTCAGAAGACATACAGTCTAAAGTTATTAGAGTTAAAGGTATTTAACTCCATTTTGTTTAGATTTCCGAAAGTCCGGAAATCTAGGCCGGGAGTGTGACGGCGCGAGTGGCGCCATCTATATGTCAAACTATAAGTTTCAAGATTTGAATTGTTGTATCATGCCTGATTTTGCCTTTACCCTGTAAATGTAGTTGGATTGGTTATTTATATCTGTCAATCAATGTTGTTTGTACCTGTTATATTGCTCACTCAGCAAAACTGTTTGGCTCCACCTCTTCCTGGAGTAGGACTGTGTTTCCTCCTTTTCATTCCACTCTATTGGCTGGACGTGAAAGAGAGGCTTGGCTCTGAAAGCCCTTCAAAAGTTACCTCTCAGCACCAATTCTGAGGTTCTTACCCTTGGGACTCACACTTCATGTTCAGGGCCAACCTGAACAACGTTGAGGAGTCTCAAGCGCCTTCACATCAGTCCTTTGGCAACAGAGGAAGACTCTTGTCTTCAGATATAGGTCATTGGACTGAGGCTGAGTTTGCTCCGGCAGTCACAGCCAGAGAAAGAGGGATCTGGACAAGCTTCATGGACTTAAACAACCAAAGACTGTAATGTATATTTTCTTTTACCCCCTTTCTGAAGAATAAACCCAGTTTTTGAGTTAACTACAGTGTTTTGGTCCTTGGGAGTTCCAGTTTCCCTAAAGGAGGGCAAGAAGCAATCCCCTGGGGAAAGATGTCACGTCCATGCCTCTTTCACTAAGAGTTTACAGCCCCAGGCGCGACGGCACAGGCAACTTTTATTTAAATGTTACCTGAAACAACTTTATGTGACTTGCAACATGTAACTAAAGAAGAATAAACCTGGTTTGAATTTAAGCTGAGGTAGTGGCCCTCCATGACCTATCCCTCGGCTAAGTTGGGCAGAACCCCTGGGTCCCCGGATATAGTAAACTTTAATGTTTACAGGGCAACCCCTCAGGAAAACATATGAAGAATTCTGCCCCAAGTCCAAAGGATTTTACAGAGGCCAGAACTCTCCCTATTTCAAGGCCATTTTCATTCGTGCTCACCCTGGTTACGTAAACACAGGTGAGGGTTTCCATTCCTGCCCTACACCACAAAGGGGTACTTTACTGTACACCAAAGGTAAACCTATGGCTGCTTTCCTCGGGCAGGTCTATTTAAAGGCCCACCATCCCAATTTGCCCTTATAAACAGTACAGTATAGAATAGACGAACCCCCTGCCCAGAACATGTGGGGAGAGGTTACTACCTGGCCTCAGTAGATGACCAATATATTATACTGTTAATGGGTGAGAGGGTGGGCCAACGATGAGCTCAAACTGAGCTCAATGGGACAAGCTGCTCCCTAAGGCAGCCACACCTCTGAAAATAGTTCCTCCAGCCTTCAATATGGTTGGCAAAAGGCTTCCCCACACCAGCTGCGTGAGGCTTGGGAAGCAAATTATTGCTCTTATTACTATAAACCAGCTAAAATACATACAGAAATCAGGGATGAACAACTATATAACACATATCATCAGGAGGGGTTGTGATTGGAGAGAGTGGACACTGAGTTTACCCTCCCTTCTGCCAAATTGTACTTTTTTTCTTGTGCACCTTCAAGTACTTTTCAACTTATGGTGACCTTCAAGCAAACATATCATAGCATTTTTGAGGCTAACCACCTCATCACAAAGGCCTAAAATCAGTGGCATGTGCCGATTTTAGCCCAGGTCACCTATGGAGCTGGTCAGCTTCCATCACATGATGCCATGCCGCCTCTGTGGGTGAAGGAGGGAGGAGCCAGTGCAATGCGCCAGCTGGGTAACATGGGAGAACTCCTGTGTTGCCATACAATCTATGGGGAAATTGCCCTCACGTGGATCCGGGCGATGCAGGGCATCGGGTGCCGGATTCTCCACGCCCCTATATGAACCGGAGTGCCGCCGCTGGCCACTGGCAGTCTGATGAGGTCATAAGAGTGTGAGAATTGTCTGAAATCACCCAATGGATGTTCATAGCCACATGGGGATTAGAACCTTGTTCTTCTGTCCAATGGTAAAAAAAAAATGACACTACACTGACTCCTTCTAAAAGAAGCTAATGTACACAGTTTGGTGCCTGGATTAAAGGAGTAGACATTTTTTACAGCTCACTTGCACATATGACTTTCCATCTAGCTTGCTTCCTAGCTGGAATGGATTTTAAAGACACATACACACAGAGAGAGTTGCTGTCACTTCTTCAAATTAAGGAAAGTTAAAAAATCCAGGGTGCCATACTAAGGCTGCTCAACCTGTCATTATACTCATTCTTATCAAATTCTTATCAAATAAAGAAGTTAAGATTGGTGTGTGTGAGAGAGAAAGAGAAGTTCACTCAGGTTAAAGCAGGACTTGAATCCTGGCCTCTCTAGTGAAAGATTAAACATATTAGTGCCTGACAGAACTGTTTCTTGCCATAATTAGGTCTGCAAGTGAATTCAGTGGTTTGGGTTTTTTTCCACTTCATGTAAAAATGTACAAGACATTTAAATTTAAGGGTTTGTGACTGCTTGTGTTGAGTGATCATTTTTTCCATCCTTTGCTGCCCATCCATTGCAGGGAAA
Organism: Anolis carolinensis; assembly: GCF_035594765.1. Taxonomy (NCBI): domain Eukaryota; kingdom Metazoa; phylum Chordata; class Lepidosauria; order Squamata; family Anolidae; genus Anolis; species Anolis carolinensis. Next base: position 174,078,719 of record NC_085844.1, read on the forward strand.
GAACATTACTTAATAATTGCATGCCATGACACCAAATTCCACTGCTGCTTATCCTCATGGGGTGCAAGTCATCAAAACACATTCCTCATATCCACAACATCCATATCAACACTCCAAAACAAAGAGGGAAGGTTTCCACTTCATACAGCCTTGGCCTTGTTTAAAGAAGAAGTGAATGTGGCATAGCCTTGCCTCTCTGTCTTGCAGCCAGTCAACAAGGCTTTTCACGAGGCTTTATTGCTAAGGAATGGAAAAAATGTCCATGGATATATACATGGCTAAGCAGGTAATAGAGGGCAGATGTATAAGACTGAGTAAAGCAGAGATGCAAAAGGAAAATATTAACTAAATCCCAATGCAATCCAAGCTATAAGCATTGTATAGTGGTTGTTTGCTGGAGTGCTGGACTATGACTCTGGAGACCAGGGTTCAATTCCCCATTCAGCTATGGAAATCCACTGCAAGTCATGCATTCTCACCCTAGGCAAGTCATGCATTCTCACCCTAGCAAATTCCATTATAGGTTTGCATTAGGGTTTCCATTAGTTGGAAAGGATTTGAAGGCCTAGAACAACAAGAAACAACAGCTCAATAAAATCAAGGAAGGGATTGGATTTTTTTTAAAAAAAGAATCACATCTCTTCATCGTATATGTACCAAATATTTCAAAAGGTTTATTTCAATGCCATCTATATATATAAATTTCTACTTTAATCAAAACAGCGAAACTACACATCCCAGAAACATGAAACTTGGCCACAAAAGACATAGTCTTCCCAGCTGTGTTTAGACATTAAAAAAAACAAGAAAAAATAAAGACCAAATAAAAACCCCATTGCTTACCGTGCAAGTGCAGAGCTGCCCCTGAACTGAAACAACTACATTACCCAGAGGACCTTGCACCTGTGGGCGGAGCCTAATCCAATTTCAACAAAACGCTGCCATGGTGGGCGGGGCTTCCCTTTCCTCGGCCTCTTTCCCCCTCAGAAGAGAGAAAGGTAGGCTCTGCTGCCTTTAGCCCCCCTCCCCACTGCCTTTAGGCCCCGCCCCCTTCGTATCCTAGCAACTCCCTCACCGAAGATGGCACCCAGGGGATAGGCACTTAGGTCTGAGCCACACTTCCTATAAAATACAGATTATCTGATTAGAACTGGATTATATGGCAGTGTAGACTCAAGGCTCTTCCACACAGCTATATTACCCAGAATTCCAAGGCAGATAATCCACAGTATCTGCTTAGAACTGGATTATATTGAGTCCACACTGCCATATAATCTAGTTCAGTGTGGATTTTAAACAACTGTGTAGAAGGGGCCTCATATAATCCAGTTCTATGCAGATAATATAAGATTACAAATATAATGTGTAATAATTACTGTGGTATAATAATACAAAACAATATAATCTCTAAAACCAGGACAGTAAATAAAGAGCAACACTTTGAAAGCAGGGAAATTGGGAATTCCAGACAGGAAATAATCAGGGCCAGCTAACACCTCCCAACAAAAAATTCCTCCAGGAAGGAAGCAGCCAGGCTTCAAAGCAGAAAGGCCATTACATGCTAATTGTTTCGGCTAATTGCAGCACTCATACTTGCCTCCAACAGACAAAAAAAAGAAACAATCAGGAATATTGTATATTAACAAGCTTGAGGAAATAATATCCCCTGGTGGCGCAGCGTGTTAAAGCGCTGAGCTGCTGAACTTGTGGACAGAAAGGTTACAGGTTCGAATTGGGGAAGTGGAGTGAGCCCCCACTGTTAGCCCCACCTTCTGCCAACCCAGAAGTTCAAAAACATGCAAATGTGAGTAGATCAATAGGTGCTGCTCTGGCGGGAAGGTAACGGCGCTCCATGCAGTCATACCAGTGGTCACATGACCTTGGAGGTGTCTACGGACAACGCTGGCTCTTCGGCTTAGAAATGGAGATGAGCACCAACCCCCAGAATCGGACACGACTAGACTTAATGTCAGGGGAAAAACTTTACCCTTTACCTTAACTACCACCAATTCCTCAATACTTTATTTCCCATACCACCATACTTTGCCACAGCAACGCATGGCCGGCACAGCTAGTATAAGATATAAATGCTTTGGCTGGCTGACATGTAGAACTGTGCTGAAATGAATCTTGAGGATGTCAATGTAAAGCTGATAGAATGAAAAGCCTCATCAGTGTCCGTACCAATTCTGAAAGGATGCAGGTGTGACCAAAAGATTAGCAAGCTATCTCAAGTCCTTGAGAGCAAGTTGTGCTCTCTTGGCCAGCCAATGTTTGCTTCTACAATAGGGAGAAGTTTATTTATTTATTGGATCAGAAGTGAACCGAGGATATAGTTGTAATGTATTTAAAAACACAAACAAAGTTAAAAACTTGGCATTATATTAAATCTCCTTTGACCAGTAGCTAGCCACTTGGAGTGCCTCTGGTATTGCTATAAGAAGGTCCTCCTTTGTGTATGTAGCAGGGCTCAGACTGCATTGTGGTTTGCTCTTCTCCACACTCGCATGTCATGGACTCCACTTTGTGACCCCATTTCTTAAGGTTGGCTCTGCTTCCCATTGTGCCAAAGCGCAGTCTGTTCAGTGCCTTCCAAGTCACCCAGTCTTCTGTGTGCCCAGGAGGGAGTCTCTCATTCAATATCAGCCATGGTTTGAGGTTCCGTGTTTTAGCCTGCCGTTTTTGGACTCTCAGAATGCCAAGAAGACAATGGAAACCTTAATCCAATCAAAACAATGGAGGTGCATCCCACATCTTGTTTGTGGCAGTACCTCATTCAAAACTATTTTGTAAAATGTTGTCTGAATGAACAGATGCAAAAAATATGCAATTATCTGTCTCCTTTTTGTTTTGTTGTTTTGTTTTGGTTTGGTTTTTTCGCTGAGAAATGTTAGAACTTAGAAAGGAATACCGATACATCTGTGCTTATGCAAGAAAATATCAGATGCAGGGAGGGGGGTTTACTGGCAAATCTATGTTCCCCAAAGGAAATATCAGATGCCTCCTTATATGAGGTTTGAATACATTTATTTATTTCAAATATTTCTATCCCGCCCTTCTCACCCGGAGGGACTCAGGGCGGCGTACAATTGGCAACAATTCGATGCCGATACATCATTAAAAACAACAACATATAAAAAATACAACCAATTAAATACAGAATAAAATATAAAACATAAAACGTGTTTAAAATCCGTTCGTCCAATATCCTCCAACTTTATCCATATAACAATCTGGGTCGTCTTTATCATTTATTCATTAAAAGCCTGGCCACAAAGCCATGTTTTTAAGGCTTTTCTAAAACTCAAAAGGGTTGGGGCTTGCCGTATATCTCTGGGGAGGGTGTTCCACAGCCGGGGAGCCACCACTGAGAAGGCCCTGTCCCTCGTTCCCACCAGCCGCGCCTGTGAGGCAGGCGGGACAGAGAGCAGGGCCTCTCCAGATGACCTCAGGGATCTTCCTGGCTCATAGGAGGAGATACGTTCGGACAAGTAGATTGGGCCAGAACCGTTTAGGGCTTTATAGGTCAAAACCAGCACTTTGAATTGGGCTCGGTAGCATATCGGCTTAACAAGGGGGTGGTACGCTCCCTGTAAGCTGCCCCAGTTATTAGTCTGGCTGCCACCCGTTGTACTAGTTGGAGCTTCCGGGCCGTCTTCAGAGGCAACCCCACGTAGAGAGCGTTGCAGTAGTCCAAACGGGATGTAACCAGAGCGTGGACCACCGTGGCCAAGTCAGACCTCCCAAGGAACGGGCGCAGCTGGCGCACAAGTCTTAGTTGTGCAAAGGCTCCCCTGGCCACCGCCGAGACCTGGGGTTCCAGGCTCAGCGATGAGTCCAGGAGAACCCCCAGACTGCGAACCTGCGTCTTCAGGGGGAGTGCGACCCCGTCCAGCACAGGCTGTAACCCTATTCCCTGTTCAGCCCTGCGACTGACCAGGAGGACCTCTGTCTTGTCTGGATTCAGTTTCAATTTGTTTGTCCTCATCCAGTCCGATACAGCGGCCAGACACCGGTTCAGGACCTGAACAGCCTCCTTAGTGACAGGTGGAAAGGAGTGACAGAGCTGGACATCATCTGCGTACAGATGACACCTCACCCCGAAACTCCGGATGATCTCTCCCAGCGGCTTCATGTAGGTGTTAAACAACATGGGGACAGTACTGAACCCTGCTGGACCCCACAAGTCAATGGTTGTGGGGCCGAGCAGGTGTCCCCCAAGGACACCATCTGGGTCCGACCTTCCAGGAAGGACCGGAGCCACTGCAAAACAGTACCTCCGAGCCCCATCCCGGCAAGGCGCCCCAGAAGGATACCGTGATCGACAGTATCGAAGGCCGCTGAGAGGTCCAGCAGAACCAGCAGGGACACACTCCCCCTGTCCAGCTCGCGGCGTAGATCATCAACTAAGGCGACCAAGGCTGTCTCGGTACCATGCCCCGGCCTGAAGCCAGACTGTGCCGGATCCAGATAATCGGTATCTACCAAGAATGCCTGGAGTTGTGCGGCCACCACACGTTCCACGACCTTGCCCAAAAAGGGGAGATTGGAAATAGGCCGAAAGTTCTCTAATTGAGTGGGGTCCAGTGATGGCTTCTTCAACAGCGGTTTGATCACAGCCAATTTGAGGCTCGCTGGAAATATGCCTTCCCGAAGGGAGGCATTCACCACCACCTTCACCCACTCGGCCAACCTCCCTCTGGCTTCTCTCACCAGCCAGGATGGGCAGGGGTCTAGGATGCATGTGGTAGCCCTCACCTCTCCAAGCACCTTGTCCACGTCCTCAGGCTGAACCAATTGAAACGAATCCATCAAAATGGGACAAGCAGGTGCTCTTGCTACATCCTCGGAGACTGCCGTTAATATGGTGTCAAAGCTAGAACGGATCAAAGCGACTTTGTCCGCAAAGAACTGAGCAAATGCTTCACAGCGGGCTGCCGAGTTGTCAGGGATCCCGTCTTGGGGGGCGGGATATAACAAACCTCTGACAACTCAGAATAGCTCTGCTGGACGGTTCTTTGCGGACGCAATATTAGCTGTAAAGAAAACATTCTTTGCAGCATCTATTGCCGCGGCATATGCCCTGAGATAGAGACATAGCCGTGTTCGGTTTGGCTCGCTCGGCTTTGAACGCCACACACCCTCTAGTTCCCTCTTCTTTCGCTTCATCGCTGCCAGCTCCTCAGTGAACCAAGGAGATGGTTTAGCTCGGGTACTCGAGAGGGGATGTTCCGGAGCGATCGTGTCTATTGCCCTAGTCACCTCCTTGTTCCAGAGGGCGACCAGAGCATCGACAGAATCACCAGCCAAGGTGGCAGGAAAATCCCCAAGAGCCATCAGGAATCCATCCGGATCCATAAGCCTCCTGGGGCGGACCATTTTGGGTCCTCCACCCCTGCGGAGGTTGGGGGGCGCAGTGATTCTAAACCTGATCAGGTGATGGTCGGTCCATGGCAAAGGAGCGATGGTGAGCTCCTCCACACCGCCACCTTCCTCCCATCCCTGGCAGAAAACCAAGTCAAGTGTGTGCCCTGCTCTGTGGGTAGGGCCAGATCTTAGTTGGGACAGCCCCATGGTTGCCATGGCGGCCATGAAGTCCTGAGCTGCACCAGAAGGAGTGGTCTCAGCATGGACATTGAAGTCCCCCAGCACAATGAGCCGTTGGGACTCCAGCACCAGGCCAGAGACCATCCCTGCTAGCTCAGGCAGGGAGACTGTAGTGCAGCGGGGTGGTCGGTACACTAGCAGAATCCCTAAACTGTCCCGGCCCCCTACCCTCAGATGAGCACACTCAAACAAGGTAGACTGCGGGATGGGGCACCTGGTCAGGGGGATGGACTCCTTATAGACCACTGCAACCCCTCCTCCCCTACCTCCAGATCTTGGTTGATGCTGCACGGCATAACCTGGTGGACAAAGCTGGGTGAGATTGGCCCCCCCAGCTTCATCCAACCAGGTCTCCGTTATGCACGCCGTTATACATGACTCTATACATGCACAAAAGCAAAAAGCAAAATAATGTTCACAGCTACGCAAAGAAAACAAAGTAGGGAGCATGGTAGTCTCTCTAGGAAGAGGCTTCCATAGTGTGAACACCCTCGCAAAGAAGTCAGTCTTCAGTAGTTCCAATAACTTAGACTCCCTTCGTAGTGAGACCTACCAAAGGGACTGAGGTTACTATGTGGTTTGAATGAATGCACAGCTCAAAACTTTATCTGAAGCAGAATTTGAATTGCAATGTATGGCTGGCTACCCACAAAACTTTGGTATTTTTATCAGGAAGTAAGGATATAGCAAAGTAAAGTGATTCACCAGGAAGAAAATATTTGCGTAATGAATGTAAGATGTTCAAGACTGAAAGAATTGGGATTCAGGGTGATGACAAGGATTAATACAAATATTATCTGACATGAGGGATGGGAGTCATGTGGCCTTCTAGAAGGCCAAGTGGCCACATCCAGTATAGTCAGTGCTGAGCAGGCGTGACAATATCTGGAGAAAAACATAATTCCCCCACTGCTTTCTTATATAATTGAATGGAATAGAATGAACATTTGATATCATATACTATGATAATTTGCAGGTGGGAAAAAGCTCATCTCATAGTAACTGCAAGCTCCTGGACTAACTTTCTGATCTCTCAAGTTTCAGCAGAAATTGCTCATATATTTTCTAATTATGTGGTACTTGAATACATCTGTGTACGTAGTTTATTATGTCTAGCAGTTATGGATGAGTTCTGCTGCAAACTTGCAAAGACCAATCTGGAGTCTAGCCCCACTGAACTCAGTGGGGATTTTTTTCTGAGTAGACATGCATAAGGTTTGCTGTGAGGGCCACTTCCTAAAATTCCATGAAATATTGGTTACAAAGAATATTTGAGTCATGATTCAATGCTCTTTAAAGAAGATAGTAGCTGTATTGATTTTTTTAAAACCCAGTCTGCCTATCTCCCCAACAGCTCATAAATCATAACAGAGTATATTTGGACAGTGTCGTTATTGGACCTAATAGGAAAGAGGAGAGCTTATTATCTCTGACACTTCATGTTAGCTGACATGAATGGAAAAAGAAGATGGTTTATTTTGGGTAAACAGGAGTGACCAAGGGGGACTAAATGACAACAGCTTGTCTTATTGCAGATTCAAGGACAGCTGTGTCACTCCAGATTCACAAACTTGTTATTGATTTGAAAGATTTATGTATTTTGACACCCGGGAGACAAATAACTATAACCCTAGATGATCTGGAGTGTATGTGTTTTTAAAGCTTTCGTGTTAAATACACATGTGCTTGCGCACACACACAGAAGGGGACTGAAGGAGAGACAGAACTATTCTGAACAAACAGTTGGTGCTGTGATATACAGTTCCCAGCGCCTTTGACTCCATGGATCTCGCAGCAAAATGAACTCTGAATGAGGAACACTAGGTGGCGTATATTCCCCACTGTAAATTAAACTTTTGAACAAGTAAATGTGGCAAGCTCTTTTTAAAAGCTGTTCTTAATTTAAAATCGTAAGGGTATATGGAAGGAACATGTTCCCCTTTTGGCCAGCCCAAAGTGCTTCACATCTATTGCAAAAAAGTGATGTGAAAGATGCCAAGCTACGTTTTGCAAGATACAGCATGCCTTCCCAAAGTGCTTCATGATCCTCCAACATGATTGATAGGGGCCCTTGGTGGCACAGTGCGTTAAAGCACTGAGCTGTTGAACTTGCAGAACAAAAGGTGCCAGGTTCAAATCCCGGGAGCGGAATGAGCGCCCGCTGTTAGCCTCAGCTCCTGCCAACCTAGCAGTTCGAAAACATGCAAATTTGAGTAGATCAATAGGTACCACTCCGGCAGGAAGGTAAGGATGCTCCATGCAGTCATGTTGGCCACATGACCTTGGAGGTGTCTACGGACAACGCCGGCTCTTCAGTTTAGAAATGGAAATGAGCACCAACCCCCAAAGTCGGTCACGACTGGACTTATCGTCAGGGGAAAACCTTTACCTTTAACATGATTGATAACAGGGAAGAACGACTAAATCAATCAGAACAGCAATGCAATTGTATGAACTACTCCTAAGGCGAAGTAGTGAAATGTTTTAAGCAAACTTATTTTCCGATGTAGGCATACTCTAGTCATTAGAGTGTAATGGAAATATGAGGAAATATGGTCCATGGGTGCCATGAAATTTCAAAAGCCTGCTTTTTTAGCCATTGAAGCTGCCAGTTGATTTCCTTGAACAATTTAAAAAATGGCATGATGGTGGGGATCTTCTTCTTCTTCTTCTTCTTTTTCTTTTTTTCTTCTTCTTCTTATGTTTATTTATACCCTGCTTTGAACTGCACCAAAGTAATTAAAATTACACAAAAGCAGTACATTGCCTGCAGCCCGTTTCTTTGGCCATACATCAACCTAAATGATGGCCAGAAGTTACACAATATAACTTCTGGCATGCCCGTATGTATTACCTACAGGAGAAGTCATATCTAATGAGATGTCTGATCACCTTTGGCACCATTTATGTGACATAAGACACAAATATTGTATTACATATCCAAAATGGTGCTAAATACACCCATTCCATAGCAGATGTAACAGCAGCTTTACATTTAACAAAGTTAAAATAAGGAGTTGTTTGCTCCTGCTGTTAGCTACTTGGCAAATGTCATGATATAAATGGATCTTTGCTGGGTAGAAAATTCAGACTTTTAGAGGTTACAGAATAGGGAGCAAGCCAGAGGCCCCTTCTGCACTTTCTTATATCCCAGGATCTGATCCTAGGTTATCTGCTTTGAACCGGATTATATGAGTCTCCACTGCCAGATTTTTTTTCCATGACAGGAGCGACTTGAGAAATTGCAAGTCACTTCTGGTGTGAGAGAATTAGCCCTCTGCAAGGACGTTGCCCAGGGGATGCCCAGATGTTTTTGATATTTCAACATCCTTGTGGGAGGCTTCCCTCATGTCCCTACATGGAGCTGGAGCTGACAGAGGGAGCTTATCCACGCTCTCTCCAGGTTAGTTTCAAACTGGCAACCTTCAGGTCAGCAACCCAAACTTCAAGTCAGCAGTCCTACTGGCACAAGGCTTTATCCCATTGCGCCACTGGGGGCTCTTCATTGCCAAATAATCTGAGATTTAAAAAATCTAGGATCAGATCCTGGGCAGTGTAGAAGTGGCCTGAGTCTGGTTTTAAGCTATGTCTGAGCACATCCCAATAAAGCCAAGGTTTTTGATGGGATTTACTCTCAGGTAGCTTTCTTGAGAGTAAGTCCAACTAAATTCATCTGGTCTTACACCTGAATACATGTGTTGAATTGCACAATTAGCTGTTTAAGTGCATATAAAATTATTGATCAATGCACAGCTATAACTTACAACTGTTTATCCTGTTTTTGTGTTCTGATCACACACCGCTGTAGGTTCTACAGGAAATAATGAGAAATCTGCTGTGCAAATACCTCTCCTGCTTGCAAGCATTTTCTCAGACATTGCAGTGAAAAGAGCATCTGTGTGCACATATTCAATCTGGCAAGCAGAGTACGTCACAAGCTATCCAAAATGAATGAAATAGTTTGTGACTTGCAAAAGCTCCAGGTGTATATTGGTTTTCACCTGGGCCTTTGGATAGGGATGTTGGTCTGTAGTCTCAATAACAGGATATTACGTACCTCTTTTAATAAGATGGATATTCTATTTTGAAACAATGCTTCTTCAAGATTGTGATATACGAGGCTATCCTTTCAATGACCTGAAAATGCAGTCTCAGCATACTGCATCACTTGCTTTCTAAACTTCTGGATACCAGCCAGCATGTAGCACAAAGTAAGAATTTACCAGCCTTTATATAGCCTCTTACACACATACTATTTCTTTCATTACCAGCTTACTACTCAAATGCCTGCTTTGTGTACATAACACATCAGGCAGTATACACACAAGTTCTATAAGGGTAACTATAACCACATGAAACAGAGCTTGAGAAATGTGTGTGTGTGTGTCCACCCTACACATATGCAGTGATTTTGAAATACCGCTGTTTTTCTTCTGCTGGAATGGCTAATAATTGCTCTCCCTTTTGCCTTAATAGTCTACCATGCTTACTCTAAATTTGCTCCAGACACTTATATTTGACAGCTGAACTCTCTTGGAAACCACAAGTTATTAGGCTAAGTCTGGTTGTTTAGTCCCAACTAGAAGAAACCTTATTAACCTAACAATGTATGTACTAGCCATTGGTTAGTGAATCTATTCTAGTTGGGAAAGACTCAGACTTTAATTTAGCCAGTTCATTTGAAGATCTATATCTTCAAAAACAAATCTCAGAGAATTCTTGGGGATCCATCTCACTCAGCATATTCCTTTTTTGAATTATTGTCATCTTTCAGACAATACAGGGTGACAAAGGCAAGGACAAACAGACTGGGAGACAGCTTTTATCCTAGAACTGTAGCTAGGTTGAACTCCATGGTTTTGTATTGATGTAGCATTGGGGCTTTGTGGCGATGGTGGGAGTGTGGGGGCATGGGTGTGTTGTTTTGTGCACTTAATTTCATTGTACAATGTATAATGACAATAAAGCTATTCTATTCTATTCAAGGGTGGATTTGCATCTTCAAAAATGAAAGCTAATCTTACAAGCTGAAAATTCTATGTTAATAGGTATATGCTTCTGCATACATCTTGCCAGAGTTAATTTTGGAATGTCTTGTGCCTCATATAATAGTTTTTTTTTCCAGATAAACACAGCACAATATAATGCATCAGAATTTAATTCTTTTTTCATTCAAAAGAAGGAGCCCTGGTAGTTTGGGGGTTAACTCCCTTGTGCCGGCAGGACTGCTGACTTGAAGTTTGGGTTGCTGACCTGAAGGTTGCCGGTTTGAATCCAACCCGGGGAGAGTGTGGATGAGCTCCTTCTGTCAGCTCCAGTTCCATGCAGGGACAGGAGATAAGCCTCCCACAAGGATGATAAAATATCAAAACATCAGGCCATCCCCTAGGCAACGTCCTTACAGATGGCCAATTCCCTCACACCAGAAGCGACCTGCAGTTTCTCAAGTCACTTCTGACATTAAAAAAAATGCTAGAGGATTCTGGGATTTTCATTCCCTTAAACTTTGTGCTCAAACATTAAGCAAGATTGCTAGACCACAATCAAATACCTTTGAATAGTCACATCGATTAGTATAATTCTTTTGTTCAGTCCAGCTAGTGTCATGTTTCTTACATATTGTTGTTCCTCCCTTCTTTTGATTTTTTTTTTTTTTTTTAGTGCCAGGAGTGACTTGAGAAACTGCAGGTCGCTTCTGGTGTGAGTGATTCAAGGATTCAAACTTTCTCATTCTGGTGGAGTCATCTCTGAGAAAGAGTTGTATGGAATCTCCAGTTCAGCTTGTGAATCAGCAGTTTGCCACAGCTCGCAAGGAATAATTGATGTGTTGCTGCAACTTACTATAGGTTAGTTAGCTTCCTGCATCTTTCCCAATCATTGTAGTACCAGAACTCACCCTCCACTTTGATTTGCATCTGTGTTCTGGTTAGAAGCAAATAAATTAGATTAAATGTTCTTATCCTGTCTCCCTAAGTGTAAAGGAATTATCTGCTCATTTTCTTTTCATCTGGAAACAGCCCTTTTAGCTAAATTTCTGTTATACTTCATAAATGGGTAAACATGTTATCTCCGTGTGTTTTTGTTTGAATGACAAACTGGAAGGAACTGTGCTGAATGGCATCATGGGGAGCCATGCTTTGACTTTAGGTTTAGCTTTGGAAATCCGTGGACCTGGAATAAGTTTAAACAGCAAGAACCTGTGTTTGAGCTTTACCCTTATTTATTTCAATGATTTTCAAAGTGAGGGTATAATTTGATAGGAGAGTCAGGCTGAGGTGCAGAAAAAGTTCTGGTTTTTTAGAGTATTAAAGTTATATCATAGGATATATATTACATATAGCTTTTCCTGATACACATCTCTTCTGGTACCATCGCTCCTCATCCCACACATCCGATAAAATAAATAGGTGTCCCTTATAGTACCCCTTGTAGTAGGAACCGTGGTGGCACAGTGGGTTAAGCTAAGCTGCAGAACTCTGCAAATGTGCGGAGACCAATAGGTACCACTTCGGCGGGAAGGTAATGGTGCTCCATGCAGTCATGCCTGCCAAATGGCCTAGGAGATGTCTACGAACAACGCTGGCTCTTTGGCTTAGAAATGGAGATGGGCACCAACCCCCAGAGTCAGATTTGACTAGACTTAATATCAAGGGGAAACCTTTACCTTTACTTTTATCCATTGTACAGTAGAGTCTCACTTATCCAACATTCGTTTATCCAACGTTCTGGATTATCCAACACATTTTTGTAGTCAATGTTTTCAATACATCATGATATTTTAGTGCTAAATTTGTAAATACAGTAATTACTACGTAGCATTACTGCATATTGAACTACATTTTCTGTCAAATTTGTTGTATAATATGATGTTTTTGTGCTTAATTTGTAAAATCATAACCTAATTTGGTGTTTAATAGGCTTCTCCTTAATCTCTCCTTATTATCCAACATATTCACTTATCCAATGTTCTGCCGGCCCATTTATGTTGGATAAGTGAGACTTTACTGTAGTTAGGTGTTAGGATGTTGGTTATGAAACTTGTCTTCCAAATATTTGAACTTCAGTTTCCCAAAGCCTCCGCTACCATGGTCAATGCTCAGGAATTCTAGATGTCGAAGTCCTAACATCATCAGAGTTTGAGAACCGCTGTTGGAAGAAAAAACTGTTTTGCTGTTTCTGTTTGTTTTAGTATAAAAAGGAGGAAGGAAAGTGATGGGAGGAAGGAATGTAGCAGGACCTTTAAGACAAAGTACATTTTATTTTAGCATGAGCTTTCATGAATGTGAACTCACTGCTTCTGATCTTTTTATAATTAAAGAGGTAAAAGGATTCCCAGTTCTTTCCAGTTCCATCTTGTACAGGAAGAAACATTAAGTTTTTTTCTCATTCAATATGCTTACTCAAATTAAAACTATCATAGTTCCTTCTTTCTTCTTTCCCTCCCTCCTGATTGAGGTGGATGGATATTCCATGCATTCATATCCTCTCCCACATATACACCATTTGCTGATTCTTTTTTAAATGGATCACAATAATAATAATGAAACAGCTAATCTATGATTTGTTTTTTATCATTACAAAAATGTTAATAATAACTAACAACATCAAAATGTGTATTTTGTGGATAGTGCATTACTGCATTCAGAATGTGCAAAATGCATAGTAAAAAAGGCTGAATAGCCTTGCTATTCACAAAATTTGTGTGGCTTTGATTGCATTACCCATTGGAATCACTAGATGGTAGCATTTCCTTCTATATGAAATTTTAAATGGCAATTTCTTCAACAAAACTGTGAAATAAGAGAACCTTTTACAAAGCAGAAGCAAGACAACCTGATTATTAGATGGTGGACAGCTTAAATACCCCGAAGGCACAAGATCCCATCCGGTTTGGATACTAAAGAGGGCCAGACCTTGTTAATACTTGGATGGGAGACTATCAATGAATACGCTGTGGGCTATATTTCAGAGGAAGGAGATGGCAAAAAATGCTTCTACACAAGAATTTCTCAAGGAATATATGAGGTCTGCCATAAACTTGGAGGCACATACACACTCAACTAAACATTTTTTTGTCAATTGTATTAAGAGTTTATGAACTTATTTTACAATATTGCTGCATTATTGCTTATCCTTCTCAAAACAGCTGTCTTTTGCTTCAATCTAGGGGAAAAGATTCCTGCTTCTTGGCAGGGGGTTGGACTGGAAGTTGGAAGTTGGAGACCATGAGGTCTCTTCCAACTCTATGATTCTATGAAAGTAGTCATACTGATAACACGATAAGTATTTGTTTAATTTGTTCAGTACTCCTTTATCCAAAGGACTCACTTAAAAATATTCATGAAAATGACGAAATAAAACATACAAATACGTTTTTAAGTGTATAGAACTACCAAACCTAGACAGTTACATAAGGTAAAGTTAAAGGTTTTCCCCTGACATTAAGTCTAGATGTGTCCGACTCTGGGGATTGGTGCTCATGTGGCTGGCATGACTGCATGGAGCACCGTTACTTTCCCGCCAAAGTAGTACCTATTGATCTACTCTCATTTGTATGTTTTCAAACTGCTGGGTTGGCAGAAGCTGGGGCTAACAGCAGGAGCTCACCCCACTCCCTGGATTTGCCATTGTCTTCCTCAGAGGCTGAGAGAGTGTGTTTTGCCCAAGGTCTTCCAGTGGGATTTCATAAATGGAGATTAAAACCCTGGCCTCCAGAGTTATAACCCAACATCCAAACCACTGTGTTTGTGCCTTTATCAAGTTAAAAAAATTGAATTTGTTTATCTGAGGTATGCATGAGTCTGCCGCTGTTCATACTTAGTTGGTCACCACAAGTTACTTCTGTGAAAGCATGCAGAGGGACATGTCCAAAATGATCAATTCTACCAAGCTTGCATATGATTGCACCCCATGGAGCATGACTGGACAGCTGCTTGGTTAGAAATCATAGCCTTTGAGCTCCATGGTATTTAATTACTAATAGATAGATTTAGGGCTGTGAAATGGAGGATTTATCGCCTATTTAGACCAGCCTCATTTCTGTGACAGCAGAAATGCAAGCTACAGAGGAAACAGGCCAATTAGAAGGTTAATGATGTTTTCATTGATTCTTAATTTGTATTTTATTCAATTACTCTATCAATGAAAATTTAATGACTTTTTATGTGAGTAGAAACATTTCTGAAGCAAGAGCTATAAATATGGCTAAACATTTTTGGTTGTAGGTTTCACTTTGTCTTGTTTGTTATCTTGTAAGATAACGATTATATTGTAAGAATTTGTATTATAAAATGTGTGTGTATGTATGCACACACATATACGTCCATGCGTATGCACAACCCAATTGATTAAATATACCTTTTTAACTGATTGAATGTATTATTTCTTTCTCTCTCTTTTTCCTACCTGGATATAGAAAGAATGCAAGGTTTGGTACTATGATATATATTTTTGAACTTTTCTTGACTTCTTTTAAATATTGAAATATATTTTCTGGCCATGTCCATTTAGTTCCTAAGGACATTGTGTTATTTTTCTATTCTTATTTTCAGTATTAAAATGAATTAAATTATCTTTTACAAAAATCAAATTCAAATACTAAAGGAATCATATACAGGCAGCCCCCAAGTTACAGACAAGATGGATTCTGTCAGTTTGTTCTTAAGCTAAATTTGTTTGTCAGAACAGGTACATTTCAAAGTGTAACTCCAACGCTCTCTCTCTCCCCCCCCCCCTCTCTCTCCACACACACACACACAGGCTTTAGATAGCATAGAGAAGGCTTAACACCCATGTGGAGTTTGCTTTACTATCTATACTCCTGTTCAGAAGATTTCACCTCACTTTCTGTCCATGTAATAATTGAATTTTGAAAATTTGGCTTGGTGTGGAAACAAAGATTGGTGATAAATCTTTAGTGGAGATACCTTTTCCTCATAATATCTCTTTTATGAGTGAATTTCCCTTCGTATGGGTAGATTTCTCTCACTTCCTGTTGTTTCACTCCCGTTCTTAACTATGAGTAATTTGTAAGTCCGATTTTTGTAACTCCGGGACTGCCTGTACTTAATCCTGATGCTATGAATTCATGAATGTATTTCCAGAAATTGTGGTCTCAGCCCTCTAGAGTCTGTATTCATAGAGAGGATATTGCTGTTTTTTAAATTTCAAACCATCATGGTGGACCTTAGCTTTGCTCTAGAGGGCGAATCTTCCACTATTTCAAAGGTAATGCAAGCACAGCAGAAATGCAAAGACTGCTGTGTAAGTCAGAAAGTCAGAATTTCATGTAGGAACATGCTTTAAAACACTAAGTCATCTTAGCATGCTGAAGAGTTGTCTAGCAAAGCAATTTCCAAACAGCTTTTGACAGAGTTTTCTTGAAGTGTAAAGACTCTCTTTTGTCATCTCTCCTCCTTGTTTATTACAGGGTGTCCATAATATTTGAACAACTAAGTATATTGCCCCATACCAAAGACAGGAACTAAATAACTTGTAATAAACCACACTGGATTCAATGGGACTTGCTTTTAAGGAAACATGTCAAGGGTTGTGGGTTGTTTTTTGTTGGGGTTTTTTTTTGTGATGTGCAGAAAGTACACTAATGTTCAACTAATGTCATGGCAGAGGCCAAAGTTCTCTTGATGGTACCTAATGTGTGATCATGCCCAACTAGCTAATTGATCCTCCCCCCTAAAATACTGTGTATATTTCTGTGAAATATATTAGGGGATGCTTTTTTGTGCCCTCAGTGAAACGTTTTTATTTGCTATCAAGTCAGATTTGACTTATGTCAAACTTATGAATGAGAGACCTGTGAGACACCACATCAACTAGGTCTTGTAGACTCAAGGCCCTTCCACGCAGTCATATAACCCACACTATCTGCTTTGAACTGGGTTATCTGAGTCCACACTGCCATATAATCCAGTTCAATGTGGATTTTATACAGTTGTGTGAAAGGGACCTCGGGGCTATGAATTCTTTGATTTGAGTGAGTCCAACCATCTGAAATGCAAGCTTCCTCTTTTCCTGCTGCTTCCTACTGTGCATTGTTGTCTTTTTGAATGAATCATGTCATCTCATGATATCTCCAACTATGATAGCCTCACTTTGGCAATTTTGTCTTCTAGAGAAGCAAGTTTGGGAGTGTGTGGCAATGAAGGTGTTAAACTGGGATAATAATACTATACAGTGGGCCCGGGATACAGTCTGACAACACACTTTAGGTGTAGGGGACCTAAGCAACAATACTGCTCTGCCAGGCACATTGGCAAAATACTTAATGCAAAGAAAAATTACCACCATAAACCAGCAGATCCATGTCTTCTTTATTGTCCTTTCTTCTTAAGGATAAATTATGTAAGTTATGTGAAGTGATATCTTTAAGTAGCAATTTTCCCTTCTACTTGGTAGTATCAGCCAATGAAAAGGAGCAGGGGTGGGGAAAGTTGCAGTATCAAGGGGATACAGAGCAATATGGGCTTTGTATTGCTTTGCTGTAAAAATGAAAAGACAATCCAAATTGATAAATCATAACAACATCCAAGGCTAGCGATGTTGGGAAATGCAGTCCAACAACATCCAATGGGCTGTACGAGTCCTACTGCTGAGGTATTTGTCAGGGGTAGCATAACTTGGCACTGTAGTTCTCGTCATTGTGTGTTTATGTTTCTCAGAGTCTAGACCCCCATTAATTTCACAGGATTTTTATAGGCAAGGAATTCTCAGAGGTAGTTTATCATTGCTACCCTCTGCAATAAAGCCTATGGCCTTTGGTATTCATGGGATCTCCAATCCAAGTACTAACCAAGACTAAACTTGCTTAGCTTTTGAGAGCAGAGCTGATCTGATGCCTTCAGGGTATGTGCACCCATTTGACAGGAGATTGTGATTTACTCATTTTATGTTTTGTGTACTATCCAATACTGGGGCTCAAAGCTACTTAGAAAAATTAGAAGAGAATTAAAAGGAATACTATGAAAAATACTGACCATGTCACAAAATGAATGTGTGTGTACATGCGTGTTATTAAAATGCAATTAATCTTCCCATAGAAAGAAAACAATTTAAAATATATTAAAAACAACAATGCAGAAAACCAACACTCAATTCAGAAAAGTTCATTGGAACAGAATAGTTTTCACTTGCTGATGGAAGGATTGCAATTTGCAATATTCCTGGCTAGAGATGCTGACAGATGAAGTTCAGTATCTTTTGGAACTGTATAATTAACCCTCTTGACATCAAAGAGACAGGTCAGAGCTTATTTTCTCTACAACATCTCCAAGAATCCCTCAACCATCTTGGTTTTTACATATAGTTCCAAACTCAGAATTGCCTTTTCTTTTACAGGAGGATGCCTGCTGATGTTGACACACAACTCTTGCTCAACACTTTTCACATCAATCGTGTTTAAACAAAAGATTCTCCATGTGACCTGATGCCAAAACAGATAACACTAGATAAGAGAGAAAAGAGTAACTAGCCAGACAATTCTTCGATTGCTCCAACTCCCCTTTATATCATGGGGGCTCAAGCAAGACATTCCTTGAATATTGACACGAGACTGTACCAAATTACTGAAGGATTGTTATCTTGAAAGACTTCAGAGTTATATTCTTGGACTTCTTCATGCATTTGAACTGCTGGCTGTTGCTCAAGGTGGACCACATGCTTTATACAGAGTCCCAAACATCTCCAGGTCAGGGCTTGTTTGAACTGCTGGAGAGATCCTCTCAAATGATGTAGGCATTAGGGAACTAGGTGGACCAATGGTCTGACCTGGTATACAATTACTTCCTGGTGATTTTAGAATTTTTAAATTCTTTTGGAGGGAATATTTTCACACTGTGCATGCTTGACTCTATGATGTCAGAAACTGTGGATAGAGAGGACTGACTACTTTCTTGTTGGCTGCATGTCTCTTCAGCAATTTGTGGCTGAAGCATTCCAAAAACTTCCAAAAATCATAGTAATCTTAACTGCAAACCGAGAAACTATCTTCTCTGGAAAACATACATAAACATACAGGGAGCATATTATGTATATTCTTGGTGAGAACGTGGAGAAGTCAGTTTTAGATGACAACCTCCAGAGTCTACACTGTCACTGACTGGGGAATTCCTGGCTGGGAAATATTTGAGCTCCTGTCTTAGGAGAAAAGATAGGCCTAAAGAAAGTGATTGATGGGGGAAAACAGCTTTTCTAAGCTCTAAGCCTAGTTATGACTTTTTCAGTTTTCCTGGCCAATATGAGATTTTCTTTTAGGGAAAAATAAGACTTAGGTCTGCTAAAGCCATTAGGTCAGAAGCACTGCCCTATATATTATGGAAGTCAAATCCATCTTAATAATGTTACAGTCTTATATCCTACTTACAGAGATGCTGGAATTATCCTCATGCCATAGATTGAATAAGAAGGGTACATGCTTCCAAAGCAGCTTCTAATGAACAGGAAAGGAAGCTTAAGGAATAAGAATAATCCTAAATGAATAGTGGTGGCTGAAGTTTCACAATTTGGAGATTGTTCTTTCCTAAATCCTGACATGTCAATCATTCAGTTCCATGAGTGCAAACCAGTTAAACTTTGCTTAAGGGACAATGCTAAATGGATTATCCAGTAAAGGGGACCTCTGTGCTAACCTTTCCCCTAGATACAATGTACTGAAACTATGTCTGAGAGCTCCAAACCCACTGCCACAGCCATTGATCTAGCCATTCATAGCCAGCAACAAATAAGTTCCAAAGGATGTGTGACTGTTTCATTTAGTCTAAACCAGTGGTTCTCAACCTGGGGTCCCCAGATGTTTTTTGCCTTCAACTCTCAGAAATCCTAATAGCTGGTAAACTGGCTGGAATCCTGGAAGTTGTAGGCCAAAAACATCTGGGGACCCCAGGTTGAGAACTACTTATCTAAACTGACTGGTGAAACTTTGTTTTGTTCACTGACTGGCTCACTGTATGTTGAAATTAACAAGGACCTCCAACTGAGGGTGCAGGACATATGGATGAATTGTGGCAGATGAATCAGCATGGATCTTTGTATTAGTATAAATGACAGTAGCAACAGGTGTTACCACATATAAATAGGAATGATGCCTATGTAATATGTATAATAACTGGGTTCTGGTTATGTGACTTCAGGGTAATGATCAATTTAGCTGGCACAAGGCTTTAAAAATCCTGGCTACTAGTGTGACTTTTAATTTGTACACTAAAATGTTTAATATTTGGGCTTTGGCAATTTGGAAATGTGATGCAAATAACAACAAAATGTAAAGGTTGTAACTTCTAAATATACACATCCATGTCTCTGAGCCTGTATGTGTAGTAGTTTAAGTATTCAATTATGACTCTGGAAAGCAGGGTTCAAATAACTGCTCGGCCATGGAAATCTGCCATATGACCATAAGTAAGTCACAGTCTCTCAGCCTCAGAGATGCAAAGGCAATTTCTCTCTAAACAAATGCTGCCAAGCAAACCCAGTAATAGGTTCACATGAAGGTTGCCATAAGATGGAAACAATAACAAGACCTCTATAATACAGCCCAACAAAAAAATTGCTTGTTAGGCCTGTTCCTGGTTATTTGGGATGCAAATCCCAAAATGGCATTGGATAGACTGCACCAGCTCTAGTTTCTTAGATATGGTGATCATGGTTTTCTATGAGTGAGTAGTAGATAGTGACTGGTAGATGCCATATGTTCTATATCTCAAAAAGCAGAGCTGATAGGGGGAAACTGGTGCCATTTTTCGAATTAACAGGTCAAATATACCCAGAAATAGAGTTAACATTTGAAGTAGTAAAATGTGTGTTGGCCAATGTAATAAATTAATTAAAGCTTTATAGGAAATAGTAACAGCTTGGGAAAGCATCATCCAAGTTCCAAGAATCCTCCAGCCAGTCATTGGTCAAGCTAAGGACATCTGAAGTTTAAAAGCCTTTTCAAGCCTTGGAGAGAATTTTCACATTCTCCAAACTAACAAAATTGGCGGTCATATGGCAGATGACCTGTCACATGGAGGCAGTTGCCACATAGAACAGCTACCATGTCTGAGCTGTTTTAATGTGCATTTCCTTAAAACTAAGTAGAATTGTGCAGTAGTGGTGGTCTGGATAACAAGGAAGAAGGATTTATAGTTTTAGGTTGCTTCTGAAGGTTTCACAAGAATGATAAGCAGAAATTAATTCAGTATGCTTGTTTGGAATGGAAGATCCACTAGAAAGACATATTTTCTAAAGAATGATACACTGATAATCAAAAGCAAGGGAAGAGGCAGGCTTTCAGATATTGCCAGGCTGCTGTTCCCATGATCCTTCTCTGTCAGCTTTGCCAGTTAAGGCTGATGGGAGTTGCAGCCCAGAAACATTTTGAGAATTGTAATATCCTCCATCTCTGCATCAATCTCCCTCGTGTTTTCCACAAACTGTGCTTTCTTCGAATATTTATCATCCCAGCATACATGATGGGTTCATTTAATTTCTTTCTTTCTTTCTTTCTTTCTTTCTTTCTTTCTTTCTTTCTTTCTTTCTTTTTTTCTTTCTTTCTTTCTTGTAGCACAATGTTTTTAGACAGTGTTTTAAGAATTCTAATCTGAGTTTCTATTCCAACATAGACAGACATGTGTGATAAGAATTAGCAAATTATCTAAGAAAATCTAGTAAACAGAAAATTAAAATATGGGCCACCAAGATTTGGACTTACCACTCTGTACACTGAGATAGGCCAAATCATGTGTTAGACATTCTTTATTAGAAGTTGTGTAGCCTCTCTTTCTGATATATATATACCTGGCTGGTTAATTCTAATCAACATGGCAGTTTCAACCCAACCTGGCTTTCTAGGTTTTGTTTTCCTCTGACAGATGTCAGAATGCTCCACTTCAATAACAAAGTTATCATGCTAGGATCTATAATAGAGATATACAAAATACTACCTAGGGCCCACAAAGCCTTCCAGGGCTGTTGTTATGCGTCCTTTTGGGGGAAAGAAAGAGGTACAGTAAATCCCTTCTTCTGGAAGTGTTTGTTTTTATAACAGGTCTCATGGGAGCCTTATTTGCAAACTTTGGTAAGATGAAGTTCTCCCTCTACTCCAAGCATAGACTGCAGGTAACCACCATTGTTGCAAGGCTGCTACTATAGATTGTCTTTCCTATAAGCAAAGATTCAAAGCAAGAAACAAAAAGAATGTGAGAGAAGAATCTGGAACCTACTGCAAATGTCAATTTACAGTTACAGTGACAAAGTATACAAAATTTATATGGCATTGGTAAAAAGGCAAGTAAGCAAAAAAATGCTCAGAAGTGTGCATCTACTAATTATGATTCATAAATCATATGAGTTTTGTGCAGCTAGCCCCCATGATTTTGGAATATGCTGTAATTAGCAAATTCTCACACATATTTTGCTTTGCAGAAGTCAATTTTGAAAGAAGTAGGAAGCTAAAAATAATTTGCTGCTTTGTGCCTTTGAGATAAGGCATATGGTGATCCTATTATGACAAGATGTATTCATATGTTTGGCATTGCCTGAGAGAGTAGTATCTGCCCAAGGTCACTCTGTGGACCTCCATGACTAAGTGGGGATTAGGTTGCAAAGCCCCTTCTGCACAGTTTACTACAAAAAAAACCTGACAAGTTTCAAAAGGAGAAATAGATTTAAACCACATAAACGCTGGTTTTATGTGGTACATTGTGGCTATGTGATACCTCAACACGTAAGGCATATAAATATACCCACCAGGTAATGAAAATCATCCAGCCCAGTTCACTCCATTTGCATTTTACTATATTTCTTTTTTTAAATGATGTTTTAATGGGTTGATGACCTAGAAGGTCCTGACTGTTGGAAAATCAATTTATAAATCCTTTGGAGGTTGAACATTGTGAAAGCTACCACTGTATGGCTATCGGGCCCCGCCCAGTAGATCTAAATCAAGGAAAGGTTTTGTGAGAACCACCACTCCTCTAAATGCTCTCTCGCTCTCTCCTCCCCATCAACCGCAGAAGGTTCAGCTCTGACATAGTTGAAGGATTTGCAGTATCTGCAATTTTAGGGCCAAGGAGGATTTAGGTTCTTTCTCCAACTCTTCTGCCCCAATGCACATGTTCCCATCATTGATTTCATCAGGCAACGCCCGGCTTAAAATTTTTAATTCACATTGCTATGTGTATTTGAGCCTTTCGGTCCCATCTACACTGAACCTTTAATGCAGTTTAAAACTGGTATTGAAGAAAGTGATTTTGCAGTGCACATGAATTCATATGCTGGAATGGTGGCCACACAAACCACAGAGCAGTGATGCACATTAAGGGCTTTCTTTCCTGCACTGTTGCGGGGGGTTGTTGCCTAGCTTTTGCAGTTTGAAGCTAGATTGGAACTGCATTAAATGGCCAGTGAAGCATCGTGTTGCCGAGCTGCCTTCAATCCACTGGACATCGAAAGCATGGTGGTGGCAATGGGCAAAGGAAACTCAAAGTCCATCTTGGTTGCTGTGAGTTTTCTGGATGTATGGCCATGTTCCAGAAGCATTCTCTTCTGATGTTTCACCCACATCTATGGCAGGAATCCTCAGAGGTTGTGAGGTTTGTTGGAAACTAAGCAATTGAGGTTTATACATCTGTGGGTCCAGAGTGGGAGAAAGAACATCAACGGAACCACATAGGGAAGCTGATGAAGAAACACAACCTATAAACTATCTACAGACCCACTAAGAAAATCCAACAAATGCTACGTTCCGCAAAGGACAAGAGGGATTCTCTCACCTCTGCAGGAGTTTACCATATACCATGAAGCTGTGGACAAGTCCACAAAACGCAGCACTGCCCAAACACGAATCAAGACACATGAAAGTCACTGCAGACTAATCCAACCAGAGAAGTCAGCCATAGCAGAGCAATTGATGAACCAACCTGGACACAGCATAGTATCTGAGAACACAGAAATGCTGGACCACTTTCACAACCACCATGTCAGACTACACAGAGAAGTCATTGAAATCCACAAGCCTGTGGACAATTTCAAGAGGAAGGAGGAAACCATGAAAATGAACAAGATCTGGCTACTAGTATTTTAAAAAAAAACCTCTAAAATCTGGACAGTTAATAAAGAACAACGATAAAAAAACTGGGGAATTCCAGACATGAAACAACCAGGGCCAGCTAACACCTCCCAGCAAAGGATTTCCTCAGGCAGGAATCAGCTAGGTTTTGAAGCTGCAAGGCTATTCAATGCTTTAATTGTAACGTTCACACTTGCCTCAGGCAGACAAGAGTTCTTTCTCCCACCCTGGACCTTCCATAGATATATAAACCTCACTTGCTTAATTACCATCAAATCTCACAACCTCTGAGGATTCTTGCTATAGATGTGGGCAAAACGTCAGGAGAGAATGCTTCTGGAACATGGCCATATAGCCCGGAAAACTCACAGCAACCCAGTGATTCTGGCCGTGAGTGTCTTCAACAACACAAAGTCCACCTTAGCACCAAAAAGATGGGGTGCCTTTCCTCTTCAGGGCGCTAGGGGCTTCCTGCCTCCTGCTTTGTTGGAGCGTTTTCCTCCTTTGCCAGAGAAAAGAAAGTGTGTGTGTGTGTGTGTGTGTATGTGTATGTGGTGGGGAGAGAGATGTGGGGTTGATTCCGCCTGTGTCAGTTTCAGGAAGGGGGTTGTCCTTGCATCGCCCAGAAGAGCAAGAGGGGCGGAAAAGGATCGGAGGGAATAAAAGTGCCGGAGGAAAGCGCCTGGCTCAGAAAAAGCAGCGGAGGCTGAAGCCAGCGCCTAGGTCGGATCTGCGCCCATTCATTCGCGCTCAGCCCGAGCCCGGATTGGTCGGCTGCCTGGTCACGCTGGGCAAACTTTTCCCAACTTTTCCTCGCCTTGTCTTATTCCACATCGGAGCGCTTCCCCTCCTCCTTGGGCAAGGACTTAGCTGGCGGAGAAAGGCAAGAAAGAGCTGAGCTTCTCCCCTCCTCTTTCTGGCCGAGCGGAGCAGGAGCCCGGCGGAGGCTGCGCCTGGATCCCCTGCTCTCCCTCCATTCTTAGCCGAAGGAAGGCTCCTCGTTTCTCGGCTCCAAGCAGCCCGGTCCCGGCGCCATGCAGAACTACAAGTACGACAAGGCGATCGTGCCGGAGTCCAAGAACGGAGGCAGCCCCGCGCTCAACAACAACCCCAGCAAGAGCCCCAGCAAGAAGGCGCTGCTCATTTGCCTCGACCTCTTCTGCCTCTTCATGGGTGAGACGTGTTGCTGTTGCTCTCGGGCTCCCTCGGCGCGGACGACTCTCTTCTCCTTCTTCCTCCTCCTCCTCCTCCGATTTCATTCACGCTCTTCTTTCGACCCAAACACACAGCCTCGCTCTCACTCTGGAAAACTAACTTTGCCTCCTCCTCACTCTTGGAAAACTCCAACTTTGCCTCTTCTTCTCTGGCAGAACTCACCAGCCTTTTTCCCTTCCTCTCTTTTGGCTCTTCCTCTCTTTCCTTTCCGACTTTGGCCGCACAGCCTTTCCCGAGCCTATATACGGTCGTTGTTCCTTTCTTTCTAAAAGAATCTTTTAAAAGATTTTCTTCGGATGGCTGTGCAATAAATGAGCTTCTCTCCCGCCTCGTTTAAATCCCAGGCTGCTTCCCTTGTGGGTTATGGAGTTGGACCCCGCCGAGGGATGGAGTGTGTGTTTTGTGGTCTTTGGGGACGAAGGGAATTTTCTCCAAAACCAGCGTGGGATTCCCCTTGTGGACCAACTGCAGGGCAAGTCTGGAAGGAGTTTTAGAAATGGGTTGCTGTGAGTTTTCCGGACTCTATGACCATGTTCCAGAAGCATTCTTTCCTGACGTTTCGCCTGCATCTATGGCAGACATCCTCAGAAGTTGTGAGGTCTGTTGGAAATTAAGCAAGTGAGGTTTATACATCTGTGGGATGTCCAGGGAGGGAGAAAGAGCTGTCTGTTTGAGACAGATGCGAATGTTGCAATTGGCCACCTTGATTAGCATTGAATAGCCTTTCAGCTTCAAGGTCTGACTGCTTACTGCCTGGAGAACCCTTTGTTGGTAGGTGTTAGCTGGCCCTGATTTATTATGTCTGGAATGCCTTTGTTTACTGAGTGTTCTTTATTTACTGTCCTGATTTTAGAGTTTTTTTGTTTATTTTCATGGTTGCAATTGCAACATTTACATGTTCCTCAAACAGACAAAAGTTCTTTTTCCCACCCTGAACACTCCACAGATATATAAACCCCACTTACCTAGTTCCCAACAGACTCCTCAACCTCTGAGGATGCCTGCCACAGCTGCAGGCAAAATGTCAGGAGATAATGCTTCTGGAACATGGCCATACAGCCCAGAAAACTCACAGCAACCCAGTGATTCTGGCCATGAAAGCCTTCGACAACACAGTTTAAGAAATGATTGGGGAGGAGAGATGGAGGAAGATTTGTTTTTTTAAAAAAAAAAAAACTTTCCTAGAGGAAAACACTCAGGGAAACCACAAAATGTATGGAAAACTGGAGCAGCAAATAAAATGGATGTCCCAGTGAGCTTCATGTGTAAACAAAGCATCTTTCCATCCCATCTAGTTCTTCCCCCGGCAGATGGGGAAACTAACCAAGGCGTGCTTTCCCCTCCTTCTCCTACTACTTTGTTGTTGTTATGTGACTTCAAGTTTCCTCACTGTGGCAATCCTGTCACAGGGTTTTCTTGGTAAGATTTATGCAGAAGCGGCTTGCCATTGCCTTCCTCTGAGGCTGATAGAGTGGGACTTGTCCAAAATTTACAAATTTTGTGGCCAAGCAGGAATTGAATCCTGGTCTCCCAGGGTGCCCCTACCATGTAGAATGTATGCAGTTTGACAGCATTTTAACTGGGTTGCTGTGAGTTTTCTGGGCTGTATGGCCATGTTCCAGAAGCATTTTCTCCTGACGTTTTGCCTGCATCTATGGCAGGCATCCTCAGAGGTTGTGACAAGAGTTCTTTATCCCATCCTGAACATTCCACAGATATATAAATCTCAGTTGTATAGTTTCCAACAGACCTCACAACCTCTGAGGATGCCTGCCATAGATGTGGGCGAAACTTCAGGAAAGAATGCTTCTGGAGCATGGCCATACAACCCGGAATACCTACAGCAACCCAGTGATTCCGGCCATGAAATCCTTCGACAACACATGGCACTTTAACTGCTTTGGTTCAGTGCTGTGGAATCCTGAGAGTTATAGTTTGCTGAGGCATCCACACTCTTGGGTAGAGAAGGTTAAATACTTGGTAAAAACAGAATGCCATAGCATTGAGCCATGTCAGTTAAAGTGGTGTCAAGTTGCATTGATTCTACAATGTAGATCTACTCCCAGAATCTTAGTCCAGTGTTCAAACCACAAAGTTGGTACAAGTTGAAGCACTGAAAAGCAAAACGGTCCCTATCTCAGAGATTTTAAATTTCCAGATAAAGGATACCCAACCGGTATTGGGTTTCTCTTGGTGACTCTTGTCTAAAAAGATTCAAAGGGCTGTCTTCTGGAAATTATCTGTGGGTGACAGATGAGACACCAAGAAGGAATGATTTTGTATGCCTTTTAAAAGACTTCAAGAAAAAGCGAATCTCAGTTGCAGTGAAGCAGAGTGGTTGACTTCACTGCAGCTGGACCATTTTGTGAGGTGAACATGGAGTTGGACAAAAAGAGAGAGAAAAGAGGATGATTTGGATAGGTTGTAGCACCTGTGTGGGCTATTGCAGAGAGAACTGTGAAAGCTAAAGCTAGGAGTAAAAAAAACCCAAAACCAACCACATTATTCTTCTCAGAGGACCCCAGCCAGATTTTGACCGGGGGATTCAGGGAAGTGGTGTTTAAATTATCACTATTCCAAGTTCTTGAGCGGTCAAGGTGAAGAATAGAAAACATCACCTACTACAGGAGTTGGTAGAACTCACATTCTCTGTTATGAAATTGCAGGGTACTATGCTATGGGGTTAAGTCCTTTTACATCAGAGTTAACCCTGTAAAGTAGAGTATTCCTTGAGTGTCTTAGAAGGAGTTGTGTGATAGAGATATAGTGCAGTGGTTCTCAACCTGGGGTCCCCAGTGTTCTTGGCCTTTAACTCCCAGAAATCCTAACAGCTGGTAAATTGGCTGGGATTTCTGGGAGTTGTAGGCCAAAAACATCTGGGGACCCCAGGTTGAGAACCACTGATATAGTAGGTGACCTGTTTGGCTCTCCATGCTTGAAAAGGTATATTTACTTTTGAGATTTCAGACTGTTTCTGTTCCTGAGGGAAGAGTTGTGCCATATACATTTAAGTAAAGATGACAAACCTAGTGTGATATAGCTGCTTCTTGGGGGCATGGCTTTTCAAGGACAACAGCCCACTATTCAGACACGAGGCGTATTCTGAGAAGGCGGTGGGCATACACGAATTCAAGCTGGGGTTATAAGTCAGAAAGTCAACTCACTTAACATAATGAAGACCTTAAGAAAAGTCTGGAAATCCTATGCAGACTTGATAAATATCTGTGTGCTGCAAACCACCCAAGACAGAAAGGTGCTTCTCTGTCTGAAAAGATTGTTTCTTAAGACCCAAGACCAGTCCTCCAAAGAACTTTCCAAAACAAACACCACGGCTCCTATATGGTGCTCTTTATCTCTTGTTAGGGAAGATACAATACTGAATGCTCATTGACATCGCCAACTGTAGGGAAGAGCTAAATGACTTCTGATTCTACCTCCTGATATATCTTAATTCTGCAGTAATGCTAAAGGTTGAACAGGATTGCTCCCTTTGAGTGTCCATTTTTAAAATACTTATGGGCTTATGGGCAATTTTTAGAGTATTGGGCAGGTATCTGAAATAGCCTGAATAGGAATAAGGATTATTGCACACAGTAAAACATTGACAGCCCTGAATTTACCACACTCAGAAGGGAGCAATGTCTTGTACTTGTTTCTTGATGTGTAATTGTGGGATACATGTGGGATACATGTTTGACATTTCAGATATTTGGGTCCCCATAAAATTTCATATACAAAGCATCTTACCCAAGGACATCATGAGATTGTGGGTGGGAATGTCAACTGGAACAAATAGGAATATGTTTTATTGTAGTTTTTGCTGTTTTGTGTCTGAGACATGTAATTTGCCTGCTGCTGTCCAATTTGCACAATTTAATGTGTATATAATAACAGTGTTGGTGTATACTTAAGAGTAATTATATCTGAGGTGTAGAATAGCTTTACCGAAACCTGTTGCCTTCCAAATGGGTTGGACTACAACTCTCACTTTCCTCCCTGAGCAAGACATTGATGATGCTGGCTGCCTGGAGAAGGATGGATGTTGCAATTTATTTGTTAGGATTATTGAGGCTGTTCTCTTTGCCTGGGGGGCAAGTTTGAAAACATGACTGGAAACAGAGCATTGATATACTCCATGCCACTTTAATAAACAATATACATGTATGGGCAAGGTTTTATTCTGTGAAAAGAGGTTCAAATTTCATGGTTCTATATCATCTCATCAATGGGCAAGAACTAGCACCTCTAAAGGATCATAATAGCTGGTGCTTATGGTAGAAAACTAACATTTGTGGTAAGCTAACCAGTGTCTATCCCTGTCCACCGCAGACAAATAATATCACCATTTCTGAACATCTGTCTTCTTGATAGATACACAACCAAAAGTTCTGTGTTCTAAAAGTTCAGCAAATGCACTATGAAAGGGTGATGTACTCCCCTAGATAGGTAAAGGTAAAGGTTTTCCCCTGACATTGTCTAATTGTTTCGGACTCTGGAGTTGGTGCTCATTGCCATTTCTAGGCCAAAGAGCCATAGATACCTCCAAGATCATGTGGCCGGCATGACTGCATGGAGTGCCATTACCTTCCCGCCAGAGCGCTTACATGTTGTTCTATTCACATGTGCATGTTTTTGAACTGCTGGGCTGGCAGAAGCTGGTGCTAACAGTGGGAGCTTACCCCACTCCCTAGATTCGAACCACTGATTCGAACCACTTTCAGTCAGCAAGTTCAGCACTTCAGCGATTTAATTTGCTGCACCACCGGGGGCTCCCGCTCAACTAGATACAACTGATAAATAGATGAAGTAATAATTTCTACTCAACTAGATACACCTGATAAATGTGTGTTACTTTTTGAAACACTTCACTTAATGAGGGGGAAGCTTTGTCTAGCCAGAAGAGATGGGAACTCTTAGAGATTAAAGCCATAATCCAAGGAAAATTTGAAGGTGAAACAATTGATTTCAATCTCTATCCCTGTCATCCACTTGAATGAAAGTGCTCTGTTATAGGGCAAAGTGTAATTAGTAAAAGACTGTAAGAAGAGTCTAGGGGGCACTGTGGGTTAGTAAATAACCAATGTAGCAACGATAACCCTCACTTTAGAGTGAAGGATCTGAGTTCGAATCATGTTGATTCAGTGTGTGCTGTTTGTAAAGTAAACTAATACCCATTTGTTTTGTCTATATCAGTTCTGTGTGCATGGGCACTTTAAGAAGGCATGTAGGATCAACAGAATGGAAAAATGAAAAAAATTCAGGTATATATATAGAGAGAGGGTTAAGCAGAGACTGACAGCATAGAAGGCA
Source organism: Anolis carolinensis (assembly GCF_035594765.1). Lineage (NCBI taxonomy): Eukaryota > Metazoa > Chordata > Lepidosauria > Squamata > Anolidae > Anolis > Anolis carolinensis. The sequence continues at coordinate 174,108,915 of NC_085844.1, forward strand.
TCATTTGTCGAAGTCTGGTGACAGGCTCATACAACCTGTCTTTAATTCCTCTTGTTTCCTGAAATCAAGAAGTAGGTGTATTGTTCTACACAGCTATGCTGTGACTGGTTTATTGGAGGCTTTGTTATACAATAGTTTCTTACATCACTAAGAATGTGAAAGTGCTAGTTATCTGAACCCATCCACCCACACAGAACAATCAAATTAACAAGGTGTGAGACCCACAAAACAACACGTTGCCTGATTACTGCAAATATAGATGTGACCATTGCATATTTAAGATCTTCCTTAAACACTGTATTCCTTTTTGTTGTGTTTAGACCAACAACAGAAAAAAATGATTTCAGGAATCTAGTAGGTCCTAAGCATGCTGATGGTAACACATTTAATGTTTAGGGAGTGAACTATATATGCAGGATTAGGCAGTGGGTTTTACTGTGTAATAACATGCTTCTCTACGTTGTAATAAGTCTCACTGAATTGAGTGACCTAACCCCTACTCAAGCATGCAAGTATGAAACTCATGTAAAATAATCATAGCAGCTTCTCTACTATTTGAAAGAAGAGTTGCTCGAAAAACATTCTGGCACAATAACATAGTAGCTCTTAAAGTAGTATTACATGTTTTGTCTTCTGGTGCTGCAGACTTCTTAAAAACCAGTCCATGTACTGAAGGACTAGCAGTGACAAAAATAAAAGAAATTCAGAAATTGCAATGCATATTGTTAAAATATTTTGTTGTGAAACCAAAGGTAAAAACAATCTGCTAGTTTCCATGAAAGAAATGGATAACATGATAGCATATGATGTTAATAACCACAGTCTTTTAACCATTAGTTTCTGCTGTGAGCACATTTTTCTTCATGCTGTCAGTTTCATTTAATTTCTATAGTATTTATTGTTCATCTGGTCTCTGTTATAGAGCCTAAATATATCAAGCAGAGATAATAGTTCCTGCTTTATTAATCTCACATGAATACGGGCCTATGTAAAAAGTATCATCTTCAAGGGAAGAAATAAAACAATTCAATAGATACTAGTATAAGACTTATAAGTAGAATCTTATCAGTCTTTGCAACATTCTTTATAAGGTACCTCTACACTGCAGAATTAATGCAGATTGATACCATTTTAACTGCAATGGCTCAGTGCTATGGAATCATGGGAGTTGCAGTTTTACAACGTTGTTACTTTTCTCTGCCAGAGAGTTATGGTGCCTCACCAGCCTACAAACCCCAGGATCCCATAGACCAGTGGTTCTCAACCTGAGGTCCCCAGATGTTTTTGGCCTTCAACTCCCAGAAATCATAACAGCTGGTAAACTGACTGGGATTTCTGGGAGTTGTAGGCCAAAAAACATCTGGGGACTCCAGGTTGAGAACCAGTGCCATAGACTGAGCCATAGCAGTTGAAGTGGTGTCAAACTGTGTTCTACAATGTAGATGTACCCACAGTGAGTCAGACTATTTGTCTATCTAGTCTAGTGGTCTAGTAGTCTGATGGACAGCAGTTCTTCTCTAGTGTTTTAGACAAGTTTATATTGCTAGTCTAACCATGGGATCCTTGGTATTTCCTCCTGATAGAGAAAACAGATACGTTGCTGGTCTTATTCCTATTATTTCCGGATTTTCATTTTGGCACCCATTACCATATGGCATATTGAGAATCTGAATGAAAGAACCACATTTCAATCACATTGACTAAAAAATAAGCTCCACTGGTTTCCGTTGGAGTTATTAAAAATAATTCATATCTTCTGATCCAGTCTTATTCATGTATCTTCAGATATTCCTCCTGCGGAGTTCAGTAAGACTTTGAAGTTCAGTGTTAACAGGATGGTAGCCTAAGGCTTGTGCACACTTATGAGTCCCTCTGAGGTCTGTGGGAACAGGATAATAAAACTTCAGTGATATTTAGACTGGCAATAATATGGATGAGTGTAAGAAATGTAAGTGAATTACATTTCCTGTGAGCATCCCATTAAACACTTTACAGTGGACACTTGCACATCTTCACAAAGATGCATCTGCCATCCAGGCCTTGGAAGACATCCAGCATTCTTTCACTCACTGAGGAGACAATATCAGGAAATGAAGATTATATGTTGCTCCCTTTCTCTGCATGAAGAATGTAGACTCAGCTTGCAAGTGACAGTACATTTATAGAGACCTTTTCACTAGCTGTAATTGTTTGCAAATTTTGTATTCATTCAGATTGTTACTAAATTACCATCTCCGTAGTTGACATACAATATGCTGGGTTTTAAAAAAAAAAAGACCCACAAGGATTGCATTATTAAAACAGATAGAATATATAGAGTAGAACTTTCCAAAAATTTCATGTTGGTGACACACTTTTTCACACACATCATTTCGTGACACAGTAATTCAGCTTTACTAGCAAACCAGCCCCATAGATACAAACATATACAAAACATTGTAATAACAACATAGAGTCATAGAGTTGGAAGTGACTTCATGGGCCATTCCGTCCAACCCCTTGCCAAGAAACGGGAAAATCACATTCAAAGCACCCCTGACAGATGGCCATCCAGCTGCTGCTTAAAAGCCTCCAAAAAAGGAGCCTCCACCACATTACGGGACAGAGTTCCATTGCCGAACAGCTCTCATGGTGAGGAAATTCTTCCTAATATTCAGGTGGAATCTCCTTTCCTGAAGTTTGTAGCCATTGCTCCGCATCCTAGTCTCCAGGGCAACAGAAAACAAGTTTGCTCCCTCCTCCCTATGACTTCCCCTCACATATTTATACCTGGCCCTCATCTTGTCTCCTCTCAGCCTTCTTTTCTGCAGGCTAAACATGCCCAGCTCTTTATGCAACTCCTCATAGGTCTTGTTCTCAAGACCCTTGATCATATATGGGGACACAAAGTATCTTATTGAAAACTTTCATTTAATTTTAAAAAATATATTATTTATTGCTTATTGCACAGACTCAGAGGTTTCTTACGTTGGTGTAGCACACCTACACGCTACAGCTGACATACTAAAATGTGTTGTAACACAGAGTTTGAAAAGCACGTGCTTTGCTGCACATATGTTGGCAAGTCTAACTCTTCAAATGTTTTAAACCTGGACTAAAAACCATTTGTTGTTGTTACATTCCTTTAAGTCATTTCTGACTTATGACAAACAAAGATGAAAGTACCACATAGTTTTTTTTTTGAGATTAAGAGTTTGCAACTAACTCAAGTTCATCCAGTGGGTGTTCATGGCTGAGCAGAAATTTGAACTCTTGTTTCCCAGAACTGCAAATCACCATACAAACTACTATGCCATGTCAGTTCCACAGACTATACAAGATACTAAAATAAAGAGAAAATTTGAGCATAATTCACTTATTCATAATATGAAATTGAGATGAACAGAATCTCAAATATTTCCTGTGTTGTGAATTGATACTGTGATTAATGATGCAATTGTATTTATTCATTAGAGCTAGATTCCACTGAGTTCAGTGGAACTTTTACCGAGGTCATTGTGTACATAGGATTACATCCTCATCTGCATGTTAAGAGCAAAGCTTGCTGAGGATTCTTTGCATAGTATATTGACAGAAGTGTTCTTTTTCTCCAGTGCAAATAGTATCAACAGGATTGTATCCTGTTTTGGGAAATATTTTCCCACTGGTTTTTAAATGGACTTGGTTTAGATCTAATCCTAACTTGACATTCATTTGCATTAGTTTTAAAAAAAGAACAAGTGCTTTTTTCCAGCTAAGGAGAAATATTAGCCTGCTAGGAAAGATGGGAAAAAAATCACTTTAAAAGAGGTGTCTTTAAATCCAGGCTGGATCTACATTGCCAAATAATGCTGTTTGAACTGCATTATATGGTCAGTATAGACCCATATAGTGCAGTTTGAACTGCATTATATAGGACTACACTGCATTATTTGGCAGTATAGATCCAGCCTTAGAGGTAGAAGATTCTTGATATTTCAGCTGAGTCATAGATAGAGTGGCCTTGGGGATGTGACTCTTTTGCAACCTGATTCTTTGACTCTCTGGTGCAGGCATGATGCTGTGCTTAGGGCAAATGAGGTTAATGATGTTGAAATATCCAGTCAGTTCTTCCATACCGTTTGTCTCAGATACATTGTTTCCATAATGATCAAACTTAATGCAGTGTAGAAACCAAGTTAGCAGAACCCAAAATAACTGTTTATGGTAGTGATTATGCTCAACCAATCCTGTACATGTGTATCCAGAATACTGTATATACCATCTAGGAATAAGTACTGCTGAAGTTAGTAGAAATTACTTCTAAATCAAGATATAATGTGCTTGTGCGGTTATGTTGATACATTTGAAATCATAGATTTGTAACATTTTTAATTTTAGCAACAATTCCTCTTCTGTTCAGTGTTCCATTTTACTCTTCACAGAAACAATTTTATAGTGTTTTCTTAAAGAAAAATAATGGCTGTAAAAACAAAACCTGTGTTAGCCTATTGTTTTACATAGACTACCTGGAGCCGACTAACTGCAGGAAAAATGGTCCCTTGGATTTCTTATGATGGAATGTCAGCAAGAAATAAGCATAATTAGTACTTATACTTGCCCTTCCATCCAGTTTAAATAATTGTCTTTCTCCCAGTCATTAAATAAATCCTCCACCCCCATGGTAGAAATGTCATAGATAATAAACAATGTTAATATTACATGTCTACTTAAAATTAAATTCAGTGGTGGTTACTTTCAGGTAATTAGGGATAAGATTACGCCTTTAGTAACAAAGATGGAATTTGAGGCAAAAGCTGGTAAAGAACATCCATGGGCTTCTCTGTTGCTTACAGGATGAAAGGCCTTTCTGAACACTTTGTTTTTCATTCTTTTGTTTTGGAATCCTTTGTTTCTGAACCCTTTTTTTAAAACCAGGATTATCCTTTAAATAGACCCTGCCTTGTTTATCTATTTATTTTTGGATTGTTGCCATTGTTAGAATATTAGGACTGAGATCCTGTTCGAAGGTTTTTTCAGAGGTGTAGGTTAAGTGTTATTCTTTCTGTGCCTTTTAAAAATTTATATCTGGAGTAACTTGGAGTGTTAATGAGGACACAAAATGACTGTGTATTCATAAGCTCTTCATTATAAAGTGTTTAATTCTGTCTGAGGCATTCTGAAATACTTTCAATGTATCTGGAAGACGCTGTGTAGACTTACAAGTGGAAATATTTTATATGTGCATATAATAATTGCCAACTATGTTTACCCATCAAAGACATCTTCATTGCATCAACTGATTACTCAAGAAGAGCAAGCAGAATGGTATACGTTGATAATGTGCATGGTGTCTCTTCAACTTGTGTGAACTCTAGTGAGCTAAGCAGCCTTTATATGGAATTCTGAAATCTAAAATAATCCAGATGGGTGGCTGAGATAATAGCACCTTTACTTTCTGATGGTGAAACCTTATTTCATGCACAAAATTATTAAATTAAAAATATTATATAAAATTACCTTCAGGTTATGTGTATAACGTTTATATGACTGGAGTCCCATCTCCAAACTGCCTTACTGTGTACATATATACAAATATAGGTATTCTAAAGTTCAGATCTGAAATTCAAAGCAGTGTTAAACCTGTATGGTAATTATATTGGGGGGAGAGAGATGTTATATATGGGTGTTCTGAAATAAAATGTTTCTTGTGCTTCACCAGACTACAAACTTTAGGATTCCGTAGGATATTGCCATAGGAGTTCAAGTGGAATCATAGCATGAAATGATCTAGCCCAATGGTTCTCAACTTGGGGTCTCCAGATGTTTTTGGCCTTTTACTCCCAGCTGGTAAACTGGCTGGGATTTCTGGGAGTTATAAGCCAAAAACATCTAGGGACCCCAGGTTGAGAATCACTGATCTAACCTAACTCACTCCAACCTGAACAATTCTCCCAGACATCTATGTTCAAACTCTCTTGAGTGTCTGATCTCAAGTTTTTCCAGCACTGGGGACTGATGGAGGACTGAAGGAGAAGTGAATCTTAGAACGTATCCAGTATGCCCTCAGGGGTTTGATTCCAGGATTCCCTGTGGATATTAAAATCTATCCCATTTTATACAATGGGATAATAAAATGATATCCCTTATATGGCAAAATGATGGTTTGCTTTTTGGAATTTTTTAAAAAAGAAATATTTTTAAGCTGTGAATGGCTGAATCTATGGATTCAGAATCCATGGATATGGAGAACCGATTGTATATGCAAAAATATGCTTCTGTCACTGTGCTGTGGCCTCCTCCCTAAAAACAAATAAACAGATCTACTGTATATTGCTTTTATATATTTTGCTTGGAATGAGTCGGGTTGTTGGGGAACTACCAATTTGCTTTGAGACAGCTTTGCTCCCATTTCATTAAGTGTCAGGAGATAATTTACATGAGAGTGTGAGCCAATGGATCAAGAAACAGACAGCTGCTTCTCCAGATTCAGGAGAGGCTTCAAGGCAGAGGAGAACTGGAGAGAGTATCTGATTACTGATTGTTTAGCTCTGCTTGTTTGTAATTACCCTCAACCAAATCTTTGGTGCCTCTTATCTGCAGTCACCATCACTCCCATCTCTTTTCAGCAAAAAGCCAGTAGCCCTTGACAGCACCAGATAGACCCATTGGAACTCAGAGAATTAGAGCAGAAAGGCAAAACATCTATAAATGCAAAAGTGATGCATGCATTGCATGTTGAACAACATTGTACAACAGGTTGTAGGCTATTTGCTGGTACTCCTGGACTGCCAGTAATGCCAGCGTTCTGTATCATGGTCCTTCCCTAATGTTTGTACCACAACTCCAGTCAGCCTCTGATCAATTGCCAGGCACGATCAGAGTGATAGTCCAAAACATCTTAAGGCCACCAAGTGAGAACATCATATACAGTAGAGTCTCACTTATCCAACATAAATGGGCCGGCAGAACGTTGGATAAGCGAAAATGTTGGATAATCAGGAGGGATTAAGGAAAAGCCTATTAAACATCAAATTACATTATGATTTTACAAATTAAGCACCATAACATCATGTTTTACAACAAATGGGCAGAAAAAGCAGTTCAATACACGATAATGTTATGTAGTAATTACTATATTTATGAATTTAGCACCAAAACTTCACAATGTATTGAAAAATTGATTGCAAAAACATTGACTACTAAAAGGCAAACTGTGTTGGATAATACAGAACGTTGGATAAGCAAATGTTGGATAAGCAAGATTCTACTGTCCTTCTAGGTGTTTTCTGCAGATAAGAGTAGGAAGGAAATAACTTAATCTTGGAAAGTTTACATTACCAAGTCTGTTTCCTCAGTCTCTAAGGTGCCTAAACATTCCCTTCTGTCCTATATTCCAAACTAAGATGGCTTTTATTAACTACCTGCAAAGAATGGTGTTATGGTTGCTCTTGTTCTTTCTGGCAAGATGGACTGAGAAAGCAGTCAAGAAAACTGTTTTATGGTTGTGCTTCAAGTTTCAGTCTTTTCATTATTTTCTACACACTTACATGGAACTGCTGGGAGAAATTACCTTGAGATTTAGACTAACGTTTCATCAGTATGCAGATGACAAGCAATTCTCTCTCATTCTCACAAACTAGTACCAGATCAGCTGTGGGACCTCTGAACAGATACCTGGTGTGGTTTTATAGGTGGATGGTGGCAAGGAAGCTGAAACTTAATAAAGTAGCAATGATGAGGCGTAGGATGTCCTCTGAACTAGGTGGAGATTGGCAACCAATTTTAGTTAGGATTGGATTTTACCCTGAAATAGTTAGTAGCTTGAGTATTCTCCTAGGCATGATGCTATCTGTGGAAATATAAGTGGTGTTGATGCTCACTGTGTCTTTTGCTAAAGAAAATAGACCTTACCTTAGCTGTGAGGCTATCGTTCAATAGTGTTCAATAACTTCCAGCTTATAAAAATGCAACATAGTAGCTCGGATGTTTATAGGGGTAAGCTTTTAGAGCACATAATCCTGATGGCAGTGGCTAATTTATTTTAAAATTCAGTTTAGAGTACTGATGTTGACCTTTAAAACACTACACAGCTATGGACTAGATTATTTAAAATACTGCATACATATGAACTTGCCTAGGCTGAATTTCTGAACACTTTGTTAATACAGTACATCTATCCAATGCCCCATCCCTTCTATTCCAGGTCACTTTAAGTAACAAGACCTATTTGTAGTGCAGGAGCTGGTAACACCATTTCTAAATGATTCCAGATTTGATTCTGATCTCGTGTTGCCATAACTAATAACCTTATTACCTACCTGAGCTTTTTGGGCAGGACCCCACAATTTCTCTGTAGTTGAGTGTGACATGGTAAAAAGGGGAGCAACACCTGGTGACTTAAATGCACCACACTGCACCACGTTTCAAGTGTGCTTTGCTTTTGCTTTCTTTTCTTTAGTCCCTTGTCTATCTTGCAGCTTTCAATATACTGGAGTTTATACCTTCTCACAATGTGTAGATTCTTCTGCTAGTGGGAAACTAAGCCCCTAAATCAGGCTCCTGTGTATGAGGCTTTTGTTTTGACAGCTGTCAAAAGGTATTGGAAAGGTATAACTTTCACTTGATTGGTGGGCAATTCAACTAGTTACAAAGGTAGGGATTTCTACAAGGATAGGAGCAGCATGTGAAACCACAAGGAGTTGTCATCACTTTGAAAAGAACAGACAGGTGACAAAATGGAGAGCTCAGCCAGCTTTGCCCAGATTTGGTTGGCTGTTTTATGCCTGTACTGAAGAATAAAATAGCTAATGACAATTTTCAATAAAAAAGAAAAACATCTAGAAGAGGTCAGATTTATCAGTCACTTTTCCACTTTTGAGTACCATAAAAAGTCAGTAGTTATGGGTTGTCCAATGTTCTTTCAAAATTATTTACCGGATTTTAGGTCTGCCTGTGGAAATTTGCCACAATAACTGAATCCACAACCCCCATGTTCAGAGCCTTTTTAGTTTCACAGGCTTTTGAGATTAACAACACAGAATGTATATTATTATCTTGTACTCATGGTAATCCACCCCCACCCCCAATGTCTGTCTGGCCTTTGTCACAAGAAGAAAGATGAGCTTTATGGCCCAGTGATCTGATTCTGCATGAAGTTGCCCTTCAGTTGATTTTCTGGAGAAGTTAATTGTGATTCAACTTGCCAAACAATGAGCTGTTAAATGACATCATCTTTCAGTGTGTTTGACTGGTAAGAGGATTTCCTCAGTTATAGGACTGATCTGGGGACAGTTCAAGTTGGTTCCTCTTTCCCGTTATCAGTGTCTGTAGGCAGGGCTGTAGGGGGGGGGGGTTAAAAGTTCAACCCCCCCCCCCCGGAAATATGTCAGGTTAAAAAAACCTGGTTTACTCATAAATTGGTTAACTAGTTAAAATTCATGAGTAAACCAGGTTTGGGGGGGATTTGAACCCTTTCAGGGAGTTTGAACCTTTAACCCCCCCCCCCCCCCCCCCCCCCGACTATGGCCCTGTCTGTAGGCAACATATGAACATCAAGATTAAACAATATCTAAAGTCAAAGCGATAGCATAATTGTTACTACATTAAAAGCTCCTTCCAAGATATGACACTGAATAATGTGCTTCTGAGGGCCCTTCCACACAGCCATATAACGCAGAATATCAAGGCAGATAATCCACAATATCTTCCTTGAACTGGGTTATCTGAGTCCACACTGCCATCTAATCCAATTCAATGTGGATTTATACAGCTGTGTGGAAGGGGCCAAAACTGATGGAATCAGAGTCTGCTGATTGCTTTTAAGATTCCCCTGTGATTAAGGGGTGGTGTAACTTCCCTTTTTTCCTTTTGTATTACGCTTGGTCCAAAGTCTGAAGACTAACCAGTTTGTATGTACTTTCTGGGAACATCCAAAACAGCAGCTTGATACAACTCTGGAGAATCACAATAGTGATTCAGGTTGGGCATTCCTTAACAAAAATTCCAAAATACTCCTTAATCCAAAAGTGTTCATGTCAGTAGCTATTAGAATCACTTTTGCTTTCTAATTCATCATTTCTGGTCCCTTGCATTCTGGATAAGGGAAACTGCACCATATACATCTGGAAAGAGAAGAGTCTGTAGGTATTATAAACATGAAATAAAATTGGGAGTGTATAAAATAATAGCCATAAGTAAAGGCAAATAGCTGTACAGGGCCATTGCCTACAGGCATTTCCTCCATTACAATAATCAGTCTTTACAAGACTAGCCGTATCGAGATCTATGGTACTACATATCTTTACATCCCTGCTGTTAGGTATTTGCATTGTGACCAGCAGTTCTGGAAATATTAACACCTGGAAAGGGAAATCATAAATTTCAGAGAGAACCAGAATCCTAAGACAGTTAGAACCTTCTTCCCTTCACAAATCATATGGGTTGAATGCTTTCTGTCAAATTTCATTTTGATACGCATTATTGATCCACTGATTTGTTTATTTAATTTTTATCTTGCTGTTCTTCCATATAAGACCCAGGTAGAGAGTGGATTCCCTTATACTGCATCATGATTTGCAATAAAGCTGTATTTTTTAAAAATGGCTGAAATGTGGGGACATTTACATAAATCAGGGTTAAGACTATATAGCCCTTCCCCCTAGATGTTTTGAAATATAAATCCTAACATTCCTCATCATTGGCTATGCTAACAGGAATTGTAATCCAACAAGAGCTGGAGAACTTAATGGTTTCCAACCCTTCCAAAGTCAAGTTAGTCTCAGCTAGAGAAGACTCAACTGAATCAATTATTGAGTAGCAAATTAGTATTTCTGTAAATATAGTTGATGTAGTGGTCTACACTAGTTAGAGTGATAGCTTTGTCCTGTCTTAGTGGGTGAGGGTTTGTGTAATACTGACACCTACTGTATGCAAAAAGAGTATATTCCTCAAACAATTTCACATTGACAGTGAAACCCACTGCCAAGGCTGCTATTCATTGGTTAACCACAAAATTTCAACTTTCTGGATGATCTTTTTAGTTCCTCTTTGCTTTGTCATAGCTTTTTTTAAATGGGTTGACTGACCTTATACACACTTTGGGTAGCCTTTGCAGCTTACATCAAGAAAGTGCCAATATCACAATACACTTATAGGGTAGGGTAGGCATTTATTGTTAACTGATTATTTATTGTAAACTACTATTATTTTGTAAAGCCTTTTGTTTGAAGTAGAAGTTACCCACGAATCTACTGCTGAATAAGGGCTGAGGGGTGCATAGTATCATTCAGGTCTCAGGGTTTTTATAATAGACTTTCTCAGAATGAGGTGGCAAGTTCCTCCCTCCTTTTAATACATTCGCTTAAGCATTTAATTCAAAAGGGGAGATGGAGAGAACGTGAAGTATGTGTGTGCCATTGCTCTTTGAAATCTTTGAAAGCTGTTTAGGTCCTCCTATGAGTTGGAGGGGGCCGGTTTGAGATGGAAAGGCCCTTTTTCCTACCTTCCCTCCCATCCCCCAAAGCTGTTAATAGAGGTCAGTTCTTGCTGCACTTCATTTGTAAAGAAGCCTGAACTAGTAGTTGTTCCCACTGTCGCTTTCAGTGTTGGCATTGTATAAACCTGGTATCCATGGGAACTGGCCAAGAACGTCAAGCTAAGATCTTCTTAGCAAAAGAGAGCCCTGTCTCCATGGTGTTGAGGAAGGCACTGAGAAAAGAAGCACACAATCCCAAGAACTTTTGGCAAACTGGTCACTTAGATGTAGCAAACTACATTGCTTTCTGGAGCAGAGAACCTTGATGGCAAATTCCCTCTTCACAGCAGTTCTTTTCACTATGTTCCTTCTTAGTATCTTAATGTGTTATAGATCACTGGGGGTATCTCACTAAAGCATTCGTGGGGAGATATTGAGCGGTTAAAACATACTGCTTGAAAAAGTTCCTTTTTTGGAACAGCAATTCCTAGAATCTCTCAACCAACATGCTACATGATTCTGTGTACAGGCAGTCCCAAGTTACAAACAAGATAGGTTTTGTAGGTTTGTTCTTAAGTTGAATTTGTTTGTACACATTTCCAGTGTAACTAACTCTAGCCAAAAGTATATATATATTTTAGCTTTTGATAACATAGGGAAGGGTTAACACCCTTATGATGTTTGTTTTGCTGTTTGTGCCCCTGTTCAGAAGATTTCACTGCACTTTCTATCCCTATGATAATTGGATTTTGGAAAAAAATGGCTTTTTGTGGAAACAAGGATTGCTGATAAAGATTCAGTGGAGACACCTTTTCCTTATTAGAACTCTTTCAGGAGTGAATTTTCCATCCCAGAAGTAGATTTCTCTCACTTCCTGTTGTCTCACCTCTGTTCTTTACTATGAGTCATTTGTAACTCCGGGACTGCCTGTACTGTTCTATATTGCAAAGAAAGAAACTGTCCAAAGATAAAATTAGTTTTCAGCAGTTCACACATAGGGTTAGGTAAATGGAGAAGTGCGTGGAATGTAGGAATGTATATTGGACTCCCCAATATATCTGGGGAGCCACGCCACAATTTCAGATCCTGATTTCCCCCCTCCCAGGGATTGTGGGTTCAGCTTCCATAGAGCAAAGAGGCTATTCTTTTCAGCTTATCTCACAACACAGCAAATTTGTCATTCTACATGTAGAAATGGAATGGTCAGGACAGAGAAGTTACCTATCTGCACTGTGGGGAGATTTTTTCTGACTATCTGAAGAGGGTAATTGCATCCTTGAATCCTAGGGTTCATATAACTCACAGTAGGAATCATGTGACCCAACAGAGACTGTTAGATTCCAACTCCAGTTGTTTCTCTAGTATATTCTAACTGGTCAATTGGTCTACTTGTGAAAGCTCACCCCTTTCTTCCTCCTGCCCCCCAAAATACTATTGCCAGATCTACAGGTGGAACTTCCTTCAAGAAAGACCTTCTCATGATTATACATGCATTCATATAATGTAGAGTGGGAGGTTTTATAACAAAGAAATATATTAGAAATGAATGTTAAATTTCCTATTCCTGTCATTGCTCTTTTTAATCAACTGCTTTTCTGTTAGACCTTGAAATGTTATTTTTTGGACTACAATTCCTAGAATCCCACAATAGGCGTGGCCAGGGTAATTGTAGGATATATAGTCCAAAAAAGGAAATATTCCAAGATGTGTTTTCTCCATTCATTACTTATTTTTGGCACAGATTTTTGATAAATCTGGGTGTTTTTGTGTATGTTTCCAAGATGTACATATTTTCTGCATATTTTTAAGACTCCTCTTTTTTTGTTCACACTATCAAGGGCTGCCTATTTACAAGCCAGAAAGGCAAAAGGTGAACTGAGCTACAGGATACTTCAGAATTTTGTATTATTTCTCAATCTTAACAATGTCTAGATTTCCTCCTCCCCTTCAGGCTGGGATTTGTTTTCTTTACTTCATTTGCATCTAAGATAACAATGGAAAAGAGAGCTATAGCATGAGAGGAATGGAGATGATAGAACAGGAGAAGATTTTGTTGGATTCTTAACTTCCTTGATTTTCACTAATATCCTACAGAAATTTATTTATTTATTTACAGCATTTATATTCCGCCCTTCTCACCCCGAAGGGGACTCAGGGCGGATCACATTACACATATAGGCAAACATTCAATGCCTTTTAACATAGAACAAAGACAAACAAACATAAGCTCCGAGCGGGCCTCGAACTCATGACCTCCTGGTCAGAGTGATTCATTGCAGTTAATTGCAGCTGGCTTGCTCTCCTGCCTGCGCCACAGCCCGAGCTGTGGAATTACTCTCATGAAATTTAGCTGATACTCTTTATTTTGAATTTCTGCATTAAATGACTCTATCTTAATAATTTTAATTTTGATGTGTCCTAGGAGAAATTTGTGCCTCCTTGTTTTGATAAAACCAGATGTTTGATTGTTTCACTGGTTGTATTTGCTGAAGATAGAGGTTATGTCGACAATGGTAAACCTTTATTTTTACATAAATTAGCTGTTAATTTGAAGTTTGAAGCTGGAAAAACTGATTGGCTAAAGGGTTCCATAACACTTGACATTGTAAAACTACTGTATGTTATTAGCTTTGATTTTATTGAAAGTTATCAAGTTATAACACTAACATCTTGAGTCCCAACAACAAATATACCTTGTGACATTTCCCCATTCAGCTTTGTCAGACCTCACAAAGCCCAGTTAATCTTTTCATTAATCTGTATTCTACAAAATTGAAGGATGGAGATCCAGTTAGCAATGACAACACTTTGTTGTTTGTTTATATGTTTGCTTAGGAATCTCTCTCAAACAGAAGTAATGGTGGCTAATTTTGACAGCAAAAGGAATGGAGGAGTACAGAACAATTTCTCCAGCTGTATTGTATCTCACCATAGCCCTTTTATGAAGCATTTTTCATAAAATATGCTGCAGGCTTCACAAATAACTCACTACCAAACTGCTTCTTGGCAGGGGGTTGGACTGGATGGCCCATGAGGTCTCTTCCAACTCTATGATTCTATGATTCTAAACTAACACAGCATTTGGAGTGAGAAAAATACACTTTGTGTTCATAGTGATATATAGCAAATTTACCTAATGCCATCCAGATGTGTTGGACTAGAACTCCTACTATACTACTGGTGCACAGAGAGGGGAGTAATGGCGCAACAGATCCTGGAAGGCATTGTGTTGTTGAAGGTGTAGAGGTGAGAGGGCGCTGACAACACCCCCCCCCCCTTGAAAAATTGGGGGCTTTCCCCCCTTTTCTATTTCCCCTCTAAATAAAGTTGGATTATGGAATATCTTCTTTTGGAAAGATGTATAAAATGTTTAAGACAAGATGTTTACAATTTTACTGCTTCAAATCACTTATAAAAACTAAAAATGACTTTTGTGAAAGACTATACAGTATCAGATCATTAATGATTCTTGGACTTGGCTTTCTTTCCTCAGCTCTTTTTATAGGAATGAATGCATTTTTTCTGTATGATACTTTGGAGAATTTTATTGTAATACTTAATTAACGGTTTCTTGTTTTATGGTGGAGGCATGGTATAATGGTTTAAGTATTAGACTATGACTTTGAGTCACGGAAACCAACTGGGTGGCCTAAGACAAGTCACACTCTCTCAGCCACAGAGAAAGACAAAGGCAAACTCTCTGAACAAATAAATGCCAAGAAAACTGATGTTACATTCACCTCAGGGTTTCCATGGGTGAGAAACAACTTGAAGGCATACAACAACAAGCTCAAACTGGCAAAACCAGAGAGCTAATTTATCAGCCACATGTTTCTACAAAATGCTTAGGATCATGTAGTTCCACTTGTAACTAACTAAATCAATAAATAACAAATTCAGTTTATAATCATTTCTGAATGAACTGTGCTTATAATATTCGGATACGATAATTTTATGGGAGACTTGGTCTGGATCTACACTGCCATATAATCGAGTTCAATGTGGTTAATCAGCATTCTGAAACTGGATTATATAACAGTGTAGATTCAGCCTAGGGTATACCTAATGCAATTCATTTTCCTAAAGGAGTGAAATGATTTCTAACTCCTTAAATTGCTAATATTGAATGTTTCAATTTTTCAGCCCCTTCCTTTCTGTTTTTTCCATGTCTTAAAATTCCTGGAATGTTTACATTTCTAGAAAGCCTGCTGTGCAAGGAATAAAACTCTGGGCAGTAGATGTATGCCAGGGATGTATGCCAGTGATGGCAGTAATCAGGCATATAAAAACATAACGTGGCTTCCTGGTACATACCAACAGCTCCAAAGGAGCCACGCAGATAGGCCTATTTTACCACAGGTACACATTCACTGACATTTGGACCAGTTTTCTCCACCTGTAGTAATAAGGCCTGTCTGGGTAAATTTTATGTGTATAAAAGCAGCCCCTTTCTGAATTTTTGGGGTAAGATTAAGATGTGAGCAAGATTCTAATAAAGAATACTTCTCATCCTCCTTTCTCTTAAAGGACAAGTTTCATGATGTGCATTTTGTGTTTGTGATTTTGGGTTTCTTTCTTACTTTATTTCTATGATTCTTTCACCAATACTAACCCATTAAAGTCAAATAGAGTTATGGAGGGGGCCCATTAAAGGAGAGAGGGAAACATCCTCACACGTTTCAGATTACAAAGACGCTTTCTAAAGACTTGGCCCAGTCACATTCTTGGAAACACATTTCAAAACCCAGCCTTTTCTTTTTCTGGCATACTATAGCAGACTGTATACCAGAAACCGTTGACTACAGCAATGTATATGAAACTGGTATGTGCATGGCTGGCCCATTAAAGGTGATCAGAGTGAATGCCAAACTGAGCGTGATGTTGAATGAATTTTTGCAAACAGGTGAAGAGGCTCACACTGGAGGAGGGTTGTGGGTCAATTGAGGACTTAAACTGAATGTCATGTTAAGAGTGCACATTCTGAAGACTATCTCTCACCAGCAACAACAAAAAAGACAATGCATAATGGAAGCCAAATACACCAAAATGGTATTAAAACCATTGGATCTGAAGTGAATTTCAGGTGCCTGTTTCTCCTAGAAGGAGATTGTTCCTAATTCCTGTCCCTGGAAGATTTTAAACAGTTCATAGGTGCCATAAATATGTCCATTTAGCTTTTTATCAGTTGAGAGTTTAGTGCAGTGAGATTAGAAAATGTGTATGAAGGTTATAAGTTGATTCAGCAAATCTGGTTTTGTGGCAGGTCAATACTGTATGACACTTTATCCATAAACTCTATCTCTAGACTTTTATTTAACCACACTCCAAAAAATAATTGACTCAGAAGTGTTTGTGGGGCTTTTTAGGTCTTCCAGTGTGATTCTATGATATTTTCCTGACCCCAGCATAGAATAGTCTCAGTGGACCTAGAAATACTCACAAATGGAAGTTTTTGTTGGTCTCCCTAGGTCCCACAGTGCTATTCTGGAGTTTCCTTCCTGCCCACATATAGTGACAATATCAGATTCACTATTACCCACAGTTTCATGGTTACAGGTTGTACTGTTTTGCTCACATTGATCCTCTGAATAGCATAATTGGGGAATATAAGGTGAGCAAGGGAATAGTTATTACTATCCATTTGTCCTTAGCCCAGGGGTGAGCAAATTGTGTTGATCTGGTTGGTTTCAATTAAGGTGGATATTCAGTTTCATATACATGAAATTACATCACATATGAATGTGACCCCTGCATGATTCAAGTTAGTAATAGACATGGCATGTTTATTCTTCATTGCTAAATAACATTTAGCAATGACAGTTCATCCCTGCTGTAGCTCATGTTAGCACCAAATTTGCAACGAGTTATATAGTAACAAGTTAATGGAATGCAAGTTATAGAAAGCTTGGACCAAACATGTGGCTGCTGCCAAAAATGGGAAAGAAGTATCATATTTTAACTTCACTTGATAATATTTCAACATTAAAGATGAAAACAAACTCAAGTGAAGCTTTATGGTGCATCCTAAACAGATGTTGCTGGAAGATGACAATCTCTTACCATTTAACCTGGGGTGGGATGACTTTAGAGCTCTGGTAAAAATTAAGGCTAAAAGCTTTATTTGAAACCATCCCATAGTATTTGCTCCTTCCCCCTGCTCAGTTGATTTCCTCTTCCTCCACCACTCTCTGCTGTGTGTGTCTGTGTGCAGCCTAAAAGAGTTCCTTGGTAATAAATGTGTCTCACACTGAAGTTTAGAAAGCTATTATGAGAATCATAGACCTGCTGGCCACTTCCTACAGCTGCCAAGGCCTGTGAGCATTCTACTGTAGAGCAAGGTTCAATCGCAGGATATGCTGAATTGGAAAGAGATGGCAAACAAAGAAGCTTTTCACTGGCAAAGCTGAGGTTTGGCATTGCTTGAGAGCAGTTTTGGGTCAGACGTATCCCAAGCACTACTGGGAGATGAGCAGAAATATATGGGATATATTTAAGTAGAAGAGTACTGTACTCACATGCCTAGAGTTGTTTTGTTGAAAGCTTCAGGAATAAGCTCCAGTTTCTCTCTCTTTCTCTTCTCTATTCCTTTTATGGCTTACTTCTTGTTCTGTATCTGCTTCTCCAGTGGTGGTCCTTTCTTTCCTCCTCTCAAAACATATGTCAGCTCCTGAATTTTTGATGGTGTGCCACGGAACTCAAAGTGCTAAAACACTTTTCTTTTCAGTACAGTAGGAGCTTCTGCTAAATATATTTAGAATTTAATTTAATTCCCCCACACAATGGAAGTCACATTCTCTGTTTTAGTAGGCCCTAATTACAATAAATTATTTTGTCATGCTCCCTATATCTGTTGAGTTGGAATTCAAGTAGTATCAATCAATCAATCAATCAATCAATTTATTAATGCTCCGACCAATGGTCATATGCATTCACAGAGACTACATCAAACAAACATCTATACAAAACACTGTAAAATCCAACACTTAAAAGTAGTAGAAAGCATAGGAAGGGCTCCGACAGCTAAATCAGCTGTCACAATTTAAAACCATCTAAAGGCCTATCTCTTTCGGCATGCCTACCCAGCCAGTTTTTAAGCATGAATTTTAAAGTCATGCATGTCCTTTGTTTAATCTTTGTTTTGTGTATTTTAATATGTAGCTTATAGAAATATGTTTAATAGGTATCTTTCATAGAAATACATTTTAATATGTGTATTTATGGTATTTTACAATGTTTATGTGTTTTAATTGTTCTGTAACCTGCCTCAAGCAGGGTAAGAAATAAAATTTCTATTATTATTATTATTATTATTATTATTATTAACATACATTCACAGAAAAGCCAATTGCAGAGACTGCATTAATTCACTTTTGCTAACCTCTGCAGACAAGGGCAAAATTCTGTTCTCCCTGCTGAATTAATTGACCGCAAATGACTTTTAAACTTCAGTCTTCAGTTTACAGTAACTGAAGTAAATATATCAGCAAGGAAGAGGGAGAGGGAAATTGGAACATTTTTGGACAAGCTGAAAATGTGAAACAGCAGAAGATTAATAAGGATGGTTCCTGCCAGTTGGAGGGTAGAAGAAAGGGGTGGAAACGAGATGGAGGAAAGAGATACTAAACAGTAGTAAAACGGTATGCAAAATAAGATGATTTCTCATTCGTTTGGTGTTTAGTTATACAGTAGAATCTCACTTATCCAAGCTAAACAGGCCGGCAGAATGTTGGATAAGCGAATATCTTGGATAATAAGGAGGGATTAAGGAAAATCTATTAAACATCAAATTAGGTTATGATTTTACAAATTAAGCACCAAAACATCATGTTATATAACAGATTTGACAGAAAATGTTCAATATGCAGTAATGCTGTGTAGTAATTAATGTATTTACGAATTTAGCACCAAAATATCACAATATATTGAAAACATTGACTACAAAATGCATTGGATAATCCAGAACATTGGATAAGCGAGTGTTGGATAAGTGAGACTCTACTGTAATTCCTATTGTTTTAGAATTCTGCATTTGTGGCAGAATGTTTTATTGAACATTCAGCATTCCAGCCAGCCTCTTTGTATTGCTCATCCTCCCTTCCCCATAAAATTTCCATAGTGTGACACCTGGCATTAAAGGAGCTTAACAGTTCCAGCCAATGGATTAGCAAGGCTACAAATTGGAGATGCCCCTGTTCCATTTATCTAAAAAGCCCAGTAATAAAATGTCATATTTATATTTCTCAATTTCCTCCTCTATTTAAGCAAATTTTAATGGTGAGCAAAGCAAAAGATGAGGGAAAAAGAAAAAGAAAACCACCCTTGCATGACTGGCTAGAACTTGTCTCCTTCCAAGACTGCAAAAACGTTTGTTTTCAAAAGTATGTGTAGCATGGGTGGATCATTTCTAGTATCGGAAATATTAAGATTTGTAGGTGCAAATTTAAGTCTTTTTTACAGCATGAGAAAAAAACATGTAAGGAAATGCTGGATACTTCCTTACACAATATCAGAAAAAGCATTTACATCAACATAAACGAGTTCTTCATCCAGAGGATTCCAGGTTTAGCCTACATTAAAAGTTGATTTAGTTTAGCTTGTAAAAATTGTTTGTAAGCATTGTTGGGTCGACTTTTTAAGACTTGCACTTAAATCAAGTGCAAACAGGTTTGAAGAATGAAATATATTTACAGCCAGGCATGCCCCATCCTCTCCCAGTGTGTATGCTTTATCATTTGTCTGGAGAACAGGAAGAATCGTGTTATGAGGACAAAGGAGGAAAAGATGATGCAGGTTGAGCATTCCTTATCTGGAATTCCAAAATCCAAATACTCCAAAATTCTCCAGAAAGATGACTGAAATAGTGACACATTTGCTTTCTGGTGATTCAGTGTACACAATGTTTATTTTATGTACAAATTATTGAAAGTATTGATTATAAAATTACCTTTAGGCTATGTTTAAAAACTACAGTGGAGTCTCACTTATCCAACATAAACAGGCCAGCAGAACGTTGGATAAGTGAATATGTTGGATAATAAGGAGAGATGAAGGAAAAGCCTATTAAACATAAAATTAGGTTATGATTTTACAAATTAAGCACCAAAACATCATGTTATACAACAAATTTGACAGAAAAGTAGTTCAATATGCAGTAATGCTATGTAGTAATTACTGTATTTACAAATTTAGCACCAAAATATCATGTCTTGAAAACATTGACTACAAAAATGTGTTGGATAATCCAGAACGTTGGATAAGTGAGACTCTACTGTATATGAAACATAAAGAAATTTTGTGTTTAGACTTCGTGTCCCATCTCCAAGGTATCTTATAATGTATATATATTTTGAAAATATTTCAAAATCTTAAATACAGACCAGTTCCAGTTCCAAGTATTTTAGATAAGGGAAACTCAACCTGTACTTAAATATTTAACATGTGTCTCCAAAGGCTAGTACCTATGCTTTAGGAAACATGGGGTAAATATAAGAAATGTATTCTTATATCTGCTGCTACATCTGCTCCTCATTCTGGAATATCTGACAGATTGTCTCAACTGTTTACTTAATGTTGAGATTAACAAATATTCTAATTAATACAAACCTTTTGTTCAGTGGTATAAAAAATCTGAGGTCTTGTCCAAAAGAACCTTAATCAGTAGTCAGATACCTGTTACCATGCTTCCATTCTCTTACTCCTATCTTCCAAGGTATTTCTGTTTACAAGCTTGGAAACCAGTCTGTTTCTTGCTCCACTCTGTGACTGGGTCACACATAAGACAGCAATGAAAGACCTTCAGCTGTTCACAGGCCAGGCCAAGCACACTGGAAAACCTTTGAAGGAATGGCAGTATGACCAGTCAGCAAACTTAACAGACTCGTGAAATGTAGATTTCAGGTCAGACAGATGTCTTCCCTGCTGTATTTCTCTGGCTTTGTTGATTGTGCCTGTTGAAGTGGTTGCAACATACCAATGGATATTGGCAAGCAAAAGGATGCATTTGATCTAGAACAGCTGCATGTCCACTAGAGAGTTTATTTAAAAATACACCAGTTTGGATAAGAATGAAGCACACAAGAAGCCTTCCTAGAAAAAGCATCATTCAGGTAAACAGCATGGGTAAACATTACATCATCTAAAAAAATAGTCACCAAATACATTTGTACAGAAAGGGCTTTGAACTTCCATAGTTTGGCAAAGCACAAATTTTGTAATCATTCTTGTCTTAGGAAAGTTTCAATTTCTGCCTTCCACATCTGGTACTAACACATCCACCTTTTTATAACACTTGTTGGTTCATCAGTACATTATACATAGTAAATGTGTTAAATGACATCACATAGAAATACCTTTCCTCATCCCTGTGAGGAAAGGTATTGCTATTCCTGATTTGAATGTTATCAGTGATATACAATTATTTCCCCAGAATCACCAATCTGTGCTGTGCATTACTTCTATGTGTACACGTAAAATTGTGAAGGCCTCTACATGGTAAGCATGCCAAATCAGACTCAGATATTTCCTAAAATAATCTCCAGTGAGGACCTTGACTTCTTAGGAGCTGTCCTATTCACCAATTGGTAAGATCTAATTCTGCTTATCTTCAGCAATGTAGTTGTGTCACATTTTCTCAAACTTTGTTCTCTTCTCAGTAGCAACTCATCATGTAATAGCACAAGCAAACTTTCATTCAAGATTTCTAAATATAGTGTACTGTCTACCCGCTGTGAATACCTATCATGAGGCAGTTATCTCACTTGGGAAATTCAGTAGGAATCTCTTAGCCATTTCTTTTTCAAATCCTGGCCTTTCTGCATTGAGAAAATACCTTGGTCTTGACTGAATAATGAATATCCTTTTCTGGTTCTGATGGACAGTGTATCAGGATTTAACACTGCCAGATCAGCTATTGCGACAATATTTGAAATGTCAACACCTTAGACATCTACATGGAACATCTGGTTTGACTGCTTCACCCATTCTTGCTGTGCTGAAAACATTATATCATAGGGAAACAAAAACTATAAAGTGTAGTTTATAAATGTTTGTTGGACAGTATTAAAGTTGATGTTAATGAAATGAAAACTGAGTAGAAAGCAGAATTAGATTGTTCTCTAGAAATGAACCAATGGAAGATTACACTAGCATCAGTAGAGGTCAAGGATCCCTTAATTGGGAACATGAGGTGTTCTGAAATTGTCTATATGTGTGGCTGAGATGGTAACAACTTTGCTTTTGAATAGTTCAGAGCACACAAACTTTGTTTCATACACAAGATTGTTCAAAATCTGCTGTATAAAATTACCTTCAGCCAATGTGCATAAAGTGTGTATGAAACAATTTTGTGTTTAGACCTGGGTTCCATCTTCAAGATTGTGTATATTAAAATATTTCTAAATTTGAAAACAAATCTGAAGGAATTCTGGTCCCAAGTAATTTGACTAAGGGATACTTATGTAGTACAGTACTTATATATTTTTTAGCTTCAAAATTACATTTAATTCCCTATTCTTGTATTATGCATCTCAATCCTTACTCACTAATGCCCTAAGTGCAATTCCCAGTTACTACCCAACTAACTTCAAAAACCTTCATCACAACTTTGTGCCATCAGCATATTTTCAGATGGACCTCTGATGCTGTATAAAAACAACATGAAAGTGCAGTTGTCTCCAATATGGGTCCATGTCTATGAAATTTAAATATCCTGCTTGAATATTATGAAGATTCTGTCACTGTGCTGAAAATGCATAATTCCAACATGAATTAATTCCTGCTGTATCCCACGGCTTAGAATTCATTAAAGTGGTGTCGAAGGCTTTCATGGCCGGAATCACAGGATTGTTGTGTGTTTTCCGGGCTGTATGGCCATATACTTCTGGAACATGGCCATGCAGCCCAGAAAACACACAACAACCCCAATTCATTAAAGCTTCAACAATAAGGCAATTGCTAGCAATGGGAAGATAATCTGCATTCCTGTTGGGGGAGGTGGCAATTAAGCATTAGAAAATGGGGGGAAAGGCTTGTTTCAACTTGTGAAAAAAGCCAAGTAGAGCAGAATGCCGTTTTCTGTATTCTGAATGGTTGGGTGAGTAGGCATAGAATGTCAATATCTTATTTCATCAACTGCAGTTATTGAGCCTGAGTTTGTTTTCAACCCCTTACATTTTGTAACAATTTTTCTACAGACAAAGGGTGTAATCCATGCTACACAATCGTAACAGTCTGATACCACATAGATCCACCCCTGTGGAATATTGAGAACTGTGCTACTTAAAATTCTCTGCTACAGAATGACTTAGTATTGTAAGTCAAGGGAGTGCATTCGAGCTCTTTCGCAAGACTCCATAGCTACCAAACTATAGCTGTTACAGTGGTGTTGAAGTGCCATAATCATGCAACATGGATTCACAATAGGAACAAATAAGATGCCTACACAGTTGGACAAAACATCTATTAGCATTGTTTCTTGCTTTCTACAGAAGCTAGATTTCTCTGAGAAGCCAGCATTTTCTTTTGGTGTGTACTTTAAATAAAACATCTACATTTAGAACGAATGCAGTTTGACACCACTTTAACTGCCTTGACTCAGAGCTATGGAATCATGGGAGTTGCAACTTTACAAGGTCTTTAGACTTTTCTGCCAAAGAGTGCTGGTGCCACATCAAACTACAACTCTGTGATTCTATAGCATTGAGCCATGGAAGTTCAAATGGTGTCAAACTGTGTTAATTCCTCAATTAGATGCACCCTATGTTACTCCTTGGACTCGGTCTTTGGAGATGTGGCTTATGTGAGTCAGAAATTGAACAATAATTTACCAGTGACTGATTATATCCAAAGTTTTCCTGTATGTAAGAAATAAATAAATACATGCATGAATTGAAAATGCTTAGCTGTTTCACAATTTTACACGGTGAGTGCTAGCAATTTATGACTGTTACTTTTAAAGTAATGGTGTTGAGTTGGTTGGTTCCATGTGTTGTGATTCCTTTCTGCCTGCGAATCTCCAAGTTGGTTTCCCCTTTGTTGAGTTGGTTTCCCCTTTGTAGATCAGAGTCTGGCATTAGTTCTATGCTTAATTAAAAGACACCAAAGGAGAGATCCAGATAGCTCACACTGCACACACATCTGCCAGAACCAGGCCTCTGCTTAATGTGTGAAGTTAAATGAGGCTTTTCAAAAATGTTTTTGCATAGGAAGCATACTGAAAAGTAGCAACAACATCAGACAAAATGTTCCTTTTGGCTAGGTTTTAAAAGAGTCCAGTTTTCTCTACAATTGCCTTCCCAAGTTCCAATCCAAGAACTAGAGTGTGCTTGAGCTAAATGAGACTGGTTTTGAAACCAAGAAACCTCTTCAAAGTTGGGGGAAATAACGTATCATGAGCTGATACTTCTTGAACAAGTTTTAGCTCTCAGGTAAGATACCGAGTATCTTAAAGAAAAGTGTGCTGATGGTTTCAAGTCAGAACAAGGCACTGAATGAAGAAAATATGCTTTTATCCAGCATTGTAAGATATTGAAGTTGAAGAGCTGTGAAAATGCTGATTATATTTCTAGCTTTGGTGTGCTGGTTATTGCTGCAGTAATGTAAGGCAGATGGTGTGAAGTTTTAAAATATTAATGTCTGTGAAGGGGAACACACACATGTAATGATCTCTGAATGCTATATTGAGCATTTCCAAATCTAACTGCCATTTGTGTGCTTGCTCACGCTCTCTCTCCTTCAGGCTGTGCCATTTGATCAGCACTTTGTTCTCAATTCTGATGATTAAATTTCATCTGAGCACTTCTTCTTTTTCATGTCTAACCTGACAAAAGGGAGTTGTTGTTGACCAGAAGCAATTTCCATGAAAAAAAAACCCTATGATATTCAGGCAAACATACCAGTCTGCTCTCATGGCAGTACCATGGTGAAGGGGAATAGCGTTATTTGGCACGGAGCCCTTAAGGGGGGAAAAGTGCAGAGAACAGGGATGTCTTTGTCCAAAATATACTGCAATAAAGCATCCAAAAAAAAGGAGGAAAGGAAAGTGAGAAAAAGACGCTGTTATTCCTTTAGGCTTCCTTAACCTTTTCTTCCCCTCCAGTTTATTCACACATTGCCTGACAGTAGGGCACTGCATTGTTACAAGTGGTCTGAAAAGGAAACTTGGGGCATCTCCATTTTTTAGCTGTAAAGGAACACTATACCCATTGTGTCCCTGAAGAACAAGTGAACTGTAGCTTTGCAAATGCTTGCTCCACTGGGATTTATTAATAGGGTCCAGATTTAGGCGACATAGCTTTAAAAGACCATGTAAGGTACAGTTAGTCAGCTGACAAATGGCAAAACTTCTGTTTCAAGCTCCTTCAATGTGTGGTGCCTTTCACATGTTATGGGCAGCAACTCCCAACCTCTCCCTGACCTTTAAGAGTGATGGAGCCATAATCCCAGATATGAAAATCAAACTTAATTTGGAAAATCTGGTGAAGAACTTTCGTAACCCTCCTATATTAGATGAAGTGAACAAGAATTTAGGAAAGTCTTGGCATCTTGTTGCTTTTATTGCAACAGGGCAAGATGTTTAGGAATCAGGTGGACAAAGTAAGTTTTTTTTGTCACAGGACTTGCAAGTGGCATGACTTCTTGCTGCAGTGAAATTGGGAGTTGCAAGAAGTCTATTTCCAGTTTTCCAAAATCCCTTACTAGAAAGAGGGCGCTGCTCTTTTAAAATATCTTGCACTGATAAATGGGTAATTTATTGGGTTGTACTGGTTTGAAATACTGTGGCACATTTGGCAATGTTCATTCAAAGGCCAATGCAGAAGTTGTGTAATCCAGCCCATGACTATGTGGTTTTCATACCCACTCTTGAAAGGAAACACAAATATAAGAGAGGAAATACATGGGAAGAGATAAATTCATATTGGACTTTGAAGTTTAAAACTCAAAGAAATGTTCCTGTGTTCTGAAATTCTTGATCTTTTAGTTTTGACGTCTCTGGTTTCATGTCTTGCTTTATTTGTAGGTTAGTTGGGAGGGAAAGAGCGGTGATATGGTTAAGAAAGAATAGCTGTTTTCATCCAGAGTTACCAGCTCTTGAAAAAGTATGTTTTACCTTTCTCATATGTATATCAAGATGTAACATATCAAATCCCATTTCCTCTGAATTGAAGGGTATTTTTAATATATTTCAAGTAAACCATTTCCTATCCTATATAGGTGGGGGAGGAGGGATGGAAATCTATCAACTGGATATATATTCCTTCTGAGGCCCCATCTACACTGCCATATAATGCTATTTGAAACTGCATTATATGGTCAGTGTAAGGTCATATAATGCAATTGAATGCAGTTAAATTGCATTATATGGCCATGTAGATGGGGCCTTAGACACAAAAATTGTGGGTTTGATCTACTTAAATGCATCATTTGGCGTATGAAGGAGTTGCTATTTTCTGGTCTCATACAGAAAAGAAGAAAAGTTTGAGAAACTTGAGAAAAGTTTCTCAAGAAGGAAAATATTTCAGGCAGATATTTTTAAAGTTATGTATTAATTAATTTTATGCTAGAGCACAACCCAAGGTGGCAAGTTATACTCTTATTGAAACTATCAAAATGATTCAAGCCATTGCTCCTGATAAAGATTTATGTATTACATAAGAAATGTGGAAATATGGAAGGCAAAATACACTTTTGGGCTGTTCTAATAAACAGGTTGTGATTGGGGGTCATTTCACTCAGTTGACTTCTTAAAAATCAGCTGCTTCCTTCTTCTTGTATGGAAGATGTCTGATTTCTCTGGACATGTCCTCACAGATACATACACACAGTACATTTTAATGTGGCTGTAGCACTGTTACATGAGAAGGTCAACACCGGTCAGGGACCAGAGTGTAGGGCATGGAGGACAGCATACTTCTTCTGATCCCTCTGGGCTTAATGGGAATTCTTCTTCAAAAGCCTAGGAGAACTCATATAATGGAAGAATCTTTGATAAACTTCAAAGAAACCTCTTTTTTTTGTTCTGTGTGATGGTTGGTTTAAAATACTAGCAATTTCCTTTGTCCAAGGTCCCCATGGAAGTATCTTGTTCTCAAGCATTGGCTGTCCCTCTGCAAAATCATTCAAAAATTTAAAACAACCATTCATGCTTTTACTGAACACCCCACTTCAGAGAATTTCTGCTTATTCCTTTGCTGTCTCAACTCCTTATTCCTATTCAACAGCATTACCTTGGGTATTTTTCCCCTGGGCAAAAACTTGCATAAAATGTTAGTCTCCAACAAGCTTTGCATCATTCCACATTTGCTCTAAATGTTGAATTTTACTCACATCTGTTCTATTCTACAGCCAGATACCCTAAGACACATGTGTTAAACTCAAGACCTATGCACCAAATCCAGTCTGCTATGAACAACATCAATTCTTTATTGGTTAGTCACTTATGACCATATCAAAACATGTAAAACATACAATACGTACACACTTACACATACATACAATAAAACCATGTAAAGATACAAAACAGTCTGCTATGTCAATATATGTGGCCCTCAAGATGCTGGACTACAACTTCAGTATTCCTCATCATTAGTTTAATGGCTACAGCTGATGGAAGTTGTGATACAGTAACATCTGGAAGTCTTCAGTTTGTTCTGTTTAGTCAGGAGAGTAGGGTTTGAGTTTAGATACAAGACTTGTGAATATGATGTCTAATGTTAACATGCCCTTAACCTTTCTGCAACTGCAGAGCCGCAAAGTGCTGTTGGGTTGCAATTGACCACTATGTAGAAAAAATATAGTTGGTTATCTGCACCCACATATTCTCCATCCATAGATTCAACAGCGCTTTGAACCATAAGGCTAATGTGGCCCTCGATGAAAATTAGTTTGACATCCCTGCTTTAAGAGGATGTCAGAAATCTCAAGCAAATGGTTTTCCAATGCAGTTTAGATGTTCTTTCTTTTAGATGAAATGCTTAAGTAAACAGAAGTCTGGAGAAATAGCACATAGTAAGCTAATGTATCAAAAAATACCTGGAAAGTGTTTCCTATGAGATGTGTATGTGTATTCATCCATCCTGTAGTGTCCTCAGAAAGTCAAAGAAGTGTTTAATTTAGTGCAAAGGTGAAACTTCAACTGAAAGATCAGAGATAGTTGGCTGGGTCAGCATAGCAACACATCCCACATGACTTTATCAATGGGTGGCCAATGAAAGCTTATCCTGTCTTAGCTTCCCCCCACCTCAAATCTGCCCAAGTGTTAAGTTTTCAAAGGTTCAATGTTTCAAAGCACTGAACCCAACACAAGAGTCCTTTGATTTTTCTGTCTATTGCATGTTGGACTGTAAACGCATGCCTTACCAAAAAAAATCACCTCCTAGGGTTGTTAGCACTCCCAAGCGAAACAGAAGAATTAATTAGTTGCTTGGGAAAAACATTAATAAAATAATCGTTCTTTGCCTTTAGGTTTCAAATCCTGCTAAGATTCAGCTATAGAATCTTTTATTGAAATGTAAAGCAGAATGTACCAGCAGCGAGTCAGAAAGACACATTGACTTGCCAAACAAAAGCAGAGATACAATTTTATTTCTTCATTCCTCCCCTGTGTGCAGCACCAAAGGCCCCTAACTGAACCTGATAATATCCACAGCCTGCTTCATCTGGTTATGAATGAAGTCAAAAGTCAAACCCCTTGTTTGCTGAAGTATAAAAGAGCCTTGAAAGAAGGCTCCAGCATAGTGTTATTAGGCATTCGCCTCAGCAGTAGATAGATGCTAGGTACTGGTAGCAGTATGATGGTAGAAGAGAGAGCCACATGCTAAACTGCTGCTCTGTTGTTGTTGTTTGTTGTTTTGTGTTTTAAAGTCATTTTCAACTTATGACAACACAGAGGTGAATTTATCACAGGAGTTTCTTGGCAAGATTTATTCAGAAAAGGGTTGCCTTTCTTCTTCTGAGGCTGGGAAGAGTGTGGTTTATACATTAAATGCTTTTCAGTATCTTCCCTTTAGTAGACTGTGAATATGCTTCCTTGATAATACAAGGTTCCCAGTTATGGGGAGATTTAAAATATGTTCAGCCAAACATGATCGCAAGTTTCCTTTTCATATCTTGATATAAATGTCCAAAGAGCTTTAAAATGACCCTCATGCCAGGTGTTGCTGGAGATGGGAATTTGTGACAGTCCTTCCACATGGTGGCAAATAAAAAATCTAGTCTTCATCTTCGTGGAGGGGATTCTTGGGTCTGTGAGGGCGACCACTTGTGCTCTGGATCCTTGTCCTTCTTGGCTGGTTAAGCTGGCCAAAGATGGGTTGTGTCACGACCCGGCTGCAGGGCACCAATAACCATACACAGAGGCCAGAATCTATCTAATATCTTTATTGAAGGAGTATATAAAGTTAATAAAAACAAGTGTAGAAAATAGTCCAGAATTAGACCTTTCAGGAAAGGTCAAAATTAGTCCAAAGAAACAATGTCCAATATGAAATATTAAGGTCCAAAGTTGTAATCCAATAACCGAAACACTCACTTTGCCAGGCAAAGTGAGGGGAGATGACAAGGTCCTTTAGTCCAAGAACTTGAACGAGGCTAGGAAATAACTTGACTCTCGGAAAAACAAGGCTTGAATACAAGACAGCAAGGAACGAGGAACAAGAACAAGATCCGTGGTGTTTACTTGGCAAAATCCGGGAAACAAGGCAAGGCTGGGTCTTGGAAAGCAAGGCAAAATCCGTGGAAGAACAAGGCTGGAAAACGAAGGCTTGAATCAGGAACAAAGGCTTGGAAGCGGAGTAGCTGTCCACACACACTACTCCAGTTGCTGACGAAATTGACTCCGCAAGATCCCTCCGGGAGCAAGGAACCGAAATAGGCCTTGTTTTCCCCACCAGAGAACACTTCTCTGGGGAACCAGAAACGAAAGTCAATCTCTGTGTCCAGATGTATGACTCCCTAAAATTTCTCATGGGAACAGGCTTAATCATCTGAATGCTTTGCTGCTATTCTCAAACTCCTGCGATTAGCCTGTTGCACTCCTTTCTGCTGGAGAATGTAATTACGGCGCGAAAAAGGGGGAGAACTCGACTCCGGGCTTGTTTGGGAGATTTCTGGAAGACAAACCTCCTGCAGGTGCAAAGGCTCAATTTCTGGCTGAAATGGTTCCCTTTCTGGCTGAAATGGAGGAAAACCCAAGTTCTCCTCTTCGTCAGTCACAACAGCACTAGGAATGGGACTACAATGCCCATGAGTCATCACAGGTTGTTGGGTTGGTTTGTGACTGTTATAAATGCCTCCCTGGTCCAGGGGTCAGTTCCATCCTGCTTTAAGCAGGCGGTGGTAAAACCGCTATTAAAAAAGACCTCCTTAGACCCATCTGTATGTAGCAGCTACAGACCAATTTCCAACCTCCCATTTTTGGGCAAGGTTCTGGAGCGGGTGGTTGCCACGCAGCTCCAGGAGTTCCTCGATGACACTGATTTTCTGGACCGCTCGCAGTCTGGCTTCAGGCCTGGGCACAGCACCGAGACGGCTTTGGTCGCCTTGGTGGATGACCTCCGCAGGGAGCTGGACAGGGGGAGTGTGACCCTGCTGGTTCTCCTGGACATCTCAGCGGCTTTCGATACCATCGACCATGGTATCCTTCTGGGGAGGCTCTCTGGGATGGGGCTCGGTGGCACGGTTCTGCAGTGGCTCCAGTCCTTCCTGGAGAGCTGTTCCCAGATGGTGAAGCTGGGGGACACCTGCTCGGACCCCTGGCCTTTGACCTGTGGGGTCCCGCAAGGGTCTATCTTATCCCCCATGCTATTTAACATCTACATGAAACCGCTGGGAGAGGTCATCCGGGGTTTTCGAGGGTGTTGCCATCTCTACGCGGATGACACGCAAATCCACTACTCGTTTCCATCTGATTCCAAGGAAGCCCCTCGGATGCTGAACCAGTGCCTGGCCGCTGTGGCGGACTGGATGAGGAGGAACAAGCTGAGGATCAATCCTGACAAGACAGAGGCTCTCCTGGTCAGTCGCTCGTCTGATCGGGGTATCGGGTGGCAACCTGTGCTGGACGGGGTTGCACTCCCCCTGAAATCACAGGTCCGCAGTTTGGGGGTCCTCCTGGATTCAGCGTTGACGCTTGAGGCTCAGGTGTCAGCGGTGGCCGGGAGGGCTTTCGCATAACTCAAACTTGTGCGCCAACTGCGACCATACCTCGTGAAGTCTGACTTGACCACGGTGGTCCATGCCCTAGTTACCTCTAGACTGGACTACTGTAATGTGCTCTACGTGGGGCTTCCCTTGAAGACGGCTCGGAAATTACAACTGGTCCAACGCTCGGCTGCCAGATTAATAACGGGGGCGAGTTACAGGGAGAGATCTACTCCCCTGTTTAAGGAGCTCCACTGGCTGCCATTCATTTTCCGATCCCAATTCAAGGTGCAGACCATCATTTATAAAGCCCTAAACGGTTTGGGACCCACCTACCTTCGTGACCGTATCTCCTACCATAAACCTGCCCGATCTCTTCGATCATCAGGGGAGGCCCTCCTGTCGCCACTGCCTGCATCCCAGACCCGCCTGGTGGGAACAAGGGAGAGGGCCTTTTCTGCTGTGGCCCCCCGTTTATGGAACTCACTGCCCATCGAAATTAGGCAAGCCCCCACTCTTTTAGCCTTCAGGAAAGATTTAAAAACCTGGCTTTTCCGATGTGCTTTCGGAGAGTAACTATTACACACTTCTTTTGTTACTCCCCCAACATCTATCCTCTAGATTGTTTTTTATCTTATGTCCCTGTTCTCCGTGATTGTATTCTTATCCTTTTCTCACCCCAAGTTTTAACTAAGTGTTTCATGCGGCCCGCCCTGTTATATATTGTGTTGCATTGTACATGATTTTATTGTATTGTTTAATTGTATTATGATATGTTGTTTTATATTTTGCTATATTGTACTGTTCTGGGCATGGCCCCATGTAAGCCACCCCGAGTCCCCATTGGGGAGATGGTGGCGGGGTATAAATAAAGTTTTATTATTATTATTATTATTATTATTATTATTATTATTATTATTATTAGATCAAATAAAATGCCTATCTGGTCCAACATACTGCTTATACTGCAGCCAATGCACTGCCTGGGAGAGGACCACTAGGACTTGTTTCCTTCATTTTGCACTCCCTGTCTATTGATAGCACAGAGGGATCTGGTCTCAAATGTTTGCATTGCATCGTTATTCCAAAATCTATTATTCAAGAAGATTAAATGATACAATAAGCAGGACTTTGAGGAATGCAGGAAAATGTGGTATCTTTATTTGAATTGTATAGCATTATTTTAAAGAGATGAAGTCAGGTTTTAGTTAGCTTTGTTTTGCCTCCAAGAGTTGTAATGGACAGGAGGCTGCAGGGCAATAGATTTGGCAAGAACTAGCACCTTGGCTTGCTCTGAGGGCATTCAAGGACTGAGGATTTTCCTTTCAACTGGTCATGTTCTGCCTCTGTTTTGTGCACAGATACAGGCACAAACCACAGCTAGTATGTCCAGAAAGTAGCTCTTGTCCTTGTCCCTTGTGTCTAGTACAAAAAAAAAATCAAGTCTGATTTGGCCAATGGTGAAATAGGTTTGAGACTGAGCTCACAGTCTCCGCTAGGCTGGAACCTCATGTGTTGTCTTACAACCATAGTAATTTGTGGCCAGATTGGGACAGCAATGTGGGATTGAGAGGGACCGCAGTCTGATTTTATACTTCTTAATAGTCCTTAACATTTTGGTATAAAGAAAGCTGGGCTTGGGAGCCTGTCCTGTAAATAGTCACACAGCAAGAGCTATTTCTACTTTAAAAAACAAAAGTCTCCCCTCCCCATTTTGTCCTTGATTTCTGTATGTGGCATCCCCTGCCTATCTCTGTAAGCCCATATTCAGGGTGGCCATTGGCATCCCTCCATACTGGAACCTCAGTGCTAACCGTTCCCAGAAGATGGGGCTGCTGCCAGACATTGTGGGCGGTGACACAATTCTTCAAATAATCTGTGTTTCAAGAAATGCTCCTTGGAAATGAGGCTACCTCCTCAAGTGCCCACCCCCTGTGGCACCATACCATTCATTACAAAGGCAGTGGGTATGTCCTGTCTTAGGTGGTAACCTTCCCAAGCATGGCCTCCAGAGGCTAGGCGTGTTGTGAGTTTTACTGAGCAATATCCGTTCAGCTCCTGAGGGTATGTTTATGTTTCTCATATGAAAATAGGGAATCTGAGGTTACTGTTGTGTTGGAAAAATGTCAAGGCTCAATTGGCAATATCCCACAAAACCACAAGTTTGTAGGAGAAAGAAACAAAACCCTCAGATATTCAAAACCATGTCTGTATGCTTTTTAGAGAAAATATATACAATCCAGGTCAAATCATGCTCTTACTATAGTGGTGGCAGTCCTGAAAATAATCAAAGCGAGGAAATAGTACCCACATGCTGTTCAGTGAATGAAGGAAAAACAAATCTCTATTATGCCAGAGTTCACATAACATAGTGGAACGCCATTGTCTCCAGCAGCCCTGCCCTCTCTTTTTTCCTCCCCTTTTTAAAGAAACCAATTTAGCTCTCAGACATGTTTTATTGTTTGAGAGAACATGTGTTTTACAGACCTGTCATGTGAAAGCTATTAAAGAAAGGAACTAGAGCAATAACAATAAGCCACGTCACCATAGTATGGTTAATCCCCAAAGTTGACTATTAAACTGCTGCTTCTAGTAGGTATGAAACTAGATCATATCATGCTGTGTGAATTTTTCAACGATAGTTTTTCATTGGGTTTTTCTTTTAGGCTATTAATTTATATTGTTGGCCTGGCAAGCAAGGCTTGTGTTCAAGTTGGCTCTGTTCCAACACATTAGGTAGTGGAAAGACAATGGTCTGGATTTCACACGGTATGCTAAGTTTTGAGCTGCAAATTCAGAGACTGATATTAGTAGGGTTTTTCCTACATTTATCTGCTGCTTTTTATTGTGTTGCAAAACAGATCCTTTCACTCATATTGAGCTTTTTGCTTCAGCCTACAAAGTTGTGTGTTTTTTCATGTACAGCAGGGGATTGGACTAGATGACCCTTGTGGTCTCTCCCAGCACTATGATTCAATGACTGCTCCAACTTGCCTACAAGTGACCAGAACTGAGGCATCTTCCACAAAGCTGTATCAAATCCCACATTATCTGCTTTGAACTGGGTTATATGGCAGTGTGAACGCAGATAACCCAGTTTAAAGCAGGTATTGTAGATTATCTGCCTTGATATTCGGGGTTATATGGCTGTGTGGAAGGGCCCTGAATGCTGTATTCCAGATAATGTGTAACCATGCAGAAAACAGTAGGATGATTAGTTCCTTCAACCAGTGGAAACTATGATTTTATTAATTCAAGCTAAAATAGCATTCATCTTCTTTTCTGATTGCTAGCTCAGAAGTGCAGAGTACTAAATGTAAACCAGGGATGGTCATTCAATCACTAATATTCAGCCCAGTATTCTCATAGGGTTGTTATGAGGATATTGGAGAGATGAGCTATGTACACTGGAGAAAAGGCAGAAAACCATGGATAAGAAAAAAAAACACCTGAATTCTCATGTCAAATCAGTCTGTCACATGCTTGCTTAGGTTGTTGCAAATTGAATGCATTTTTGAAAAATGTATTATTTGCATATGTCATGCTTGAATTACCTTGCACATCAAATTATGGTTTATTAATGCTCAGACCATAGACCATTAATTTACAGATCAAATTAGTGCAATAAAAATGTACAAGGAATTGATCTTCCCTCTTCCCTCCTTTCCCCCTTTTCATTATAGTTCTGTGAACTCAACTGGAAAAGTATTTTGATGCTTCATGGTTGAGTAGTAAGCAATCTTGTGTTTTTTGCTTTAGGTATTTCGGTTTTTCATGGAGGTAATGCTTGGTTGCAGTTAAAGTTTTTTTGATGTGCACCTACTTTTGGAAAATGCTTAGCTTCGAGATTGTTACTGTGTATTTTGGTTTTGCTTGATGGATCAAGTTCTTTAAGGCTTTTTGTGTTTCTGAACACTCTTCTGTTTACACAAAGGGATTTTTAGGACCTTTGATACTAACTGGAAAAAGATTTGTAGCACAAGCTTTCATAGACTGAGTTTATAAAAGCTTGTGCTTCAGCTTCTTTCTTCTTGTTAGTCTTTAAGGTGCTAAAAGAGCAATTTGAACACCTCTACTGACCAATACAGTTATTTCTTTGAATGTAACTTTTTTTTTGTTTCTCTTGCTTTTTTCCCTACCAGCTGGACTGCCATTCCTGATCATAGAAACAAGCACAATTGCACCCTACCGCCGGGGATTTTACTGTGATGATGAAAGCATCCGCTACCCTGTGAAAACTGGAGAAACCATCAATGATGCTGTCCTTTGTGCCGCGGGCATTCTTATAGCCATACTTGCTGTAAGTAGAATAATACAGTTGTGGTTTCCATACATCGTTTAATAAGGTTGCAAGAGAATCTTTCCTGAAAAGTAGCATTTGCTATCAAACAACACACTTGCCCTTTTGTTCTTCCATAAAGTGTAGGATATTGGTTAATCAACATTGGTGATTTGAAATATGTTGAATACTTACTACTACTGGCTTCCATGCCCATTGCATGATAATCTGACCCAGGTTTAATCCAAAATTTAAAAGATCTATCCAAGGTGCTGAACTGTGCATTCAAAAACATACTGTATATATTCATGTCTAAGTCTAGAAATTTTAGCCAAAAATTGAGCCAAAAAACTTGGATCAATGTAAGTAGTGTTGTGAAAGAGGAAACCTTAGTCCATCCTGGGAGGACCTGAAACAAGCACTGATCTCTTCTGTACTCTTTGCCTTGATGGCACTTTTAGCTTTATTAGATGCCTGCGCAAGAAAATGGCAGAGCTTGGCTAAGGCATCACTGGTACTTTCCCTTCTTTCTGGGATGATCCTTGATTTATCAAAATCCTTAATTTTGGCCTGCCAACTTGCTCAATCCCCATAACTATCCTGGTTCTTCAGACTCCTGAAGCAGAAGGGAACCCAACTCACCACTCACCCCCAGTCACCCCCCAAAAAACCTACTGGAGGGGCCTGCAAGCAACACAGGCCCCTCTGCAGAGTACTCCTGATGCGTCATTTTCACACACCAGGAGTACTTTGTAGAGGGGCTTGCAAGCCAGCAGACCTCTCTGTTAAGTTTTTTTGGGGGAGTGGGGGGCTAAAAGGGGGGAAGATGCCATCCTGGATTAACCTTTGGTTGACCCAGAATGGCAATTAGCCACCCTCAAGGGAAAGACGGGTTTGGGTTGAGGGTAGGGACAGAAACCTGGGAGGAAATGGGTTAAAATAACCCACTTACTCTCGGGATTCTGCCCTGTCTGGAAGGACCCTCAGAATGCATCTGGGGAAAACATTCTGAGCTTTGCAATTGAAGATGAAAAGGGAATGGAGGGGACTAAAGGTTTACAAAGATGTTAAAAGTGGTAACCTTTCAATAGAACTATTTGGGCTACAACTTTCAGAATTCTCTGGCCAATATAATCATAGGATTTGGGAAATTGTAGCCAAAAATGAAACATATCCAAGCCTTTCTGAATAAAACCTTCCCCACACTAGTACTCTCCAAGTTCACTTACGTTTTATTTATTTAAAATAGAAGAAAGATAGAAACTGGTGACTTCTCATTGTGAAAAACATTAAAAACAAATAAATCAGCTATCATGTTAATAAAAACCCAGAATAAAAAAAGTTTAAAAGCAGGAGGGGAACAGAGAGTGGATCAGCCTGATGTCTTGTTGCAGAGTTCCACAACATTGGAGCAAGTTACCAAAAAGTCCCTATTGTGGGTTTTCATGAAACATGCCTGTGATAGAAACAAAGGAAATGTTTTCATACAAAGATTTTGGAATCAAACTTCTTCAGGGAAAATGGCCTTCAGTAGGCTGTATTAAAGTCATATAACACATCATATAACAATCATATAACGTCACAGCTAATATTTTGATTTGTGTCTGGCAAAAAACCAATAACTAGTAGAGTTGTTGCAGCTAGGATTTTCTGTTCTCCCCCTAATCAGCTTTGGTCAGCAGTTTGCCACAGCATCTTGAACACATTGAATTTCCCTAACATTTCCAAAGATATATCCATGCTGAATGGGCTACAGTAATCCAAATGGGATGTAACCCAGACACATGCCCTTGTGTCCTAATCAGACATCTCGGGAAACAGGCATGTTTTTACTAGTTTTCATAGGGTAAATGAACTCCCAACTACTGCTGAAAGCTGAAGATTCAGGATCAGGACTGAATCCAGGAGTACACGCTTCCTGGACATTTTTAAATCCTGGCTGTTAAGACAGGTTTCAACAGGATTGCCTGCCAACGCATTAGAAAACTCCCCAAAGAGTCTTCTAGTGCTTCTTCCTGTAAGCAGACATCCTGTTACATCAGCTGATAAAACAGCGACACTAAATTAGATTTTTAAAACACAAATGCATGAACTAATCTGTGGAGAAACCCGTGTTTGTGCTCAACAGGTGGGTCACAGGTTTTTTAAATCAGGCTAGCGCTTTTTTGTTCCATGAGCTTCTACTATTAGCACTTCATCTTGTATGAAAGATAAAAAAGAACGTTATTTGTTAACAAAGTTTACTCTTAATAATAAGCCTAAGCATGAGTGTAGTAAATGGAAATTTAAACAGTTGTTTTGCAGTCTTAGAGCAAATGAATAAGCCTATAAACAACAAAGAATTTTGTCCTGCAGGGAAGTATTTTCACTATGGAAAAGGTCATAAGTAAAAGTGTAAGACTTTTTTTCATTTTCATGTTGTTGCCTCATGTGGCCTCATTTTGGTTTCTTTCAAAATCTGCTTCTGATCAGGGTCAACTCAGCAAATGGGCAGCAAATGTGACTGGAAACATAATCAGCTGACTACATAATTCAGCAGCCATGTAATACAAAATGGCAGGCTCATTAAAAACTAGAAAGAACATAAGAAACAGCCTATGAACTTTTATAAAATGAGATGATTTTGTGCTGGCTCCTTAGCTTTTACAACAAAGGCTACTTGGCTTGGGGAAAAATACAAAACAAAATGGAACCTTTAAAATAACTGTGGGAGTTAGTACTTAAAGTGAACTGTTTCTTTATCAAGAAAAAATATAAATGCAAGATCCATATTCATTCTATCAGAAATAATGTGTAAAATTACTACATAGAAAAAACTGCATCTGCAAAATAAATAAATATACCATAGTTTAGTTTGATCTCTATTTAGTATCACCAACCATTGGTAGCTTTAAGTTTATAGTTCTGTGTTAATCATAAATCTTTGAAATTCACACTTTGTCATCTAATAAGTTGGAGATTTTAATTACCAGTTTTCAGTCCACCCTTCTCTGTCACACACACAGTCACATATATACCCATCAGAGATACAACAGAGAGGATGAGGTTATTGTAATATAATATAAATGAATTTCAAATTCAAAGAATACTAATTCTTTCCTTGCTTTTTGATGACTTTCCAAACACAAATCTGGCATGAAGGCATTCATTGATGATAAGCAAAGCAAAGCAATCATTTTCACCCCTTTCCTCCCCAGTGGTGTCATCAGCAGAGTCTTTCGTCCAGGGCAAAAGGTCTAGGTCATACTTTGGGGGATTCCAGGCCCACAGAGTTCTTGTTAAGTAAACATCAGGGTCTATGACCTTTCTCTCCATCAGTACATGAGAGGATATGAATGCACATGGCCTTTGAGATACACATTGCCTTTGGGACTGTGTTTCCAGACCTCCCCTAAATGTTGCCAGTATTTATCTCACAGTACATTTATTTTGCTTTTGAACATATAATACCTTCACCCTTTAGAACCTCATTTTAACTGTAAGCCATGGCGGCCAGAATAAAAACTTTTTGTTACTGCCCAAGGAATAAAGTCTGGAAATTAGTGAATTCTTTATTTCTGTTTGCTTCAGGATGTAATCAGCCCTGTTCATTACTTGACTTCTCTCCTCAATCCTGTGAATATCCATCTTCTGTAACAAAAGTTCTGTAACAAAAGAAGGTTGTTATCTAAGGCCACAAATCCTATGTATATTTAAATAGAATCATGTAGGGTGGGCAGAGACATTTCCAAACAGCCATGAGTTTGAACCTGTGATTGTGAGTAGTTATCTAATTCCTGGATTTTCTTCAAGTGTTTATATGATAACTTGGTATTTTATTTATCAACTGTACCTCTTAGTATCCTCCAGTCATCACGGCCTATGTTAGGGGGCTGAGGGACTTATACTCCAAAAAAAAGTAATGTTTCCATCCAGTGAACAATATCACTTCTCAGCCTTAAGCACTGGCATAA
Organism: Anolis carolinensis; assembly: GCF_035594765.1. NCBI lineage: Eukaryota > Metazoa > Chordata > Lepidosauria > Squamata > Anolidae > Anolis > Anolis carolinensis. Next base: position 174,148,717 of record NC_085844.1, read on the forward strand.
GACAATGTCTTGACTTGCATTTAGAGTAGACACAATCTATGTAACTACAATGGGATAAAACAAGTGTCTTTTATTTAAACCATGTGCCTTTTCTATCTAATTAGATGCTAGAAAAATAATAGCTTGAAATGTAGCAATCCTGTGCAATGAGTTGAGAGAGATTGCAAGAGGGACTGAATAATAGAAACTAATTGCTTAGAGGCCTTTCATGGATTTGGGAAACCAGATTTTTCAACCATGTTTTCCAAATACCAGAGAGTTTTTCACTTGGTTTATTCCCAGCTTTGCTCCCCTTTAAGCATTTCCAGCAGTTCACACCACATGCTCCCTGCTTGCTGGAGACGCAAATCAGAAGAGGAGCTTAATATGTTTAAGACTTGTTTATTCAGGATGAAGTTTCAGCATTTCCACATCTGTGCTGAATTAGTTGCCTGAGCTTTCTTGTTTTCTTTCTTTCTTTCTCTGTCTTTCTTTCTTTCCTCCTTTTTTTTAAAAGGAGGAGCAGGGGCAGCATTGCCAAAAAAACAAGGTTATCCATATCCAACTTCAGCATCTCATTTAAGAGTTCATCCATGATTTCAGCTAAAGCAGGAGAGGTCACGACTGCACAGTGGCATTCTGGAAAGAGTGGGGATTGATGTCTACAATTTACTGTCTGCTACATCTGTGCAATTACTAGGACCACCAGCAGGAAGAGAAAATACTAATCTTTGGACTTTGTTGTCCCTGGTCAAAGTAATATTATGTTTACCTGAGGCCAGGCAGCTTTAGATTTTTCGAGGATGCATGCTCTTGGAATTTCTTAGGATTGATTGAATGGCAGTACACCTCTTGTCACAATTGTTCTTGTATTTTGATTGTATTCAAGTACATTCTTATACCTGGTTCCTTGGTATCCATTGAGGGTTGATTCCAGGACTTCCCATGGGCACCAAAATTGGGTGAATACTTAAGTTCCATTATGTATAATTATTTAGAAAAATGGTATTCCATTATAAAATGGCAAAATCATGGTTAATTTTTGGATGGTATATTTTCAAGGCTTGGATGGTTACAGAATCCATAGATGCAGAAGACTGACTGTATTGGGCAAATTTTCAGTTTTTGTAAAATACAGGCAATAGAAGGACTCAACTCCCTGAGCAGCCATGGAAGCCTGCTAGGTTAGTTTGAGCAAGTCACAGTCTCTCAGAGCCTAAGAAGGCAGCAGTGGCAAGCCTTTGAATGAATCTTGTGGAGACCTTAACACAGGGTCATATCCAACAGCTAGATTTTTGCACTTTCTATTTACACTTGGTGTGGGGAAAAATTTGGATATCTGAATGTTTTAGATGTCAGGTCTAACATCCATCCTGGATGTTAGGGCCTGGAGTCCAGCTCATTGGAGGTGGGGGTAAAGATTTCCCATCCCATATTACCTGAGAACAGTTAGAGAGCACATGAAGTCATCTGAAGGAACATAATGTTTTATATGCCTTCCTTGTGCTTAATGGTACTTGAATGCCTGTGCATTTGTGTTGGAAATATGTTCCCAAGTGCCCACAAAAGCCACAGGAGATTTGTAAGAAACTCATTCCCCAGTCAGTGAGCAATACAGAAAACAGACTGATGCTCCAGTTGCCAAAGACAGGCCCTCCCTGTAAATAATGACAAATGGGCCATCCGGCAAATTAATTGCATTCTGCCAAAGAAGGAGATACTGGAATTGAGATGTTTTTATTCACTCCACATGCAGACAGGGACCCTGGCTCACTGCCTGCATTTGAAGATAGTCCAGCACCTAGACAAACCTTCAGCTGTGCAGCACTTGTATTTTCCAAGGCTTGCAAATGACTCCCTGGAACACTTTAGCTCCTGAACCTAAACTGGAGGGACTTTGATGTTAATTTCCATCTAGAAGGATATAGGGCAATATTCCAAATAGCTTTCCTAAAACGGAATGAGACCACATTCTATGATATGAAGCAGCTATGAATGATAATGGTTTCAACTACAGAACTATTAACAAAGCTTTTGACAAAGAAGCTCCTTTTTACCAAGTCTTTTTATGCACACCTAGCCCATATATTTCCCCCCATCTCCCCTGTCTAGCTGGAAGATTGTTTTAGTAGCAATGGTATCTGGAAGATGGTAAACAAGGGCTAAAGAAGCACAGATGTTTGCTGTCATATTGCAGCATTGGCTACATTAAGTAATGCAATGAAGCTTGAGCTAGGAACGATGGGATTTTACGATAGACATCTTGTTTCCCATTTCCTCAGCACATTTGCAGTCTGCCGCCATTAGACTGCATTTTCTCTCCTACAAGATGGAATTAATAGTTTCCCTCTATAGATGTTATCTGAATATAGCTATCTCAGTGTCCTCAGTTTTCTGAGATCTACTTTTACTTTGCCATATGGAGTTACAGTAGGCTTCCAATAATTTGTTCTTCATTACTAGGAGACTATATTCCTTCAGATGATTTCATGTGTTCTCTCAACAGTCCTTGTGTACTCTAGGATGGAAATCTTTGTTTCCCGCCCCCCCTCTCACCAGATATGATTCAAGCAAACAAAAACTGACATCTGTCAAGACGATGCCTAAGCTATCTCTTCAAATAGAATCCAATTCTCCCAAAACATCTATAAGATATGATAATTTTTCTCTGTTTCTATCTTTTAATCCTGCAGTGAACCTCGTAGGCAAAATTTCTTCAACAACTATTAAGCAATTTAATATGCTGCCATTTTCTTAATATATTTTGATGATTCCTAAACATCTTAACGAAAAGATACCCATGTACAATCAAGTGGTGAAGATCAGATAGAGAGTGGGCCCTTGGTATCCAATGGTGGTTGGGCCCAGGGCCCTCACCCCAATATCAAAACCAGTGGGTGCTCAAGTTCCATTATGTCCAATCTATTTATATATAAAAGAGTGATGACATCAGGGCAGCAGACAAAACTACAAACCCCCCAACCTCGAAATTTGACAACACAACCCATCATCCATGGCTCTAGGTTGATACAACAAAAAGAAAAGAAAAATAAAGTCCTATTTAGAGGGAGAGCAATAATTGTTTTTATCCAATTGCTGCCGGTTAGATGGCTAAGGTCCGCCCACTTGGTCTCCTAGCAACCTACTCAGCCCAGGGGACAGGCACAGTTAGGCCTCACTTAGGCCTCTTCCACAGATTATCAGATTTTAACTGGATTATATGGCAGTGTAGACTCAAGGCCCACACAGCTATATAACCCATTTAGAATCTTATATTATCTGCTTTGAACTGGATTATCTTGACTCCACACCGCCATATAATCCACTTCAGTGTGCATTTTATCCAGCTGTGAAGAAGGGGCCTCATAGAATCCAGTTCTAAGCAGATAATATAACATTATCAATAATATACAGTAGATAAACAGGCCGGCAGAACGTTGGATAAATGAAAATGTTGGATAATAAGAAGGGATTCAGGAAAAGCAGATTAAACATCAAATTAGGTCATCATTATACAAATTAAGCACCAAAACATCATGTTATACAACAAATTTGACAGAAAAAGTAGTTCCATGCGCGGTAATGCTATGTAGTAATTACTGTATTTACAAATTTACCACCAAAATATCACAATGAATTTAAAACACTGACTACAAAAACATTGACTACTAAAAGGCAGACTGCGTTGGATAATCTAGAACATTGGATAAGCGAATGTTGGATAAGTGAGATTCTACTGTAATATGAAATAATTACTGTGATAGAATAATACAGAAAACAACAGGGGAATTCCACACTGGAAACAATCAGGGCCAGCTAACACCTCCCAACAAAGTATGCCCATCACCAAAGTCTGGCAAATCCTGTTTTCTGAGGGCCACAGACAGTAGAAGCACATAAAATATCACAAACAACACCACTCTGAAAACAAGGGAATTCCAGACAGGAAACAATCAGGGCCAGCTAACACCTCCCAACAAAAAATTCACTCATGGAGGAAACAGCCAGGCTTTAAAGCTGCAAGGCCATTACATGCTAATCATTTTCCCTAACTGCAGCATTCATACTTGCCTCCAACAGACAAAAAAAAAATCAGAAACATTGTATATTCACAACCTTTAGGAAATAATATCCCAATTGTGCAGCATGTTAAAGTGCTGAGCTACTAAACTTCTGGACCGAAAGTTCGCAGGTTTGAATTGGGGGAGCAGAAAGAGCCCCACTGTTAGCCCCAGCTTCTGCCAACCCAGAAGTTCGAAAACATGCAAATGAGAGTAGATGAATAGGTACTGCTCCAGCGGGAAGGTAACGGCACTCCATGCAGTCATGCCGGCCACATGACCCTGGAGGAGTCTACGGACAACGCCGGCTCTTCGGCTTAGAAATGGAGATGAGCACCAACCCCCAGAGTCAGACACGACTGCACTTAATGTCAGGGGAAAACCTTTACCCTTTACCTTAACTACCACCAATTCCTCAATACTTTATTTCCCATACCACCATACTTCGCCACAGCAACGCATGGCCGGGCACAGCTAGTTGCATAATAAAATAGTATCGCTCATATAAAATGGCAGAAGCAAGGTTTTTTGGTGGGTATTTTTTTGGACATTGGAATATTTCAAGTTGTGGGTGGTAGAAATCCAGGGATACAAATCCTGTGGATATGAAGTGCTAACTCTATGTTGGTGTTTGAAATCCAGTGTATCACACTGCATGTATATTTTTGCATTTTACCTTTATTGTTTGCCACCTCAGAATCCATTAGAATTAAAACAATATTTAAAGTAAAGTCTGTGCCTGGCATGTTCTTCAGCATTAATAGTCATCCTAGAAGCATTGCATTCCAAAAACCTAAACCTGTAAGAAGCAAAGCAGAATTTGTTTTTAAAAATCCTTGAAGTTTGTGTTCTTGTTTTGCCAACTCAGGACAGTTAAAGTTTTTCTTTTAAAAATGATTTAGTTTTGTTTTAGTCATATATGATCCACTAGGATCTTGAAACGGAAAGAGGTAAATAAGATAGTTTCTATATTTCCCTGTATTTGATGTGTCAGTAGTAATATTTTTGGTTTTCCAGAAATGGGTTTAGGTGAAGGCTTTTCCCCCTGACCATTAAGTGTATATACATACTAGCCAGAATAAAGAGGTTGTGGAGGGGGAAAGTAACCTTTTTGATACTTAGGTATAAAAACAATGAAATAATTAATAAAATCCTAAAATTATAAAGTCTAGAGCTCAAGAAATCCATTTGGGTAATGTGACAAAGAACAAGTTAAGCTTTTTGCCTCTTAGAGAGGTGTGACATTTGGAATTGATTTCACAGCCTGATTTTCATTAAATTGCCCTTTTAAGACCTGAGATTATAAGAAAACCAGGCAACCAAGTTCATAATGATGATTGATAGCATTACTGCCAAGTTGGAACACTCCCTCTGGAGATGTCACAAAAAAGGCTTAAAAGGTTCTTGGGTCACATAACCAGAAGCAGGGCTGAATTTTAGAAGTAATAATAGAAAAGTATGTGTAAATGCTATAGACAGATAAACAGATATAGATATGGATATATACAATATAATGCTGTATTTGTGCGCAGATGGACTTTATTATTATTCTACTTTTCTATATAAAAAGCTTTTGACCATTTTTACCTTAAAGTAAACAAAGAAACTACAACACCCAGAACCACGAAAATTAACAACACAACACAACGCCCTTGCAGCTGGGTTTAAACAACTAAACCAACATTCGGATACACAACCATGGCCCACACAATCCCACAAACACAAAAAAATCTGCGCTTGCGCGGACCACTCACCGGTGCCCACCCTTGCAAGCATGTGAACCTCACCAAGTGCCAATGGGAGGAAAGGAGGATGGCAAAAGCGGTGTTTTTTTCTATGCATTCTCTGGAGGAGACCACGCGCTACCTTTTCAGCTTTCAGATTGCACAGTCTTGCTGCTTGGAAGCCTGGGTACTTGTGTTCTAGGGAAATGGGTTTTTGGGCTGCTAGAATTGGAATGAATAGCCTCGCTGCTTCAAAGCCTGGCTGCTTGCTACCTAGCGGAATCTTTGGTTGGTCAGCCTCAATAGTACAGAGTAGGATTGCTGCTTCAAAGCCTGGCCACCTTCTACCAAGGTTAATCCTTTGTTGGTCTGGTTGAACTGCACTGAATAGCCTTGCAGCTTCAATGCCTGGCTGTGTTATACCTAGGGGAATCCTTGTTTGGCTAGCTGGAGTAGCACCCTCAATCAAAGAGTCGCTTTAAAGCCTGGCTACTTCCTTTGTAGGGGAATCTTCGTTTGGCCATCTTGAATTGCACTAAATAGTCTTGCAGCTTAAAAACTTGGCTGTTTTCTACATATGGGCATCCTTCGTTGGCCAGGTCGAATGGGACAGAGTAGCCTTGCTGCTTGCAAGCCAGGCCGCTTTCTACCTTGTGGAATCTTTGGTTGACCAGGTTGAATGGCAATGAATAGTTTTGGTGCGGCAAGTATGAATGCTGCAATTAGTCACTTTGATTAGCATTTAATGGCCTTGCAGCTTCAAAGCCTGGCTGCTTCCTGCCTGGGGGAATCCTTTGTTGGGATGTGTTAGCTGGTCCTGATTGTTTCCTGTCTGGAATTCCCGTTTTCTGAGTGTTGCTCTTTATTTACTGTCCTGATTTTAGAGATTTTATTGTTCTGTTTTATTATACCACAGTAATTTTTATATGTTATTTGCTTTGAACTGGATTATATGAGGCCCCTTCTACACAACTGTATAAAATCCACACTGAATTGGATTATATGTCACTGTGTACTCAAAATAACCCAGTTCAAAGCAGATACTGTGGATTATATCTGCCTTGGCATTCTGGGTTATATAGCTGTGTGGAAGGGCCTTGAATCTACACTGTCATATCTTCGTGTTCAAATCAGATCATTAGCAGTGTGGAAGAGGCCTAAGTGAGGCCTAACTCTGCCTGTCACCATTGTGGCCGAGTGCGTTGCTAGGAGACAAAGGGGGCGGGCCTAAAGGGGCAGGGCCTACCCTTCTGACTGGCAACTAGGGAGGAAATGGTTTTTCTACATCTTCTAATTTGGACGTTATTTTTCTAGGGTTTTTTTTTGTTTAAAATACATAGATTGGATGACTATGTCTTTTGTGGCCAAATTTGGTGTGATTTGGTTCAGTGGTTTTGATGTTTACTCCATAGTAAAACGCACATTACATTTTTATATATATAGACCATTTTGTACTTTAATACAGTATAGAAAAATTACCTTTATAGAGAGAGTTTTTAAACATGTGCCATTATGTTGATCTCCTGAGCTTTAGCTGTAATTGCAGTAGAAACATTTTTTTAAAAAAAATCTCAGTACAGAAGTTAGTTTTCCGATCAACTGATTGCTAGGCATTTCTTGTTCCCAATTTGTTTCAAAGGTGCTGCTGGGTTGTCCTTTTAATTGGTAAAACAGACTAACTCTGCTGTCTCTTTAAATCTATTATTTAGAATCAGTTGAGGAATTGTTCTGCCTGTGTTATTGCTTGCTGTTCTTGGTCTTACCTGGAGCTTATAACCTTGGTATTGCCATGTGCTGTCAAGTCATTTCTGACTTATGACAACCCAATGGCAGCCCTATCATAGGAGGGTTTTTTTTGTTTTTGTTTTTTGCCATTGCCTTCCTTTGAGATAGAGACGTTGTGACTTGCTCAATGTCACCTAGGAGGTTTCCATGGCCAAGTTAAAATTCAAGCTCTCATCTTTTGTCCAGCACTCAAGCCTCCTCCTACTGTGTCAGAAGAGCAGTTGCCTAATAATAGCACCAAAAAACAACCACGTGTGTTTTTTTTTGGGTTTTTTTTTATTCCTCTTTGCCTTGCTTTCATATTTAGGTAGCATGCAGCAGACAGGATCTTCACATGAAAGTAGCTAGACCAGTTTTTCTATTTCTAGACTTAGTGTCATTGCCTGTAGGCTAAGGCATGGAATATCAGATATTATAATTCACATGTTACAGTGCTTGCAACAGTACAACAATTCCTTCCCTCACTCCATCTCATTTAATATTTCATTCCAGATTATACTTACAAAAGAGTATACAAGATTTAGCATGTTGGAGAGTTGGAGAAATACTGTATATGTATATGTAAGCATATTTTCTCCCAGGTACATGTAAATGTAGGTGTATTCAGATGTAGTTTACATCACTTTCCTCCCAAAGAAAAAAGGATCCTGTGTAACACAAGTACCTCATAATGTGGGTAGTATAGTTCCACTTGGAGGCCTCTGTTTTGGAAGTGGCATTGTAAGAGACAACAGGCTGTGCAACAGAAAACTGCCAGATTCTGTCCATGAACTAATTTTGTACATGTGTTTCTACCAATGCAGTCTATCCCCATTCCTCCATGACACCTATTTCCCCCAAAAAAGCCAACAAGAAAGTACAATAGCCAGACAATGGATGCTATCACATGCAGCCCTCACTATACTGGGAAGAGCTAGGCCAGCTAGCACATATGAGAGGATTTATTGTCAATTGGAAAGTTTTTTTATAGAATTAGTGCATCTTAATTTTCATTTTAAGACTAAGCTACCACAATAAATATTCCATTACAGTAGGAATACATAGATCACAACAGAGAAACTCAAGTTTTCTTCAGTTACTGTGCGGGTTGCAGCTAAACTCAAAGAGAACAAAGATGATTGAGAACTTTGCAGATAGTACTGCCATCCCTCATATTCACATAGTCCCAGTGCTTGTACCCTGTGACTTCCTGGCTTGGACAATAATTGATCCAAAACCAGTAATTTGATTTTTTTTCTGTACAAATTGACACTTTCCTTCCATTGGCAACATTTCACTAATTACCTGAATCCTGCATATGATTTTAAAATCTGCTTCATCTTCCCAAGTTCGTTGGCATTTTTTCAGACTCCTGTGGAAGACAAGAACAAGCAGCCAGTGATGCAAACTAGATGTCAGGTTGGTGGGACTTACTGGCTGCTCTGACCAAAGTCAGCCTGTTTGGCATAAACCAGTATGGTCCAACCTTTAGTTACCCGAGGGCCAATCAAACTTTAGTATAGGAACGTGAGGGCCAGAGACATTCCAGAAACGAATTACATATTGTATTCAAAAACCTAAAGCAGTAAGAAGGGTAAATGATTTTTTTTCCAAATGTTAAATTAAAATATTTTTCCAGTAAGAAGGGCAAGGGCCAACAAAAATGAATTGGTGGGCCACATGCAGCCTGTGGCCCACGGGTTGGACCACATTGGCATAAACTATCCTGCAATGGTTCTAATGTTCTTCACAGAAATGGCATCAAATACATGTGGTGAAAAGCTCTAGGGAATGGAAGAGGCATTGCTTTGATCTGTTTCTTGACTAATGTTGTTACTATGTCATCATAGATATTTGGTTAAAAATGTATAGTTATGTTGTATTCATGAAGGGTTTTTTTCTTGCAGATTATCATAGGGGAATTCTATCGGATCCACTGCTTGAAGGAGAAGTCCCGATCTTTCATCCAGAACCCCTATGTGGCAGCTCTGTACAAGCAAGTGGGTTGTTTCGCCTTCGGTTGTGCCATTAGCCAATCTTTCACAGATATAGCCAAAGTGTCTATTGGACGCTTGAGGCCCAATTTCATTGCTGTTTGTGAACCCAATTTTACCAAAATCAACTGTTCCCAAGGGTATATCGAGGACTATGACTGCCTTAATCCTGATGAAAATAAAGTCCAGGAAGCCAGGTAAGAACATTTTTCTTTGCAACAGAATTAATTTGGTGGGATTTTAATAAAACCTCTGCCTGCATGGGCTTTAAGAGGGAGTGGTATACCTAATTATGTTCATCATTGGAAAAGACATTATGATTTGAGATCATATTGAAGAAAAAGGCTGAATCATGTAAATACATTGATAACTATTTAAATGAAAAATGTTTCTCCAACAGCTTTGCGTAGACATATTAAATAGTTGGGCAAAAGCAAGATGGCACTAACTTTATTCATAACCTGGGCACAGGGCTTTATTCCACACATTTATTGAAAACTGCCATCTTGATAGGGATGTAGATACATGCTTTTTTGGGAGGTTGCATCTTTTTACAATACAGAGTTAAAGATATGTATGGGCAGTGAAAAATACATTTGTACTTACATTGAACATTTGCAAAAATGTGTTAAATGAAGAGTCCGTCTTTAAAGGCTTTAGTTAACTGACATCCATGTTTCGATGATTTTGTCATCTTTATAAGTATATAATGCATAGGTATAGTTAGAAAAATGAAATCTTTCATTTGTTGAAATAACAAGATGAATGTAATATTTTGTTCTTGCTTTTTATATATTTTTCTATAGGAAATCATTTTTCTCTGGTCATGCCTCCTTTTCCCTGTATACCATGCTTTATTTGGTGGTAAGTATAAGTTCTTTTTATCAATGAGAAATCATGCATTATTTTTCTTTAATAGGAAGGTGAAGGAAAATGCATAGTCTGCTTACTCAGGAACAGAAAAGAATCATTAGTACAGATCTTATAGTTAATAGAGTTACAGATTAAAATCTTACTCATTTAGTCCCTCTGACTGCTCAGACATGCAGCCCTGAGAGTGATAAAGAGCCTGCACCTCAAAGCCACTTACAGTGTCTGCAAGCAGAAGTGAATGAGCATTTGCAAAAATGTAGGAAGTGGCTCGTAAAAAGGGAAGCTGTTTCTTTCAACATGAAGAGACACAGCCACGAGAAGTCAGGTGGCTGCTTGCTCATGTTTTTGTATTACTCTTGTTTTAGGGCAACTTGTCTCTACAGGTTCATGCAGCTGCATACAAAATAGTTTAGACAAAATCATTAATAAGAGGTAGATCCTGAAATGAGTTTGCATAACTGGTTGTTGCACAAAATGTCAACACAAGGTTACTTATTTCTAACACAGCAAATTATCGGGTTCGACCTACCCCAGAAGGTGATGGACTCCTTAACTTGAGGATTTAAGTAGAGGCTGGTGGCCATCTGCACAGTGTGTTTTGCTCTGCATTAACAGGGGGTAAACAAATTAGCACCTGGGATCCCTTCCAATGCTGCAATTTTGTGACCACAGTAGAGTCTCACTTATCCAAGCCTTGCTTATCCAAGCCTCTGGATTATCCAAGCCATTTTTGTAGTCAATGTTTTCAATACATCGTGTTATTTTGGTGCTAAATTCGTAAATACAGTAATTACTACATAGCATTACTGCGTATTGAACTACTTTTTCTGTCAAATTTGTTGTATAACATGATGTTTTGGTGCTTAATTTGTAAAATCATAACCTAATCTGATGTTTAATAGGCTTTTCCTTAATCCCTCCTTATTATCCAACATATTCGCTTATCCAACATTCTGCCGGACCATTTATGTTGAATAAGTGAGACTCTACTGTATTTGGGTTAGTGGGAGTGAGCTACCTGTGATCCGATTCTGGTTAATTAACCAGATTTCAGTTCTATAAATCTGAAATGTAGGCCCTTTCCACACAGCTGAATAAACTCCCACATCTGCTTTGAACCGGAATGTATGGCAGTGTGGGATCAGATATCCCAGTTCAAAGCAGATATTGTGGGATCTTCTGCCTTAATATTCTGGGTTATGTGGCTGTGTGGAAGGGCCCATAGATAACTGATTCTTGAATAAATAAACAAACAATAAACGGATTCATTAATTGTCTGTAATGTTTTATTTTACTATTGCTAGCAGTCAATGTGTACAACCACAAGAAAGGCACAGTATGGGTTTGTTATGTCTAACATAACATAACCTGCGGTTAGCTGAGCAACCGTAAATCGTAAATTGTGTTTCCTTCACTGGCATTAGCCTTCAGAACTTGCAATGAGTTATTGTTTTCTGACCATAATTAAAATTCTAGTTTAGGATCAAGATCAAATGAGGGCTTGCTTAAAGTTAGTGTTTAGTTTATGTGCAGTTCTTGTATTTTTTGGCCACAGTGCTAATAACCAGAGCACTGTACTACAACTTTGCTACATTGTTGTTACGAGTGATCAGCAGGGGACATTTTTGTCCCTTCATTTTAGATTGGGCTGAAAAACGTAATCCAGTGACAAAATGCATATGATACGTGGGAAGATTTTTCTCCCCCACCAATTGGTTAAAAATCAGTTACAGTGGTATTCTTGATATCTGTTGAAGTTTAGCTACCAAATTCCATTTAATGAAGTCCCTTTTGTACACAATTCCAAAGCAAAATATTGTCCCTTACATAAAATGAAAAATCAAGGTTTGCTTTTGAGGTCCAAGGTAGAATACATGAATACAGCATCCATGGATAAGGAGGACCAATTGCATGTGAAATTTGGGGTGAAATGTTTACAAATGTGACAAAGCAACAAGATGACTGCTGTGTGGAATCTGTTTGACTAAAATATTCCATCCTGGAGCATGAGGGTTAAAAGTCTATTTCTTGCTCTAATCTCTGGATAAAGTAAGAGCCTGATGAGCACAAGGAATGTAATCCTATACCTGTTTCATTTCACCATAGAGCATAATTGAGATAATGTGAGCCATCTTATCTAGTATTTACATATGGTGAGTCAAAAGGATAATTATGCACTTCATTAGGTTTCCAAAAAGAAAATCTCCTTTCTGGGTAGCAGGAAACTCCAGGAAACAGGGCAGGTGGACTTTCTTGCCCACATAGTTTCGCTCCAACGGTGAGGCTGGTCTTGTTTTTCTTTGTCGATGAAAAATGGCTCTGCCCTTCCTTTCCCCGGCTTGTTATGCCAGAGTGCTTCCTGACTGGAGCTGCTGGAAGTATGCTTGATAGAGCTTGTGAAAAGAACCCAGTACAGGTCAATTATGGGTGGAACTACCCTAAGCTTTATGGAAGGAAAAAAGTGAGATTTAGGGAGTGATTTGTGGTAAATGTAATTAAGGGAAAACATTTTGAAAAAACCTTCAAGACTTTCAAAAGATCTGTGGGCCCCATATCTCCTGTAACTTTAGATATGAAATGAGGGGAGGGAACTGAGTAGGGTCAGACTGAACTTATAAAAACATTACACATGAGCTTATATCTATGAATAGGGCTTCACCACCACAATTCCTTCTCTTTGCTGTCTGAAAAGATAAATTAAGACACAATTCCCTGCTGTTTTCCCTGTACTTTCCCCCCTCTGCTCTTTAAACTGGAAGCAGTCTCTGTAATTTAATTACTATACCTTTCAGACTGTTTGGTGGTCCGTATGAATTTATTTCCTCATATTTTTCTCTCACTTTTCTTTACGTGTTTCAAAGTCATTCTGTAAACATTTACACCATTTCCTCTCAGCAATGCTAAAATAACATTGCTGGTGGACTGGAGGGAAGGATATGCAACATGAAAGAGAACCTGTTTTTGGACTCTCTTTCCACTTCCTTGAGAATTCATAGATGGAGAGTGTCTGGCTGGCCACTGGTTCTAGCAGACCTTTAGGGTTTCTGAATAAATGGTTTGTTTTAGCAGTCATCACTTCTATTTGGCATGAAATGGTTCTACCTTTTCCTATCTTACATGTCCTTAGTCCCCAAAACCTCCTTTCAGCTGATGTCAGTAGTTCTGTTTATTGGTTTCTAGTAGAAATAATAGAAATAATATAATACAGTTGGGCTGTGAGGGGAAACTACTGGTTTCATTAACAAAGCCAATCTTTAGTGAGGTTTCATGATTCGACAAGTCTTGAATGGTTCACTTCCAGGAATTTGCATGTCTGTGCCAATATCAAATATTTGAAGCATACGAAGGGCTGCAGGAGCAAAATAATGGCTTAAAACACTCACCAGCACTCAATTTATTTAATATGCTTCTTAAAATGGTTTAATGAAGGCTGAAAACAAATTAGCTAAAAACAGATAATAAAACGTTAAACATACTTAAACAAGCATCACAATAAAACACAATTATATTTCAAAACTATGAAATCATTTTAAAAACAGAATAGTCTAGGAGAACACTTAAGATGGAAGACTGAGATTTACAAGGAGTGCAACCCCATCCAGGACACGCTGAATCCATATTTTGCCTTTCCACTGACTATGGACATCTTTGTCTTGTCTATCTTAAGCTTCATTTTGTTTGCCATAATCCAATCCCATTACCGACAGCAGGCAGTGGTTCAGAGCCAAGAAAGCTTTTTTGGAATCAGATGAGATGTAGAAATAAAGTTGGGTGACTCCCGATCCAATGTTCCAGATCCTGTAGTGTTATGTGAATGGTACATGACATAATTCTCACAAGAAAAGAACAAAATGGGGTAAACAATTTGACCAGAATAGATGGTGACTTGGTTTCTAGATAAAGTAGTTTTGTCTGGGACCTGAGAAAATGAGATTGCCACCCGAAATGGCTGGAAGATATTGAAAAGAGGTTGTTTTAATTTTGGGATAAACATATGTTAGGTGGGATAAACTAGCTGTCTGGCTACATTAGAAATAATTTGATTCCGTTTTTGAAAATGACTGCTAATAAACAAAGAGTTAAGGACCCTCCCAACTTTCACAGAAGTCACCTTTGGCTTACATTATTCACTTCCAGTTTTAAGTTCATTATTATTTTTTTTAAAAAATAAATCCAACATCTGGCATGTTTAAACAAGTATATAATCTTTGTAAATGTGGGTAGTGCCCTTACAGTTTTCATAGCACTGGAAAGGTGTTGCTGTGCTTTTCCTCTCTGCTCTTCCAGCCCATCAAACTGACAACATTTGCTGGTTCTGAACCTGCAGAGAAGCAATTTACAGGTTCACTTGGCCTGGGTGATCATATCATTAAAAAAATCGGCTTTTCTACTTTCATCTGTTAAAATACCAGAAAATGCAAAGTGCTGACTGGGCCAAACACTCCCACAAAGTGCCAATTTTCCTCTGCTCTCATTTGACTTCAGGTGGAGGAAAGTTGTTGCTATTGAGCTTACTTTGCCTGCAGGGCTCTCCCTCTCACATTCTCACCCTGTAGGGAGTGGATCTTTCTGAAAATTGCAAGGGTTGCAGTTCTTGGTTGCTGCAAATTCAGCATTCTCTTCCCATGACTGCTTGGCAAAGTCAGATTTTAATAAGACTCCATGATAAACTCGTGTCCTGTTTCCAGTTGAAACTTGAAAATTGAAAGTACATGTAATATTTTGTAAATTTATGTATTTTATTTAATTTATGTTATATCCTTCTCCTGGTACATGCTTGGTGCATGTGATATAAGATATGGATGTGCCAGTGATAGTCAGTTGCGATGAGAGAAATGGCCCCTGGAATAGAGGACTGGGGATGGCAGACATATGACCTTCCAGAAATGGTTGGTCTGCATCTTGCACCTGCCTTGCTAAATTAGCTTTTAGTGAGGGATAGGATTGCCATGTCAGGATTATCCCAAGCTCTGGAATTTTCAGGCCAAACTTGAGACCTTGGGATGGTCCCTAGTGATGTCAGAGTGGCATGGCCTGTTTGCTCACAGCTTGTCATTCAAGCACATGTGTAGAAAGAACATATTTTCCTGGTTGGAAATAAAGTTGGATGTGCAGCCCTTGATTTAATAAAATTTTGCATAGTTCATTAAGCTGTGCAGCTAGCTAGAAAGTTTTCTTCCTGATTTGCATACAACCTTATCTCTCACCAGGAGCTGACCTCAAGAAAACGGGAAAATTTGAACCCTGTCTATTGCCCAGAGGTGGGCAGGTTTTTAAGTGCTATGCCAGGGGAATTTCTGGTGATACTTCTAATCCATAAAAGAGGTGAAACTATTAACTTAGAGTAAAAACAAACAAACATCAAAGTTCTTTCCAAATAATTAACTGTTAATGGTTCAGTTTGTAGTTTTATGAGATATTCCCAATGCTTTGTCAGAGAGCCCTGGTGCAACTATAAACTACAAATCTCAGGATTCCATAGGATGGAGTTATGGCATTTAATAGCACAATGCTGATTTAATGCCCAATTATGACACTACTAAGCCACTTTTTTCTTTAACTTTGTTCTTTTGTGGATGAACATTGCCTACTATCTGGTAATATTTTTATTCCCAACTAAACAAGGCACTACAGAGACTGCTAAAATACCATAAGATGGATATAAAGTTGACCACAAACTCTTCCATGTGCCTGCCAAATTCGAAGGCAGTTGATGAATTAATTTCTTATATAAATTACTGACATTTATACTATTAGGAAATAGCCTCCTGAGGGGGTCACCTTAAATGTTACTTCTTTGACTTCCTAGGATTGTTGCTATACAAACTGACAGCCAAATGAACAGTATGTTCATGTATGGGATGCCAAATAGCAAGCGTCTGACTCTATTTTATTGGGATCATGGCCAATCTGTTAGTCATTAGATAAACATTAGTGACTGATTTCAAAGCACCAGACTCAACAAAGGGAAAGATTTCTGACTTCCCCTCCCTCATATGTTTTTATCCCATCTACTTGAATGAGCTCCCATTCATTTGAAAAGAAGTGTCAATATTCAGCTAATTAAGAAAATATGAATCATTTTGAGAATGATTCCTCACCACAGTATTGAGATGTTTATTATATATGTTCTCAGAGTTTTGTGCCAACCCCGCCAACTTAATTTGTTACCTAGAATTGTAATGTGGACTTTCAGCGTCCCATCTTGAAGACCACTGGCATTGCACTACATAGACTGCTTTTATGAGTTATATGTGATTCGCTACATTTCTCCCGACGCTGTCTTTAAACTGATTTCTCCAACCTTTATTGAAGAGTCATGCCATCATTCTCAACAAAACAAATTCAGACTATAAGGTAGCAAACAATGCTGTAATGCAGCAGTGTATCCAATGCTTGTGATTTTAAAAGTACACAACACCACTTTCATACATTTCACAGATGAGGAAAATGTTGTGGCTTTTCATTTTTGTTTGTAAGAATGAGACAAGCAAAGATTCATATCTGTCATGAAAAACTATCATAGTCTGTGTGTGCATGTGTGCGTGCAAACAATACAAATGTGCTCACACTGTTTTTTGCTGTAACTGGCTTTAATTCCAGACTTCTGCAAGAGTTATTTAGGTGCTTAACATTGCCACATGTTATTGCTATAATTTAACTTTTATAAGTAGTAAATGATGCAACAGGTAATACACAGAGAAGCATTCCAGCCCTTCTGCTAGTAGAGCCCAACATCTCCTAAAGATAATATTACAAGCAATCCTCCAAACTATCCCTGGCCAGACATTAAATTCCCCATTATTAGCTATACAGTCCCCAAAACTTAGGTACCTCCCCATTGACCGAGGCCGATGGAAGATGGATTCACAAGGGTTTTATACAGTACAGAAGCAAACAAGGAAAAACCAAGTTTGCTGATGTGTCTCATCTCTCTCTCCAGTATCCATGAAAACTGTGCAAGCAGTAGAGGAAGAACCATCTCTGAGTATCTTTTCATCTTTAATTCATATTTGTTACATCAATCTGTCAAATGTATACAAAATGTATCGCACAAGGTCACTGTTATGGATGACCCCTTTCATGTCACTTTGGACAGCTCTTAATGTTTGCGCATAGTGCAAACAAAAACTGCTGAACCCATTCACCTCGTGGCAGAGACACAATGCACAAGACTCATAGATCCAATAGGTAATTCTAGAGCTCTTTCATAATACAAAATTACAGCACTGTGATTCCATAACTAACATCCAATGAAACTCCATGGTTTGGATAGAGACACTAGAAGAGCTCTGTCACTGAGAATTTTTTAACAAAACTCTCTAAACTACAAATTTCAAAATTCCATAGGATAACAAGTGGATCCTTAGTGCTATAGCTATGTAGTATGAAAGACCCCCTTTTAATATTAACTACTTCTGTCAACAGAATGAAAAGTGGGGAAAGCTCTTACTGCAGCTTCCCATGTGCCTCACAACCTACACCTCAGGCAGTGAAAAGAGCTGCCAAGGGAAGGAGAGAATAAAGTCCCACTTCAGCAGTAGGATAACTTTGGATGTAGGCCATTCATATCTATATTTATATCTTTGTTTACACACACATGCACACACACATTTTGCTTTTTGCAATAGGAAAAATTTGTGCAGCTTTAATACTTCTCTGCTGGTGCTGCATAACTTGCTGAAGAGGGAGGCATGCCTCCTCTTCCTTTGCCTAGGATCCCAGCTGACCACAGCTTCTTCCCTCTGACATCAGTGGAAGCCCCCTGGCAATCGAAGCTTGGCCTACTGCCGTCAGACCTGTGGTGATATATGAGAGATTTCCCCACAATTTCTGCTTCACAAGGTCATCCACTGGGTCACTGCATTCTTCCTCCCTCTGGTTTTGTGGCACTTATCCTCTCTGTGCTATTGGACGCTGTTTTTCCCATTGTTGCTCACTGGTCTGCAGTAGAAGTTGATCATTTTATGTTACTATATAAACACCACACAGGCGCCTCCGTAAACCTCCTATGACTGAGTTAGCAGACTTTAAGAAAAACCACTTGTAATTCACTCACTGTCTGCTGTAAAAACAACTTCAACTCAAATGACTTTTTTTACATTAAGTGTTTGTTTTGTTTAGCTTAGGTTCACTTTATAATGAAAGACTTAGGATGTAAGAGTGCAATATCAGTGTCAGAGATGGATCATAGCTGATGCCCCAGGTTTTGTAGGGGAAGGGGGATTTTTATTAAAAGGACTTAGAAGTGTGTTAGTTAACCCGTCATATCCTGAAAGAAACCTTGTTCATCAAATAAGCAATTTCAAGGGGAATTGTTCCATTTGATGTAACACCGAAAGGTGACTGTAATTCCCTAAAAGCACATGTGCTCATGTGTTGATAAAAGAATAAGATTGCACCCTATAACTCCTCTTCACCAATGGAATGTCATACTGGAGTATGTTTTACCTGGAAAATATTTACCCTATATTCACATTTTAAAGCCAGGGTGGAGAAAAGGCAGTCCTCAAGCAAATGAGGTCTCCAAACCCTACTTTTGTAGTCTTTTCATCCCCCTGGGAGTCTCGCTTCCAAGCCTACAGATTTTTCATTTAAAAATTAAGCCAGTGTTGGGGCCATGATTCCAAATGGCATGAAATCAGCTCCTATCCCATGCAGTTGTTCACCTTTTAAAAAGAAAAAGTACAGGAGGCCTCTTTGTCTGAACCTGGTGGTTCCTTGGAAATACCCATGGTGTCCCTTTCTTCTGACAGAATGCTGTTTGGCTGGTTTTAATGCTTTTGCTGGTCCAATAATCAAGTTACCAGTACCCTTCAAAATTGGTTTCAAATTCTGGAATTGTAATTTTAAATTGTACTAATCCCAACCATACAAACTCAAAAAAAAATCTGGCTTTTTGATGAATTACTTCTAAGTAAAATAACATGGCAGTGATCTCCTTCTTAGCCACTATCCTTATGGCAGGCTATGTCTACACTGCCATACAATGCAGTTTCATAATGCAGTTTGACATTATATGGCATTGGTAGTATAGATTCATATATCGCAGTTCAATTCAGTTAAACTGATTTTTGAGTGTAGATGGGACCCCAGTAATAGAGAAATAACCTTTATAAAGATGTTGTCCCAGTTGAGAGAGAGAGAGAGAGAGAGAGAGAGAGAGAGAGAGAGAGAGAGAGAGAGAGAGAGATCCCGCCATGATTGAGGTGCCAGAACTGTTGTCTGTGTGCCTGGGATTATGCCAAGAACTTCCTAGTCACAAAGGGCAAGTGCGATCACAAGGCTGAATTTGAACCCCAGCATTATAGTAATTAACTACTGGCAAAATGTTTAATTGCATGTCATTTGTCCAGAAACCTGGAAAGTTTCACTGTAATATGAATGCACATGACTATTGTCTGTGACTTTTATATATGATCTTGTCGGTGTAATAAAATAGCTACCCCCCCCCTCCAACCATGAATGTTTTCTACATGGATTAAACTCTATAGACATTTTTCTTGTACCATTCATTTGCTCCAGTCTGTGTCACGCCACCTAACACAGGAAGGCACCATTTGAGCAGAGTCTTGTCACGCTTACGTTCCCCCTCACACAGCTTTTTGGGTTGGGTCAGTCTTCAGCGTCTTTGATTTGTGAATATATATTTTATGCTTTTCCTGCAGCCTTTTCCCCTTCTGGCTCCCCCAGTTCCCACAGGAACCCAAGGAATAGGATGTGCCTAGCACTTTAGAGAGGAAACTAGATCAGGATAAGTTTGAAGAGGTGAGGCAGGGGACAATGCCCATTTGACATCACTTCAGTTATTTCATTTCAGATCCAGTCCTCAGTTGGTGGTTGATTTGTTTGCTTTTCTCCCCACACAGCTAAAGCTAAAAATGTAATTATCTCCACTCTGTGTTTTACAACCAAAGTGCTTTCAAATGTAGTTCATGAAGCAGTTAGACAATACCAGAATTTAAGCTCATTTAGGAAAGATGTTGAATAATGCTGTGGCTGCATTTGGAGTACTGTTTGTGTTTAGATTGCCCCATCTCTGAATTCATTTTGTAGATCTGAGAAAGGTTAAAATACTGAAGCTTGGAGTTTTTAAAATGATACAAGAAAAATCTGAAAGACTGTATCTCTCTACAAACCTACCCAAGTTTTAAGATCTTTGGAAAGGGGATTTTGCTCAATCCTACCACCATCACAAGCATGTCTGGTGAGGACTTGGGAAAGAGCCTTTTGGTGGCTGATTCCAGACTATGGAAATCAGTCTTAAGGGTGGCTGAGTTCAGCTGCTTTCTTTCTGCCAGAAAGCATTTTTAAAAATCTAAACAGCCCTTCACTTTTAACAGGTTGGGATAGTGTGAAGGGTATGCTGGTTCTTAACGTCACAGGCTTTAATGTGTTCTTAACTCAAGTCAGTCTTTTAAAGTGCATATTTGTTTATTGCTTTTAATTTTTGAATTCAGATTTTTCTAGCTATTTTATTTTAAGATACAATGTGATCCACAATGTGATCCACTTTGTGTGCCATGTGGGCAAAAAGTCTGATATAAATGGAAGAAAGGCAAAAGAAAATCATGACAGAGGCTTATAAAATTATGAATAATGTGGAGAATGTCAATAGAAAGGCCTCTCTGAAAATGATGATGGTAAAGGTGGGGGTGGTGATGTGATAAGGACTGAAGGTCATCCAATGAGGTTCATTACACTAAGTAAAAATAAAAGATAGCATTAATGATAGATTATACATTTCTTAAGTATTTTCTGTTTTCATGTAGCAGAGAGAGAAACAAGCCATATGTTTGTTTGGTCTTCTCAAGTTAATTACAGAGTATATGTACTCTCAAAAATACTGTCTGCAATATTTTCTTTCTATACTGGCATAGGTAGACACAGGTGACTTGGTTTCCTATTGAATCACAGAAGAAAAGTGTCCAATAATAAGGCAGAACTTGAATGCATTACAGTTTTACATGTGAAAGTATTCAAAAATTGGTTATTCCACATACTCTGATGTACTACTGCTTCAACCTTCTCCTCACCCATTATGTGCCTGGTAGGGGCAGAGGGCAGCGAGACGGAGTAGAGAAATGTCTGTGTTTGTATCCAGATATAGAATTATTATTACATTATCTGCCAAAAACCGACACTAAGCCTGGAGGTCTTAGTAGATGATGTAGTCCAAAGGTGAGAAGCTATTAACTCCCTTGAACACTTTAGGAGTACACTTCTCCATTGCATTTCTCTCCAGTCCACAATTTCCTTCCCTAAATGCTCCAAACACTTTCTGAGGGTTTGGGACAGTAATTTAGTTATTTTTTAAGCCATAGTTTCTATGGGGTCATTGCAATATACTTTTCTGAGTCCACCTCTCTATAAACTAGAGATTGGCCGTAGAGGTTGCAGTGTGCAATGATAAGTCAAATGAGATTTTGGTCATTGTGGAAGTGATTACCAATCTCCATAGTGAGCTTAAGGCTCTGTACGCCACAATCAGGATGCCAACCATTATTTCCTTTTCAATGAGACCTAGTTATGGGTAAACCTGCCGGAAGTTTGACATTCCTGTTCATCTAGTACTGAGCTGGGATTATGTAACAGATCATGATGGTTGTCCATCATGCCTTGTAATATGTTGTTTCCTCCTTCTTCTCTCTTTACAGCTATATCTGCAAGCCAGGTTCACTTGGAGAGGAGCTCGACTGCTGCGTCCCCTGCTCCAATTTACGCTGATTATGATGGCATTTTATACAGGACTTTCTCGTGTGTCTGATCACAAACATCATCCAACAGATGTACTGGCAGGCTTCACACAAGGGGCCCTGGTGGCTTATTGCATAGTAAGTTACATATACTTCTGGTGTATTATTTCACAAAATAATATAAATATGCATCATATCTGCAAGATTTGTAATGCATGGGTGTTGGCTTCTGGTGGAGAGAGTGATAGGAGGCTGATTCTGTTGTAGTTGCTATTAAAAATTAATAGCATCCAAAAATCATCTGAAATGGTTGCATCGGCATCCCTTTAAGCTCATTAAGCACTGAGCACTCTGGAAGGTACATGATACCTTTGGAAAATTGGTGTTTTTTACTGAACCCATCTCAGAACATCTAGGGCAGTCGTTCTCAACCTGGGGCCCCCAGATGTTTTTGACCTACAACTCCCAGAAATCCCAGCCAGTTTACCAGCTGTTATGATTTCTGGGAGTTGAAGGCCAAAGAGATCTCGGACCCCCAGGTTGAGAACCACTGATCTAGGGGAGAGAGACTCAGTCAAGAAAGCCTGAGTTTGCAAGACTTGAGCAGCCTTCTTGATGACAGCATGTCTTGGAGGTCTCTCTCATTCGTGGGGTCACCATGAGTCAAAGTTGATTTCATGGCAGTTAATGACAACAACAACAACAACAACAACAACAAATTTCAAACAAGATGAAACTAGAGATGCATGCCCACTACATGGGCTCATGTTAGGGTTTGTAAAATCAAGAAGGGAAGAAATGGTAGACCTAAGCAAAAAGCAACTGTTGGATGGTTCTATTTAATGTTGGAAACTAGAAAGTTCGATGCCTAGTGAATTCTAGCTTTCAGGTACAATTTATACAGAATGAGACTCATGCGGAACAGCTGTTTTCTATATTTTCCTCTTAAGTATTAGGTTTGGTATGTTTAGTACAGGAAAAGAAGCTGTCTTGAACATGTGCCAGACTGGGCATATTACCAGTACAGCTCACCTAACCAAATGTATAAATGATTACAGCAGTTCTTCCTTTGAAAAACTAAATACTTTCAAAGGCAGCTGAATATATATTTCATTCATTTATTTTGAACCATTCATTTTTCTGTTAGCATTTTCTGAGCAATGTAGTCTTTGATTTCATAGGCAAGGTTTGAAAACCTAAGCAATTTGAAGGAATATACAGAAATCAATGTTTCCCTTTTAGCTGAATCAAAATCTTAGTACAGTAACATGAAACGTGGTTTGTGATTTTGATGGAAAGAGCAGGGGTATATTTCTGTGTGTTTTATTGTATAATAGAGTGAAAAGTGTTATTGGAAAAATTGCTTGCCCAAAATATGATCACTTATCTCTTTCTAGCTGACTTGTGCTGACTTCACTTTTCACAAGTGACCAGGTTGTTAGGTCCTTTTTACTTCACACATACATATATTCACCTCTTATATATAAGTTTCTCATGTAAGGCAAAGCAACCATGATTAATTAAATGATGTTGTTATTTCCCTTATTGTGTTGATCAGTAAAAAAATTAATTTATTCATGTCTAAAACATTTCAAAAGTACTGTGTGTTCCTTATGGATTTAAATGGCTTAGATCTCAAGTATATGTTTAGGGTGTGGGTTTTTTCACTGTGTGTTTATTTTTGCATTCTTCCAATGAATTGTTAGACAAATATTTACATGGGTAGATCTGCCACGATAAACAATACTAGCAATCAGGAAAATATGAAGTTCATTCACTTTTCATCATGTTTATTCGTGATGGAAATGTAACATTCACAACTGGCAAGTGTATTGTATATGCATATGAGTGTTGCCATTTGAAGCTCAGATTTGATAAAATAATGGGTTTGTTTTTTATAATGAACCAACATAATCTAATACATATCTACTCAAAGGTTTAGAGAAGTTATTTCCAGGCAAATTCTACATTATGGTTAGTACCTTTATCTGCTGATATCATAATAACTTTATACCAATCTGTGATACAACCGTGCTTGGAATCATGTACGACACAGGGACTTTTTCACACTCCGCAAGTATATTGCTATGATATTTCTTTTACTAATATGATACATCATGAGATTTGTAGTTTGGTAAAGTAGTAGAACTTTTGGCAGGGAGAGACCAATCAATCACTTTACTTTCAGTTCAGATGCCATGTGGCTTTGTCTAAACATTATTATGATACCTTGTTCTATCAGTGCTAGCTGCATAGAATCATTCTACCCTTTCTAGAGACTCTCTCAAAAAGTGGAGTTTGATAGGGCAGAGCGTAGTAGTAGGATGCCAGTGAACTTGCTGTATTGAAGCAAAACAATTGTAACAGACAATAGGAGTCCCAATCCAAGAGATGGATGGATTCATCATTTCCTGTCTAACTATAAGTTACAAATCTGGCACCTTTTATCCCACTGACCTATAAACAGATGGTGTGCTTTACTAGCCCAGAGGAGGGGTGAGAGTGCAGCAATGACAGGGCTGACTTTCCTGTGACGAAGTAAGCGGCTGAGGAAGCAGCTGGTTGAACAACACCAAACATATGCATGGTCCTTCCTCTTGAGCCCACCCTTTCTGCCTCTCTTTTGTATACTTCAGTCCTGAGCCAGGATACAGGGAGGGCATTGGTCAGTCTTTGCTCTGCCCTTTCAGAGCCTTTCTGAGCAAAGACAGGCATGACCATAGCAAAGGAAGGTGAGAGAGGGGTGGCTTGTGATTTCCTATGTCTTCCCGGTGGTTTTCTGTTCACAAGGAAGGACTATAACATTCAGCCATAGCCTCAAGGCTGTATATAACAGTGTCATCAAAAAGTGGGAAAGTGCTAGAACATTTTTTTCTCTGTAGTTAAACACACACATCACATTTCATCTTTTTTTTTTCATTTACAATTTCCCCACCTAGCAGGGAAGAGATCAGGCTTTAATTGAGGTCCTCCCAGCTGATGAAATATAGTACAGTAGAGTCTCACTTATCCAAGCTAAACTGGCCGGCAGAAGCTTGGATAAGTGAATATCTTGGATAATAAGGAGGGATTAAGGAAAAGCCCATTAAACATCAAATTAGGTTATGATTTTACAAATTAAGCATCAAAACATCATGTTATACAACAAATTTGGCAGAAAAAGTAGTTCAATATGCAGTAATGTTATGTTGTAATTACTGTATTTACGAATTTAGCACCAAAATATCACGATATATTGAAAACATTGACTACAAAAATGGCTTGGATAATCCAGAGGCTTGGGTAAGCAAGGCTTGGATAAGTGAGACTCTACTATAGTCTTATTTTGTTTAGGCCCACTAAGAATTGCTAAAATATAATAATAAAATAAAATAGATATTGTTTTAGTGGCTACTTCTACTTACCTAGCAGTGAAATGTGGCAGGATAGGAACCTGTGAGCCTATTTCTCTCTCCTATTAATCACCTTAATCTTATGCCAGTTGTTTGCTAAAACGCTTTGCATTTAAAGGAAATCCTTTTTTTAAAAAAAAGAAAAGAAAAAAAGATGTTGTTCAGCTGTAATTATTATGTAGTACACTTCTAGTTGTCTGCTGATGAGTTTTCTTTATGGATGGAGAGCACCTTCCACAGGAAAGGAATAAATCCAAGCAAAACCACCCCAGTGCATGTACCCTTTCTATTTCTGGGCTAAGTAGCTAAAGCATTAGGAGGGTTTAGCACACTTTTCTAACCTTAGAAGATCACGTTTCATGATTTCACTCGGTGTTTTTATAACCCTGAGCCTTTACTAAAATGAAACACAATTTAAAGGAGAATTAGTGGTAGCACTACTACCAAATATCAGATTTAAGGCCATGCACAGAGTGAACTACAGAGCAAAGGCTAAGACCACAAAGATGACACTCATCCATAACTTTATTTATTGGGAAAATGTGGGCCAGATTGAATCTAATCCCCCATCTGCCTTTTGCACTGTACAACTGCTACTAGCTCCTGTCACAAATTGATTTTCATGGAGATCTGTATATACAATATGGAGATAGTTATGACTGAATCCAATCTTGAAAATAGAAAACAAAAGTCATATCAGAATTAGCTTTCAGTCCTCAGCTACATGAAAACTGAAGAAATGAATGACCAGATGAATAGCAGTAATACAGTCATGTTAAAATTAGACGAAGATTTAAATATTTCTAACCCAGAGAAGGTAACCATGCCCAAATCCACCCACAACAACAAAAGTCATTTGGGGCTTAAGACCCTATATTGGACTTAAGACTTTATAGAACTTAGACATGCTTCAGAATTTATCCCAGCCATATTTTGACTATTTAATGACTGCTGAAATTAACTTTAATTTGTATTCTAGTGTATTCATTAGGGCTGTGTGATTGATGAAAAAACATTTGAAAAGTCATTACAAAATTAGGCGTCACCGGCATTTCATTTCTAAAATGTTTCTGAAGTATCATTAGTAAAAAATTTGTTATTATACAGAGAATAATGAAATTTTGTTACGTTTTCGTTATAGTAATTGCGGAAGTGGTGAAACTTCAGGGGTTCCCGCATTTTTACAGCTATTGGGATGAAACTTGCTACAATGGTAGAACACATTTACCACTGTTAGCCCATCAAGTTTCAGAACATTTCACTTATCCACAGATTTTAGGGGAATTTTCAAAGTTTTCATAATCAATATTTTTAAAGAAAAACTACAAGAGCTATCTCCTTGAATTTTCTATACCATGACACAAGATAAAAGGGGATAATTCCCCCCAATTTTCAGAAATATTCATACATCTACTTATTTAGGGATTTTAAAAAAAGTTTTGACAAAAACATTTTTTTAAAAATAGCCACAACAGCTATTTCATTAAATGTCTCTCATATTAACCAACAGAACTTCCATTTAGGGATTACTTCCCAGCCCAGCACAGAGATTTACTTACTAGAAGTATCAGTCAATCCTCCTCTTTGCAGATTCAGCAATACAGTGCTCCCTCACTTTTCGCGGGGGTTAGGTTCCAGGCCTGCCCACGAAAACTGAAAAACCGCGAAGTAGCGGCACTATATTTATTTTAATATATAAACATTATTTTAATAGTTAAGTGACCTTTCTCCCCTTGCAAACCCTGGAGGGAGTGAAGCCTTTCTTACTAGCGCCGGCAGGCCCCTTGCTTTATGGTTGCCATGTTGCCCTGGCTGCCTTTGCTCCTGAAGCCAGGGAAGAAGGAAGGCCTCTCCGCCCAGTAAGCGAGCGAGCAAAGGAGGGAGGGTGAGAGAGGGGGGGCAGCAGCAGAGGAGCTACACTCCCAGGCTCCCGCACATGAGAAATGACTCATCTGAGTGCTCACGCTCGCTCTACCTTTTTGTGCCACCCCCAGCACCAACTCAGACCGAGGCACGAGCACTTCGGGACGCGCAGGAGGCTTCTACCTTCACTTCTGGATTTGCCCTGGTGACGGCCATTTTTGGGCATGCAATTTCAGAGTATCGCGAGAGCACCCCGTGCGCAAGCCACACCTCCAAGGCATGGGGCGCTCTCATGAGGCTCTGAAATCGCGTGCCCAAAAATGCCTGCCACTGGGGCGAACCCGGAAGTGAGGGTAGGAGCTTCCCCTGCCACTATTAAAAGCAGCAATGGGGTGGGTAAATAAATAATTTTTTAAAAAATCCGCAATAGAGCGAATCCGCGAAAAGCGAAGCGTGAGATTGTGAGGGAACACTGTAGTGAGGAACTCTGACTGGCTGCTGCTATGGAGGGACAAATCTCTACCCTCTCCTGATTGGGGTTTTGTTGATGCTCAGCAGAATTCTGCGAAATATAGTTTAGGGCAGGGCCTTTTGAATAACCTGGCATAGGGCTCATCACCTTCCCAAACTACGTTTCCCAGAATTCTGTGCTTTCTACAGCTTTATCCCTGCTGCTTCCCTCTCCTAATGGTGAGAGGCCATTAATTTAAAAAGGAAAGGCAGCCTTTTTGGCTTTGCTTTGCTTCGTTGCACTGAAAAGGAAACTGACTTTGAGAGGGTTCTGAGATTTACAAAATTCAAATGAAAAAGTATTGGGTAAGTTTTGATTGTTAAGTTTTTGGCGCGGGCCATGCCCACATGTCAGATATCACATCATATGGACAAATTTAATAAATTTGATACAATTTAACAACAATTAAGCTTTTCCACTGGTAAGCAGGTATTGCACTTCAGCACATATTTCTTGAAACAAACAGCAGAATAGAAATGAGAGCCAGACCATCAAAGGGAAGTAGTCAGATGTGGTCATGACTAATTAAAAGAGTCATTGGTTTAAATTAGGTACAAACTGAGACGACTTTCTCTGGATTCTGTCAGTCATCCCCAGCTTCTTCTTGTATGCAAAATGACATTTCATTCATTCTAATATGTTACAAGCAAAGTAATGGGGGAATCATGATTATCCAGAACCATATAAAAAATCAGAATGCCCACATATCTCTGTTGTAGTCTAGTTGAAAATAGTGGAGTTATACCCCACAGCTGAGGGGTAAAAAGTAAGGAAGTGTAGTTTTAGTTCAGAGACCCAGACATTGCTACTGATGCTTGGGTTCAAAGAGATCTTAAAATCAAAATAAACACTGAGGAAGAGGTAGCTTCTATTTGTTTTTCTTTAGTTACAACCGAGCATTGATTTTTCTGAGTGGAGTTTTGTTTCCTTGGTGAACTAACTGTATGCTTCAGTACCAATATTTAGATGTTTAACTAACTGATCTGAGAACACAGCAAGACAATTGAAAGGTTGAATGCAAACATGTGTATCCAGTAAAACAAGCAGTCTCCTTTAATGATTGGTCAGTTTGTAATTTCAAACTTTCCAAATCTAGAGAATATAGAGAAGTTGAAAATGAAAACACAACATAACTACACCTAAGAATTTTTTTGTCTTCAAAATAGTATAAAATGATGATGTAAGCTTTCAGATATGCAGATGATTCGAAACTGTGAGAAGCAGTCAACACATTGGAGGAGAGGAATGGAATTCAAAAGGATAACTAGAAAACTGGGCTGAAATTAAGAAAATTAAATTCACAAGAGACAAATGTAAAACTCTATTTTGGCACTAATACCAAGTGCTCAGGTATAGGATGGATGATATTTGGCTCAGCATATGAAAAGCCGTGGGATTCTTGTTGACCTAGAAAGATGTGACAAGTGGAGTGCCGCAGGGTTCCGTCCTGGGCCCGGTTCTGTTCAAGTCATCTTTATTAATGACTTGATGAAGGATTAGAGGGCATGATCATCAAGTTTGCAGATGATATCAAATTGGGAGGGGTAGCCAATGCTCCAGAAGACAGGAGCAAAATTCAAAATGATGCTAACAGTTTAGAAAGATGGGCCAAAACTAACAAAATGAAGTTCAACAGGGACAAATACAAGATATTCCACTTAGGCAGAAAAAATGAAATGCAAAGATTGGGGGACGCCTGGCTCAACAGCAGTACGTGTGAAAAGGATTTTGGAGTCCTTGTGGACAACAAGTTAAACATAAGCAGCAAAAAAAGCCAATGGGATTTTGGCCTGCATCAATAGGAGTCTAGTGTCAAGATCCAGGGAAGTCATGCTACCCCTGTATTCCGCCTTGGTCAGACCACACCTGAAATCACACTGTGTCCAATTCTGGGCACTGCAATTTTAAGGGAGATGTTGGCAAGCTGGAAAGTGTCCAGAGAAGGGTGTCTAAAATGATCAATAGTCTGGAGAACAAGCCCTAACTGGGCATGTTTAGCCTGCAGAAGAGAAGGCTGAGAGGAAACACGATATCCATGTATAAATATATGAGGGGAAGTCATAGGGAGGAGGGAGCAAGCTTGTTTGCTGCTTCCCTGGACACTAGAATGTGGAACAATGACTTTAAACTACAGGAAAGGACATTCCAGATAAACATTAGGTAGAACTTCCTCACTGTGATTGCTGTTCAGCACTGGAACTCTCTGTCCCAGAGTGTGGTGGAGGCTCCTTCTTTGGAGGCTTTAAAGCAGAGGCTGGATGGCCATCTTTTAGGGGTGCTTTGAATGTGATTTTCCTGCTTCTTGGCTGGGGGTTGGACTGGATGGCCCATGAGGTCTCTTCCAACTCTATGGTTCTATTATCATAAATTTACATGAGCCAGAGGTGTGGTGTTCTAGCAAAGTAGGCAAGCCTGCATTAATAGAAGCATAGTTTCCAAGGCGAGGGAGTAATAGTCCCCTTATGTTCTGTACTGGTCAGGCCTCATCGGGGAGGGGGGGCTGCATTCAGTTTTGGGCACTTCATTTTAAGATGGATTTGGGCAAGTTGGAATAGAATCAGATATTCATCAGAAAAAAATGGAAGCACATTTGAGCCAACAAAATGTATTGGCCAGTGAATAGCAAGGCAAAAATGGTACAGTACCATTCCCTTCATACTGTGATTCCAGCATCCCTCACTTGCTCTGTCTCTCCCTTTGAGACATATAGTACTAGGTGTTTAGGCTGAGGCTTTGCTGCAGCAGGACGGACTGTGGTCTCTGGAGTGGAATTTCTGGATTGGACTCTGCCCAGAACTTTCAGGGGAAGGAATTAGATGGAGTTTCCTGCCTTGCTCTGGCTAGGAATCCAGTCCAGGTTTTGTTTCTCTCTGCATTGCTGTTAGGACTGGTTTAGGGGGCCAGGAGGCCTCTTTGGCACTGTTCAGATGTCAAAACAGTGTTCTACGCAGAGTTAGGCTGTTGGGACATTCTTATGTAGAGGTTCAACTGTATTGTGTGCCGTGTACAGTGTATCTATGTCAGTGCTCTGTTCAATTTGGTGTTAGCAAGGAACAAAAAAATAGTAGCAATCTAATTCTCATCAGGCAAGTGTAATCCAAAGATATGAGTGCTCCACTGTGTGCGTGTTTGTCTGTGTACACATGATATATGATTGTTTTTAATATCTAGGATTATTTTTTTCTGTACTTCTAGAACTGGAAAAGAGAGATGATCCTTGTTCTGGGTTGCTGTGAGTTTTCCGGGCTGTATTGGCGATGTTCCAGAAGCATTCTCACCCACAGATATATAAACCCCACTTGCCTAGTTTCCAATAGACCTCACATCCTCTGTGGATGCCTACCATAGATATGAGTGAAACATCAGGAGAGAATGCTCCTGGAACATGGCCACACAGCAACCCAGTGATTCCGGCCACAAAAGCCTTCGACAACACATAGATCCCTGTTTTGCCCTCTGCAGAGCTGGGGTGTTGTCTGACTCTTTTTCCTTCTGGCCACAGAGCTTGTTTTGCAGAGGAGAAAGTCCCATCAGTCATGCCGGCTTGATAAGACTTCAGCCTGTTGCAGCAGAGGGAGGATGTCATATTTCCTTTCAAGACTTTCTTATTGTGTAGCTGCCTTTTTGAATGGTCAAGAGTGGGCCTTTTCACATCCGTGGGAGCGGATACATCATGGGTTATTTCAGGGAAAAGGAGTTGGGGATATCGCATCCTTCAAGAATTACTGAGCAGTCTCATCCTGACTAAGCTTTCATTCAGGAAAATGCAGTGGGAAAGTGAGGAAATATCCACCCACCCTGACTAATAATGCTAGAGAACTGACATGGAAGTGTAATAATAGTACAGTTTTAATTCCAAGAGGAAGTAGATCTCTGTGAATGTATGTTTGGTGTTAAGGTGCCATTGCTTATGTGAAGGAAAATTTCCACTAGAAAATGTCTCAACAGTATTATCTTTTAAAAAACAACAAATTTGATTGGAAATACTGCAGAAATTCTATGCAGTGTGGAAGATGCATCAGAAACCAATGGTGGGAGGCAAGCCATGTAGATATTATTTTCCACCTCAGTAAGAGTTACTTACTTTCTTAGGCGATTCCTTGTTGTTGGCCTTCCAAGTTCTTGGAAGCCTGTGTGTGAGGTTTTTTTTAATGTGTAAAGGTTGATGCACAGCCGATCAACACACAGTTTTCACAGAGTGAGAACCAGTGGAGTGGCTAACACGACAATGGCGGCTGTTCATGCTGTTGCAGCCTTCTTCCTCCTTCACAGCTGTTGTAACATGAGTTATATGATGATTAGGATAACTCTGAGATAGAGAGCTTGGGAAAATTACTTTTGAGGATTTTCCATTTCCAAAATCCTACTGGACATATTGCATGGAGACTCAGGAATCTGCATTCGAAAAAGGTCACTTTTCCAAATTGTCTTTATAGAACACATAACTCTTACCAATAAATCTAGAAGGGATTGAATCCTATTCAGGAGACATCGGAACTATTGTACTATGAGCTTTATTTCCAAATGGGAGTTTTAGCATTTGTAAAGAAAAAAAATAGAATAGGTTTCCAAAGCTCTGAGTTTAAACTGAATGTATATATTTACTTTCATTTGCAGGTGTTCTACGTTTCAGACCTCTTCAAGCCGAAAGCAAAGACTTCCCAACCTCCTCCTCCAATCCGGAAGGAGATACTTTCACCTGTGGATATTATTGACCGGAACAACCATCACAACATGGTGTAGAAATTTGAAAATGTTTTTAAATGTTTTTTGTTTTATTTTTTTGCAAAATGACTGCTGACAGCAACTACCTGCTGCTCTCAATCTCATCAGACAGTAGAATGTAGGGAGAGACTCTTGCCTGACCAGTAAGGTCTTACTCTGTGGCCTTTCTATTCTTACAACATTTGCATAAAATAGATGTTGTCCAACTAAGTCAAAGGCAACTGTTCCGAAATGAATCAAAACATGATGCAAGGATTCTATATGTGCAATTGGCTGAGTGTTCATGTTGTAGTGAATGCTGATTTGTTCATAGCTTAATGGTTACTAGGAAATGGGCCATCTCTGTTTTTAATTCAATTTCTGTTAAAAGAGGCAGGTGGGAGCAGGACATGTTCACCAACTAAATTATAGCACTATCTAGAAGAATATAAGCACTGACTGATGAATTGCAATCACTTTCTAAGGGGTATCTTCTTATTTTATTGGTTTTCTGTGACTCCATTCCATACTGTGACTTATGTTTGGTTTAGAAGAAGCACACTAGGAAAAATGGTGGAAAGGTATCCTTTCCTGCTGTAAACAAAACCTTTCTTTGCCTAATAAGGCATTATGCATTAACTGATCCCACTTTGTAAATTGATCTCCGCTTTCTTCACAATAACCTTGACCATAAGGGTCATTTCATCTTTGTTTTCTATCCAGTTTTTCCTCTTTAGTTATATGGCATTTTCCATACCTCTATAGTATTTACTAATTTGAAGAGCTGGCTGGGTTTGTTAATTCTTCAAGTTGTAGGGAACCCCCATCTAGAAAAATCTCCTCCTTTACTTCTGTTGACCCAGGCAAATCTCAAGAAGTGTTTTCTGAATGGTCACTAAATTGTGGAATCACAACATATTATCTTGTTTGCAGCCAGTCTTGTTAAATGTTTGTCAGCCCTGTGGGCTCTGAGGTTGAGACTCAGAACATCAACCCTTCAACTATGAGGCGGACTGCTGGGCAGGACCGTTATATCCTGAGATACTGTTACATCTCTCTCTCTCTCTCTTCCATTTTTCACAACCTGAAAAAAGGGATTATTCTTATATACTCATTAGGATTCGGCCTTCCAGTCTGGTGTGCTCTAGAGGTGTTGGTGTATAATTCCCATCATGCCTAATCCACATGAACAATCACTATGAAGATTTGGAATGATGGAAATTCTAATTCAACACAACTGAAAACCACTGGATTAGAGAAGACTGCAATGGACAGTAGGCTAAATTCTGCTCTAAACAACATCAAGGGCATGCAAAGAAGGCAAATGAGCAAATGTAGTTCTTTCAGATGTTTTCAGAGAGAATTAAAAAAGAGGCTTTTAAATATTTTTAAGAACAAGAACTGATAATAATAGCCAAGCAGACTGGCGTTTGCACATTTTATCATGCAAAATCCGTCCTATCATTTCAATTCTAGCAAGCTATGATTTTTTTATAAATATATAAATATATATAAATATTATATAAATAATGTATAAAACATTAAAAATTAACTATGTAAAATATTATTTCTGAAACAATTTTAGATATATCCACTATGATTATAAACTGTGTTTTGACCTGTGTTATTTACATTTTGCTGCTTAAACAAAAAAAAAGCATTGACTTAATTTTTATAGTCGACTAAAATATTGTAGTTCTGTGGTAGCAATATTTTAATGAAAATAACAAACTAAAGACAATTGTATAAAATCATATTAAATTGTCTGTATTTTTGTAATGTTTCTGTTTTTGTACAAAGAGGAATACACAAGACTTTTTGTAGATTACAAGAATTAAAAATTGTATTTGCAAAAATTTTGCTGTATAAATGTGCTTTATAAATAAATGTTTCAGGCACCATTAATGTATCCAGTGTGAGCCCATATTTGAAAGTTGCTTTTATAGGGTTGTTAAAACAAAAGATTGTGCTTATGCTGTAACACTGTAAAATTGTCAACCAGATATCCTTGATAATCAAATGACCATAGGTCAACTGTCTTCTATATACTTTACTATATTGTTAATGTATTGTCCAATTATCATATCAATTTGCACATTTTCTTTTCAGAGCTTGACTTTAGAACAAATTTTCATTTGTGGCCCCAATGGAACTGCATATATACACAAGAGCAAGTTAAGTGTCAGGATAGGAAAGAAGTTCACTGGAGTCATGATTCTCACACCTCTCAACATTCATTGAGAGATAAAGCACACCTTAGCACAACAATTTATATATTTGCAAAAATAAAATACAAAGAGTGTCATGGCTAAAAAAGCAAATGTCTAAAAAATAACAGGCAGAATTTTACTGGGGAATGATGAATGTGTAAGCTCGATAGATGTGGTTTTACACACTGTATCCTATCTCAACCCCACCCCATCCTTATTTACTACAATCCCTGTCACAATGAAAGGTCTGAGATGAGACAATCCCAAATGAAACAAGTGCCAGAAGTTGAGACTTCTAACTTGAAAAGCACTCCTTCAGCTACTACGAAAGACAAAATAATGTGAAAGGAAAGTCTAAAGCTTCACAATACATAGATTTGGATAGACTTAGTTAAGGAAGCCACAGCCCTGAGTTTGCATGATTTGAGCAGGACTGTGTGATAACAGGGTGTTATCACCCTGGAGTCCCCTCACTTCTGGAGTTACCATAAGTAAAAGGCAAGTTGATGGTAATTAACGACAACGACAACAACAACATTCTATTCAAAGCTTGTACAGCTTGATATGAAGAATGGGAAATGAATGAGTGGGGCTAATAAGTGTCCAGAGAATGGCGATCTAAATGATCAAATGTTTAGAAACCAAGCCCTATGCTGAACAGCTGAAAGAGCTGGGAATGTTTATTTGGGAAGAATGCTGAAAGGGAACATGATAGAGGCATGTTTAGATATTTGAACACATTGAAGAGGGAGCAAGCTTATTTTCTGCCAGTTTGGAGATTAGGGCACAGACCAATGAATTCAAATTATTGGGGGAAAAGATTCCATCTAAACATTGGGAAGAATGTATTGATGCTAAAAGCTGTTCAGCAGTGAAATATGCTTCCTGAGAGTATGGTGGAATCTCCTCTTTAAACAACAGCTGGATGGCCATCTGTCAGGGGTGTTTTGATTGTGTATTCCTGCATTGCGGTGGGTTGGACTGGACAGCCCTTGTGATCTCTGCCAATTCTATGATCCTATGGGGTAGTTGAGGAAACCCAGCAGATGTTAGGCTTTGTTTTCCACATTCCTAAATTTGCACAGTTTTGGGAAATCCCAAGATTTTGTAATCTTTAGCAAGAATTTTTAGGGTGGGTGGGATAGTAGAGTTGGGGACTGAAAGAATGGAAGGGGTAGAATGGCAGGAAATGCTGCATTATATTGCAACATTTTTTGGAAGTCTCATTCAGTTATGTTAATCACAGGTTTTTATAAACTTTGTAGCATCTCCATTTAAAGAACCGGTCTATATTGTTATAATAGAGTCATTTCAAGATGCAACAGTGGGTGTTTCTCCTGTAATTAATCTCTACCTTCAATCGACCTGCCCAATTCTTCCCAGCTAGGTTTCCTTTATGGAGGATTTTTCTCATTGGTTGACATCTGTTAGTAACTTACTCCAGTGTAGTTCCAATCTTATATCTCCATACGTTACTGTTTTAGTAATTGTGGAGGTCAGAATTTTGTACCAACATCACACAACCCATCTTTTTGTTGCTACAACATCAACCTTCCTGTCAGTCATTTTCTGGGCAATGGAAAGTGAGGGAGAGCAAAAGAGTTCGTTTAGCTGGAGGCACAGCACTCCTTTTTAAATAAGATACCATATATTTTTGAAACAGATTGTTGCCTAATTAAGGATAGTTATATATATATGTCAAGTCATGTAACACATTCCTTTGCAAATTTACTTGGAAATCCCGCTGACTTCACTGGGGCAATTCCCAATTAAGTGAGCATAGAACTGCAGGCTTAATTAATCTGTTCACCATTAAATTTACATTTGAGAAAAAATGGTAAAGGAACAATGCCTTATTTTAGATGATGCAGACATGTGATGGGAATCAGCCTGAGATGCACTCCATTTTCGCTCTCACACTGACACACTTTTACAGAGAAGATAACTATTGGTAGTTAATATCTGTGTTTTACAAGTAGTCTACTAAAATAAATAGAAAATTATAGATATGTCAAGGACCTTAGCCAGTTAATCTAAGTAGTTCATTAAATGACCCAGAACAACCTTGTTCATATCTAGTCAAGATAAGTTTCATTGAGACCAATAGGTCTTCCTCTCATGTGAGAAAATGATAATCTATGGCCTAAATGTTGCTTTTTTCTGTGTAGTTTATGTGAATCTCCATCTAGAAATATTACATCCCCATTTAGCAAGGAAGCTGGCTCCTGACAGGCCTTCATAGTTACAAGTGAAAAATGCAGTGAATAGTTGAGAAAGCTGGACAGTGAAAAAAAGATCTGTTAGAAAGGAAATAAACTC
Organism: Anolis carolinensis; assembly: GCF_035594765.1. NCBI lineage: Eukaryota > Metazoa > Chordata > Lepidosauria > Squamata > Anolidae > Anolis > Anolis carolinensis. The sequence continues at coordinate 174,185,807 of NC_085844.1, forward strand.
ATTTGCGATGTGGTGCTGAAGAAGGGCTCTGCAGATAGAATGCTAAAGAAGGAAAAAGAGGAAGACTTCATTCCAGATGGATAGACTCCATCAGAGAAGCCACGAATGCCCTGCAAAGTCTTCAAGATCTGAGCAAGGCTATTGAGGATAGAGTGCCTGGAAGTCTTCCATTAACAGAGTCAGCATAAGACAAACCTAACCTGAAGATGGTTTGCAACAACAAAATTTGAAGCACAACCTAGTGATTGTTTATGCTTAGTAATGTCACGACCCAGGCTGCAGAGCACCAATAACCATACACAGAGGCCAGAATCTATCTAATATCTTTATTGAAGGAATATATAAAGTTAATAAAAACAAGTGTAGAAAATAGTTCAGGAGTAGACCTTTCAGGAAAGGTCAGAATTAGTCCAAAAAAGCAATGTCCAATAAGAAATATTAAGGTCCAAAGTTGTAATCCAATAACCGAAACACTCACTTGCCAAGCAAAGTGAGGGGAGATGACAAGGTCCTTTAGTCCATGAAACTTGAGCGAGGCTAGGAAATAACTTGATACTTGAAACAAGGCTTGAACGTGGAACAAGGTAACTAAGAACAAGAACAAGGTCCGTGGAATAACTTGATAAATCCGTGGAACAAGGCAAGGATTGATCCTGGGAAACAAGGCAAAGTCCGTAGATAAACAAAGGCTGGGAAGCAAGGCGAAGGCTGGATAGCAAGGCAAGGCTTGAGCAGGAGCGAGGCTTGAATCGGAGCGCGCTGTCCAGACACAACTCGCTCCGTAGGCTGACGAATTGACTCCGCGAAGTTACTACGCGGGTAAAACACCTAAATAGAGTCTAGCTTTCCCGCCGAAGCAGTTCTCTGGGAATCAGAACCGAAAGCTAACTCTAAGACCAGATGTGAGACTCCCCAAAGATTCTCACGAGAAGCAGTCTTAATTGGCCACATTCTTAGCTGCAATCCTCGCACTCCTGCGCGAAGCTGAATCCAAACTTCTCTGTTGTTTACAAAACTCCCGGCGCAAGAACACGGGAGAAGTAGGCTCTGGGCTTGTTTGACATACTTCTGGGAGACAACTTTCTTGCAGGTGCAAGGTTCCCAGATCTGCCTGGGAAAGATCTGGCTGAGAGGAATCCAGTTCAGACTGGGAAGGTAAAAAACCCAAGTTTTCGTCTTCATCAGGAATTACAATGTCCTGAGCAGGACTACAAGGCCCATGGGTCATCACACTATCCCCCTCCTCAAGGCCCCTCCCAAACTGGGGCCCTCTCCCCGAGGTGCGAGGTCGCGGTTTGGTGGGATAGGTCTGATGAAAGCGACGGGTTAGATCAGGAGCATGAACTGTGGAGGCGTCTTCCCAAGAGCGTTCCTCAGGGCCAAAACCCACCCAGTCAATGAGATATTGTAGGCGGCGGCGGTGAAAGCGAGAATCCAAAATGTCCTCAACCTCGAACTCCTCCTCCCCATTCATCAAAACAGGAGGGGGGGCTGGTTGGTCTGTATCAGGTCGCACACCATCCGCCGGAAGGAGCAGGGAACGGTGAAACACTGGGTGAATGCGCATTGAACGCGGAAGTTGGAGTTTGAAAGTCACGGGGTTTAATTGCGCCACCACTGGATAGGGGCCAATGAAACGGGCATCTAACTTCCGGCAAGGGCGATGGGAGGGCAGGAAGCGAGTGGACAGAAAAACCCGATCTCCTACCTTGATTTCGGGGCCCGGCTGGCGATGTTTGTCAGCGTGGCGTTTATAGTCCTCCTTGGCTTGGTCCAGTTGCTGGAGCAAAAGTTGTTGCACCGCTGTGAGTTCCTGCAGCCAATCCTCTGCTGCGGGAACTTCTGAAGTTTCAATGACAGGGGGGAAGAAACGTGGATGGAAGCCGTAGTTTGCAAAGAACGGCGTTTCTTTTGTAGAAGCTTGAACTCCATTGTTGTAGGCAAACTCAGACAGTGGTAACAGAGAAGCCCAATTGTCCTGTTGGTAGTTTACATAACAGCGAAGATACTGCTCCAAAGTGGCATTGGTGCGCTCCGTTTGCCCATCTGTTTGGGGATGATGAGCTGAAGATAAGCGAGAGTCTATGCCCAATAGTTTTTGTAGTGCCTTCCAAAAACGAGAGGTGAATTGAGATCCACGGTCTGTGACTAAACTCTTGGGCAATCCATGTAGTCTGAAAACATGTTGAAGAAATAGATCCGCAGTTTCTTTGGCCGTGGGGAGGCCTTCACAGGGAATGAAATGGGCTAACTTGGTGAAAAGGTCCACCACCACCAAGATCGTGGTGAATCCACAGGAAGGTGGTAGGTCAGTGATGAAATCCGCGGAAATTATTTCCCATGGGCGAGATGGGGTAGGAAGGGGGTGTAAAAGCCCTGAGGGCTTCTCCCTTCGTATCTTGGAGCGCTGGCATACTGGGCAGGTGTTGACATATTTTTCCACATCCTTGCGGATCTTGGGCCACCAAAAATCCCTTAGGATCAAATGCATAGTTTTAAATAGTCCGAAGTGTCCTGCTGGTTTGCAGTCATGACACAGACGAAGCGCTTTTTCCCTGCCCGGTCCGGGTGGGATATAAACATGATTTCTATAGCAGAGCAGCCCATCTTTAAGCGAAAAGGGAAAGTGCAGACCTTGGCGAAGTTGGTCCTGCGCCCAGGCATCTGCTTGCTGACTAGCCCTGATTTCTTGAGCACAGATGGGTCCTGGAGTAGGGGAAGTTGAACCAATGGGAATGGATTTGGTGTTCCCCACCGTGAGCGTGGCAAAGTTCTCGGGTTGTAGCAGTTGGGATTCAAAGGTCTCCTTGCGTCCTGCAGCGTATTCCGGTTTACGTGACAGGGCGTCTGCTTGCTTGGTTTGGGCTGGGGTCACATAATGGATCTGGAAGTTGAAACGTTCAAAGAATAAAGCCCAACGTTGCTGCCTCTGATTTAGTTTGCGGGCAGTTCTTAGATGTTCTAGATTACGATGATCAGTGTGGACTTCAATGGGAAATTTGGCCCCTTCTAGCCAATGTCTCCAAGTTTCAAAGGCTGCCTTTATGGCCAGTAGTTCTTTTTCCCAAATGGTGTAATTCCTCTCTGGTGTGGTTAGTTGACGAGAATAAAAGGCACAGGGATGGAGGTGATCTCCCACCGGTTGTAAGAGTACAGCCCCAATTGCCACATCAGAGGCGTCCGCTTGCACCACAAAAGGGGTTCCAGGATCTGGGTGCTGTAGAATTGGCTGGGAGGTGAATAGTTTCTTTAGTTGCTGGAACCCTTTCTCTGCTTGTTCAGTCCAGCGGAAAGGCTGCTTTCCACGAATGCAGCTAGTGATGGGGTCGGACCAGCGGGCAAAATCTGGAATGAACTTGCGGTAATAGTTCGCGAACCCCAAGAAACGCTGCACCTCTTTCTTGTTAGTTGGCGCCCGCCATTCCAATACTGCTGAGACCTTGGCTGGATCCATGGAAAGCCCTAGAGGCGAGATGCGGTAACCAAGGAAATCTACCTCTTGTAGATCAAAGGCGCATTTTTCTAGCTTGGCATAAAGTCCATGATCCCGCAATCGTTGTAACACCATTTTGACGTGGTTCTCATGTTCTGATTGTGATCTAGAAAACACCAAAAAATCGTCCAGGTAGATTATCAAGAACCTGTCTAGATAGTCCTGAAAGATGTCATTGACAAAATGCTGGAACGTTGCGGGGGCTCCGCATAAACCGAAATTCATAACTCGGGACTCGAATAATCCGAATTTGGTCTGGAAGGCGGTCTTCCACTCGTCCCCTTCCCTGATGCGAACTAAGTTGTAAGCCCCCCGAAGATCCAGCTTGGTGTAAACCTTGGCTCCTCGAAGCCGATCCAGTAGATCCGAGATTAAGGGCAGGGGATAGCTGTTCCGCTTGGTGATATTGTTCAATGCTCTGTAGTCCACCACCAAGCGTAGTTCCCCTGACTTCTTCTTCACAAACATCACTGGGGAGGCGGCTGGGGATTGAGAGGGTCTGATGAATCCCTTGCGAAGGTTTGTCTCTAGGAATTCCCTGAGAGCTTCTTGCTCTGGTTCAGTCAGGGAGTAGAGATGCCCTCGCGGGATCGGGGCCCCCTCCACCAAGTCAATGGCACAGTCATAAGGTCTATGTGGGGGTAATTTTTCGGCTTCTTTCTCATTGAATACATCCCAATACTCGGAGTACTTCTTTGGCAAGGTGATGATGGGCTCGGTGTCTGTGGCGTGGCATACCTTGGCTACGAGGCAATGGTTTTGGCAGTACGGTGAAGCAAACTGCAGTTCTCTGTTGGACCAGGAGATGTTAGGGTCGTGGAGAGTCAGCCATGGAATTCCCAAAATCACAGGGAAATGGGGGACCTCGGTAACAAAGAAGGAAATCTCTTCCATATGTTCCCTTATCCACATTCTGGTGGGTTCCGACCACTGACTTACGGGGCCCGTCTTGAGGGGGCGGCCGTCTATGGCTTGCACCACACGGGCATTCTTGAAATCATGATATTGTAATCCCAGAGAGTCGGCATACTCTCTATCGATGAAATTGTTGGTAGCTCCAGAGTCTATCATGGCGTGGATCATGACGGGTCCCCTTTTTGCTGACCATAATGTGACCACGAGAAGGAACAGGACCCCGGTTGGCGGCTCTTGGATGGATTTTTTGACCGGGTTGGCGAGCCTCTCTACACCCGGTCGTTGGCTTCCCCCGCCGGCTGTGTGCCAGTCGGCTCAGACGTCTTCGTCTCCGTGGAGGACGCCGCCGCAAGACGGGCGGCAGGCTTCCCTTTGGCTGGGCACTCTCTGGCGAAGTGGCCCCCGTTCCCGCAGTACCAGCAGAGGTTTAAGCGTTGCCGACGGGCCTTCTCGGCGGCATCTAGTCTGGGACGCACATTGCCCAACTGCATCGGCACCTCCTCGCCTCCTCTGGGGTATGGGGTTGGTGGTGGGGGTCTCCAGACCGGACGTGGCTGAACGCTGGCGGGAGCGGGGGGTTTTGCCCCGGCTCTACCGCCCTGGCCTCGAACCCACTGTTTCCTGTTGGCAATCATGACTTCAGCCCGTAAACATTGATCAATGAGTGCCTCGAGGGTCTGGGGAGGATCCACCTTGGAGATTTCTTCCAGCATTTCAATGTTGAGACCCTCCCGGAATTGTCCCCTGAGGGCTACATCGTTCCAGCCGGTGTTGTGGGCCAGCACTCGGAACTCGGCTATATACTGAGACATAGGTCTGTCTCCTTGGAAAAGGCGACGGAGTTTGTGACCGGCTGCCTCCAAATTGTCCTCGATTCCCCAAGTCTCCTTGAGGTGGTCCAAGAAGCGTTGCGCTGATCTTAGGTGTGGAGAGGCTTGATCGTACAGTGCCGTCGCCCAGCTGGCCGCTGGCCCGTCTAGAAGACTGTAAACCCACGCCACTTTGATGTCTTCTTGGGGAAACTCGGCAGCACGGGCCTCTAGATAAGCTTGACATTGGCGACGGAAGACATGAACCTTAGAAGCTTCTCCAGTAAACTTGGTTGGCAACGCCATGGCCGGAAGACGAATTCCGCGTTCCTTCAAACCCCTTATTTCTCCATCCTGTGCATTAAGCTTATCACGGATTCGGTCCACCTCCTCCTTGTCGATGGTGTAGGTAATCGGCTGGCCGCTCGGCCCAGGTACGACTCCGGTAGACATTCTGGCCGAGGTTAATTGGTGCTTAGGGTGGCGGAGTCAAACTGTCACGACCCAGGCTGCAGAGCACCAATAACCATACACAGAGGCCAGAATCTATCTAATATCTTTATTGAAGGAATATATAAAGTTAATAAAAACAAGTGTAGAAAATAGTTCAGGAGTAGACCTTTCAGGAAAGGTCAGAATTAGTCCAAAAAAGCAATGTCCAATAAGAAATATTAAGGTCCAAAGTTGTAATCCAATAACCGAAACACTCACTTGCCAAGCAAAGTGAGGGGAGATGACAAGGTCCTTTAGTCCATGAAACTTGAGCGAGGCTAGGAAATAACTTGATACTTGAAACAAGGCTTGAACGTGGAACAAGGTAACTAAGAACAAGAACAAGGTCCGTGGAATAACTTGATAAATCCGTGGAACAAGGCAAGGATTGATCCTGGGAAACAAGGCAAAGTCCGTAGATAAACAAAGGCTGGGAAGCAAGGCGAAGGCTGGATAGCAAGGCAAGGCTTGAGCAGGAGCGAGGCTTGAATCGGAGCGCGCTGTCCAGACACAACTCGCTCCGTAGGCTGACGAATTGACTCCGCGAAGTTACTACGCGGGTAAAACACCTAAATAGAGTCTAGCTTTCCCGCCGAAGCAGTTCTCTGGGAATCAGAACCGAAAGCTAACTCTAAGACCAGATGTGAGACTCCCCAAAGATTCTCACGAGAAGCAGTCTTAATTGGCCACATTCTTAGCTGCAATCCTCGCACTCCTGCGCGAAGCTGAATCCAAACTTCTCTGTTGTTTACAAAACTCCCGGCGCAAGAACACGGGAGAAGTAGGCTCTGGGCTTGTTTGACATACTTCTGGGAGACAACTTTCTTGCAGGTGCAAGGTTCCCAGATCTGCCTGGGAAAGATCTGGCTGAGAGGAATCCAGTTCAGACTGGGAAGGTAAAAAACCCAAGTTTTCGTCTTCATCAGGAATTACAATGTCCTGAGCAGGACTACAAGGCCCATGGGTCATCACAAGTAACTCAAAATCTGTCCCTCTTACTTTTTCCTTCCATTGTTTTCCTCTTTTTAACATATCATAGCTAGAAACTGGATCATGCCTGTTAAACATTCTGCTGTCTGATAATATGATTTTTTTTGGTAATTTTTTATTCAAGAGAAACAAAAAAAAATACAAAGTACATAAACAGATATTTTAAATATAAACAACTGCCAAGACTTCATGGCTATGTAGTATATACATTAGTACTGTCTGTGATTATTTTTAAAACTACAAACTTTCCATATGAATTAAATTTAGTAAATGAGAATTAAATCAAGAATGAGGAATCTTGGAAATTCCAGATCTTCAGCTTCCATCGACCTCATCCAACATGGTCATCATTTAACTTTGAAGTTCTTGTCAGAGTAGCTGTAATAATTAGAGATCACCAGGTGTTTCTCCCTCTGCTCAAAGAAGTGGAGTGTTTCTCCCTCTGCTCAAAGAAGGGGACCCTGTCCAGCTTGGTTCAATGGGCTGCCTCCCTCCCTCTCTATTCCCGGCAGTTGATTCACTCCTGATTGAGCCGCTGCTTATCCATGATGGTCCAGGAGATCTTCACGTTGAGAGTGTGTGTCCTCCAGGGGATGAAGGTCAGGTTGAGATGGAGGGTCTGCTGGTGGGTCTCTGCATGCTCTCCACCACAGCTATAGTGAGGGAAGGGAGGACTGCAGCTCTTGAGAAGATCTGTCTCTCTCTGCTGGTTTGGGGAGGCTGAGAGAAGGGTGGGGCTAGGGTTGCAACACCTGCCCGGCTACTATGGGTACATAGGTGTGCTGGTATTGCATTGGCTCCATTCTTAGATAAGTGGAGAGAATTTCTGAAGGTCTTTTTTTCAGGTGATATGGCCTCATTTTGGCTGATGGTGGCTGGGTCATGAAATAGCCAGGTGGCCTTGCTGTTGAGGTGGAAGCCTGTGGTATCAGGGAAAGTGGCTTCCCTAACCCCTTTCCCACAATGGCTTCTTTTTAAGGAGGATTGGGAACTTCAACTCCTAGGGATGGAAGACTGGGATGGATTCCAGGATTTGCTGCACCAGATTGATCTTGCGGCCTGGCTTGTCAGGGATGGCAGATTTTGGTTTTAACTCCTTATTTACTTGTCCATCTCTTTTAGACAGACCTTCCTTACTGGATATGATTTGTTTTCTCCTGACTACACTTCCATTTGTCTTCACATCCCTTCACCTTCCCTCTTCTTTCATTGGAGCCTGACAAGAGGTTTCCAGAAGAGGATGTTGGTGCTGAAAGAGAAGAACAGAAGGCTAACTCATCCCATAGCTATAAACAATGGTCCATCGGAGAGTAAAATTATTCATTTATTTATTTACTGAATTCATATCCCACCCTTCTCACTCTGAAGGGGACTCAGGGCAACTCAAAAGAAGCCTCCAAACCACATGTAGAGAGCTGTAACCACATCTCTGGAGCTGTATAGCTCCCATTCCTCACTTTGACCTTTTTTCTCCTGGTTAGAAAATTCTCTATGAGGTATAATTTGATGTTTCAGTATACTTCAGTATACTTAGTCATTTCAATCATTCAAATACAAAAGCTCACCTTCTAGATCACCTTCTTTTTAATAAATGTTTAGCTTAATATAATCTCTTGGCCTGACTCACCTATCTGCCTTACTGGATAGCAAGAAATGGTGAATTCTTTGGTTGTCCATTGTAATCTGGAGGACAAGGTGTTCTTCCCTTGACACAAGTTACCAGGGCTGTAACAAGAAATTGTGACACAAGTCCTGCTTCTGATTGTTGCATCCCACCTGTTGGTCTGTGAGGAGGTTGGATATGTCATCCACCTGTGCTCTGAATGCCAGATGAATATGCATCTGTAATTGTAAGTTGAAAAACCAGTCCCCCCAGATCAACCCACATCTCCCACCCTGATTTTTTATTTCTAAAAAAAGAGAGATATTTACCTTTGGAGTCTTCCAAATCTATGATTGGATGTGGTCCCCAGAGAAGATTGGTTTTCTCATCTTCTGGAAATGAAATCAAGCTGTTGGTTTGGTAGGATGGGTTGAGCCTGGAGAAAAGGAGGTTCAGCATCATTCTTGAGGGGATGTTCTCATCTGGTTCTTCTCAGCCCTCCATCGGCTGCCTATTTGGCCTCTGATCTGTAACACAAAAGCAAAGAAGTGTTGATGGTAGTCCATTCTGATCAGGCCTAAATCACCAAGTGATCCTATCCCAAGTAATCCCACTGGATCCTAAAGAAGCTGTTGGGCAATCATGACAACACAGTCATGACTACCCAACAGGTTTCTGGCTGTATGCTATTACATATGAGACTGTGAGCAGAAAGCTGTTTAATAGAAGATAATGGACTCTTCTTATTTTCATGTTTTTAAACATATGTTAAAGGACTGTTTCTCAGAGGTGCTTTTCTGATGCATACCTGCATGGGCTGAGAAAAAGGAAATGGTAAGGCCTCTGTGTGGAGAAGGTGGTGAAATGCTAACAGGTGATAGGGAAAGTAAATATATACATTTAGTTTAAATTCAGAGCTTTAGATATACCTATTCTATTTTTTCTTTACAAATGCTAAAATTCCCATTTGGAAATAAAGCTCATAGTATAACATTTCTGATGTCTTCTGAATTGGATTCAATGCCTTCTAAATTCTTTGGTAAGATTTAAGGGTTCTATAAAGAGAACATGAAAAGTGACCGTTTTCGAATGCAAATTCCTGAATCTCCATGCAAAATGTCTGGGAGGATTTTGGAAATTGAAAATCCCCAAAAGTAATTTTCCCAAGCTCTATGTCTGAGAGTTATCCTAATCAACATCTAACTCTTACTGAGGTGGAAAATAAATATCTACATGCCTTGCCTCCCACCATTGTTTTCTGATACACCTTTCTTGTTGCCTAGAATTTCTGCAGTATGTTCAATCAAATTTGCTTTTTTAAAAAAGAGAATGCTATTCAAACATTTTTAAAAGGAAATTTTTCTTCCCATAAATAATTAACACCAAACATACATTCACAGAGATCTACTTCCTCTTGGAATTTAAGCTATACTACCGTATTAACTTGAATATAATGCATATTTTTTGGCTTAATTGCTTAGTCAAAATTGAGATGTGCATTTGATTCAATGGCGCATTACAATCATGCACGGAAAAGTGCCTTTGCCCCTGCATCAGGCTGAGACTAGTGAACTCACCTAATGGTGGAACAGAGGCTTCCTTCCCCAAACCTTTCTCCTTCATCTCTCAGCTGAGAGTCAGACCTTGTCGAAGAGTAAATTGCAATTTTTGGGGAAATGTTCACATTTCTTGCATGTTGTTGAACACTTCCAAATAATTTTGCATTTAATATATCACTAAGGTCCTACTGTAAAATACATTCATTTTGCAACAGGAAAATGCTTACCAATTCAATGAAAATCTGAAATGTGATGGAAAAAGCAAACAGTTTTTTGAGGCTAAAATCTTGTATTATTCCCCTTGCTTTGACTTCTTCAGAATATTAATATATATTTTTCTGACACGATTTACAAAGGCTGGCACAGATTATCCTGGGTTTTAAGTAATACTATTTTTTAATGAACTGTTTTCCATCTGGAAAGATGGGGAAAATGACATGCATTTGGAAATAAAAGTGGCAAACAGCTCCATATGCATTTAAATAAGTGTTTTAAAATACAGTGTTCCTTCACTATTTCGCGGTTCGCTTTTTGCAGATTTGCTGTTTCGCAGTTTTTCAATAAACTCTAAAAGAATATTATAAATCATAAAAATTACAATTTACACCCTAAGGAAGGGAGGAAGGAGAAGCTGAAGGGAGAGAAAAGGAGCCCAAGTGGCAACGGGAGGAGAAGCAGGTGATTTATCAACACACGATTGGTTGATAAAGATTTAAAATAGTGTATAACTACTAAAATAATGTATAAATATATAGCGTCCCTACTTCACAGATTTTCACTTATTGCGGGTGGTCCTGGAACCTAACCCCCGCGATAAGTGAGGGAACACTGTATACAGCTTTCCAGAAATGGCACTGCCTTGAAGAAGTATTTGTGCGCCTTTAATTTTTCCAAATTTTATAGTATAACAACCAAGAACTGAAATTGATCTAACTGGAATTGTTACCATTTAATTGATGCAAAATATTTAACACTATGAAAGGGAAAAGTAATCACTACCTTTGCTACAACACACCCAAAAAAACTTTGATAAACCCCACGGCCTCCAGAAGTCATGTAATCAGAGAAAGACTATGTAAGTTATTATTAATGCTAAGAGCTCTTAAAAAGAAGTTCGCAATACTTCATGCAGGTGACTCAAGAATAAAAAATAAAGAAGAAAAACTTTCCATTGGGTCAGCTCAAGAAGCATTTTAATTTTTATTCAATCTAGAAATGGAAATGACAGTTGAGAAGATTTTACCATAAGAAAGCTGAAACCTGATAAAAAAAGGAAAACAAAGAATGAAGAAAATCAACGAACTCAAATAAACTGCCCACAAAGTTAAAACAATTAAAAACAATTAGAAGTCTGGCAAAGTATAAAACATCCTGACAGCCCACCTAAAAATATAAACAATCCAGTTAAATTGCAGGTTTCTTAAATGGCAAGTTGACACCGACATCTAGCAGGTCATGTTTTCACAAAAGTTTAGTAATTTCTTGAAAGATATTAAAAAGTATTATTTCACACTGTGGCATGATGGCTTCGGAAAACTTTCAAATGGGATTAGACAGACTCACAGAGGCAATTAGTGGATATTAGGCTTGATGGTTGACTAGAACACATTCAAAATTTTAATTGAAGTACCATTCTCACTTGAACTTTTTGAGAAAAGACATCCATCTTACCAAGTCTGTATTCAAGGGGGTTTAGAGGTTCAAACCACCCCCAAATTGTTTCAGGTTTTTAAAAAAACATAGTTTACTCATGAGTTTTAATAGGTTTAACAAATCCCCATGCTAAGTCTAGCAAAAAATTAAAGTCAGTTCAGGCTTTAGGCCTTAGCCAGCATGGGGGGAGGGGGGGTCAGTTTGTTCCAGGCTTCATTTTTGGCATTGCACCTTTACCAATCTATTTGGAGGATGCCACTTTATTTCAGGCCTCGTTTTGTGCTTTAAGCCTCTGCCAGCATATGTAAAGGACTTCATTTTGTTCCAAACCTAAGTATATCAGGAGGCCTTCATTTGGTATAGGCTTCATGTCAGGCTTTATGCCTTTTTCAGTATGTTTGGAGGACTTTGTTTAGTTTCAGGCCACATGTTCAAGCTGTGAGTCTTTGCTGGTATATTTTCATTTTATTTAGGCCTCAGATTAGGCTTTAAGCCGTTACAGTATATTTGAAGGCCTCCATTTTATTGCAGCCTTTGTGTTAGGCTTTATGCTTTGGCCAATATATCAGGAGGCCTCTGTTTGGTTTCAGGCCTCATGTTAGGTTGTAAGCCTCCACCACTATATTTGAAGCAATTCATTTGTTTTCAAGCCTTATGTCATTATGTTAAGCCTTTGCTATTATATTTTGAGGTGTAGAAAATGGAAAAAGATTACACCTGCAGAAAAACCATCAAATGCACTGGAAGCACATCTTGTCCTTGATGCACGTCATTTCCCCAAATATGAAGAAACTTCTTCAGATTTCCGTAACATTGCCAGTATCAACAGCTATGAATGAAATGTTGTTTTCAACTTGTAAAGTTTGGAAACGTACATAAGAAGCACAATGGGGTAAAAAGACTTACTGGGACTTGCACTCTTGAGTGTCCACTGAAGTTTATTGATGGAGCCTGATTTCTATCAAAGTACATTGACACAATTTTCAAGGGTTTTGAACAGGCATTGTGTTTTTTATAATCACTAAGGCACCTTCTACACTGCCATATAAAATCCAGATTATCCATTTTGAACTGGATTTTATGATAGTGTAGACTCAAATAAACAAGTTCAAATCAGATCATGTGGATTATCTGATTTGATAATCTGGATTAAATGGCACTGTAGAAGGAGTCTAAATTACCAATTAAGAATCATTTTCGGGTTTTTAAAGACTTGAAACTTGTAGCTAAAATAGAAATTTGGTTTAATGCAGTCTATATAAAAATATAGAATGCGTCATACTCTTCATAATTTGCTTTTAAAAAGTTTCAACTACCCCCAAATTTTATTTCTAGCTATTGACCTGCATCTCACACTGTTTTGTTCCTCCCTGCAAAGATAATCCAGGAACAAGTTTGGATCACCACATAGAAGGATTCATCTGGCAATACAATGAGATGTCAGGCTTGTCTACATGAGCACAATAGTCTGCACTTGCCATGAAGTTGCTCCTGGCTGTCCTCAGGACTTCCTGGGACTTTGGGTAAAATGGGTCAATCGAGTTTAGCCCCATGTAAAGGACTCTTCACAATTAGGCTGGGGAAATCTTTTTCTTAATATCCGACCGCTGCCACCATTAAATGTAAGAGAAAGGCTCTTTCAGACAAGGGGGAATCTTTTTATTAATATCTCACCTTTGCCAACAATAAAATGTAAGAATGTGTCACAAAGCAAAAGAGAGGCTTCTCAAACAGGCAGGGGGAAATCTCTTTATCCCACCTTTGCCAACATTATGGGACATCAAATCCCACTAAGGCAGGGGGCAATCCTTATTCCAGGATCCCAACCACTGCCAGAAATAAACACAAGAGCGCATGTGAGTGCGCATATCAGGCAATATGGTACTGAGGGGAGAGCAATGGTAGAAACCTTCCAAACTCTGTGTTAGTGTAGTTCACAACTCGAAGACTCTATCTTTATTGGAAGCAAAGAAATGTTTATTTATAAGTTCTTTGGCACATAAAGCATATTTTGTTACAAAGGTTCTTTACTTCAGTTCCACTTGGGTGTTATAAACCATATTGTCTTGCACTCACTTGGTTACACAAAGCTGTTGATATATAACTTTCCAAACACTTAAACTTAGTTTAACTTGTTGATGCACTATCTTTTCCTTCACACACACACACACACACACACACACATCCTCAGTCTTCTTGACTGGGCACTTACTCTTCAAACTGACTGAAACCTAGTCTCAACAGACTCCTTATTCCTCCCAGTTTTATCTGAGAACCAGGCTTGAATTAGTCTCTTATTTCTCTCTCCAATATAACATTGGAAGCTACACACTTAAACACATAATATCTTCCCTCTAGTTCACCAAACTAGAGATTCAAATACAGATGTCTTCTTTCTAGCTCCCTAGCTAGCAACTCATTACAGAAATCTTCCTACTACCTCCCTAGCTAGTACCTGAACATACAGAGGTCTTCCTTCTAGCTCACTAGCTAGAACCTGAACATAACTGAGCTAACCTTTAAAACATTCCCTCCTTTTCCCTTTCAGCTAGCTCCACCCCTTTCTTGCTAACTTCTCCAAATAGTTACATTTCTACAACAGCAGCTACGTTACCCTGGCGACGCACAACCAATCAGAGGTAGCTAACTCCTGCTTACCTTTACCATTAAACCAACATTAAATAACATAGACAAAAAATCTCCATTAAAATAAGGTTTTCCGTTACACCCTATATTAAGGAAAGATGGGAAATATGCCAGAGTTTGGCTGTGAGGATAGCAGGACTAACAACCTCATCCCAAAGGATTGTGGTGATTCCGCGGTGCCCATCGGTGGTGTGGGGAACCCATTGTCCCACACCCCACATCGCCTGACTCACCAGAGTTCTCATCTCATGGGAGAAGTGTCAACCACCTGGTTTCCCCCCATTGCTTCTGGTGCAACACGGGAAGCCTCCCGTGTTGCCATGGCAGTGGCAAGCGCCGGTTCCTCTATGTTTTTACAACGGAGCGCCACCAGAAGTTCCTCTGCATCATGAAATCGGAGCCAGCGGGCCCCGTCATAAAACTACTAAGGAACTGATGTATGCTGCCGAAAACAATCCAATGTGATGAATTTGTAGTCCTCATGGAGGCTGGTCCGTTATCCATATGGGCTGTTGCTGATATCCCCTTTTTCTGCAGTGATCAACACAGGGAAAAGAGGATGGATTGGGCATATTGCCATTGCCACTGCCAGACAGCTGCAGAGCTCCTGGTCATGTAGGCACAGAAAAGTGATGGTCTAGCTGGGCCAAAGCAGTCTTGGCACAGCTGGACCACATAGACTCCACCCCACTAAAATTACAGGTTTGCAATTGAGTATGTGGTCAGATATGAAGGCTCTGGAGCCAGCCCCAGAGCATTTCCCAATAAGCAGCCTGTGTAGATGAGCCTTCCATCAGGTAACATGTAGCAATGAGAAAGTAGGTTACATTCACCAGTCCCAGGCATTCCATGTTTTCCATCTGTATTGGGGCTTCAAAAACTAAGAGAAGTATGAGTCAGTGGAAGATGAATTGTAAGAAAAATCAATTTGTGACATTGCACAAGCTGAAAGAGCTTTGGCCTCCAACTAGGAAATAAGTCCCAATTAATTCAGTGGGACATATTTTGATTGTCTTATAAGTCTATATGGCATAACAGGAATAACAAGTAAAGGAAAAAGCACAATAGCAACCTTTTACAGGGAGATCATAGAATCATAGAATCATAGAATAGTAGAGTTGGAAGAGACCTCATGGGCCATCCAGTCCAACCTCCTGCCAAGAAGCAGGAAATCGCATTCAAAGCACCCCCGACATGAAGATGTCCCCACACATGAAGGTTAAAACTGTTTTAAGACAGGTACAGCATACAAGTTTTATGTTTTCTGATGGCTCAGAGAAAAAAAATCTGCCTTTTGAATGAATTCTGTGGAATGTGGACAATTAAAGCCTTTCTATACAACAAAGGATTCAGAGAGGCCCACATACCCAGGGATTTTGGGTCATGGTTTGTGCAAAGCTTGGAACGATTTGCTTTTGCAATTATAAATCCAAGAACTAATTAACCAACTTATTCACCATTAAGTTCCATAAGAAAACATATTCTGGTGCTACAAAATAAACGTGTGCATGTTGTCATTGCAAATTTGGCAGGGCTTGAGATAGGCAGCATAAAAGTAAACTTCATTAATAAGATAAGGTTTTGCAATTAAATGATTTCAACTGGGCAACCCCCAAAAACAATAGTTGTATGATTTTAATACTTTGAAAAAGTATCCAGATTCTTCTTACTGAATCTTGAAAATGAGCTATGATGTAGATAAATAAAGATGGGATGAGAATGACAGACATGACTAACTCAGAAATAGTACAGGAAGCAAAGATGAATGTTAAGATGTTCTTTAAATACCTATGAAGGAAATTGGGAAGGAGTCAGTGAGTCTACATGGGGACAAATGACTGATAATGCTGTTGTTTCTAACAAGCATAACTTGTTTACATTTTGCAACAGGACTACCACATCCTAGATATCAAATATACTTTCCTGGGAGGAGAGGAAATGCAAAAAGATTCTTATATCTTTAGACTTTTTAATGGAGTCAAAGACCATGAAGTTCCCTAGAACTTCCATACTAGAATTCTAAAGGAAATAAACAAGGACAAAAGAAGGATGCGATTTTGATAGCTTGTTGAATGCAGTGGAAATGTTAAAAGCTAAAAGGTATATTAATCCTCAGATATGGATTTAAAAAGGGAATAATGTAAGAAGAGATACAGGTCATTAGGCACTTTTAATAATACACCATAGACCTTTTGACTTATTGTGGGTATGCCACAATGATGGATTGCTACAATCTCCTGGGCAGAGGAAACTTCTAGTCTGAAATCTTATAGTCCTCCAATAATTGAAAGCTATTAAATCCTTAGTTGCATTGTCACCAAAGCTTCCTACACAGATAGTACAGTCTCTATCCTGTGATTGCATGCCTGGCATACTATGATACAGAAGAACATCATTTACAGTGTAATCTTATATTTGTCTTTGGCAAAAGTTGATTCTACTGAATTCAGTGGAGGAGGAATGGTTAAGCAAAGTAAGAGTGGGGAATGTGTGGCTCTGCGGAACACATCCAACCTTCATCATGTCCATGTTGACTAGGACTAATGGGAGTTGCAGTCCAACAGCTTCTTGAGAACACATTTTGCTTATTCCTGGAGTGCAGCATTGGAGTTATAAGGAAGGCATACATTCTCTTGTGTCTGTTGGTGGAAAGTGCTTCCATACAGTATCTCATGCCATTATAAATTTTGCACATTTTAATATTATAATATAGACAGAAATGGCTCTGTAGCAATATGATCATTTTCTCTGATAATATTTTTACTAGTAACCCATTTGTTTGTGAACATTTGACAACTAGTTATCACCTCAATCATGTGTATTGGGTGTATGTCTTTCTGTATGCATACACCTGACATTCTCTATAGCAGTTCTTGCATTCATGAAGCAGACTATCATCTGTAAAAGCTCATGGTACCATAGCCTTGTTATGAAATGCCACCATGGTAAGGTAGAAGGCACTACAAAAAGAGGAAGACCCCCTATTAAGTGGAAAGACTCTGTCAAGGAAGCTACATCCCCTAGCTTGCAAGATGTAAGCAGGGTTGCTGTTAGCAGGGTGACTTGGAGATGTCTCAGTCATAGGATCATCATAAGTTGAAATTGACTGGCAGGAGTTAAGAACAAGAACACAGTCATATGGATTTCAGTAGAATTTTAAAAGTGCCGTGATTTTGAAGAGATGCAGCCACTCGTCCTCTTAAAATTCATGTTAATGAAGTGGAAGTGACCTTGTTAGCAAGTATTTGACCAGAAACATGCCTCAGTGCCCACTTAAAACAAGTGCCATGGCAGTGCTGATTCAATTAAACTATCATGCCCTGTTGATAATAAATGACTATATGCCCCCAGTGAGAAAGGAATCCCAGATCAGAGCCTTGTGATCTGAACTGGAAATGTGTGCTGCTGACCTTATAGTGAAGAACTCAAATGCATCTGTAAGTTTGGAAAAGGACCTCAATGCAAGAATGGGCCTTGATGACTCCACTCTCTATAAATGCCAGAAATGTCTCAGTCTCAATCCTGAATACCATGTAGCCCTCCTTCCTCGTTGCTCTAAAGATCAGAAATCAAACTTTTCAAGTCTATGCTTGACTCAAATAACCTTCAGGCTAAACCTCCACATTTTAAATCAGACATGGGCAAACTTTAGCCCTCCAGGTATTTTGAATTTCAATTCCCACAATTCGCAACAACTGGTAGGATGGCTGGGATTTCTGGGAGTGGAAGTCCAAAATACCTGGAAGGCCAAAGTTTGCACGTGTCTGTTCTAAATTGTACCCTGGAAGGTGATTATCCAGCTGAATTCACCTATCTTCCCAACCCCTTCTACAATGTCATATAAAACCCCCTGACTGAATCAAAGAGTAACTGAGCTGCTGGCCACTCTATTTATTTATTTATTACAATATTTATATCCCACCCTTCTCACCCAACAGGGGACTCAGGGCGGCTTACAAAAAACACATATATAAAAATTATACAGTGCAATATAAATCAGTTAAAATTATTATTAACTTACATCAGTATTCATAAAACACATTATAAAATACAGATTATTACTTAATTACCTCTACCTAATTCACATACTCCATGAAGGAACCTCACTCTAAATAAGATGTAACCCCTAGGGCCACCTCACCAATGCAGTTGGAACTGAGTAAGGCACCAAGCAAAGTTGCATCCTGGGCCCTACAAGAAGATATATCTCCACCTTATTCTATAGTAGTAGCACTATTGTCAAGAACACCTATTGGGCTTAAAAGAGCACCGAGAGCACCAACGCAATACTGCAATGCAGATCAGCTACAACTTAACAACAGAAAACCAAATTCATGGCATTTGTCAATAGACCCAAGAATCAGTTCTGGAGCATAGACAGACATACAGAGATATTTGTACTAGTGTCAGCTCAGCATTGCTATATAAACACACAGGACGCTCAGGACAATTTTGCACCACCCTGTTGCTGTCAGATACCAACTCTGTTACAATCCCGCAACTTTCCCCCATGCTCATCCTGGATCGCTCTTCTAAGGTTTTGCAAGAAGCACACCTTTCCTGTCCCAAAAATCAGTCGCCATAATCTTCCTTGCAAGCATTTGCAAAACAGAAGAGCAATCCAGGATGAGCGTGGGGGAAAGTTGAGCGCATGCACAGGCACAGCTGCGGGAAGGGACGCCCGCCTGGTTGAGGACGCAAGCCAAGAGGCAAAGTTTGGTGGAGAAGGACTTTCCAAACTCTTTTATAGCTATGATAACTGCCTAGATTTCAGTGGGGACTATGTTGAGAAGTGGTATTTTGGTCTGGCTTTCAACTGCATATGGTAAATATTTTCTCCTATACTTTGTTCATTTTTAATTCCAAAACGTAATCTACTTTCTGGATAGCCCTCATAATAATAGTCTTTTATTTATACCCCATCTCCATCTCTGTAGTGTGGGGATTTGCCTATGTTCCCTGGAGAGGGTGTTCCAAAGTCGGGGGGCCACCACTGAGAAGGCCCTCTCTCTCATCCCCACCAACTGCACTTGAGATGGAGGTGGACTGATAGAAGAGCCTCCCTGGCATATCTTAAAGCCTGCACTGGTTCATAGGGGGAGATGTAGTTGCGAAGATAGGTTGGACCCGAACAGTATAGGGCTTTGTAGGTAATAGTGAATCAATACAATTGCTCTACTGAAGGGAAGTACGACATCAATGGTACTCAACTTGGTGTGTATCCACGATCTACGTTAACCCAACAGTAGCAGAATAGTGGATTGATATGATAAAGTCTTTATGCTCTTATAGAAGAAAACGTCCCCATGCTAATAAACTTAAAATAATTTCAACAGAGAAGGGAGGAACATGGAAAAAGGATAAAAGGGAAAGCAAAAGTGACTAAGCAAGAATACAAACCACCCAGCATGAATTTTTAGATACCATTTCAGATACACTGACTTTCAGTTTAATCCTAAGCATATTTTTTGAAAAGAAGTAAGTCCAACTCAGCTCATTGAGGTTTACCCACTTCTAAGTGTGCTTGGGGCTGCTGCCATATAGAGCAATTCTATACTCACCCTGTGCCAGTTTTTCAGAAAAACCACAAGTACACTGGCAGAATGCCTGCCAAATTCTAAGCCGCTCAGTCTGGATTTGCGAATCAGAGACTTAGAACAGCAGCAAGAGCAACAACAAAGGCAGAAAAACACACTGGATGTAATCATGAGTTAGGCTTAGACATTAATATAGGTTGACAATATGTCCAAAATAATTAAAGGTAATACATGTTCTGGCATAGACAGTTATATCTTCTATCCATTGAATGGTGGATAAAGAATGTTTCTTTTCATTAAATTGCGGTTATATCAAAGGTATACATTTTGAATGTGTCTAGCATCACAAGGCTTGTGCTCATGGAGACACGAAGATATACTGATAAAGCCTCAAGTCTTATGTCCCATCATAAGCCATATTCACTATGGGTAGGGTTTGTATGTCAGTGGTGATGGGATGCTCACTTTCATGTGTTCAGTTGTTGAAAATGTGGGTGGACTAGAAGTAAGATTTCTTTCCATATCCACTTCCACTCCCAATGAAATGAGATGGGGAATTACTGCTACCAGTGCCAGATCTGATGTGAATATCCCCAATAGTTGTAAATATATATGTGTGTGTGTGTGTGTGTGTGTGTATATATATATATATTCCTCTGTGGAGCCCCTGATGGCGTCACGGGTTAAATTACAGGATATGGCTCATTACGGGATAGATTGTTGGTTGATAATGCTGTTTCATGTTATGTTATTGTCTTCTGTTTTTTTGTTTTTTAAAAATATTTTTATTGAAATAAAAAAATTCCTTTACATAAAAAGTAGGAGAACATTTTGGGTGTAGGAAAGTAGGAAAAAAAGAGAATTAGAGAGCAAAGAAAAAAAGAAAAAAGAGAGAGAGAAAACCCTATTGGTAACTTCCTTTCTTCAAAGTAGTGGTATTTGATGTTTACTTCTTATATCTAAAAAGAAAAAAAGATTCATCGTCAGTCAGCTTATTTCAATTCACTTCCCTTCTTATTGTCGCGGATGTTCTTTTAATGTCTTTTCCATTAGTTATTGTCTTTTTAAAATCTTATTTATTTTATCAAGTTATGTTTTAATCTATGATTGGTTTTAATTGCTGTTGAATTGGGCATGTTCCCCATGTAAGCTGCCCCAAGTCCCTCTGGGGAGATGGAGGCGGGATATAAAAATAAAGTCATTATTATATTATTATTATTAAACCACTGAGCTGCTGAACTTGCTGACTGAAACGTTGGCGGTTCAAATCTAGGGAGTGGGGTGAGCTCCTGCTGTTAGTCCCAGCTTCTGCCAACTTACCAGTTTGGAAACATGCAAATGTGAATAGATCAATAGGTACCGCTCCAGCGGTAAGGTAACGGCACTGTATGCAGTCATGCCAGCCACATGACCTTGGAGATACCTACAGACAACACCGACATTTAAAAATAGAGATGAGCACCAACCTCCAGAGTTGGACACAATGTATCTCTGGTGGTATCTCTGAGATCAAACTGCTTCTATAGCTCTGTAGCAGACAAGTCTTGAGTGGTCTGAGTTACATGCATGAATAGCAAAACACTAGTATTAATACGAAATGCCCTGTAGTTTGTAAGATTGGGTTCAAGGTAAGTTCTCAGACAAAGGAAAGGACAGAGTCCCACCACCATTTCAATGTGGGAGAAGCCATTATACTGGTAGTTCAGCGCTGTCAATAGGACCACACATTTCTGGTATAGCAAGCAAGTAGGCCATATGACTAAGGGTTCTGGCTTCCCTCCCTCAGCATCAATTGCCTGAAATAGCATTACTACTTGCCATTTATTGATGTAGAGCTGCCCTTATTGATTTTTCTTGTGGAAAACAAACTTGATCATATGAAGGATCAAGAGGTTTCAAATGTCATGAGTAAAGCTGCATTTTAAAGGACTGGAGAAGATTTTTCTGTCAAATGAGGTAATGTAGCAAATAGAGCACTTTCTTGGAATAAGTTAAAATGATGTAAGATATTGTTCATTAAAAATGTTCTGAACATTATGTACTCTTGTTTGGTATTTAGGGAAAAATGCTTCTGAGCTAACAGAACCAAGATTCGGTGTTTCTCCTGAAAGCACTAAAATGCTGTTGTTGTTGTACCATGTTTCTAGTTTTCTGATGCATTGATGTACCATTTACAATAAGCCTAGATGGCAGATCTCCCCACTTCATGAGACATACGTCTATACCGTGACCTCTTTCCTTTATGAAACATGGCATTGCAAAATATACTATCACCTGGGTTTCACAAAGTATTTGGCAATTAATGAAAAACATATGGGACTCCATCCATTCTGCTTGGAATCTTATCCTGAAATGCTAGAAAACACACGTTAATCTGAGATGCTTACAGAGTTGAAACCCTTGTCTCAAGAGAATAAATAAAATGACCAGTAAAAATAAGACAGAAAGGGAGTTATGTATTTTAGGGAGGATTGGTTTTTCAAGTAAAATTAATTTCATGGAGTGAGGGAAGAGAGAGATGAGTTATCTTTATCCATGCATTTTATCTATTTTAAATCCAGGAATATCCCGAATAGAACTACAGTAGAGTCTCACTTATCCAAGGTTCTAGATTATCCAATGCATTTTTGTAGTCAATGTTTTCAATATATCGTGATATTTTGGTGCTTAATTCGTAAATACAGTAATTACAACATAACATTACTGCATATTGAACTACTTTTTTCTGTCAAATTTGTTGTATAACATAATATTTTGGTGCTTAATTTGTAAAATCATAACCTAATTTGATGTTTAATAGGCTTTTCCTTAATCCCTCCTTATTATCCAACATATTCGCTTATCCAAGGTTCTGCCGGCCTGTTTAGCTTGGATAAGTGAGACTACTGTATTACTAAAAATAGTTCCACTCTTAAAGAAAAAAAATCCTGTGTACTATTCTTTCCATTTGCAAACGTACAATGAACGTTTAGGCTGTTTCAGCTTTTCAATAAAGTACTGTGAAAGTAGTAAAGACAAATAATGTTTGTTTGTTTTGCATGCTCTTTTCTGCCAGAAAAAGGTAGACAAGGGAAATAACAATGACATAACATATTAAGGCAAATCATTTAAAGACATGGGCCAAGATCCTACATCCCAGGACTTTAATGAATGAAGCCACCCTTCTGCAGCAATTACGCAATCACCAATCCCAGGAATTTATCAGGATGGTCTCCCTTCTTATCACGCTTTGGTAATTTCACAAATGCAGTGCTTTGTTGCTAAGTAAGTCCATTGAATGAATTTCCTTATAGGAAAGGAACTTCACAATTTCTTCAGAGTTTAGTTTAAAATAATTTAAAAAGTTTTTCTCTCTCTTTTCACTTGGAAAGGAAAAGGGAGATAGAAGGAAAGCCAAACAATCCTATTCCCTTATGTTACTTCTGTGCTGGTATGCAGACACCGAAATGCCTGAGGGTAATTATCTGCACAGATAAATCCATGGGCCATGATGTGATCAGGGACTATTGACAGGTCTTCCCTGACAGCAGAAGGGAATGGGACTGTTTTTGATAGAGTTTGATTTGAAAGAAGAGAATACAAAATGCCTTATGCTGTGAGTTCACCATCTTGTAAATGACTGAGGCTTGAGGGCTGCTTGTGTGCTGGGAGAGGCATCTAGCTGTAATAATTTTAAATTCTACACCCCACTCTTTCAAGTGCTATAAGTTTCATTTGTGGGCAGTTTGTGGTTGCAGAGATATAATCACCCCCAGAATTGTGAAACCCAAATCCATAGTTTCACTTACCTGTACTCGGGGAAAAATGTCTTTTTAGGAATTCACTAGGTCCCCCAGGTGATGCTTTGATATGCTTTCCCGCAGAATTTACAGAACAGTTAGTTTGGAGGACCTAACACATTTCTAGAGATGATTCCTATGGTCCTCCAATGCAACTGTGTTGTACGCTGGGTAATAACCTAATTATGTATATAACAAGGATACTCTTTTCTGTATCCTTGTTATGCATATGTTAACTAATGTTGTCCTTATAGTGCTCATTTTATTTAAACTGCTGGACAGGTCAAAAACATTTTTATTTCTGAAGTAAAAGACAAATTGTGTCTTCTCTGTTTTTAGCTTAAGATTTCCCCAAGCTAATAAACTTTATGGCTGGGAATATTTTGTCTTCTGTTTCTATTACTGAGAAACATCTAAGCAAGGAAGTAATATTTATAACAGTCAAGGAAAACGCTGTTTCCTTTTTCATCCGGAAACTGTGGTTATTCTCAGTGCTTTCACAGTGGAAGGAGATATTAAAATAAGATTTTTTTTTGGCTGTATTATTTTTATTCCTGGAAATTGATCATCACAGAGTCAAAACAAACAGCTTTTGCAATTTAGTGACCTTTGTAAAATAGTAAAATGTCAGGTGGGAACAAGACTGTTTACGAACCATTAGAAGGTAGCCCATGGTAATTTACTTGAGTCCCTGCCAGAAGTATCTGACATTAGCAACAAAGAATGTCATATTCTTTGAAATGCACTGAAAACATACGAAGGAATACATTATTTAAATGTGGTACCAGACTATTTAATGTCCCACCAACACTGTCATATAATGTAGTTTCAAATTGCATTATCTGGCCGCATAGAAACAGAAAGCTTGTCTTTTTTTTTTTAACCCTGCACACACCTTTTTGTTAAACCCTGCACACACCTTGAATTCAAAGTTGGCAGTCTATACAACATTTCCAGTAATTATATAGTGCTTTTAGCCGTTAATCAAACTTTGATAGAGTTTAAGCAAAGTTGGGATACTCCAGAGTTTGTGCAAATTCCGAGTATTCTCAGGCTTTGCGCCATCTGGATAACTAGAAGAGGTCTGGGTTGCTGTGAGCTTTTTGGGCTGTATGGCCATGTTTCACTAGCATTCTTTCCTGATGTTTCACCATCATCTATGGCAGGCATCATCAGAGGTTTGAAAAAACCTTTGGAGATGCCTGCCATAGATGCAGGTGAAACATCAGGAGAGAATACTGCTGGAACATGGCCATACAGCCCAAAAAACTCACAGCAACCCAGTGATTCCAGCCATGAAAACCTTCAACAACACATAGAAAAGGTCTGTTTTGGTTTGCTCCATTGTCCAGATGTACACTGCCACCACTGGTGCCATTTCATCTTCCCTAAGTTGATCAACACAGGAGAAGTGGAAGAGGCATCCCATGTCACCATCACAATTCCCTGCCTGCTAAGGAGCTCCCCGAAAGTGCCTGGCTATTACTGATCATGTCTGCTGAGATTAGAATGGGGCACCTGCATGATTGTATTGGCGCCCTATTATGACCTGAGCAGACATGAAAGGTGATTGCCAGGCACTCACCAGGAGTTCCTTGGCCAATGAGAGTGGCACAGGCAACACTGAGGATAAGGCGATACCCAGCAGTATTGATGTGGTCTTAACTTGGCTGTATAGTAACAGGGCACTGCAAAGGATTCTGCTTAGTGTGTGTGAGATCATCATCACAGTCACCCTGGGTCCAGTCCAGAAGATAATATTTCTGACTGGTCCTGGGATTAAGTGGCTGGTGTAGATGCAGCCTGAGAGTTGTAGTTGTAAGGTGGATACAGGTTCAACTATCAGTGTAATCAGATGATAAGGCTCAAGCATCAACTGGCAGTTGTGTAGACTAGAGAGAAGAAAGAGACGCTACATTTTAATAAGAGGTGGTAAAATCCAGCAATGTAGGTGTAAATAACCAACTGTCGACATTCATAATTATAGTCTCCAAAGCAGTTCTCCCCCCAGGACTGTGCAAAAACGCAGGCAGCTGTCTTGAACCACATCCACACAACCAGTTATTTCAGTTTAGGTTTCTACCAGCTGGAGACATTCTATAAATCTAATTAGTTTAAAAAGCCTGTTCTCAAGACCAAGTCACTCCTAAATACTGCCCAGAAAACACAAAACAAGCCCCCTCCTAAATATTTTGCATTACAACAGGAATAGTTCATAACAATTGTTTGAAAATTCCAGTCCCCACCCTAACTACTGAGTGGATTGTAGCTAAAATCAGAGGGAAAGCTGAAAACCTTGGCAGATAATGTAATCTTCCCCACTAATCAGAAAGTGCTGGCATTTTTACGCTGGTGTGTCTTGGCTCTGCTACTTTGGTGGCTGTATCTGTTTGGTCACTCAGGTTCACTGAGAGCCAATACACTGATTCAATACAATCTATTTTTACAGCAAGATCAAACTGCCTGACATAGGCCCCATATACACTGCCATATAATGCAGTTTGAGAATGCAGTTAAACTACATTTAACTGGATTATGTGGGCCATGTTGTTTAATGCATTTAAACTGCATTCTGAAAGTGCATTGTATGGCAGTATAGATGTCTTATGGTGTCCTGCACGAGTCAAAAATTGGCCAAACTACATTTTTGATTACATATTTCTGGATCCTCCAGACAGCATGGATACCAGCTATGTTGGCTGAGAATGCTGGCAGCTATAATTCAAAAATAAATTTTGTCAGGCTCTGTAATGTTCAAGTTTCAGGGAAATATCCTAGGTCCTAATGTTCCTGATAGAATTGCATCAGTGTACAGAATACAAGTCTACTGAGACAATCCTCTATTCAGACAGCACTTTGACTCAACATGGGAATATGGGAGCAACAAAGTTGACTCCTTCCCATTATCAACAACAACAATTTATTGATTAGCCAGTTGGCCTTATCAAGCACAGACAATACAAACATGAAATACAACATACATCTGGTACACTTAAAATAAAATAAAAATATACAGGTATTTGCCAGCTTGGTGCCAAAGTAGCTTAGCCATAGATGTATGCATCAACTATCCTCATCACCCCTACACTGCACCCCAATCTGATCTATGTACTCCGATCTCCTTTTAGCAGTTTTAAGCAAATACAGGGCCACTTTTGTTGTCACAATGGGGTTATAACCGGCCAATAAAAATGTAGTTTTGGCTGCTATGTCCCAGCTTGTTTTATTACAAATAAAAGGCCATAAGTATTGTTTCCTTTCTTTTTCGTATAAGTTACAATTATGCAAAGTGTGGTTCAAATTTTCGACTTCAGGGGCGCCACAAATGCATAATCTTTCTCCATATGGGATGTGGTTGAATCTGCCATGTCTCTCCATGGACTCCCTTTGTTCGAATCTTGCCCTGGTGAACACGATTCTTAGATGTCGTGGCATATCTGCTTTTAGGTATAACGCCCGCTGGAAATTATGTTTAAAACGTCCTAACCACTTCAGAGATCCTGTGTTTGACAGGATGGCTATGTCTTTCTGGGCTTCAATATCTAGGATCCTTTGGGTTACTGTCCTTCTTTCAGCCTCCCTATTCTGGCCTAAGGAAGTAATTTGTAATCCACAGATGTGAAGATACCTAGTTAGTTGTTCTGCCCATGAATCCTGGTTTTGGCCATTAGATTGTTCTAAGAAGCACAATTTTGGGAGTCTGTTATTTTCGAGATTTTTTATTTTAGCCCAGTAATTAAAGGCCCTGATTTTGGCAAGTCCTTCAATAGAATATATTTCTAACTCTGCTCTGACTGCAGCAGCGGTGGTCTTAGTGTCAACGCCAAGGATCTGTCTTAAAATTTTTGATTGTGTTTGTTCCAATATTGGTAATCTGGTTAGGCCCCAGATTTCTGCTCCATATAATATTATGGGGAGGATTTTTGCTTTATAAACTTTGATTATTGGAGTTAAAGAGCCAGGATATCTGTGGGTTAGCAATCTTGCCAGTGTATTTGAGCGTGCCCTAGTTTTGATCGCGCAAGATTGGGAGTGTGCCAGCCAAGAGCCAGTTTCTGAGTATACTAAGCCTAGGTATGTAAAAGAGCTCACCTGTTCTATGCACTCTGCATCTAGGACCCATTTGTGTCTAGATGGGTGCTTTCCAAAAACCATGATTTTTGACTTGGATTTGTTTATTGTCAGCTCGTTTTTGTGGGCGTACGTGTTAAGTTTAATCAATAGTCTTCGTAATCCTATTTGAGTACTAGACATCAAAACCATATCATCCGCGTATAGAAGGGTATTTATGTGTCTGTTACCTATTTTAGGCATGTGGACCTCGGGGCTGCTGAGGTGCTCTGGCAGGTCATTGATATAAAGGTTGAAAAGTAAAGGGGCCAATAAACATCCTTGTCTTACACCTTTGCAAGAATCTATTTTCTTTGTCAAGGCACCGCTGATTCCCATTCTAACCTGGATATGGTTATTGGAGTATAAACTTTTGACCAGGAGTAGTAGTCTACGGTCTATTCCATGTACTGTTAATTTTTGCCATAGGAGCTCTTTGTTGATACTGTCAAAGGCTGCTTTTAAGTCAATGAAAGCAACATAAAGTCTGCTCTTTTTTTTAGATGTTTATATATTAGGTGGTTTATGACAAAACAGTTATCCATGGTGGATCTTCCTGATCTGAAGCCGGCTTGTTCTTCTGGCAGGATTTTATTTTCATATTCCCAAAGTTCTAATTTAGAAAGAAGCACTTTAGAGTAGATTTTGGCCATCTATTAGGCTGATAGGTCTATAGTTTTTTGGATCTTTTTTACACCCTTTTTTGTAAATAGGGATAATTATTGCCAATTTCCAACCTGTAGGAATATTGGCAGTGTTATTTATGTGATTACATAGACCTGCTATTAAGGGGGCCCACCAGTCAGGGTTGGATTTAAATAACTCTGGTGGTAAAAAGTCTTCTCCGGGGGCTTTATTGTTGTTAAGGCTTTTGATTATACCCTTTATTTCTTGTGCAGTAGTCGGGGTCCAGTCTGGCAGATTCTCGGGGCTTTCTGTATTAGGAGTAATATATTTCTTTGGAAGGGGTGAAGGGGCAAACAGTTCTGAGTAGTAGTTCTCCCAGTTTGCTGCAGGAATAGGGGCATCAAATGCATATTTCCTTTCTTTGAGAAGTCCAGTTACTGAGTTCCAGAAGAGGACTGTGCCGTCCGCCGGACAATAAAAAACTATAAAACTGAAACGTGCTGTCCTTTATCCGGGCGAACTGCAAATCCCTATAAGCTGTCCTATAGATATTGAACGACTGAGTCTGGATAACTTCAAAAAAGGATGTTTATTCATACAAGGTTGTAAACCTGGCACAGATCTTAAAGTTGCAGAAAATGAAACAAATTTCCATAGGTTTTAGTTGCAGAATTATCCCTGGTTCCAGAAGGCAAAAGTGATTATAAAACCACTATACCCTAATCACGCTGCCTATATTAGAAGGAGAAACTCTTTCCTTCCCTATCTTTACAGCAAAGATTAGTTCTAGAAGCGATGGAATAACTTTGCTCCTCTAACTAGATTTCCTATTCCAGATCAATATAATTCAATACTTATCTAATTTGGATAGGCTTAGATTGGCCTGGTTTTGAGGATGATTTGTCCCAGTTAGCTTTGCACAGCTCCAGCACGTTGGAAGACTATAGCCAGAATGAAGCTCTAAAATGGAGACTAGACCCTGGTAAAAAGGGCGGTCCTAAGATGTTGCACTCTATCACTGCAAAGAAAACTGCAGCCAGCTCTTGCAGATTCCAAGCCACCTTTCCTAGGCCTTTGCAGCCAGAGGCTCAAACAAAATGTAAAGGAGGGAAAACAAACAAACGACCAATAGGTAAGGCAAACCATCGTCCTGGGGGACGGAACACTCCCCGCTAAATTCCCAGGATGTGGGAATTTACCAATCAAAAACATACAAACACCTTTGTATACACAACAATACAAACACTAGAACTTTAAACATCTCCAATAAGCAACACGAGGTCACTAATTGGTCTGTCCAGGACAGACATTTTGTCCTTACTATGAGTCTTTACTTGAACTTTTCTAACCTTACCGTCAGGGCAAGGAAAGGTCTTTAGTATAATGCCCATAGGCCAGGCATAGCGGGGCAAGTCTTTGTCCTTTGGCAACACAAGGTTTCCCACCTTGGCATTGTCCTTTGGGTTTGCCAGAGTCTTCTGGTTGGAAGCTGGCTTAAGTATTCGGCCTTCCACCTCTTCCAGAAGTGGTTGGCTAAGGTCTGCACATGCGAAATTGGTGCCACAGTCTGACTAAATTGACTTAATTGGCCCTCTGAGGGCTATAAACTTTTTCAAGGCATTTATGAATGATGAAGTGTCCATTCCCTCTGCAACCTCTAGATAGACAGTTCGTTTTGACAAACAAGTAAACAAACCCGCCCATCTTTTGTTATTTACAACACCACCCCTGGTTTTCCTAGTGACAACCTCCCAAGGACCAAACACATGGATTCCCACATGGGAAAAGGGGGGGTCTGTCAAAGTCCTGTCCTGAGGTAACTCAGCCATCAGCTGACTCTGACAGTTACGTCTGAGTCGCCGACATTTGACACACTTAAAAATAACACTGCTGACCAAACTTTTAGCATTTACCACCCACAGGCCTTCATTTCTAAGGGTCGCCTCAGTCAGAGTTCTACCTTGATGATGGGTTTTCTCATGGTAGTGACGAACCAACAACAAAGCAATATGGCTATTGGGGGGTACAATGATAGGGTTCTTTATACACACTTTGAGTTTAGCCTTAGCTAACCTCTCACCCACTCTTAAAATGCCCTCTTTATCCAGAAATGTGTTCAGCTCACGCAAGAAACTCCGGCTGGGGGTGTTAAGCCCTTGTTCTAACCTGGCTGTTTCTTGACTAAACTCATGCCTCTGAACTGACCTGAGTATTACTCCCTTAGCCTTCAGCATGTCCTGAACTTGCAAAGGCTGACTATCTTTGCAGACTAAGCGATGTATAAGCCTAGCAACTGCTCTAAGAAGACTGTGCCACTCCGAAAAACGTTCAAAACGGTGTGGTTCCAGGCAAGATCTTTGGCCCATCTTGATTTCTGTGGTTGATTTGCAGGCTTTCACCTCTGCACTTCGTGAGACTTGAGCATTCATAATGTCCGAAAACCTTTGCTCATCTTTCGAGAGCGCTGTGGCTTCGTCTCTCTCAGAGACTTTGAAGATGGAGGAATACTCTGGAGTTATTGCTTGGCAGTAGACTGAGATGTGACTTAGGCAACTGCGCACAAGTGTAGGACGTCCACCTTTAAGCACCTGTGCTTGATTGGAGTCCAACGACGATGGTGGGTGCATCTTGTTTATGCACACTGGGCCTATGACTGTCCAGCCTAATGGCAATTGTTGCGCGATAGGTGCACCTGGAGGTCCTTTAACTTGGTCGTTCACACAGAACAAGCTCGGGCAGTCCGAGCCAAGCAAAAGGGCAATGTCCACATCTGGCCGAAAGGCTGGTATAGCATTCTTTAACCGTCGCAAATGTGGATGAGCCTCCACAACTTCTCTAGTTACAATTTGTTTTTTGTTCCGAGGGATGGAGGAACACTCAATCAGGTCTGGCAACCTGAACTGTCTCTTCTGGTCGCAAGAGGAGACAACAAAGCCAGATGCTATGCGACCCTGCAACTTCTTTTTTCCTGCACATGTAGTCATGGTGTAATCGACCATCTTGGTTTTAAGGTCAAACATGCGGAAGAACTCTGGAGTAGCCAGGGAGGCGTCGCTCTGTGAATCCAGGGCCACATAGAGTCTCTTTCTAAGCCAAGGGCTTCTGGCTGGATATACATCTGCTAGGCAGATGGGATGGCAGACTCTGAACTGGTGCACGTCAGAGCATAGTTCAGTACAGGCGACCGATGGAGCATCCTCCTGCATCCGTGACGTGGCCTGCATGTTGGTGGCTTCAGTAGATGACCCTTCTTTGGAAGACGTGTCCCCTTTGGCGCGGGAGACAGCGTCAGAGTTGTGCATCGCGGTGCAATGCTTAAGGCTGTTACACCTTGCGCATTTGACGTCCTCTTTGCAGTTGGATGCAAAGTGAAGAGTTGCTCCACAGCACCTAAAACATATGCCCAGCTTCTGTACAATCTGTTGTCTTTCTTTATAAGGCTTCTTGCCAAATTCCCGGCAGTTGGCCAAACTGTGAGGCTTTTGGTGAATGGGGCAGAGCACCTCCTTCACCTCTGACTTGGATTCGTTGGCCCTGTGCTGAGTTTCAACAGCCTTAACACTAACCGGTCTTTTGGCCTCTCTAGGTGGTTTCTTGTCCACTTCAGGTGCCTTCTCTGGCTGGGTTCCTTGGTATAAGGTGGGGAGGCCCGTCTGTGGATCATTCCTTTCTCTGGCCGCCCTGGTGATGAACTGGACCAAATGAGAAAATGGAGGGTATGCCTGGGAGTGGGCCTCCTTGTAGTTGAAGACCTCCTGTCCCCAGCGTTCTTGCAAAGTGAAGGGCAGCTTGGTCAAGATCTGCCTCTGGGACAGGTGCTGATCGAGGCACTTCAAACCGGGCAGTTCTGGATTCTCCTTGGCCGACTCTAATTCCGCAAGGAGATCGCTGAGGTCCCACAAGAGTTTGAAGTCTTTGAGTTTTAAAGCTGGGAACCTTTGGAGCTTGTCCATAAGAGATGCTTCAATCTCTGTGCTGGCCCCATACCTCTGCTGCAACCTGGCCCAGGCCTTTTCCAGGGCTTTGTCGGGATCGGCTACGTGGGCTGCGTAGATCTTCTTAACTTGTGAGGATGAGGCTGGGCCCAACCATGCAGCCAGAAGAGTCAGTTCTTCCTCAGGCAATAACTTTAAGTCTCTGATTGCTCTCTGGAAGGTGGCCTTCCAGAGAAGAAATTCCTCAGGCATGTCCAAAAACTTTTCGACACCCTTGTCCTTAAGATCTCTTCTGGGGCTTCTGATGATGGAGACAAGCTGGGACTCTGGCGTCGAAGGGAACAATTGAGGAGTTTGCTGTTGTGGAGTGGACTCCCACCGTGTACCTTGCGTCAACCTTTGGCCTCTTGGAGGGATGACATCGACCACTGACGAATCGATGGTTCCCTGTGCAGCTGTCTGTAGGGGCCAACTAGCGCTCGGCCTTGAGGCCCTGATTGACTGACCTAGGGTTTTAGCAGGAGGCACAGGTAGCTCGAGCAAGGGTGAGCTCCCCGCTATGACGCTCTGCTCTGCAGGAAACTCAAAAGTGACTTTGGGGCCCTGCTCTGGGTAAGGAGAGAAGTCTCCCTGTTCCTCATCCGAAAACTGGCTGTACATGCTGCCAAGGTGCGCAAACACTTTGGCAGAAGGGTCCTGTATTGGTAACTGGCTTACATTTTCTTCTGTGAGTGGCTCAATTAGGGCTTTGGCCAAAGTCTCAGCCCTTACCCTTTTGGCTGCGGCATCCATCTTTATTCTAAGCATCTCTATACGAGCCTGTTCTATTTGCATTTCGCTTTGTCTATGGGCCTGTTCTATTTGCATTTCGCTTCGTCTATGGGCCTGTTCTATTTGCAGTCGTTGCTCTTCTTCTTTAAAGGGAAGGGTGAGATCAGCTGCCTTAGCATCAGCCTCCGCCCCCGCCACTTTACTCTGCAGCTCCAGACGTGCAGCCTCCTTAATGTGCAAGGCAGCTAGGGAAGAGATGGCACTCCCAGCAGCAGAAGACTTGCTAGAGTGGCTGTGTTTAGACGATGCACGCTCCCTTAGTTTAGATACCTGGCTAGAGCGGTTGGACTTAAGACTAAGTGCCACAGCAGGTGATTTTAAAAGATTGGTCTCATGGCTGCATAAGGAAGCTAGGATTGCCCTCACCCTATTTTCTTTCTCATTAGTGTCAGCTAAAACACTCACTATTTCTAACTCTGAATCCTTGGCGTTAATGCGCTCGAGGACCTGGACTATCTTAGACACCAAACCCCTCCAAAGACCGAAGGTCTCTTCAAGGTCTGTCTGTAATATGGATGGCACCCTTGTAATACCCAAGCTCTCTATTCTGCCCATTAATGTTACAATGCGCTCCCATGCCGAACCTAACCTCACATGGAGGAGCTCCTTTTCATCTATTAGATGGGCTAGCATCTTGGCTGAAGGGTGCTTTATCCTTTGGGGCCTTTCATTCCTAATTTCAGCCTCAGAAGGAGATATACCATTTGTATCATCTTGAAATTGCATAGACATTATATATTCTTAATAGCAAGTAAATTTACAACAAAGGCAAATGCAATATACCTGCAAGTAAATTTACAATAAAAGCAAATGCAATATATAATACAATGCACAGCACTTAACCATAGCAATATATATCACTAAGTAACTATACTTTACAAAGATTGTGACCTTTGGCGCCAGACTTTGGTGGGCAAGCTGCAAAATGCCAACTGACAGCAACTTGCCACTTGATACCTCCCTTGCCCGAGTGACGTAAACTGCCAAAATGGCGACTTCGCCAAATTTTCAAGCACCTCGTGCTCTGCGGCTCGAGGCCTGCCGCCGAAGGAGCACCGAGGCTGGCTTTGGAAAGGAGGAGAGAAGAGACGCCTCCTCCCCGCTGTGAAGGGAGGTCACCACCGCAGGTCGATGAAGCAGGTCACCACCGCAGGACGATGAGGCAGGTCACCACCGCAGGACGATGAGGCAGGTCACCACCGCAGGACGATGAGGCAGGTCACCACCGCAGGACGATGAGGCAGGTCACCGCCGCAGGACGATGAGGCAGGTCACCACCGCAGGACGATGAGGCAGGTCACCACCGCCGGACCATGAGGCAGGTCAAAGCCGGCCGAGTGCTCTGGCCGAACTCCTGATGAAGAGGCTGTCAAAGCCGGTTGAGTGCTCCGGCCGAACTCACAGCAGCGTTGCCAGGCCTGTCCAGGTTCTAGCCTGGTTCTGGTGGGCTCCACGCCTCAGAGCCAGCCAAAGAACTGTCGCTGGTGCTCCGCGGCTCGAGGTCTACCGCCGAGGGAGCCCTGGACGTTGCTGGGAACTGCACAGCCTGTGCAAACCCAGAAAGCCACTGGGCTACGTGCGCACACGCGAGCCAAATAGCAAGGAAATAGAGCCCCACTATTTGACTCCTTCAGGTCTGAGAGCGGGCTCCACTGCCTCAGACGCTGGTAGAGTCTTTAGGTATGCAGACTGAGCTCAGGCGGAAAAGCCGCAGCCTATACTAAAACTTCCTAAACTATAAAAAACTATAAAGCCGTGCAAGCTAGCTGAAGCGGAAAAACCGCTGATCGACCTCAAAACTGTGCCGTCCGCCGGACAATAAAAAACTATAAAACTGAAACGTGCTGTCCTTTATCCGGGCGAACTGCAAATCCCTATAAGCTGTCCTATAGATATTGAACGACTGAGTCTGGATAACTTCAAAAAAGGATGTTTATTCATACAAGGTTGTAAACCTGGCACAGATCTTAAAGTTGCAGAAAATGAAACAAATTTCCATAGGTTTTAGTTGCAGAATTATCCCTGGTTCCAGAAGGCAAAAGTGATTATAAAACCACTATACCCTAATCACGCTGCCTATATTAGAAGGAGAAACTCTTTCCTTCCCTATCTTTACAGCAAAGATTAGTTCTAGAAGCGATGGAATAACTTTGCTCCTCTAACTAGATTTCCTATTCCAGATCAATATAATTCAATACTTATCTAATTTGGATAGGCTTAGATTGGCCTGGTTTTGAGGATGATTTGTCCCAGTTAGCTTTGCACAGCTCCAGCACGTTGGAAGACTATAGCCAGAATGAAGCTCTAAAATGGAGACTAGACCCTGGTAAAAAGGGCGGTCCTAAGATGTTGCACTCTTTGACCAATCACTGCAAAGAAAACTGCAGCCAGCTCTTGCAGATTCCAAGCCACCTTTCCTAGGCCTTTGCAGCCAGAGGCTCAAACAAAATGTAAAGGAGGGAAAACAAACAAACGACCAATAGGTAAGGCAAACCATCGTCCTGGGGGACGGAACAAGGACTGTGTTCCTCCCTTTAGCTGCGAGTTCTAACTCCTTCCAGATGGAAATTGAGTGGTTTTTCTTTTTCGCTCTAATGGTTTGCTTATATTTCCTTCTCAGTTCTAACATATTGTTATGTTCAGTC
The DNA here is from genome assembly GCF_035594765.1 of Anolis carolinensis. Taxonomy (NCBI): domain Eukaryota; kingdom Metazoa; phylum Chordata; class Lepidosauria; order Squamata; family Anolidae; genus Anolis; species Anolis carolinensis. The sequence goes on from NC_085844.1 coordinate 174,221,431, forward strand.
TTAGACTGAGACCCCTGCACCTTTCTCATTAGGCTTTTAAGTCTTTTCCTAATGGATTGGCAATCAGTATCAAACCAGTCCGCTTTATTTCTTTTGGTAATTAATGGGGTAGCATTCTCAGTTAAATGGTTTTTTAGTTGGTCACATATTGTGATGACTCATGGGCCATGTAGTCCCGTTCCTAGTACTGTTGTGACAGATTAAGAGGAAAACTTGGGTTTCCCACCGTTTCTGCCGGATTTGGAGCCCTTGCAGCTGCAAGATGTTTGCCCACAAGAAGTCAGCCAAACAAACCTTGAGCAGAAATCTCCCCCATTTTCTCGCTGCCTTTATTATAATCAAGATAGAAGCTCTCGGGAGGCGACTCGCAGGAGTGCCCGGATTGCTGCCAGACAATTAGATGATTAAGTCTGTTCCCTTGGGAAAGTTTAAGGAGTCCTGCATCTGGACACAGAATAGGTTTCGTTTCTTGTTCCCCAGAGAAAGTGTTCTTTGGCGGGAAAACAAGATCCTATATAGGTGTTTGCCCACAAAGGAATCCTTGCGGAGTCAATTCGTCAGCTTCGGGAGTAGATTGTGTGTGGACTACGCTACTCCAGTTTCCAGGACCTTGCTCTCGTCCCAGCCCTGCCTTGTTCCCCGGCCCTCGCCACGGATTTTCGCCACGGACCCTGTTCTTGTTCCTCGTTTTGTTGCCTTGAATCAAGCCTTGTTTGCCAAGAATCTAATTTGCTCTCCAGCCTTGCATCAAGTTCCATGGACTAAAGGACCTTGTCATCTCCCCTCACTTTGCTTGGCAAAGTGTGTGTTTCGGTTATTGGATTACAACTTTGGACTTTATTGGTGCTCCGCAGTCTGGGTCCTGACACATATATTCTCGAATGCTGAGTTAACTGCCATCCAATGGGATGAGGGGGCTTGAATTGTGGCTGACCAATGTGCAAAGTCTATGGAATTAAGGGACTTGTTTATCGCATCGGTATTGACCTTATGCCACCTGATTCTTTTGCTTAGTCGTACCTCGGTGTTGTTTGTGATCCAGTGATCTAGCTCATTAGTAGATCTAAGGTCTGATGGTACCTTGATCTTAACACTGACTGGTTGATGATCACTATCAGCTCTGGGGAGAACTTCAATTTGTGAGAAGAGATCGTCTTTTCCAACAGAGACGCAGATGAAATCAAGTACACTACTCGTGTGTGTCCCATGGTATGTGTAGGGGTATTTGAAGTCAGGACCGTTGCCCCCTAGGATTAGCAGGCTGCATTTGCTGATTAGTGATAAAAGTTTTGCACCTGCTGCATTGGTCTTTGTGTCGCAGGAAGACCAACAGGGTATCCCGCTGGGTAGGCCTATAGAGGACGCAAAGGCCACAGGTGAAGGGCCTAGTCTGGCGTTAAAATCCCCCAACATAATAATTACGGCAAATGGGTGAAGGAGTGAGATGTCTAGAATCATGGCTTCTAACTGCACCCATATTTCAGGTCTGTAATATGGGGATGTGAGAGGTGGGATATACACATTGATCATTATTAGTTCACTATTCCTGTAACTGAATCTCACAACTAGAACTTGTGGTAAGTCATCTTCCTCATATAATTTAGTACCTTTCCAGTTTAATTCTGTCTTCAACAAAATCCCTAGTCCCCCAGAAGCTCTCCCTTTATTTTTTGTTTTTTGGGCATTATTATACCAAATGTCATAGCCAGGCAGCTGTAACTGATCCCCACCATCAACCACCCATGATTCTTGTAGAGGTATTAAGTCAAAGCTATTAAGAAAATTAACCATTTCAGGATTTGAATTTACCCCTGCCCCAGCCACATTCCACAACAGGGCATGTTTAGCCTGCAGAAGAGAAGGCTGAGAGGAGACATGATAGCCATGTACAAATATGTGAGGGGAAGTCATAGGGAGGAGGGAGCAAGCTTATTTTCTGCTGCCCTGCAGACTAGGACACGGAACAATGGCTTCAAACTACAGGAAAGGAGATTCCACCTGAACATCAGGAAGAACTTCCTCACTGTGAGGGCTGTTCGGCAGTGGAACTCTCTCCCCCGGGCCGTGGTGGAGGCTCCTTCTTTGGAGGCTTTTAAGCAGAGGCTGGATGGCCATCTGTCGGGGGTGCTTTGAATGCGATTTCCTGCTTCTTAGCGGGGGGTTGGACTAGATGGCCCTTGAGGTCTCTTCCAACTCTACTATTCTATGATTCTATGATTCTATGATTCTAGGATCTTTATGTCATTCATGGCTATGTTCCTGGGGATGATCTTTGGATGGGAAGGCTCCTGGAACCCCGAGTGGCTGTGTAGCTTTCATGCTATTTCCACGTTTGACCCCTTGCCCACTACTTCATTATCTAGGGATGTTTCACCTGAATGTATGATAAAGGAATTATCAGTGTAAACACAGGGGTTAGTAGTTTGGGTTTTCATAATATTGATCTTTGGGGACAGTGGGAAGTGTTTAGTGATGGTCTCATCTTTTTCCTCAGGATATAAAAATCTCATCTCTAACCAATTTGTGCTAACTGGAACTGGTCTCTGCTGCTCAATTGTTTCCTTAAGACCTTCTTCATTTGAGTACTGGCATTTTGTATTAATTTTCTTCAAAAGACAACTTAGTGCCTCGAGCCTTTCTATGATTTGGATTTGCTCCTTCCCTGGTAGATCTGCGAAGGATGCAATCAGAGACTGTTCCTCAGCACTAAACAGATAACCCTGACCTTGAGTGTCATCCTCACCATTTGCGGATTGGACTGCTTGGGCTTTATGGAGATACAACCTCTGTTCATTTCCTTCCTTCATATCTGATTTCTGTACCTCTGCTGACATTGTGTCATCTGGGACCTTTTGAATAGGAACCTGTTTAAAAAATCTTGAAATGACCATGCCTTGTTTTAGAAAAAGGTCTCTGGTTCTTATAACAAATTTGGCTATATTAGGGTCAACTAGGGAGACTATAACATCTACATGCTTTTGATCATTATCTAAATATTCAACCGTATCTATGTCAGAAAGAAACAGCCCCCCTGGTAAGACTTTTTCCAAAAGCCCTAGCACATGAGTTTTGCAATCTTCCACACCGGCCAGCTTTCCTGGTTTGGGGACTTTGATAAACACCAGCTTGTTTGGGTCAAGAACCAAATTCCAGTTTTCAATAAGATGTCCTTTGCCATTGAAAATTTGTTCACAGTTTTGCTGTTTTGTCATTGGTAATTTGGATCCGTCAGCTGTCTCTGTCTTTTCCGGGGACATATTATCCTTCTCCCCCTTCCCGTTGATTTCCTGGTTAATCCAGTGGGTTTGTGTTGCCATGTCGATCTTTTGGAACCCTGGATTTGCTGGTCTGGAGCTGTCTACTTTGCCTTGTCCAGTGGCGCTGTTTCTTAGTTTCGAGGTACTTTTTTTACTTTTCCTCCTACTCATTGCAGTGGGTTTTGAGGATGGGATTAGTGCAAATAATTTCTTTAGGCCTCGTTTGTAGTTCCTAGATTGTCTAGGCTGAGTACTTGTGTTTTTTTGTTTCGCCTCCTTTTTAGTATTTATACCTTTTGCCATGTCCTTGTGGATGTCTGTGTCTGTAGAGAGCTTGGTTTTATCCACTTTTGTTGGTATTGTTTTTATGTCCCTGAGGCGAGGAGTAGCTGTACCCTGTCCAGTGGTGACTGAAGTGTTTGAAGCCATCGACGCTTTAGGAGCATCACTGTTACTCCGGCCTTCTAGCACCTCAACTTTAATTATTTTTGCCAAAGTGCTCAGGAGCCCCGTGCTTTCCTGTAGATATTTCTTGATTGTCTGCAGGTCATTTGAGAGAGCAGAAAGTTTTACTTCCAAAAAGGAGCAACCCTCAGTCGATTCTCCTTGCAGCTGTGAAACTAGGTGAAGCTGCTGCTGTATTAGATCCTCAGTTGTGTGAGGAGTAAGGTAGGCCTCTTTCAAGAAGGGCGTTGTAACTACTCCTGGCTCGGCTTGTGCCTGAACCTTGGGTAGGCTTCTCCCATTATCACTTTCTCATCCTGAAGTAAAAATGCTGGAAAATCATGACTTTGCTTGTGTAGGGTCTTACTGCAATGTCTCCTTCCTGACCTGTCACCTTCCACATAAGGAAAGCAATGATGGAAGCTAGTATCTTCCGAGTTAGTGGGATGATTAATCTATCCAGGTTTCACACTGGAATTTAAAGGCACTATTCAACATTCTGTACTCTCCAAAAGAGACTCATGCTTCATTGACATGGTAGCTACCAGCTAGAGTTACTCGCATGTTGATTGAAATGAGCATTGAAACACCTGAGCCAGGCTCTTAGTTAATTTTGTCACCATTTTGAATCTAACTCCAAACCCTGTTGTTGAAATGCTTTGAAACCTAGCCCAGTTGCCATCACAACTGCTATGGCTCTGTCTACCAACTATACTTTGGATGCCACCTCTGCCTTGGGCCTCATACCAGGCAGCCTTCCCCAGTCTGGTGATTTCCAAATGTGTGTGACTCCAACTCCCATCAGCTCTGATCATCATGGCAGACCAATACTTTTACTAAAAGGCTACTCTCGTGACTGTTAATTTAGAAACCTTCTTATAAAATGTGCAACGTGGCAGTGTGAGTGAATAAAAACCACAACCTTGTGAGTTTTCATTTTTCTGCATATTTAAGCACTCAGCCTTTGCATTAACAAATAACAGATTTGTACGTTTAATTGCCTTGGGAGGAACAGGATTCTGAAAATAAACCAGAAAACAATAGAAACCTTGGCTCACGCACATATGGGCAAAAGCATGATGTAAAATTCTTTCCATAATCACACAATTCTGAGGCCCCCTTTTGAACTCTGTATGGAATTCCAACTCCCTTTGAGAACAAGGGATGGTTAGCTTGGCAGGATCCATGTTTTCTACAACTTGGAACTGCATATGCTTAGAAAGTTACCTGCTAAAAATAATTAACTACATTTCTTGTTCAAAGGAACTGAAAGCAGTTACATACTGTTATACTTGCATTTTTAAACACTTATTGTTGTAGTAGAGCCTGTGAGTAATGTTACAAACAGTAGTATGGGTGCCAGAAGGGGAAAAAGGGTTACTCGGGGTCAGGAATCCGATGATGAGCAGCAGAGAAAGAAGATCCGGGACATACTTACAGCTTCTACAGATGAGGAGTCGTTTGAGGGATTATCTGGAGATGATAATGTTGTAGACAGTAGTATGGGTGTCAGAAGGGGGAAAGGGGTTACTCGGGAGCAGGAATCTGATGATGAGCAGCAGAGAAAGAGAATTCGGGACATATTTACAGCCAGGCCTGTAGCGAGGGGGTAGTTTTAGGGGTTCAACCCCCCCCCCCAAAAAAATTTTCAGGTTATAAAAAAACCCTGGTTTACTCATGAATTTTAACTGGTTAACCAAATCCCCATGCTAAGTCTATGAGACACAAAACATTAAGAGTCCCTCCAGGCACTATCTCAAGCAGATATTGACAGGTTTGTAGCGGGGAGGGGTGTGTGCTAGGGGTTAAACCCCCCCCCCCCCGAAATTTTCAAAACCCCTCCCGAAATTTTTTTCTGGCTACGGCCCTGCTTACAGCACCTACAGATGAAGAGTCATTTGAGGGATTCTCTGGGGATGATGGGTCAATGAGTGAAGGAGAAGAAGGAGACACCATGGAGAAGTGTAAGCTATTTGTGAGGCACCAACAACTAGTGATACCTTTATGGGGTTCTCTGGGAGTGAAAACTGGCAATCAGGGGATCCAACTGATTCTTGGGGGGATCTAAGTCTTGACAGGAGATGGAGGAATTGGAGGGAAAGTCAAAGGAATTCACGTGAAAGTGGGTTCAGGGGTGAGGGGTCTTTGCAGAAGGCAAGGTGTTGATGTGCGTTCATATGCTGGGTATTGGGAAAGTTTCTTGTAGTCTTGCTGCTGCCTGTTTCATGTTCAGTGTTGGACTCGGATCTGCAGTTTGGACCTGAACCAGTTTGGCTGGAGATGCTGCTTCTGCAGACACTGGAGCAACGTTGCTTTGGATTCCTCCTGCTTCGACCTTGGACTTTGACAACGCTTCTCTTCTTACAACTCCCTCTGTTAACTATTTGTGTACTGTGCCTTTTTGTTTTGCCTTAGAGCACTTTGTTTGACTTGTTGCTTTTTGCATTCAGTTGATCTGGATTACATTTCTGTTTACCATTTTGAACCAGGTCTGGTTTGGGTTTTTGAGTTTTTGACCAGTGGAACTGCATTTAAGTATCCCTGCATCCTTTTCCTTTTGTTTCAATAAATTCTGTTTTGAAGACACTTTTAAGTCTGGCCCTTTAAGGCATCTGTGATTCCAACACTTATTGTGCACAAGTAATAAAAATGTGATTTTCATTGCTTTTTCAAGATATTCTTCATTTTGCAGCACAAAGTATAGCACTTGACCATGTCACATTACTCCTCCATCATTTAGTGAAGACACATCTTGGACAAATAGTAGTAACTATAGTTAGAATCTTGTATCACAGCTACAAATACATAACCTGGAGTTATACATCAGTACGTATTACATATTAATGATCCCTAAGTAGTTTGTCCTTTAGAAACTATAAAGAGGCCTTAGAAGTCCACATGTCTAAATTTACTGGGAAGAAGCCACTGTGTGATGAGGGTCTGTTTCCTTGTTACTTTGGAGCCACCAAACTCCTTTTGCATAAATTACCTCTTGTATGAGAGGGGAATTGCAACAAGTTTCTGCTTATGTGTTGAACATTGCTCATGGGAAGGAGTGATAATCTCAGCCCTCTGATTCCTGAGTGACAGGGAAAGGAATCCCCACTGATCTCAGCAGCCTGATAAGTGAGGATTGGGGTGGAGGGTTTTCCAGGATTGATCATATAGCACTGTATTTTGGTGTTACATAGTACGTAAGTGTATTACAGGATCCCAGCCCATACCTTTAAAAGTTACATTTACACACAAAAGGAATAATATTATTCCTTGTTAATTTATAATTGCAATACATTTAGTTATATCTTAGTTATTTAAACAAGGAATTAGTTACAACTATTTATTTGCCACTTTTTTTTACTTTGAAGAGCTAGTTTTCATATTTCTGGATGATGGTAATGTAGTGAATGTTGAGTACTTGCAACAACCTCATCAGATTGGGCAATTTGCCCATCGTATGCCGCCTGCTCTCCCTTTCACCACGGAGCCCATTACATGATGCATACCTATTTCCAGCCAGGCTCCATTGTGAAAAGGGAGAGCAAGCGGCATACACCGCAACAGTGGCTTCCCGTGTTGCCTTTGGAGTAATGGAAGGAAGCCAGGTGGCAACGCTTCCACCCATGGGATGGGGGCAGAGGTAATTTAGGCAATGTGGGTTATGGAGCAATGGGTTCTTGTCACACCCTGCCTGGACCCCATGGATTCACCATGATGCGTGGTGAATCCTAACGTCAATGTGATGAGGTCGTTAGACTCTGCACTATAGGAAGGGCATTTTGTGCCACCGGAAACTAGAACTTTCAAAGGGTTTATCCTCTCCAGTCACTAGAGAAAGCTACGCAATTTGTCTGCTTCTTGCCTTTATTTAATTAATCCAGCATTATTTAGCTCACATTATTTGTGAACATAAGAACTGCCTAGTTACTATATAAGCAAAGAAGCCTTTGAAGTTTTGAGAAGATGGAAGCATTTATGAACTTTCAAGGGCTGTTGTTATTTACAAAATGGTGAAAAATATGTTTGATTTTCCTGTTGCAAACAAGAGGTAGGCAGAAGTGGAGATTGTGTACCATGTGGGCCATATCTGACCCTTGAGACTCTCAAGATTTTTCTGTACCGATCAAATCTTTTGCCCATTTTTTTTGGCATGGCAGAAGTAGGAATTGTATAAGCCAGTGATTCTCAAACTCTAGTTCTCCAGGTGTTTTAGGGTTTAACTGTCAGAAGCCTCAGTTGCTTTGGCCAGTGATTAGGGATTCTGGGAGCTAAAGTCCAAAACAGCTGGAAAATCAGAGTTTGGGAAAGACTGGGATTAAAAATGATTTAAACAGCATTATTATTATTATTATTATTATTATTATTATTATTATTATTATTATTAATAATAATAATAATAATAATAATAATAATAATAATAATACTTTATATTCTGCCCTATCTCCCCAAGGGGACTCAGGATGGATCACAGTACACATATATGGTAAACATTCAATGCCATTTGGAGACAGGTCAGAACAGAATAAGACAAACAGAAGGAGGTATGTAGTCTTGAAGTCCAGTTTTTTTGGGGGTTTTTTTTTTGGTGCCTTGATGTTGCGCTCAGATTCAGTCACAGTGTGTGCTGTTGCTTCATTCTCTATGACAAAGAGCCATCAGAAATTCCTCCTTCCACCTTCCTTTCGGTCACCGCATTTCTGGTCTTGTTATTTATGGTGTCAGAAAATACCTCCCCCACAATTTGCAGTACCTAATTTCTCTACTTACAGCTTATAAACTGTTTTTGAACTACTTAGGTAAACAGTGAGCTGGGCTTGAGGTCGAGTGCTCACCCCCGACTGGGCTTCGAAATGGCCACCTTTCGATTGGTAGACCTTGTTACTGCTGGGGATTTACCAGCTGTTCTACAGCCCAGCAATGAAGTTCATTTGTTGGGAACAGATCAGGACATTCCAACTTTGCCCATCCTGAAACAAGAGTTTATTTCTTTTTCAAAGCAGTTGAAAGCAATGAAACATCCATTCTGTCCTTCCAAACTGGCAACCACAATGGGCTCTGCAATCCACTGGGGGTGCAGAAAAGCCAAAATTGATGGCATTCTCTCAGGTTTTCAGAGTTTATTCATAGTGACCTCATACCTGCTCTGAGTAAGATGAATATTCTAATATCACTGTATGAGTTCCAATGAGAGCCTGCAAACTCTCCTTCCTTATTTCACAAGATAACAATATTCAACAACGTTATTTGAAAACCAGCTCTTCATTTCCTTCCCACTGGCTGATCTGGGTAATATTTTGGTTGAAGAAGTGCTCTGAAGATCCCGCAACAACATTTCTTGTGCCTGTTTAGTTGTCTAAAGACGAGTATCACCAAAAAATAGATTTTTTGTTTACTTTACCCTTGTGGCTAACAAAGCTACAGCTGCTCTTTCTAACAATCAAATCAGCCTCAATCTGACACATGAAAGGAGAAAACCAGAAGCTGAATAGAAAGCATGGTAACAAACTACAGCACTGAGAAGCAAGTTGTTCTGGGGGAAAAACAATTCCTGGCAAATTAGTTAAGGAAACTCCCTGCAGCAGTTTCTAAGAGCTGGTGTGATTTATACCAGCTGGCTCTAAACTGAAGGCTCAACTTCTACTGTCTGGTGTAATTAGGGGGCTGGAGGCAGGGAGACAATCTTGCTTCTGGCACATCTCTAGAAGTTGTAGAGAACGTGTAGCTTACACACAAATGTTAAGGTGCTGAACAGGCATTTCTGCTTCTAAACCAATTTCCATGTGGTCTTTCACTTGTTTGCTCATGAGTAGGTTGCCATCACTGCCTTCTTTGAAAACACTGAGGTTCAGGTGAATTAAAAAAATTCAAGTCCTTAGGGAGAATAATCTTAGCAAATTCCAGTCTGAATGTTAATTGTCAAATTTCAACTTGTGATCCATGTCTGTCCGGGGGATCTGTCCCATTTGGAATGTAATAAAGATCTGAAATGGCTAGGTTTATGGGTAGGACTCATCTGTAGGCTCAGGAGAGCCCAGAGGCGCAGTGGGTTAAACCCTTGTGCCAGCAGGACTGATGACTTGAAGGTTGGGTTGCTGACCTGAAGATTGCCGGTTCGAATCCAACCCAGGGAGAGTGCAGATGAGCTCCCTTTATCAGCTCCAGCTCCATGCAAGGACATGAGAGAAGGCTCCCACAAGGATGGTAAAAATATCAAACCATCTGAGTATCCCCTGGGCAACATTCTTGCAGACAGCCAATTCTCTCACACCAGAAGCAACTTGCATTTTCTCAAGTTGCTCCTGACACAAAAAATATCTGTGGGCTATACCAAAGATCCAGTAAATGGGATTTAAACCATACACATCAGAAATAGAAATAAAAGAAATGTCACAGTTCTAAATCATCCTAGGTGTGTTTAATATGAGTATTGTAGCAGTTAAAGACAAGATCAGGTGTTGCACAAGAGGGAAAAGAAGACAATTCTCTCAATGTACCACTCTCAGGTGAAATCAGAGGGACATTAATTGGCAGGATGAACCAAAAATGTGGTGGCAAGTATTTTGGTGTCAGCCTCACATATACATTGGCAAACTTTGAGACAAGCTGTTTAGGATGTTTGTCACTACTCAGGAAAGGCTGGAGGGCATAAGAGGTGTCATTTCCCCTCTTCCAGGACTTAGACAGATTTAGCACCTACAACAACCTTGTCTTTGTGTGTTTGGAAGAAATGCAGGGGAAATATGTGCTGTTTACCTTAAGATAATGGAAGGAAAGAGTCTTTGCTTACACATAGTTCTTAAATTGCTTGAAGGGTTCTACCTAGGCCACCTAGATGCATCTATTTGTGTTTGGAGAATAATAACATCAGAGAGATAGGGGGAGGGAGGGAGGGAGAGGGAGAGGGAGAGAGAGCGTGAGCACATTATGCCATAAATTACTATAAACAGAGAAAAACAGACAGCTTAAGAATCATGGAAGGAAATGCACAACATAAACCAGTCAATCATGAAAAGAAAAAAAGAAAAAAACAATAATGTAAAATGTTCCAAGCATGTGGCCGAAAAGAGGGGAAAAATCCAAAATGGGATAGAAGATGAAACCAAAGCTGTTGTGAGATGTGCGGGACAATGAAGATTAAAATGAGCAAAATGCAGTGAATGAGGGATCACATAGAAAGAAATTGAAAGGAGGAGTGAGATCTTGGTAAAATGAGCAGACATTTTAGCAATCATGGGTAGAAAAAAGTATCAATGAAAAAGAAAGATATAGAGGTGAGATATGATGAGATGATGAGTTATAAAGAGAGGTCTGCAACATTTAAGAAATGAAATTGAGGAAGAAAAACGAGAACCGAGGAGTCCAGTGATGGGCTTTTAATGTACTAAACGTGAAAAATAATACCAGCCATTTGATTCCATTTTAAGAATCTCAATTTTTAAAGGCTTGTCTCTTATCTTATTAGTCAAAACCTCAGATTTATAGGGAGAGTCAAAAGTGTAACTCATAAATAAGTGCAACTACACATAATGTGGAAGAGCTGTGATTTACTTTTCCTGTGTCTTTTGTTTTACTTGAAAGCAGACATGTAGAAGAAGGCTAGCAATTTGATTAGGAAAAGGGGGGAGTTAACCCTTCCCTGCACCATATGTCCATTGAATTTACACTTCTATTCTGATCCTTAATACTAAGATATATGCCTCTCCCCTAGGATAACAGTAGTATAAAGGGTAATTTTAACCAGGAAAACAATGTTTTTAAAGGGTCAATTGATAGAATGGTCAGTTGATAGTGTTGCTGATAGAAAGTGGGTGAAGTTATATTGTGGTATAGTGGTTAGAGTGCTGGGTTTTGGCTTAGGAAATCTGAGTTCTAGTTTCCATTCAAGCATGAAATTCCCTGGATGACATTGGGCTGGTCATTTTCTCCCAACCTAAACAACATCACCAGGAGCCAGCATAGTGTAGTAGTTTGATTGTTGGGTTACAACTCAGAAAACCAGGGCTTGATTCCCTTATTGGCCTCAGAAACCCACTTGGTAACCTTGTGTAAACCACAAACACTTCGCCCCAGAAAACCTTGTGATAGGTTTGCCATAAACTAGAAACAACCGAACAATCACCTAAAAGACCACACCATCAGATTGAATCAACAATGGGTTTTTGTGAAGACCCAAGTGAAAAGGTGAAGTACTGTTAACACCACATTCAGCTTATTGGAAGAAAGAAATTACTCTAAAAATAAATGAAGTAATGTAATCAAAACTCATTTGAGAAAGCAGGAGAAAATTCTGAAAGGAATAAAATCAATTTAACTGTTTCTGAGTTCAGATTGTGCTGCGGGTCATCTGAGACTGAAAGCAGGGTGGTCATATTAACAAGAAGGTAAATGATGATGTGCAGACAGAAAGAAAAGAACAGCACTAAACAATATTAGGCACTGTAAGTGGGTGAACAAAACTTTGCTTTGGCACTTTTTCCTAAATCTTTGTGTAATACTATTGTACCATGAATGAACCTGGCCCTTATCTTAGCCCTCCCCCATTAAAACACACCAAGACTTGTGGGATTCTTTGTTCTCTCATTGTAATGTTGGCATTTTCAGGGAATTGACTTATGAGAAGGAAGAAGTGGAGGATGTGAACTCCCACACTCAACACAAAGAAAGGGAAGAGTAGGTATTACACGTTCTGCTGAAAAGCGACTCAGGAAAATAGAGACTGCCATCAAAGTTAAAAATAATGTAAGTCAAGGGTGGGATGTGAACCTTCCCATGGTCGGACTGAAGGAGCAATTACTCTGGTTTGGTAATATGAACCAGCGTAATTTGCCTCTGGATTTTGCAGTGCTCTGAATTTTGCAATGACATCTTCCACTCAAAATAAACAAAAATGTGTACCTAGATAGGTACCTTAGAGAAACGTAGAAAATGTTTGTTAGGGTAAACAGCATTCAGCAAAGTGTATGTTAGTAGAAGATGTTTGCAAACATAAGAATTGCTTATAAATATGCTAATGTTTTTTGTACCTGCAAATAAAAATTGAAGCTCGGAAAAAGATGGGAAAAAGAAAAAGAATTAGGAGGAGAAGTTGCTGCTCCTGTTCCTAGTTTGGGATCAAGGCAGCCTACAGCAGTTAAAACAAACATAGTTTAAAAATGTGCAGCATAGAAATGTTACAAAGACATGTTTAATAATAATAATAATAATAATAATAATAATAATAATAATAATAATAATAATCAAGCATCAAGCATGAACATGTGAAAACTGTGGTCACCAAAGAATACACACAAAGGGTCAGAAAAATTCTCAAAAGCAAGCTCAATGGAGGCAACACCATCAAGGACATAAACACCTGGGACATACCTGTCATAAGATATACTGCTGGCATTATAAATTGGACACAGGTGGAACTGGACAATTTGGACAGAAAAACAAGAAAACTCATGACCATTCATCATTTACAGCACCCTTGCAGTGATGTTGACCGGCTATACCTTCCTAGAAGATCAGGTGGCAGAGGACTCTTACAAGTAAAACAAGCAGTCAAAGAAGAAGAACATGCCCTGGCAGAATACGTAAAGCAAAGTGAAGAACCTGCTTTGATTGAAGTAAAAAATCAGAAACTCCTCAAAGCACAGCAGACAAAAAACCAGTACAAGAAAACCGCACTACAAACTAGAGCTGACAGCTGGCACAACAAAACATTGCATGGAAAGTTCCTTGACAAAATTGAAAGAAAAGCTGATAAGGAGAAGATCTGGCTATGGCTCATGAATGGGACCCTGAAGAAGGAGACAGAAGGCCTGATCCTTGCAGCCCAGGAGCAAGCCATCAGAACAAATGCAATTAAGGCCAAGATCGAAAAATCAGCTGATGTCCCAAAATGCAGATTGTGCAAGGAAACTGACGAAACCATTGATCATATCCTCAGCTGCTGTAAGAAAATCGCACAGACAGACTACAAGCAGAGGCACAACTATGTGGCCCAAATGATTCATTGGAACTTATGCCTCAAGTACCACCTCCCAGCAGTAAAGAACTGGTGGGATCACAAACTTGCAAAAGTATTGGAAAATGAACACGCAAAGATACTGTGGGACTTCCAAACCCAGACTGACAAAGTTCTGGAACACAACACACCAGACATCATAGTTGTGGAAAAGAAAAAGGTTTGGATCATTGATGTCACCATACCAGGTGACAGTCGCATTGACGAAAAACAACAGGAAAAACTCAGCCGCTATCAGGACCTCAAGATTGAACTTCAAAGACTCTGGCAGAAACCAGTACAGGTGGTCCCGGTGGTGATCGGCACGTTGGGTGCCATGCCAAAAGATCTCAGCCGGCATTTGGAAACAATAGACATTGACAAAATTACAATCTGCCAGCTGCAAAAAGCCACCCTACTGGGATCTGTTCGCATCATCCGAAAATACACAACACATTCCTAGACACTTGGAAAGTGTTCAACTTGTGATTTTGTGATACGAAATCCAGCATATCTATCTTGTTTGCTGTGTCATACAATAATAATAATAATAATAATAATAATAATAATAATAATAATAATAATAATAATACTTTTATTTCTTACCCACTTCTCACGGCTCAAGGAGGGTTGCAACATTGCTAAAACTTATAATCAAAACACATAGTCATTTAAAAACACTCAGTAGAATACAAATATTAAAACATATTTCCATAAAACACATATTAAAATATACAAAACAAAAGTTAGACATAGAGTAGAAGTTTAACATTTGTTTTGATGCTACAACTCCCATAATTTACCAACCAACTTTCTTTCTGGGAAAATATAGGGTTTGTATACCAGAAAGTAATTTATCAAGATCAGAATGTAACAGATTTGTTCATCTTTATCCCAGGATAACTGTCCAGCTAGGATCCTTGTTCTGAGTGGTTCAGGACTTCATCCGATATCATCACTGGTTGGCTCTTCATGATGGCAGGAAATCTAATAAATTGTCATTAGAACATTTGAAGTGTGAGTCCATTTATTGATCCACCTTTGAGAGAGGAGCATTCAGAAAGGAATGTGGTGTGGCAATTGCCAATGAGTCCATAATGTGCTTAAAGATTGGGCTCCGGTGACACAAGAGGATTAATTCAAAGTACACAATAAGTGCATGACGATGATGACCATTTCAATGAGTGTTGTTAAGGTGAGGCTGGCATGAGGCATGGGAGATGGATTATTCCCACTGATAGCTCTGATCATATCAGGGGAAACAGGAAAAGGGACCTAAGAGTTCTGACACAAATTTCATTATGTGGTCCCCTCACATATCTCAGTCCATTGTATGGGAATTACGGAGATTTTAAAGGATTGTTTCTTGGGGTCCAGCATTCCAAAATCAATTCATAAAGCGATGACATTAGAGCAAAAGAGTGTATGTGCTCTGTATGTCAAATGGAGCTGCATCTATAGATGTATATCTTTTATATAGTTCATAATGTGTGTGTGTCTGATTTCTCTATATCAATGTTTGCTCAAATACTCCCTTAAGTTTTTGAAATATGCAAGAATATTGCATTACAAAACCACCAAGTCTGCCATCTTTAGCCTTGACACTTTCTACATTCATGAAAATGCCATGCAAATTAATGCATATTAATAATATGCATTCAAAACATGCAAATCATCCAATCATTTTCCATGTTTCCTCTGACCCTTAGCCCTTGCAACCTAAGACCACCATGCCTCATCTCTTGCAGTGTCATATGTTTTAACAATGTCCGAACACAAGGTTTAATGAAGAAACAAGCTGTTAAAACAGATGGTGTCCTGCAGGTCAGGCCTTTCCCAAAATACAACACCAAACTCAATATAGAAAACATTACATGTTCAGAGTTGGAGTCAGGTTCATTTCAGGAGTCTTACAAACAAGGGAAGGCAACTTGTTCAGCTCAACCAAAGACCTCAATCTATCCCCATTGTTAGATGCAGAGCATAAGAAAGTTGCAAAATCTCATTGTGATTTTCAGAATAATTCATCTAGCAAAATGCTTGTGTTTAATAATCACTGATAGTTTCCATGTCAGGAGGTGGTACATTCATTCTCTGTTTAAACTGAACTTTAAAAGAACTGTCCAAGCTGTCAAAACTAATTTCAAAAGAGCCTCAATATACTGGATCACTCCTTTAAATAGAGGTGGGAATCATGCAGCCCTACAGATGTTTTTGGACTGCAACCCAAAGCCATTAGCGAGGAATACTGAAGGTTTCATTTCAACAATATTTGGAGAACCACACAGTCCACACCAATATGTTGTTCTTCCAGGCGAAATCCTGGATTCATCTCCCTACTGATAAGAAAGCTGCTGGCAATTATTGCTAATATTCATATTTATATTGCATTGTATCTGAGGGTTCCTCTGCTCCTTGAGAAGCTCATCTTGAGAAGCTTATTCTCTCCTGACGTTTCACCCACATCTATGGCAGGCATCCTCAGAGGTTGTGAGTCATTATGGGCTCAAGGTGAATCACTATGAGAAAAAGAATGATGGTCTAATCCTGCATAAAGCAACTTCACAAAGTTTTATTTATGTACCTAGATTCTTTGGTGTTATTTCCAGATGCTAGTAAGTTCTAAAATCAGCTATCTTGTGAATTCTAAACTTATAAGAACATTCAGTCAATAGGTTCTGTGTTCATTTCAGTTCAGCAGGCCTTAAAGCAGAGGAATGAAGAATCTTGTGGCACTTTAGAGCCAGCGTGGGCTCTAAGATCTGCAGGGGAGGCTCACCTCTCAGTCCCGCCTCTGTCTCAAGTGCGGTTGATGTGGACGAGAGAGAGGGCCTTCTTGGTGGTGGCCCCTGGGCTTTGGAATACACTCCCCAGGAAACTTAGGCAAGCCCCCACACTACAGCACTTTAGGAAATAATTTAAAATGTGGTTGTTTCACCAGGCTTTTCATACTTTATAGATGATTGCCAACCTAATTGCCACTATGATAGCATCTTACATCATTTAAAGGTATTGAGATGCTAAACCGTTGTATGGATCTTTTAATTATGGTGATGATCATGTTTTATTGTCTCTATTTAACTGAGGTTGCTTTTATTAATTTTATATGTCAGTTTTACCTATTGTGTTTGGATTTGATATGTTGGTGTATTGTATCATATATGTCATGGCACTATTCTGTGTTATTTTGTAAGCTGCCTCGAGTCCCTATGGGAGATGGAGGTGGAGTATTAATAAAAGCTCACTACTGCTGCTGCTGATGCTGATGCTGCTGCTGCTACATAGAATACTGCTAGAAGACCAAGACATTCCTGGAGAAGTGGTCTATCTAAAAATTAGCAATTTATTTATTTGTAGGATTTTCACTTTCATGGGGCACCTGTACTCATAATGCCCGCAAATTTTGAAGGCTGAGTACAAGTCTTATGTCTGTAGAGAGAGAAGAAGAGA
Organism: Anolis carolinensis; assembly: GCF_035594765.1. Taxonomy (NCBI): domain Eukaryota; kingdom Metazoa; phylum Chordata; class Lepidosauria; order Squamata; family Anolidae; genus Anolis; species Anolis carolinensis. The sequence goes on from NC_085844.1 coordinate 174,238,567, forward strand.
AAGGATTTGAAAGAAGAGTGTTGCATTCCTTATGTGACTTATGTGCAGGGCCATAACCAGAGGGGGAAGGGGGGGCTTAAGGGTGTCAGGTTTTTTAAAAAATGTGTCAGGTTTTTTTTTTTTTTAAAAAACTGGGTTTTCATGAATTGGTTAACCAGTTAAAATTTATAAGTAAACCACATTTTTTTAACCTGGCACATTTGGCAGGAGGGTTGAACACACACACCCCTTACGGCCCTGTTCATGGGACAATAAACATCAACAGTAACCACAACAATAAACCATTGTTTCAAATGTGCATAAAGATAAAAGCAAATTTTAATCTCAAGAAAAAAAGGCCCTTGAAGCCTAAAACTGTAGCATGCTACTCCGCATCACTGTGGCTATCCCAGCAGCTTTCCTACAGTCTGCTGATGTCTTGCCTGCTGTGAAGATATTCTTTTTAAGGAACTCTGTGCATATTAATGAAACTCTAATTAAATACCATTGCTTCAGTTATTCCTTTCACACAGCTTCATCTAGAAAATTGACCCAAATCCTGCATTTCATTTCTTGATGAAGAGGCAGGGAACAAAACAGTCTTTCTTTTGTTGAGTAATTGTCTGTATGAGAATCTATCTACAGAGCCTTGAATTCATTAAAATGGTAAATAGGTATCTCCCACCCCCGTACAGAACATTGTTGCTTCTGAATATAAAAAAAGCTCTTGCTATTATTTTTTAAATCCCGTTAAAAATAAAATAAAACCTTCACTTAAACACAAAAATGTAGCTCCAAATCAAGAGGGCAATATCCCAATACCACTCTGGGAACATTATTCATATTTGGAACACAACACTGAGTTCAGAGTGTGATGGTTTCTGAAGTGGTTTAGAAGAAGTGTAGTACTCCCTCGCTAACATTGCTCCATGGCATATTTTCTCTCAAGCATAATAATAATTATGCCAACTCTTTCTCCAGGGTCAAAAGGATAATGGTGTCTAGCCAAATCAGAGAGATGTAGTGGTTGAGATCTTGGCACTCTCCTCTTACTATGTCTTTTAAAGTCTTAAAGAACACCTCCTGAACATTAAAGGAAAGTTTCAATGTATATGAAAGAATTTTCATAGAACTCTACATTTTTTGTGTCTGTTTTACATGTTTAGTTCACACAATGTGCTAAAAGGGGTACATAAGTGGGTTGTTGTGAGTTTTCGGGGCTGTATGGCCATGTTCTAGAAGCATTCTCTCCTAATGTTTCTATGGCAGGATGGCAGGTATCCTCAGAAGTTGTGTGCTGGTCCTTTTCTAGTTAAGGCAGTGAAAATTAATTCAAGTCTGTGTTGGGGAAATCATATGGCCCTTCAGGCATGGCTGGATTGCAACTGCCTACATTAGTTAGTGAAGGCAGTGGCACTATTTAATTCCAAGGTCCAGAAAACACAGTAAGTAAGTAAGTAAGTAAGTAAAAGTTTATTTGTATACCGCCCTCTCTCCTGAAAGGGACTCAGGACGGTTTCCAATATAAAATCAGCATAAAACATTGTACAATAAAACACTGAAAACACTATAAAACGCTATAAGAATTAAAAACAAAAACAAAACATAACATTTGACTAAAACAATCACATAAGCAGAAGGAATATAATCACTCAAATAACATATGAATCTGCAAAGAAAAAAGAAAAAAACCACTGGGATGGAGGAGAGGATGGCCTGGAGGGACCACTAGAACTAAAATACAATGTTATATTCTAAGATGCTTTCTGGCAGAGGAATATAGTGCAATGTTTCAAGTCAAAGAGATGGCCTGTGCAACTACTATAGCTATGGGCTCGGTTATCCAAAGGCGCAGCGGAAGAGCCAGGTTTTAAGCAGCTTTTTGAAGGAAGCCAGGGTGGGTGCTTGCGGGATCTCCTCCGGAAGGGAATTCCAGATCCGGGGAGCAACAATAGAAAGGGCCCACTCCATCGTCCCCACCAACCGAGCCTGGGATGGTGGCGGGAGCGAAAGAAGTGCCCTACCGGATGAACGAAGAGGACGAGTGGGTTCATAGCGGGAGATGCGGTCAAAAAGGTAGGCGGGTCCCAAACCGTTTAGTCTCTCTTTTATCCTGTTGATGTCTTTTCTTCTCCTTGAAGAAAACTAGACCTAGCATTAACATATCTATCCCTATTTGGGATATTCTCTGAATATCTGAAAAATTTTCATTAGCATATCGCTGACATGCTTCATACATTTATATATAAACTGAGATTTTTTTTAAAATCAACTTTCTAAGTTTGAATATGAACTGATTTGATCTGCACCTCCTGGACTAATGTGTGGGTTAGAATGTAGTTCTTTAGATCCTATATTGCTATGAAATTGTGACAACAGTATAGACTCAAAAATATATCAGATTGGAAATGCTAGAAATGTGTATTTTGACAGGAACATATGTCCAAAGTCCATATTTAAATGTGGATTAACACAAACCAAACTTAATACATGAATGGTATACAATATATCTGTGGATAAATAATCTTAAGTCAACAACACTGAGTGGAAACAGATTGATCTCTCTATTTTGGGGTATTTGGATTAAAGAGACGTTGTTTGAAACAAACATGAATTAAATAGATTAAGTAAATAAACAAAATATTTTGTCAGATTTCTTTAAATCCTGTGGGATTTCAAAATTCAAACTGAGACACAATATACCAGACGTAACTTGGAAAAAGAAAGCTCGGATTATAGATACAGTAATCCCCATAGAATCAGAGTTAAAGGGAAATAAAAGATTCTGAATGAACGAAAGCCTCTGAGAAAGGAAAACAAATGTGGCTCCAGCTGGGAGTAATTCCAAATGAACTGACAAAACATTTGAATGGATTTGTCACAAATAGAATCCCAAGTACACAGTTAAAATGAGTGGTACTGCTTAGAATAGGCCATATTATCCCATGACACCTGATTGATTTCTAGATTCTTGGATATACATTCCAAATTGTGACAACAGTATAGTATAGAGGGAGCCAGCAAAGACAGTTCCATTTTGTCTCCTTGCTCCAGCTGAAGGCCCCTCCCACCAGTAACATGCTATGCTATATATACACACACACACACACACACACACACACACACACACATATATATATGCATGTATACATATATACAATATAATTTACAATAATATATAATATTATAATATATTGTATATGCATATAATATTAATATTATTTTGTAATACAATATACAGTAGAGTCTCACTTATCCAACATAAACGGGCCGGCAGAACGTTGGATAAGCAAATATGTTGGATAATAAGGAGGGATTAAGGAAAAGCCTATTAAACATCAAATTAGGTTATGATTTTACAATTTAAGCATCAAAACATCATGTTACACAACAAATTTGACAGAAAAAGTAGTTCAATACGCAGTAATGCTATGTAGTAATTACTGTATTTACAAATTAAGCACCAAAATATCACTATGTATTGAAAACATTGACTATAAAAATGTGTTGGATAATCCAGAATGTTGGATAAGCGAGTGTTGGATATGTGAGACTCTACTGTAATACTAATAATACAATATAATAATATTAATTATATATTATATATTAAATGTAATATTACTAATAATATTACAATATATTTATATAGTACAATATAGTAATTTATTGCCAGTATTGTGCTATGCTAATACTATAATGTATGTACATTTAATTTGCAAGCCGCTCTGAGTCCCCTTCGGGGTGAGAAGAGTGGGATATAAATGTATTAAATCAATCAATCCAATCAATCAATCAATCAATCAATCACTAGTGGTCCCATTGTTTGGTAATATCGTATAGATTGTAAAAATCATATCCACAGTCATAATCACAGTCATTATAGAGAAGATATGAAGAGTAGAGGATGCTCACAATCTATGCTCTGATACACAATGTATAGCCTTATACAGCTTTTAGAGACAAGAGGCTATACCTTTTTCCTATAATGGTCAGATAGCAGTGATGTGAAAGAGTCTTAACTGAGACCACTAGACACACAGCTGCTGTCCATTAGAGTAAACAATGCTAGGTGAGATTAACAGATAATCTACTCCAGTGTTTAGCAATCTGTTACAATAGATTCAAGGACACTGTTATTGTCATATAATTGGCTCTAAATATGCCAAGGGCATTAGATCCTGTCTGAGCTTGGAAACTAAGCAGAATCAGCTCTTGTTAAATTCTTGGATGGGAGACAGACAGTGAATACCAAATGTTCTAGGCTATATTTCAGAGGAAGGAACTAGCAATGTATTTGACTTCTCAAGTGAGCTTCTGCTTCTATGAGCAACAGAAGGCAAGAAGACCTCACCTGATAGAGACCAAAAGTCTACAGTCCATTGTTGTTATGCCAAAGTAAGCCACTTTAGAAAATGGTATGTATCATTGGTGATACCCAATTTCTGACACCCAAGAAAGCTGTCCTGCTGGCATGTGGACAGCTCGAGATATGGCAGGGTGGCTTTGTCCCTTGATAGAGACAATATTCGATAGTCTTTCCCGTTTCTACACTGCCTGCAGCCATTTAATCCATTCTGTTGTACCCTCAATGCTGCCACCAAATATCTACTGATTAGATAGATAGATAGACATTCGATTAAGAAAGGTTTCCTTTTTTAGGAAATAAAGTTTCAGAGACTATCTGTGTTGAATGTAGCATGTGAATACCCATGTGTTTTCAGAATGGCTTCATCCTTAGAAAGACTCATTTCTTTCTGTGAATTTTGACATTCTCTTTTTCACTAAAAATACTAATTGTAGCTCATGGTTAATTTTTCTTTTGGATATTCAAGACATAGGTCACATGTGATATTCTTCATCCCGAGTCCCTAACTTTTATTCTCACATTTTGTTCATAAAATTTTAAGGTTAAACATCTGCCACAGCTAAAATGGGAAACTTATTTTGATTCTTGCTGAACAGTGTTAAAATGAACAGATCTCTACAAAGAAGAAGGGCAAGAGAATGACCCCACAGCAGGTGAATAGCTTTTTCATTCTTTGGTTCCAGTAATTGACTGGCACTGCTCTCCAGCTATCCCTAGGAGGTAAGATGGTTATTGGCTTCTCGGTCTAGGAATTTGGCACTGTTGAAACATTCCCAGAAACAAAATAGCTTTAAGTGGAGTTGGAATTGAGCTAGTCCCTGAGTCATCATGGCTGCAGAGAGACTATGGCCGCAGTACAAGGTCTCATTTTATTTTAATTGAGTCTTTATCCTTAAATTGAAATGAGGATAATATGTCTTACTCTATAAAATAATAAAAATGCACATTTTCTAGAAGCTGGCTTTTAAGGGAAATGTCCTACTATAAAAATGAAAGTGAAAACAACATTTTTCAAATGAAAGCACTAAAAAAGGTTTTGTAACTGGGTTGCAATACACTAATTTTAAATTTTTAATGGAAGCAAACAACAATTCAAAGTAAGCAGTGAAATGATTGCTCCTTAAAATGTGACCTTGCTGGTGGAAACATATGGATGTAAATCCTTGCATGTGACCACAAAAATAATTACATTTTTTTCTCTGCTACTGGAAAAAAACAAACTTTCATCTGCAGTATCCTCCCCATATTCAAACATACTGCAAAGGAACCATTCTGCAATGATAAATGCATGACTTTTTGTATAAAATGGATCTTTGAGCACAAAAAAAGTTTTTTCTACACAGAGCCATGTTCTGCCAATTAGGGTTATAATGCTTATTCTCAAAATTTGGAATTTGTTCCTTTTTTGTACTGCCTCCCAGTCATGCTGACTGTAAATTTTAGTAGCTGTGGATAAAAAAATATTTTCTAAGGTCTAATTATGTCATCCTAGATTTACCTCATGCCTTTTTATTCAAATGTGTTTAATATTCATGGTTTCCACATCAGGAGGTGATATATTCATATCTATTTGCAACATGCTAAAGCCAGATCTAGCTATCATTTTATCTTTCCTATTATAAGTAATACTAAGTTTGACTTTATAATGTAAATCTGAGCCGCTGTTTACTAAACTTCATAGAGGAAAATCATGACACTACCTTCTTCCCATTCCAATGTGTGAGGTAGCCTAAAAGGATGAGATGAAAGATACCATCAAAGACTGTGGAGAGCTCTAGCAGGGTCTCTAATGTTATCTTATCTATTGATTGGCATAAGTCATCCATCAGGATGACAAACACTGTGTCCTTCACATATCCAGTCTGAAAATCAAACTAGACTCCAGCCATTAAATTCCTCAAATACCATTCTGGGTTTCTGCTGTGGCCTGACACCTTTCTTCCTATCATCCTAGAAAACACCCTTTCATTTGATCACAAGTAGATATTACAGAGCCTTCTTAGCCAGAAGATTTATCAATTTTTGAGTCTTCCATTTAAATATTTGTTCTCTAAAGGTTCTTATTTTCCAGTGCACTGTTTTCTTTGTTTTTAAGGTAATTTATTTGATTTTTTTGGCTCTTTAAAGTCTTTAGCTATTCTTTTCCTTTTTTAAAAAAAACACACACACATTTATGCCTCCCTGGGTTTTGTACTGCAGAAAATATGGAGTATAAAACAAAATTTAAAAATTATTGAGTAAGTGAAGAATTGAAATTATTTTTGATTTGGCTATAATCATATCTTTTTTATTTTTTCTAAAAAGCACACGTTGTAAGAAAGGCAAGATATAAATGGAATAAGAAAAACAAGATATAAATGGAATAAATGCCCAACTAAATAAAATAAAATTCTTCATGATAACAGCAGCAAGCATTCCCAGAAAGGTATTCCAGAACACCATGACACTTTTTTTAACTATGACAAAAGTATGAGAAACAACTATTAGCAAAGAAAAAACTGAGGCCCCAGTCCTACATTCACCTATTAAAAGTAGGACCATTTGAATTCAAAGTGATTACTGAGCAGATATGCATGGGGTTGTTTTCCAAATGTTTTTGTTTTGGCCAGCTATCTGGATGTTCATGTGGGTGCATAAAATCTGGGATCATCAGCCACAGCAGGCTTGATGTTGATCCACCATCAATTCCACCATTAATGAAGAATAGTTGTTTGGATCATCTACATAATGTTCTAGCATGTTATAACTGTTTCATAGAGCACTAGTTGCTGGACTTTTTCTGTGCCATTCTCATTCCCGCCTTCCCTCCTTCATTCACTCAGTATAACCTGAGAGTGAATGAACACAGGGGTTCTCCCCCCATTCCTGCAACCATGGCCCAATTCCTGAGCGCTAAAGAAAAAAAAAACACTTCATTTTCAAACACCTCTAGGTAACATCCCTGGGGAAAAGACATTGAATGTCTGGACACTTCTGGCACCGTTCACTTGTTTTCAGTGGAGCAACATCAAAGGTTGAGCTTGCCACCAGTGCAAGATTTCCCTTAAGCCTGGAGAGGGTGAGAAAATCTGGCAAAAAAGGCAATTATGATCATTTAGCGTCAATGAAGAAAAGAAAGTCTCATGTTCTGACTCGCTCTCCCACTGAGAGCGTTTTTATGGCTCTGGTGTTCTGCCACTTTTTATTTCTCTCCCTGGTGTTTGTCTTGCTGATTTTCTAACTCTACATTTACTACTGTTGTTCAGGGAGGTTGCAGTACCAGAAAGAATGCTGCTGCATTACACAACTTGACCAAACCTATGTGGATCAAAGCTATTAAACATAAATCTGTAAGTATAAAATAAATCTGAGGATTAGGGCTTGGAAATATGACATTTTTGGACTACAGATTCCATTAGCCAACATTACCAGCAGAATCTTATGACATACAGTCCATAACAGTAACTATTTCTATGCTCTGAGGAGGATTCATTGTAGCTGTCCGAGGTTCCATCTATAACTGACCAATGAACAGAGCAGTAATTGATTGCAAATGACACATTCAGATGTAACTCAAAGGAAGGAACTGTGCAGTCCTTCAGAAGTTTTTGAACTGCTACTCCCAGCATTCCTCATCAGTACTATGATGTCTAAGGCTTAAGGGAGTTACAAGCTTTGAAGGTGTGGAAGGCCACAGGATTCCAACCCTTTTCATAACTATTAAGGAAGGTTATAACCATAGTTTAACAAAGTTTCATTGTTGAATTAATGGAACAAGTAAGAGTTATGTTCCTTTATTAGTGTAAGGATTAATGGGGTTTTGATTGAAATAATGAGTAATGGTTTCTGAGAGATACCAAGATGCTTGTATATAAAGCTATTGTCCTTCCAACTTTATTGTATCTCTGAAAAATATGGAGTGTCTACAAACATCATTCTTGACTTCTAGAACAATTCCATCAGCTTTGCTTTCAATTTTTTTTTTTTTTGCAATTCCCTTGGGAAGAGAGGCAGACAAATGTCAGCATTCTGGAAGAAGCTGTGTGATTTTATTCAGCTGTATGGAAGGGGTCTCAAACAACACACAGAGACACGGGAATGAAGTAGATTGAAATAGTAACTTCCCAAGCTTTGCCAATATGGATATACTTCAGTTTACCTTGGTAAGAGCTGATCGGAAATGGAATATATGGTTTTGGTGTGTGGTGGAGTCTTCTTCTCTGGATATTTTAAAATGGAAGCTATATGACCATCTGTTGGAAGTACTTTCTTTGTACATTTCTGTGTAGCAGGGGGTTGGACAAGATGGCCTTTGTGGTCTCTTCCAAATCTTTGATTCTATAAATGGAACATGGATATATATGAATTTGGGAATATCATTCATAAATTAATGAGGCATCTGTGGAAACCCGCAGGCCAATGAAAACATCACTTGCAGAATTTATATCATTACCAGTCCTAGAACTGATGGAATTAAGACCAGAATAAGATCATATGCTCATCTTGGGATAACATTTGTTTTTCTTTTTTGTAGGGACCACTCTTTTGAATGTCAAATGTGTGAAAACACTTTGTCATATCATCTTAGGACATATTTCAATTGCTGATTAAACTAGCTATAGAAAAGATTTTGGATAGTTTCAATATTCTTTTCAAAATCACATTCCATATACATTCTGAGATGCATTATGGGATGAAGCACACCTTGCACAAGTGTGATATTTTCAATTTATTCCTTAAGTACAAAATCTGCAGCATTTTTTTCAAAGTGTACATTGATAAATATTGAAAGCACTTGAAAATGCATGCAAAAATAGTTTAGTTAATACTCAAAATATGTGCAAAATATGTGTGTTAGATGAGACACATAATAAATACATTACATAAAATGTGTCTGGAATATATATGTGTGTGTGTGTATATATGTGAGTTTCCATGCAGGAAAGGAAAAACTTCACAACTTGATATTAACAAAGAAATGGGAAAGTGAGTGAGTTTTAGAGACATTCAAGGAAATTAAGATTCAAAATTTTATATCCATATATTGAATCAGACTGTAGTGAAGCAAAATAGATAGGAAAAACTGGAGAAATGCTAAGAAAAATAAATACAGAAGGAAAAATGAATAGTACTACATTTAGGAAGGCGAAATCAAATGCACAAATAAAGAAACTCATCACATTGAGCCTAGGAAGGTGAGGGACAGGGAGGGACAGTGGGGAACAGTGGAGAAAACCATGGGGAAGCATAACACTGCATTCCCTTACTGTCAATAATAATAATAATAACTTTATTTTTGTACCCCACCTCCATCTCCCCAAAGGGACTCGGGGCGGCTTACATATGGCCAAGGTGCCTAAAATAACGCATAAAATAAACACAGAGTACAATACAAAATAAAACCACTAGTATATAAAATGACAATTTGAACTCAGAACAGCAATGATCTACAATAGTAAAGAGTGAATACAGCTCTAGGATATACAGTAGAGTCCCGGTTATCCGAGATAAAGGGGCGGGCCCAATCTTGGATAACTGAACTGCTCAGATAAAGCGTCAATCTGATTTACGAAAACGCCCTGCAATCTCTGCTGCCTAGCAACGTTCGCAGGGTGCTTCCCAAGGGGCAAGGGCTCGCCAAGGGATGTCTCCCTGGAGTTTCCTCCAGTAATGGCCTGGCCTAGGAAAATCTGCGGCATGCTCTTCGTTTCTTGCAGGGACAGGCCCTCAGGTTTTAAAGCAGAAATTGGATGGACACCTTTCAAGAGTACCTTAGCTATAGATTCTTGCTATAACATCTATCAGAATATTCATTTAGTATTATCAGAAAGTCAGAATGATCATGTGGAATTCATCTTGATCTAAATGCCTCTGCTGAGTATTAAAATACCTTTCTATTCAAACAGTTCAGTGAACATACTTTTTTCTCTGTTTTAACAGAGGTTGATCCAACAATCAGTTGTGTCCATATAGTTGCTCAAGAATTTCTGGTACTAAATTTTCAAATGAAAATCAAAGAAACTGGTCATCAGTGCAATGATGAGAAATGACATCAGTCCCAGCAGAAATCTTAGTCAGTAGGTAGGTTTATCCTGGCTGCAGCTAAAAACAGAATACATAAACAGATTAGTGTCTGTGGTTTGGCAATATTCTGAAATGTAATCCATGTTATCCCAGGGAGCCCCTACCTATAAAAAGCCAGCTGAAAGGTTTTGTTATTAGCAACCCACACAAGATCCCCTGAGACCAAACCTAAGCTTCCTTCCTATTCCAGACCCAGTATATACACATACATAATCAGTGTTCATTATGCTTCACCAACCTTGTCCTCGAGAAAATGCATATGCATTTCAAGCAATATAGAGGGAAAAATGCAGCTTGCTCAAGCCATTTACATGGTTTTGGCATTCCCAACCAATACATGAGTTACTTGTAAAATCAATAGATCAAAACCATATCAGTTAATGAACAAAACTAATCCTGGAACAATGTATGACATCTGAACAGATCGGTTAATGAAATACAAAAGAGAAAAGAAGAGAGAGAGAGAGAAACACAGTTGTCGTATGTTATGAGGAAAAGCTCCAAAGAAGGAAATAGTGTGAAATAGGGGCTGCAGTGGTGCAATGGGTTAAACCCTTGTGCTGGCTGAACTGCTGATCTGTAGGTTGGTGGTTCAAATCTGCAAGCCGGGGTGAGCTCCCATCTGTCAACCTTAGCTTCCCTGCCAACCTAGCAGTCCGAAAACATGCAAATGTGAGTAAATAAATAGGTACCGCTCAGAGCTGGCCCTACCGTGTTTCCCCTAAAATAAGACCTCCCCAAAAAATAAGACCTAGTAGGGGTTTGGGGGGATTGCCAAATATAAGGCCTCCCCTGAAAGTAAGACCTAGCAACTAAGGCTGTAACAGAGTTCCATTGGGAAGCATGGCTGCAGGGCAGAAGCAGCACTCATACACACCGGAGGGAGGGAGGGAGAGAAAGTGCTTGCTGGCCTTGCCTTGCCTGTCCCCCAGCCTCCATGGCTGCTTCTGCGCTGCCGTTTCTTCCTTCCGAGACAAAGCTCCGTCCTGGCCATGCTCCCTTCACCCCCAAGGCTTCTGATTGGCTCCTGGAGCCAGGGCAAGGGAGGGTGGGAGGGAAGGAAGAGGGCTTTCCACTCGTCCTGCTCTTTCTGCTTCTTAAAGGTACAGGACGCATAGGGATTCTCCTCTCATCCTTATTCCTATCCTATGCCATGAAACTTATTATTTTATACTATTACTAGCTGTGCCCGGCCACGCGTTGCTGTGGCGAAGTATGGTGGTATGGGAAATAAAGTATTGAGGAATTGGTGGTAGTTAAGGTAAAGGGTAAAGGTTTTCCCCTGACATTAAGTCTGGTCGTGTCTGACTCTGGGGGTTGGTGCTCATCTCCATTTCTAAGCCGAAGAGCCGGCGTCGTCCGTAGACACCTCCAAGGTCATGTGGGATGACTGCATGGAGCGGCGTTACCTTCCCGCCGGAGCAGTACCTATTGATGCACTCACATTTGCATGTTTTTGAACTTCTGGGTTGGCAGAAGCTGGGGCTAACAGTGGGGGCTCTCTCTGCTCCCCCAATTCAAACCTGTGGCCTTTCAGTCCAGAAGTTCAGCAGCTCAGCGCTTTAACACGCTGCGCCATCAGGGGTATTATTTCCTAAAGGTTGTGGATATACAATATTTCTGAATGGTTTTTTTTCCGTGTTGGACGCAAGTATGAATGCTGCAATTAGGAAAATGATTAGGATGTAATGGCCTTGCAGCTTTAAAGCCTGGCTGTTTCCTCCCTGAGTGAATTTTTTGTTGGGAGGTGTTAGCTGGCCCTGATTCTTTCCTGTTTGGAATTCCCTTGTTTTCAGAGTGGTGTTGTTTGCGATATTTTATGTGCTTCTACTGTCTGTGGCCCTGAGAAAACAGAGGATTTGCCAGGCTTTGATGATGGGAATACTTTGTTGGGAGGTGTTAGCTGGCCCTGATTGTTTCCTGTGTGGAATTCCCCTGTTTATTTACTGTCCTGGTTTTAGAGATTATATTGTTCTGCATTATTCTATCCCAGTAATTATTTCATATTAAAGTAGAATCTCACTTATCCAACATTCACTTATACAATGTTCTGGATTATCCAATGCAGTCTGCCTTTTCATAATCAATGTTTTTGTAGTCAGTGTTTTAAATTCATTGTGATATTTTAGTGGCAAATTTGTAAATACAGTACAGTAGAGTCTCACTTATCCAACAGAAATGGGCTGGTTGAATATTGGATAAGCGAATATGTTGGATAATAAGGAGGCATTAAGGAAAAGCCTATTAAACAGCCTATTTTACAAATGAAGCACCAAAATATCATGTTAGACAACAAATTTGGCAGAAAAAGTAGTTCGATACGCAGTAATACTATGTAGTAATTACTGTATTTATGAATTTAGCACCAAAATATCACGATATATTGAAAACATTGACTACAAAAATGCATTGGATAATCCAGAACATTGGATAAGCGAGTGTTGGATAAGAGAGACTCTACTGTAATTACTACATAGCATTATTGCACATGGAACTACTTTTTCTGTCAAATTTGTTGTATAATATGATGTTCTAGTGCTTAATTTGTATAACGATTACCTAATTTGATGTTTAATCGGCTTTTCCTGAATCCCTTCTTATTATCCAATATATTCACTTATCCTGCCAGCCTGTTTATGTTGGATAAGTGAGAGTCTACTGTTTATTGATAATCTTATATTATCTGCTTAGAACTGGATTATATGAGGACCCTTCTTCACAGCTGTATAAAATGCACACTGAAGTGGATTATATGGCAGTGTGGAGTCAAGATAATCCAGTGCAAAGCAGATAATATAAGATTATAAATGGGTTATACAGCTGTGTGGAAGGGCCTTGAGTCTACACTGCCATATAATCCAGTGCAAATTAGATAGCCTAAGTCTGCCTGTCCCCTAACTGAACCCTGGCTGTCCCTTGGCTTGCTAGGAGTTGGTTGCTAGGAGACGAAGTGGGCAGAGATTAGCCCTCTAAACTGGCAGCAATTGGATAAAAAAATTATTGCTCTCCCTCTAATTAGGATTTTGTTTTTCTTTTCTTTTTGTTGTATCAACCTGGAGGCATGGATGATGGGTTGTGTTGTCAAATTTTGAGGTTGCGGGGCCTGTATTTTTGTTGTTTTGTGAGTCGCCGTGATGCCATCACTCTTTAATATATATAGATTCTATTACCATATTATTATCATCATATTCTGTTAGTATTATTATATCCCATTATTATATTATCTTACTAATATATTTTATATCATTATATTATATTTTTCTATTATTATATCATTATATTATTATTCTATTATTATTCTATTATATTTTCATATTATTATATTATTATTCTGTTATTATTATATTCCATTTTATATTATCCTATTAACATATTTTATATCATTATATTCTATACTATTATTCTATTATATTATCATATTATTGTATTATTATTAGCATATTCTGTTATTATTATATCCTATTATTATATTATCTCCTTAATATATTGTATATCATTATTTTATTATTATATTATCATATTATTATTATAGTATATTATATTATTCATCATTCATGACTACATTGAAACTAGAATAGAGAGAAATCAGTGTGGAAACCTTGTGAAACCTAAACTGCAAGAGGTACCATAGATTGTTGTACATGTAAATAATGGTAGTAACAAGAAATTATTGATAGGATTCATAGTTTGTCTGGTTATGCTGGTTTGTGATGACAACTACTTTACAGTATATAATAAATGTTCATTTTGTTGTTCAACAATAAATGTAAATTCTTCTACATGGAAAAATAAGACATCCCCTGAAAATAAGACCTAGTGCATCTTTGGGAGCAAAAATTAATATAAGACCCTGTCTTATTTTCGGGGAAACAGGGTAGGTATTTTTCAAGTGTCGGCGAACAGAATTTTGGTGCCCCCCCCAAAAAAAACAATCACTGAAAAATAAAAGTGTTTGATAAGCAAAAATGTTGGATAATAAGGAGGGATTAAGGAAAAGCCTATTAAACATCAAATTACATTAAGATTTTACAAATTAAGCACCAAAACATCATGTTTTACAACAAATCTACAGAAAAAGTAGTCTTGACTGCGCCCCTGTATGTTTGGCTCCCGAAGCGACCGCTTAATTCGCCTCATTGTTGGACCGGCTCTGGTACCGCTTTAGCAGGGAGGTAAAAAGGCACCCTGAAAAATATGCCAGATGCTGAAAATGAAAGAGGGCAGCTTGCCTCTGTTTATCTTGTAAATCGCCTAGAGCATTGTGGATGGAGGGCGATTAATAAGTAATTAAATGATGATGATGATGATGTATTGTCTGTCTCTGTCAATTGTAAAATGGCATTGAATATTTGCCATGTATGTACTCGTAATCTGCTCTGAGTCCCCTCAGGGAGATAGAACGGAGTATATTATTAAATATAACTATACTTACTAAGGTTGTCCAAAATTTCGTTATGATTCTCATTTTGTAATTATTTTGGATTGTTCTCGCTTTTTGAACCGAGTATTGAAACATTGTCCCTGGGTGCAACTGGCAATGTAATTTGAAGCATCGTTGGCCCATTCTCTAATTATGTCTTAATGTTTCGTTAAATTTTTTTCCTCCCAATTTTTTTTTTAATATTAAAAAAAAAATTAAAACTTTTTTTGTGTCTGCAACCTAACTTGAATGGGAGCCTAGCGCAGCCTAAAATGGTTGCCGCTCCCTGGCCAATCAAAGACTTCCACGATGGCTGGAAAAGGTGGGAGCTAGCGTCCTCCGCGTCCACATGTAGGATCTCTATAAAAAACCCCAACCGAGCCAAGCCATTCTGGGCTAGGATACCGAGCAGAGAGGGTGGTTCGCGCCGCGCTGGGAATCAAGCTGCTTGCTTGCTTGGGGGAGAGAGGGCTAAGTGTTCTGGGGGGGTTGAGTGTCTGTTGTTGCTGGTTCGATATTGTGGGGTTTTTTTGCGCGGGGGGGGGGGGAATTGGCTTGGGGCTTGTGGGATGTGGCAGAGTCCTTGCTGCATTTTTTTTTTGGAATTTAGCAATCACTACATCAGCCCTTCTTTGCAATCCTGAAAGGGGGGGGGCATTGAAAGTTATAGTTTCCAAAGGACGTCTGCGTTCCTGCAAGTGCAGTGCTAGGGGTCCTCTACTTTTCTACTCCAGAGACCCTCTGCCTTTTTTTTGAATTTAGCAATCACTAGATCAGCCCTTCTTAGCAATCCTGAAAGTGGGGGGGGGGGCATTGGAAGTTATAGTTTCTAAAGGACGTCTGTGTTCCTGCAAGTGCATTGCTTCCCTCCCGTTCTGTTTGTAATCCCAAGCCCCCGGGCTGAGTGTTATTGCAGCAATCACAAAGACACACATTGTTTTCAAACCTAAAAGACCACATTGGAAGAAATAGTTTCCAAAGGACGTGGGGCACCCGCCAAGGCATTGCTTCCCTCACGCTCCATTTCTATTCCCAAGCCTTGGGCTGAGTTTTATTTCTGCAATCACAAAGTCAGACATTGATTTGATTCAATAGAGGGTCCACAGCAATTTATAGTTTCCAAAGGACATTACCAATCCTGTCAAGGCATTGCTTGGTGTGTGCTGCATTTCTAATCCAAAGTCCTTGGCCAGAGTTTTATTTTTGCCATCACAAGGTCAGCCAGGGGCACCATCAATCAATAAGGTCCAAGACAATTTATAGTTTCCAAAGGACATTGCCAATCCTGTCAAGGCATTGCTTGGCATGTGCTGCATTTCTAATCCAAAGTCCTCAGCCAGAGTTTCATTTTTGCAGTCACAAGGTCAGCCAGTGGCACCATTAATCAAAAGGTTCAAAGACAATTTATAGTTTCCAAAGGACAGTGGCACTCCTGCCAAGGCATTGCTTGGTGTGTGCTGCGTTTCTAATCCAAAGTCTACACAAGTAGAAGAGGGACTTTTACAGTGATAAGAACCCAATTGGACAGGAAATAAGACTTTCAAACCAGGAACAGGTTTCTTCAAATATTGAAAAATAGTGTATTATAAAAAGTTATGAAAATTCGCCAAAAATCATAGGAGACAGGAAACGTTCTGCAATTTGTTGAGCAAAGAGTGTTGAATGTGATCTCCCACTGTACCAAATTTGATGAGGATAGCTCAAGAAATGAGGGTGGGAGAGCCCTGTAAAAGTCCCCCCCGGTTTCCTTTTTTTTGGCGATTGCGCATGCGCGTCCGCCATTTTAGAAACATTAAGAATCATTACGAATTTTCGGAAATATCCGATATTTTGGGGTGAAAAATTCGGAAATAATTTCTATATCGAAGCGCTGGCATCCCCTACTTTAGAAACGAGAATTGAAACATTTTTTCCATCGATCGGACAAGCCTAATACTTACATTGTGTGTGTGTGTGAAAAAGTTTATTTTCTTTTTTCTAGAGGTTTTGTCCACTTCCTGGCAATTCTGTCTTCCAAATATTTTTTTTTCTAGTCATTTTGCCATCTCTCCTTCTCCTCTCTTTTTGTTGGCCTTTTCAGGTATTATGGAACTTGATTACAGATTTTAAAAACAAACTGTTACTTTGTCTCCATTCCCTAATCCAAAACATTAATGGAGGAGGCTTCTGACATGCTTAATTTTTAAAAGGATTCCCCCTCAAACTAAAGAATAATGGGAAAAATGACAAATGAATTGCAACAATTTCTTGCATTTTAAATTAAATTAATATTAAATTAGCATTGTAGTAAAGGCAATATTAGAATTTTGGTTGTAGGGAATTGATAGGAATGTGTAAGTATTTACATAATAAAATTACTATTCAAAAAGTAATGTTCCAAACCCTGTTGTTATCAATATCAATCTATATGAATAAAGGCACATCCAATCTGATTTCTGATTTTGATTTTTCTCAGATTATCCTCCAACAGGTTAGGTTTTCCCCTTATAGTGCCAAAACATGGAGGAATTGATGTGAGGAACATTCCAGAT
Organism: Anolis carolinensis; assembly: GCF_035594765.1. Lineage (NCBI taxonomy): Eukaryota > Metazoa > Chordata > Lepidosauria > Squamata > Anolidae > Anolis > Anolis carolinensis. The sequence continues at coordinate 174,255,926 of NC_085844.1, forward strand.
GATTTAAGAAACTGAGCTATTTCACATGCTCTGAAGTATGGAAGCAATTCAGACATGTTAGTACATAGCACTCAGGTTAACATGCACCACAAACTGAGGTTAACCATACACATAAAGTTGTTCTACATAACTTCACTTTTCCCAAAAGGATCTTGGGAATATTAGCCCTCTGAGAGACTAAGGATAGTTAGCAGAATTGCTGAACAGTTAATTGCAGAACTTTTCAAGGCAACATGTGGACTTTCCCATAAATGGAAGTGCTTTGGACTTTACTCCAATGTCACACTTGCTCTTACTCTTTCATTTCTTTGGAGGAAGTCCCAATAGCATCTAGAGGGTGTGAGAAAGAAAGAAAGGAAAGAAGGGAAAGAAGGAAAAGAAAGGAATACAATCTGCATGAAGTCTCTAGGAACAAGTCCAATTTATTTTGCCACTTACTTATCTAAACAAACTATGAAATGCTTCTGCATTTCAGCTCAGCCTATCTATAAAAACAGTAGACTGGGTGAGGTGGGAAAGGAAACCTTGTGGACCTTATGTGTTGTTTTTCTAAACATTTGCTCCAGCAAGCCAGCAAGCTTTGAATGCCACACAGTTCCACTGAGATCTTTAAACTCTTCTGGAAAAAAATCTCTAAAACAAGTGTTCCCAACATGGTTGCCTCTACTGACATACAATTTTCACTAATCTTAGACAGCATGAACCCAATGTCTGTGCTCATTGAAAATGATGCAAGTTGGTCCCACCCAGCTGGAGAGCAAGCAGTTTTTTGAGCTGGGGAAGGGTTTCAAACTTTCCTTCACAAACATACCATATACAAAGAAGAAACCAGACCCTTTTGCTTCATTTAAAAATAATTAAATAGAAGCAACTGTTGAGTTTTGCAGGTGGGGAGTGGAGAGAAAAGCTGGGTTGAAGGTGAAAATAACCCATTCGAGAGGGGGGGGGACCTGGATATTGTAAATGGATGCACTTCACAGTTCAGGTCATCTGAAGGAAAATGAAAATATCAGACTTCCAAGAAACATATGTGCACATGGCTGGCAGCCCAGTCTCTTTGCTACAGCTCTGTGTTAAATAGAAAACAATGGGTCAAGTTGCTATAGATATGTTTGAGAGTCGGTTCATGCATGAAGTTTTGAAACAATTAGAAATATAAGCTTTGCTCCTGGGCCAAGTGAATGGGCTCTTCTAGAGAAAGAGAACAGCATTATGGGCCGCAATTATGAAACCATCCTTCCAAAAAGGAGAGAAATCCCAATGTTCCAATGGAAAACTGACTCTTTAGAAGGCCCTTGACCATTAAATGAAGATATTAACCAAGCCAGAACTTTTGGCAAGCATTTACAGCTAATACACCATAAGCCAATGTCAATTATATCATTCCTGAGCCTGCAGAAGCTATTACTAACATTACTTTTACAGTTCACTGCCAACCAGAGAAAAGAGTTTTTCACACTGTTGTCGTTTTGTTGGAGCATGACTATACGAATCACAGATGGCTTCCTTGCCATATGGAGCTTTGCAGGAGCTCTGAGTTTATAAGAGATTTAATGAAAACTTGGCACTTTTCCAATTTACAATAGCGCATGGTGTGTGTGTGTGTACTGGGCAGCAAAGGGAGGGGGAGTCCTGAGCTGTGAACTCGCACAAACAAGTCGAGATCATCCAAAGCTCCCACAGACTTCTTCCTCACTCAGGAGGAAAGCAACACTTTCCTTGAGAAGATGACTGAATGGTGTGAAATGGGGCATGGTCAATGGTCTGGATCAGTGTTCACTTCCATTCCAAAATGGTTGAGTTAGAACAGCAGAGTCAACATCCATTTGAACTCTTAGCTGTGAAGCGTTAACAATCATATCTCAGCTTGAAAAATATATGAGATGATAATATAATGTGTACCAATGTCCAGGCTTTTCTGAATTAAAATGTGGAAGTGGAAAGGAATTCATCCTTACATCATGACAGAGGAGCATTTTGTATGAGCAATTTTTTTTTTCAAATCTAAGGACTCCCATTCTCTTGTGACTCTTCTAGGGACCACACATCAGTTGCAGATGATGGAAAAGCAAAAGATTCATGGGTCACTCTATTATTTCCCATCCACATACTCTCAACACAACCATTATTACAAATCCTTATTATATAAATTGACCACATATTTATTCCCCACCATAACATCCACTTTCACATCTAACATCACAGGGGTACAATTATTCATAAAAACACACAGAGAATGTAAGTGTAGAAATTACTAAAGAAAGTCTTCCTTAGTAGGCAGTAAGGCACTCTTCCACTTCATGGCATATAATATTCTTGGAACTATTGTTATAGATTGAAGTCGTCTACTGTTAATAATTTCTAATTGGTTGCTCATTAGTCTCAGGAGGGAAATTCCAAGTTTTAATTGAATATTATTCTTAAAATTCATTGTTATAAGATAAGTGTTTGGATCCAATAATGTTTAGCCTTTTCACAAGTCTATGTAGTTAAATGTCTTTTCTTCTTATTCACATTTCCAACATACATTTTGCATTTCCTTATAGATCTCAGTCAATTTTTTCTGGTGTCATTTACTAATGATACCTCATCTTACACAAGTTCTCTTCGAAATCATAAACCAAACATAGATTCTGCCTATAAGAAAACACATCTAGAAAAAGGACTCCCCCAGAGAGTAAAGCCGGGTTTGCATCTGCTGAGAAATGGAATCCATTGCCTCCTAAAGAAAGAACACGTGGAATAAGGATCCCCAGAAGATTTCTATATGCCTTTTTAGATGAAGGTGAATTGGGACATAGCCATGCCAGAAATTTCTAGTGACATTGTCTGGACAGCTTTTGCACATACGTACTCCACTTTATCTTGACTATAAAAATTAGGAATGGGCAGATCTCACAGATCTCTTTCTAGGACATTTCCTGTGTTTTCTGATTTTGTATAGTTTTAAGTGATGCTTTTTTGTGTATATATATTTTAGACAGATGCATATTTGTGCATCTTTTATATGTGATCACATTTTGGGGACACTTTTTAAGTGGGTACACATTGTCAGAGAATTTTTTTCTTTTATGGAATGTCTTCTAAATATTGAGATATATACATCTCTGACCATGAATTGTGCTGGTTTCCAAGTTCAATCTCTGGGGTGCTGTTCAGGTAAACACATTAAAAATTCTCAGAGAAGGAAATGTCTCACACACAGATGAGAAAGGGTGTTCTTTGGACCTTCTCATATTACATAATTATAGTGCTATGTATGACTCCACTTTAGCTGCAATGGCAACAGTTTATGGAATAACTTTGAGAGGTGTAGTTAGAATTATCAACCAGTGATTTCTATTGCTTTACTAAACGACTACCAACAGGATTTCATAGGGAGGAATCATTGCAGTAAAAGTAGAATTATAGTGTTTTAATTGTGTAGTGTGAAAGGACTCTGGGCCTAGCCAGGGGAATGTCACAAACAGGGACAATGAAACAACCTGAATAGACTTTGGAGAATCTTCTGGGAAAGGTGGATACATCACAAACAACAACACTGCACCTAATACAAGATACTGTACTATACTAATTCGCATCTACTCAGATTGTATATTTGTCTCATTTCTAAAAGCAAGAATGCTATATGTTTCCAGCAAGCTTTCTACTTTTGTAGTTGAAGTACTTGAAAGAGTATAGCACAAAGTGATCTGGGTGATTTATCTGCACCTAAATTGCAGTTGCACTAGCTTTGAGTCTAGAAAGTGTGTGTGTGTGTGTGTGTGTGTGATACATCAAGAGACTGAAACATGTTATTTTAATAGATTGTTCCTTCTGAGGGCAAATGGAAATAAAAACAGTAGGATTCACCTGGTCAGCACAATTCTTTGCAGGCAATATAGCATAATGGCATGTAAAATTCATCCATAAAATTGTCTGAAGGACAGCATAAAATCATAAGATACAGTTGCAAGCTTTAACATAATTTGTAACACATCAAACATGCTCATAAAATCTTAGCCTCCGGCCTAGAATTAGCTCAAAAGCCTTCAGGATGGAAATGGTTTGACATTTTCAAATGATATCTCGAAAGACAAACTTTGTGCAGGAATCCTTTGGATATAACCCAAAGGAGTTTAAAGAAAGTGGTGGTCTGCTTTAGTTCTGTAATGTGAAGCTCTGAATTTTCTTGCAGCCAAAGCCTGGAAATTCAGGAACTCTTCTCTGCTCTACTTCACTATCTTCCATAGGCTTTGATGCATACTAGATAGTGGGTTTTAATTCATGAAAAGTTATACCATAATAAACGTGTTTGTCTTGAAAGGGGTATAAGAGTGTTGTTGGTGTGAAAGGTTCAGAAGATCAAAAAGGTGCTGGATTGTAGATTCTGGAAGTTGTAATAAAAAATTACCTTTCCCAGTTCCAGACAGATTAGCATAGTGATTACTTTGAACTTTGCACCTATGTTTTACATACAAGGCTAGCTCAAACATTCCACTGTCTTAGGCAAAGGAGAAAGGTAACACCCATTCTTCCATGCTAAATACAGAAGGCAACTAGTTTAGCAGTTAAAGCTCATATCAGAACTGCCAAAGAAATAGGGGACTCTACCACATGCTAAAGTTAGCAAGTTTATGGGGATGTTTGCTCGCTTTCTCCTCCCAGGGCTGCAGGCTTGTTACATATCCTTATTAAGTTAACTAGACTCAACAACAATCTCTCATACTTACTGGGTATATTAAATGGACCTCTAAAGTAGAACAAAATGCAAGATCATTATTTCAAGACAAACAAAATGGAAGGAGCATGAAGACCAAGGACAAAAAGAAGGCATACTCAGTTTTATAAGAAACTAGCTGTGCCTGGCCACGTGTTAGTCCTAAGTAGGGTTTTCTTTGTGGCATTCAAGGTGGCCTCAGAGGCGGTCCAACAGCGAGGCAAAGTCAGCACCGGCTGCTGGCGCATACCAACAGGGGGCACTCTCGAGGTGCCCCGGTGTAAACACAGTGCCGCCACGGCGGCACCGCTGCCCACCGCCATCTCCCATCTTTTTTCGGCTGCACATCACTCGGAAGGCGGGCCCGGGACAATGCACTGCAGTGGTTTGGTTTGTGTGTGTGTGTGTGAGGGGGGGGGGGGTTGGTGTTGGGTGCCAAATAATACCTCTACTTCATTTACTGAGAAATATCTGCAGTGTTGCAACTGAAGGTTGGAATTTGTATTCAACATTTTATATATCTTGAAATTCTGTGCATGGTTTTGACCATCGTATAAGATTAATTCCTTTACATCCTTAAATCACTCAATAATGAAATCACTTCATAAAAACCTCTGTGGGACTTCATTTTAGTAAAATTCTCAGGTGTGTCTCAAGTTGTGAATGGTAAAAGACAGGAAACAAACTCTGTGACCCATCATGTCAAGTCTTAAAAGGGAGCCATATTTTGTAGAAAATTTTACTCACCTATTACAAATTCATAGAGGTTTTTAAAAAATAAAACCATAAGGGCATTTCCCTAAGCTGTGATTTCATCTTGCATTTGTGTTAATTGGCTATGTTTACAAGAAGGAGAAGGAGAAAGATTTCAGACATAGCTTAATAGCCAATACTACCAGAGACAAATACAAAAATTGTGAAGTAATTTCTTAGGCAGTTTTTAAAAGCAACCAGCAGTTTCAATAAAAGAAGAGAAGAGAGGTGTGAATGACTTGTAAAACTGAATGCTTTCTATGCATATTTGGATGGAAGTTTTACTGGTTTGCATTAAGCAATGAGTAAAAGTTACTGGATCAGCATGCATGAAGAAAACATGACATAAAAATGAAAGGAAAGTTGTGTCAGGTGGAAGCAAAGTTGTGCCACGTAGAACTACTTAAAACATTACAAAATTGCAGTACTTATACTCATGAACACAAAGAACTCATTGGGTCTATCTGCATTTGTATTTTACTTTGAGGGGCAATGTGCATGGTCTGGCAAGTATGGAATATCAAATGGTTATGGTTACCTTTTTATGTTTCCTTAGTATCTTTGTACATAGAGCCAAATACAAACATGACAGTGTCCAGATGGAGAGGATTCTCTTTCTTCTCTTTGTCCTATTCAGTTTATGTAAAATTGAATGACTGAGGTTTCTAAAATGCATGAAAGAAAGAGAAGCAGGTTGATGAAGAAATAATCTGTCTTGTCAGATAAATAGCTTGAAGCAGTCTCTAATTAAAACATTTGAAGGAGTTGGTTCTTCATAGCTTGGACTTTCTCATGTTGAACATTTGGATCATCTTTCTGTGTGCTTAGTGTAGTGTTGGATTTAGGACTAATGAGGCCCTGTGCTAGTTAAGTATGAGGCCCTGGAGGAGGTAGGCCTTGTAGATTTACACTGCCTGTTTTGTGGCACACTCCCATAGACTATCAGCTCTAGCACTATATCTGGAATTGCTCCAAAACAGAACACCTTCAAATTTAGATTTGCAACACATAAGGAAAATCCATTGTAAAAATGGGGGGGCGGGGGGGGGGGCGGTTTGATGCCACCTGGCCAACAGGGCCCTGTGCTTAAGCACACCTAAGCACAATGGTAAATCCAACAATGATTGAGTATATGTGTGTGTGTGTGTGTGTGCGTACTCACTGTACAGACATGGGAGGGAAGATGTGTTGTGGATAGGACACCTCCTAGATTGGGTAAATGGTGATGGAGAGGGGAACAGGAAACTGGGGCTGTGCACATCTCACATTGCCACCATCAAGTGCAATTTGAACCAGGTCCAAGCCTGGGTATAGGGTGATCCAGCTTGACTTAAGGATATATGAGCTTGCAGGGCCAGATCTGTTTTTCTGCGTTTACCCCCCTTTACCTTCATATACCTTCATATACCTACCATTACTAAATGTTGTCACTAATAAAATATCTAACCTGTTTGACTCAACGTGGGTTTTTCGCTGTCTCAAGATGCAATGGACCCTAATGTGTTCATTTGAAACAGAATCTATATCATAGCTTATTAAGAAGCAACATGGTGCATCCTGGAAGCATGGAATTGAGAAATGTAATCATTTTGTGACTTGGTTGTTTAATTATTTGTATTAGTTAGCTTATATGCTCACTCATGAACCTGACCCTTCATATCTTTTCTGTTGCAACTTTGAAGCTAAAAACTGTGTTCTGGGAGAATGACACACCCTCTTCCATTTTTGACCTCCCTCCCCCCTGCTGTTTCTACTTTTTCCAACCTTACCACACAGCCTGTTTTACTCTCACCCAAAAAGGTGAAGTTCCAACGTAAGATGTATTGCACTATGGTTCAAATCTCAGCATGGCAGTGAATTAATATTTTTCTCTCATTCGTCTTGTTACAGTTCCCAATTCAGAACAGGAAGCCTAAACTCTTGTGCCATTCATTCAGTCTTACTGTAGTGCCCCACAAAACCTCCTCTGTGCTGAGAGCATACAAAGAGTGTAAGGTGCCAGAAGAAGGCCAAACTCCACTATTAAAATGTACGCTACTGTCCTCTCTGTGAAAACTTTCTTATTTTCTAAACTATCATGGGACAAAACAGCACACCTTTAGTAATGAATAGAAACTTACCTACCACTTTCAGTCTTATCTGCAACATGTATAAAATATTTCCTGCTCAAAACCATAGTTTTACTGCATTTTAGGTCATTCCAATTTATGGAATTTAAAGGTGTGCAGCAAATTGTCATGCAATTTAGAACAGATCTAAACAATAGAATTAATGCAGTTTTACACCACTTTAACTGCCATATTAGCTATGGAAACATTGGAGTTGTATTTTACAAGGTATTTATTAGTATTTTCTTCCAAAAAAGTGTTGATACATGACCAAATTACAAATCTCATTGGAATAGCCAACTTGGGATAACGAAACAGCTAGCTTGAAATAGCAAGTGGGAGAGGAAGACAGAGAGATGAGGAGAATCATGTCCGCTGACATCATGTTACTAATAGCATGCCGCACAGAAATACAAAGAACCCATTGCACTATGATAGGTGATAAGTAACAAATATGCCTCTCAACACCTATCACTTGTCAATTCAAATTAGTGAGCTGATTTTTTTTGTCCTTATAGCAAATATTTTGAGGAATTAGACTTGATTTGTGACATATTTCTTTCAGAAGGCCTATTTATGTGGTGAAGCATGAAAGCCTCAAAAGTATTCCACAGGTTGTCAAGGTAAGGTTCTTTACATGGTTTATAAGTGATTATTACCTCCCACACTACTTCTCAACTGCTTTAGGGTTTTTTTCTTCTGGGAAATTGTATTTTTCTTTCCTTTCCTCATGGCATGGAGTATCTTCACAGCTCAGCAGTCTCCTTTTTTCCATTCAACATTTTGTGCCAGAGGCAATCAAGGGGTTATGCTTGTCTTGCATTTGGCAACACAAAATAGAATTTAGTTTGAAATCTGGTTCAAGGATGAGGGATTTGGGTTAGGATAAAACACTGTTCTAAGTACCATGTTGCCCTTTGATGATGAATTGCAAAAGGTCTGTTTGGAAGTGAATGACACAGGACAATGTAGATTTTATTTTAAAATTTTCCAAATCTTGGTGCCATGCTATATATAATCACCAGGAGGGAAAGATGGAATATTGCAAGGAGATCTACATCATTAGCACTTGGTAAAATATGGATATTGCTTAAACACACATTCTTTGTAGATGCAGAGCCAGACATAATTTGAGATGGACCACCAAGAAGAAGAAAACATAACAACTTCTGCTTATATTAGGTTTTGTAGAGGCCCTGAGTTGCCACTATTGCCTCAGTCAGTTATATATCCACATCAGCTAGTATCTGATGGATACACTCAGTGAAGACTTTGTAATGTATGGGGGTGGGTTAGCATGGGATTGATAGTTGTTAAGCTTCTGCCTTGGCAATTTATTTCCTTGTGAGATCACTCACATTTTGTAAGAACATTAACCTGAAGTATTCATGTTGAGACAACCCAAATACTAAAACACTGTGCTGGATGTGTATTTTTCTCATTTGTAGTTGTCAAAAGAAAAAAGAAAAATATGTGTGTGCACATGCACACATATGTTATTATAAAATACATACTGAATCGAATCATGCAATGTATGTGTATGTATGTATGTGTGTGTGTGTGTGTGTGTGTGTGTATACATACAGTAGAGTCTCACTTATCCAACATAAACGGGCTGGCAGAATGTTGGATAAGCGAATATGTTGGATAATAATGAGGGATTAAAGGAAAAGCCTATTAAACATCATATACAACAAATTTGACAGAAAAAGTAGTTCAATATGCAGTAATGCTATGTAGTAATTACTGTATTTATGAATTTAGCACCAAAATATCACGATGTATTGAAAACATTGACTACAAAAATGCGTTGGATAATCCAGAATGTTGGATAAGCAAGTGTTGGATAAGTGAGACTCTACTGTGTGTGTGTGTGTGTGTATACACACACACACACACACACACACACACACACACACACACACACATATTATGGATACTTTAGATTGAATAACAAAACAAATACTATAAAATGTTGTAGCACAGTGGTTCTCAACATGTGTGTCCCCAGGTGTTTTGGCCTACAATTCCCAGAAATGCCAGCCAGTTTACCAGTTGTTAAGATTACTGGGAGTTGAAGGAGTTGAACAAAAGCTGATTTTCTTCATTCTTTGTTGTTGTTATTCATTCCGTCACTTCCAACTCTTCGTGACCTCATGGACCAGCCCACACCAGAGCTCCCTTTTGGCTGTCACACCCCAGCTCCTTCAAGGTCAAGCCAGTCACTTCAAGAATACCATCCATCCAGCTTTCCCTTGGTCGGCCCCTCTTCCTTTTTCCTTCCTTTTCCCCCAGCATCATTCCTTTCTCCAAGCTTTCCTGTCTTCTCATGATGTGGCCAAAGTACTTCATCTTTGCCTCTAATATCCTTCACTCTAGTGTGCAGTCAGGCATTATTTCCTGGAGTATGGACTGGTTTGATCTTCTTGAGGTCCAAGGCATTCTCAGAATTTTCCTCCAACACCACAGTTCAAAAATATCTATCTTCCTTCGCTCAGCCTTCCTTAGTCTATTTAAGCAAAATCTGTAGTATGTTTTGACAAAATTCTTTAGTCATAAAGGTCAACATGTCAGTAAAATTCTGCACAGGTGCAACTGAACTCTAGATTGTATATCCATAGAAACCTTGGCAATTTGCATTTTACTGTACATTTCTAAGTATGCTTTATTCAAAAGTAGTGCTCACTGAATTCAATAGGAGCCATACCCCAGTCATATAATCTTTCTGGTGCCAGTCAAAAATGTTCCCCTCTGTTTGGACATTTGGATAGGTTTAATGGGCTGATAATAGTAGCCATTTCTAGTGTCTATTCCTAAATGGATTTTTTACTAAAATAATGAAAATGTACCAATAGTGGTAATCCTAAGGATCCAGTGTAGGAATAAACAACAGAAATTGATACCATGGTCAATATCTATCTGTCTGTCTGTCTATCTGTCTGTTCATCCACCTGTGAATGAGAGTTTGGGTGGGGATTTTATTTTTTCACCTCACAATATTTCTTACTAAACACCATAGGATTTGTACAGTCTTGCATATTGAATCACTTGTATCCTCCTACCTTTATCAAGTTAAAAAGAATCCTCTTTCCCCTGTTAGATAGTAGTGCAACCTTCTTCCTACCTCTTAGGTCCCTTCTACACTGCCATATAATCCAGATTATCAGATAATCAGATAATTCACTTTATTTGCTTTGAACTGGATTATATGAGTCCACACTGTCATATAATCCAGTTCAGATCAGATAGTTTGGATTTTATATGGCAATGTTAAAGAGGCCTTACTTAGGTTTTTAAAACGGCTGTACACACGTAAAACAACCTCTCTGTTCACAATGTTCTTTGTATTTATTTTATTTATTTACAGCATTTATATTCCGCCCTTCTCACCCCGAAGGGGACTCAGGGAGGATCACATTACACATATAGGCAAACATTCAATGCCTTTTAACCTAGAACAAAGACAAACAAACATAGGCTCCGAGGGGCCTCGAACTCATGACCTCCTGGTCAGAGTGATTCATTGCAGTTAATTGCAGCTGGCTTGCTCTCCCGCCTGCACCACAGCCCATAGCATTGCATTCATTCTTCAACAGAATATTTTTAATGGAAGCCAATGAAATTGAATCAATATACATTTGGCTCCCTGTATCATGGGTTCTGAATTTGGAGATTCAGCCAACCACAGATCAAAAGTTGAAACTGGAACTACTGAGACTGGGTGAGATAATAATAATAATAATAATAATAATAATAATAATAATAATAATAATAATAATAAGTTTCATCATGGCTCAAGTCAGGGTACAGCACAATTAAAACATATGAGCAAAAATAATACATTAAAATACATAGTGCAAGGATTAAAACATAATAAAATACAAGTATTAAAATACAAATGGAGTGTACATTTAAAATTCACCATTTAAAATTGACTAGGTGTTATGGTTGAGCCTTATGGCTCCGATACTGGGAGACGAGGTCGTAAGACTCCTCGAGAGTCAGACTCTCTTGAGGAGCGCGAAAGGAAACGGCTCCGAGACTTATTTGCAGAACCAACAGACGAAGACTCCTTTGAGGGGTTTACCGAGGGAATGGAGGAAGAGATGGTTAGCTCAGAGGAGGATGACATGGAATGGACTCGTGTGAGGGAGGATTTGGGTGTCACCGGCAATGATAGCATGGGAGGCGACTGGCGGGTTGCAAGATCGGACCCGTGGACGGGCTGGAGGGATGGAACGGGATCCACAGCTGGGGATGCTGTGGGGCGTAGTCAAAGGTGTTTTAGCTCTGATGAGGATGATGATGATGAGGCACCTGGAATTAGGATAGCAGCTGATAGTGATGAGGAGTTATGAACTGGCATAAAATGGGGTTTAGAATCAATGGCTAATTGCGTTGGGCAAGGTAATCTGGACGAACGCTTGGGCTCTTGTTGGGGAATTTCCTGAAGACGGGTGTGATTCGTTTGCTGAATACCTTGGACCTCCGTCGTCTTTTTGACGGACATTAATTGCCTACTCTGGATTGACGCTGGACTGACTGACTGACTACGACCTCGGACTATCCCTTCTGTGGCTATCGGTGGAACTGGTGAACTAAAGACGTCTGTACCTGGCTTTCGACCTTGGACCGGATTGGGACCCTGCTGACCGCTGCTACCCTGATTGATGTGTTTGGACCCAGAGTTCGCTCGTTGCACGGAGGAGTAACAACTTAGTTACTCAATCATAGCTTTTGAGTAGCAGAGAAGAATCTGCTGCCAGTTATTTGTGTTTCATTGAATCTTTGTTTACCAACCTTTGTTTGTTTAAAGTGCCAGGCTGAAGTAAGCATTTTTGATTTAACCCAGATTAAACTCCTGTTTAATCCGGTTTATCTTTTGAACCGTTTTTAGTATCTTTTCACATTGAAGGCAAGTGTTTGCCTAGCCCTTTGCTTCTTACGGGCATTTTTTGGTTCTGTAACTTTAATAAACTGTGTTGAACCTTATTTGGTGGCGTTCTGTCTGTGACAGATTGCCCAACGCCAGAAAAAAGTTTTTCTAGTTAGGTATTTACGTCAAGAAGACGATGGAGGAGCTTAAGGCTCGTTTTGACCAGCTGCAGGCTGCATTTTACGCTGCACAGGCAGCACAGCCAGCTAAAGGACATGTAATGACTCCTGAACGTTTTGATGGGTCTCGAAACAAATTGCCCACTTTTTTGGCGCAAATTGAACTTTATTTTTCTCAGATTAGCGCACAAGCTTTCCCTACGGACACCAGCAAGGTGGCATTTATTTTGAGTTTGTTGACCGGTCCTGCGGGACAATGGGCCACTAATTTGATTTTGGGAAATGACCCAGTCAAGGACAATTTAAATGATTTCAAGAAATTATTATCTGACACTTTTGGGGATCCCCTCCGTATGGAGAATGCTAGCTGGGCTCTTTATCGGTTAAAACAGGGAAAGGGGTCTGTTTTGGACTATTTAAATAAGTTTAACTCTTTTCGTCATCAACTAGACTGGGGGGAGAACGCGTTTATGCTTTTGTTTATTGCTGGCTTGAATGATTATCTCCAGGATGAATTGGCGCGTTTAGAAGACTGGGACGCTTTGGTGGCTAAGGTTTTGCGTTTGGACGCCCGGTTCGAATCTCGCAAACAGTCTAGGGCAATGTATGCGCCATCTGTATCTGCGCCTAGGACACCTGTGGCAAAGGGGGAGGAGCCTATGGAACTCGGGGTGTTTAGAAAATTGTCAACGGCAGAGAAAGACCGTAGAAGGCAATTGGGATTGTGTTTATACTGTGGGACTGCTGGGCATTTCGCTAGGAATTGTAATGTTAAGCCTTCTCAGCTTTCGGGAAAAGGTCAGCCCTAGTGCGACGTGAGTCCAACGCATTAGGGCTTATAAAGCAGTCACTTGAGGGGAAGAAACATGTTTTTGTACCCATTTCCTTATCTGTTGGGGGAAAAGAACTTGCTTCAACTCTGGCACTGCTGGACTCAGGGGCTACGGTCTCGTATGTGGATGTTGGGTTTGCGAGGAAGCATGGGCTTCCTACAGTACGTAAAGCATGCGATATATGGGTGGAAGGAGCGGATGGGAAACTACTGGAGTCTGGGGTGGTTAATCGTGAAACCACAGAAATAACGTGGGAGGTACAAGGAGTAACTGGAAAGTTTGTATGGGACATTACACGGCTACCAAGATACAATGTAATCCTGGGAATGGATTGGTTAACTTTAGTAAATCCTCAAGTAGATTGGGTGAAGCGTACTATAGCTTTTAAAAGGCAGGAATGTTTTGCTTTAAATCCTTCTCAGATTGACATGGAGGGAGTGCCTGCTGAATATAGGGAATTTCAAGATGTGTTTTGTAAAAAGGAAGCGGATAAGTTGCCGCCTCATAGACCATACGATTGTGCGATTAGATTAATAGAGGGCGCTAAGTTACCAGCAGGAAGGTTGTACGCTTTAACGGTACCAGAAAGACAAGCCTTGAGGGAATTTCTTGACGAGAACCTAGCTAAAGGGTTTATTCGCCCATCTAGCTCTCCAACTGCTGCACCTGTGTTCTTTGTAGCTAAAAAGACAGGGGAGCTTAGACTAGTATGTGACTATCGGGTTCTTAACAAGCACACCATTCGTGATAGATATCCGCTACCTTTGATTTCGGAATTGCTGTCGAGAGTGCAAGGGGCTAAGATCTTTACCAAGCTTGACCTACGGGGGGCGTATAACTTGATTAGAATACGGGAAGGTGACGAATGGAAGACGGCATTTAACTCGTGTTTCGGATGTCACGAGTTCCGTGTAATGCCTTTCGTATTATGCAATACACCTGCTGTCTTTCAAAGATTCATAAATGATGTATTTAGAGATTTAATTGATCAATTTGTAGTGGTTTATTTGGACGATATATTAATTTTCTCTAAGGATGAAAGGGAACACCAGCAGCATGTAAAGCAGGTACTACACTGTCTACGGGGTAATGGGCTTTTTCCTAAGGCTTCCAAATGTGTTTTTCACGTGTCTGAAGTTGAGTTCCTGGGACATGTAGTTTCGGGAAAGGAACTAAAAATGGACCTGCACAAAGTTGATGCAGTCAACTCGTGGCAAGAACTCAAGTCTAAAAAAGATGTACAGCGATTCTTGGGATTTGCTAATTACTACCGAGAGTTTATCCCAAACTTTGCCAAACTCACTGTACCTTTAATGCAACTCTTGCGTAAGAAACAACCGTTTGTGTGGGGACGGGAGGCTCACAATGCGTTTCTACAATTGAAGTCTAGTTTCCAGGCTGATAATATACTAATCCATCCAGACATTGATAGACCGTTCATAGTAGAAGCAGACACTTCTAGTTATGCGTTGGGGGCTGTATTATCTCAAAGGGATTCATCAGGGACTTTGCGTCCCTGTGGATTTTACTCCAGACAACTAACACCTTTTGAACAAAATTACACCATCTGGGAAAAGGAATTGTTGGCTATTAAGGTGGCTTTTGAGGTGTGGCGGCACTGGTTAGAGGGCGCACGTCATCAAATTGTGGTCAGATCTGACCACAAGAATTTAGAACATTTACAAACTGCCAAGAAATTGAATCAACGTCAGATTCGATGGGCCTTGTTTTTCTCTAGGTTCAACTTTAAGGTTCAGTTTGTGGAAGGGAAAGTAAACTTGCGGGTGGATGCATTATCTCGTAAGCCTGAGTTTAAAACTTGCGAGCAGACAGTGTGTCAGACAATTTTGCCTACTGCCTCTTTATGCGTGGTAGAAAACGAGGCTGGTTTACACGCTCAAATCCTAGAGGCTCAGAAGGACGATAATTGGACTCAAGAGCAACTCATGTTACTTTCGGTAGGGACTCGTACTGTGCTGCCTCATTTGCAAGACCAGGAAGGGGTATTGGTACGTAATGGACAGGTTTATGTACCGGCGGGTGCACTCAGGTTGGAAGTCATTAGGGCACATCATGATGAACCGATGGCTGGGCATTTTGGCAGGTTTAAGACCGTACAACTCATTACCAGGAACTATTGGTGGCCTAAAATGCGACAGGACATTCTCCGTTTTTGTGATAGCTGCGCAGTATGTCAGCAGAGTAAGACGCCTGTCGGGCGCCCTAGGGGTTTATTATCTTCCTTGCCTGTTCCTGAGAGACCATGGCAGATTATTTCCATGGATTTCATTTCTGACTTGCCTAGGTCTGGGGGTTATACATGTATTTGAGTGGTGGTGGATCTATTTTCTAAAATGGCTCATTTTATACCATGTTCAACAATTCCAGCGGCTCCTACATTGGCTTTACTATTTACCAAACATATTTTCCGTTTGCATGGGGCTCCTGAGGTTATTATCTCTGACAGAGCTCCTCAATTTGTGTCTCGTTTTTGGAGGCACTTCCATGAGTGTTTGGGAACCAAATTGAATGTCCCCTCTGCTTTTCATCCACAAACGGATGGTCAGTCTGAGAGAGTTAATGGGTTGTTGAAGCAGTATTTACGTTGTTTCTGTCTGGAACAACCGAGTGCTTGGGTAAAATGGTTGTCGGTGGCTGAATTCGCCTATAATAACGCTGTACATACGTCTAGTCAACACACACCATTTGAATTAACTTATGGCTTCCATCCGCGGGGAGGGGTGGCACCGTCAACCAATGTGGTTTCCTCTGATCCGGTGTACCGTTCCTCTGAAATGGCTGCCTTACATGATGTTGCTCGTCGGTTGTTATTGGAAGCTAAGGCAGCGCAGAAGACTCAAGCCAACCGCCATAGACAAGCCGGGGAAGAGTTGGAAGAAGGGGATCTGGTTTGGTTATCCTCTAAATATATTAAACATGCTGGGGGAAAGTTTGCGCCACGGTATTTGGGACCTTTTCCTATTGCTAAAAAGATTTCTTCTGTGGCATTTAGATTGCGCTTGCCATCTTCTTTTAAGATCCACCCTGTTTTTCACCGTTCTTTGTTGAAGTTAGATACTTCTGGGCGCCGTAACACTGTAGCCGAGGAGATCACTGCTGTGTCTCCACCTTTGGAGGAGGAGGCCTTTGTGAGAGGGGATAGTGTTATGGTTGAGCCTTATGGCTCTGATACTGGGAGACGAGGTCGTAAGACTCCTCGAGAGTCAGACTCTCTTGAGGAGCGCGAAAGGAAACGGCTCCGAGACTTATTTGCAGAACCAACAGATGAAGACTCCTTTGAGGGGTTTACCGAGGGAATGGAGGAAGAGATGGTTAGCTCAGAGGAGGATGACATGGAATGGACTCGTGTGAGGGAGGATTTGGGTGTCACCAGCAATGATAGCATGGGAGGCGACTGGCGGGTTGCAGGATCGGACCCGTGGACGGGCTGGAGGGATGGAACGGGATCCACAGCTGGGGATGCTGTGGGGTGTAGTCAAAGGTGTTTTAGCTCTGATGAGGATGATGATGATGAGGCACCTGATATTAGGATAGCAGCTGATAGTGATGAGGAGTTATGAACTGGCATAAAATGGGGTTTAGAATCAATGGCTAATTGCGTTGGGCAAGGTAATCTGGACGAACGCTTGGGCTCTTGTTGGGGAATTTCCTGAAGACGGGTGTGATTCGTTTGCTGAATACCTTGGACCTCCGTCGTCTTTTTGACGGACATTAATTGCCTACTCTGGATTGACGCTGGACTGACTGACTGACTACGACCTCGGACTATCCCTTCTGTGGCTATCGGTGGAACTGGTGAACTAAAGACGTCTGTACCTGGCTTTCGACCTTGGACCGGATTGGGGCCCTGCTGACCGCTGCTACCTTGATTGATGTGTTTGGACCCGGAGTTCGCTCGTTGCACGGAGGAGTAACAACTTAGTTACTCAATCGTAGCTTTTGAGTAGCAGAGAAGAATCTGCTGCCAGTTATTTGTGTTTCATTGAATCTTTGTTTACCAACCTTTGTTTGTTTAAAGTGCCAGGCTGAAGTAAGCATTTTTGATTTAACCCGGACTAAACTCCTGTTTAATCCGGTTTATCTTTTGAACCGTTTTTAGTATCTTTTCACATTGAAGGCAAGTGTTTGCCTAGCCCTTTGCTTCTTACGGGCATTTTTTGGTTCTGTAACTTTAATAAACTGTGTTGAACCTTATTTGGTGGCGTTCTGTCTGTGACACTAGGTCTGAGGAAGAGAGTGATTGGGTTGTCAAGGTGAGGAGGAGAGGCTGAAGCTTGTGTGCTCATGGCAGTTGCCTTCAGGGTGTATCCAGGGGCGTAATTGGAAGGGATTAATGGCTCTTGAGTTCCTTTCTCATTTTTGAGCTCCATCATTGTGTACAAATGGCTGTGTTGTATTTTGAGAACTAGGCAAGTGAGGAGCTGTGGTATAGGGAATGAACCCCCTCCCCGCAATCCTCTCCCAAGTGAACTGTGCTAAATCCATGCAAGTGGTGTTCCTTTATATAAAGGACGTGAGCATCTGTAGATTCTGGTATCTGTGTGGGGTCCTGAAACTGACTCTATGCTATTATGGCTGAAGGTGTTTCATGGAGCCAATTACAAAACAGCTGTTATTTAGCCTTTCTTGCAGAGATTTTAGTTCCTCCCCACCCACATATGTCTCTTGTACTTTTTCTCCTCATACACAACGAAACATGGACCATTAGCTTAATTTCTCCTTTTGTTGGAAGCTCATTCAAGCAGAACCTGGGAAAGTTACTTGTTTGGACTACTGATACCAGCTTTTGTCTGGGAGATTCTGGGAACTCATCCAAGATCAGCATTAAGGAACTCAATACCACTATTTTTCCTCTGATTGATTGTACATGTGATGGTAGCTGCAGGTTAAGAGTCACTTTGTACCTTTCTAACTACCTTTCCCATCATGTTTTGCCTTTTGATATAACTCCATGCCCATTACCTTCCTCTTCTTCTTTGGCAGGAAGATTGAGAGGTTTTCTCTAGCTCCAGATTTTCTTCCTTGTTCCAAAAATAGGTGGATCTCCAAGTGTAGAAAGGGACTTTTTTTTGGAAGTATATATTTTTAAAGTCTGGTTCTCAAGAGTCCAGAAACCCTGCAGGGACATTTGTAAGCTGTTAGGGTAGGGTTACCAACATCCTTGCCACAGGACACGGACACAGTAAGCAAGCAAAAGGGAACGGCAATTAGCTGCAAGGTTCTTCTTAAATTAAGGCCCCTTCTACGCTGTTCTTATATCCCAGGATTTGATTCCATGTGCATCATTCATATAGTAGGACATATTCTGCACAACATTTGCAAATTGTGTGTGTATGTCCAGATCCCATGGCATTTCACACAGTTTGTTAGAAGCAACATTCACAGAACATTTTATGTGCAGAAAGCAGCATTTTCTGCACATAAAATAGCATGGATGAATATTATCATAGAATCATAGAATCATAGAATCATAGAATAGTAGAGTTGGAAGAGACCACATGGGCCATCTAGTCCAACCCCCTGCTAAGAAGCAGGAAATCGCATTCAAAGCACTCCCGACAGATGGCCATCCAGCCTCTTCTTAAAAGCCTCCAAAGAAGGAGCCTCCACCACGGCCCCGGGGAGAGAGTTCCACTGTCGAACAGCCCTCACAGTGAGGAAGTTCTTCCTGATGTTCAAGTGGAATCTCCTTTCCTGTAGTTTGAAGCCATTGTTCCGTGTCCTAGTCTGCAGGGCAGCAGAAAACAAGCTTGCTCCCTCTTCCCTATGACTTCCCTTCACATATTTGTACATGGCTATCATGTCTCCTCTCAGCCTTCTCTTCTGCAGGCTAAACATGCCCAGCTCTTTAAGCCGCTCCTCATAGGGCTTGTTCTCCAGACCCTTAATCATTTTAGTCGCCCTCCTCTGGACGCTTTCCAGTTTGTCAACATCTCCCTTCAACTGTGGTGCCCAAAATTGGACACAGTATTCCAGGTGTGGTCTGACCAAGGCAGAATAGAGGGGTAGCATAACTTCCCTGGATCTAGACGCTATTCCCCTATTGATGCAGGCCAGAATCCCATTGGCTTTTTTAGCAGCCGCATCACATTGTTGGCTCATGTTTAACTTGTTGTCCACGAGGACTCCAAGGTCTTTTTCGCACACACTGCTGTCAAGCCAGGCGTCCCCCATTCTGTATCTTTGATTTCCATTTTTTCTGCCGAAGTGAAGTATCTTGCATTTGTCCCTGTTGAACTTCATTTTGTTAGTTTTGGCCCATCTCTCTAGTCTGTCAAGATCGTTTTGAATTCTGCTCCTGTCTTCTGGAGTGTTAGCTATCCCTCCCAGTTTTGTGTCGTCTGCAAACTTGATGATCGTGCCTTCTAACCCTTCGTCTAAGTCGTTAATAAAGATGTTGAACAGAACCGGGCCCAGGACGGAGCCCTGCGGCACTCCACTTGTCACTTCTTTCCATGATGAAGACGACGCATTGGTGAGCACCCTTTGGGTTCGTTCGCTTAGCCAATTACAGATCCACCTAACCGTAGTTTTGTCTAGCCCACATTTTACTAGTTTGTTTGCCAGAAGGTCGTGGGGGACTTTGTCGAAGGCCTTACTGAAATCCAGGTACGCTACATCCACAGCATTCCCTGTATCGACCCAACTCGTAACTCTATCGAAAAAAGAGATCAGATTAGTCTGGCATGACTTGTTTTTGGTAAATCCGTGTTGACTATTAGCAATGACCGCATTTGTTTCTAAGTGTTCGCAGACCACTTCCTTAATGATCTTTTCCAGAATTTTGCCTGGTATTGATGTGAGGCTGACCGGACGGTAATTGTTTGGGTCGTTCTTTTTTCCCTTCTTGAAGATAGGGACCACATTCGCCCTCCTCCAATCTGCTGGGACTTCTCCCGTTCTCCAAGAACTCTCGAAGATAATTGCCAGTGGTTCTGAAATAACTTCCGCTAGTTCCTTCAGTACTCTTGGGTGTAGCTGATCTGGCCCTGGGGACTTGAATTCGTTTAGAGAGGCCAGGTGTTCCTGGACAACGTGTCTCCCTATTTGGGGTTGGATTTCCCCCAATCCTTCGTCCATTCCGTGTTGCTGAGGTTGAAGATGGCTTTCTTTTTCTGAGAAGACCGAGGCAAAGAAGGTATTGAGCAGTTCTGCCTTTTCCCTGTCCCCTGTCGCCATCACCCCATCTTCTCCTTGCAATGGCCCTATCGCCTCCTTTTTCTTCCTTTTTCTACCAACGTAAGCAAAAAAGCCTTTTTTGTTGTTTTTTATGTCCCTGGCAAGCCTGAGCTCATTTTGCGCTTTAGCCTTGCGAACCTTTTCCCTACAGGTGTTGGCTATTACCCATGTGACATTTTCTGTTCAAAATTGCCAGTCTTGAATTTTGTGCAGAGTTAAGTCTTGAATTACAGTAGAGTCTCACTTATCCAACACTCACTTATCCAACGTTCTGGATTATCCAACGCATTTTTGTAGTCAAAGTTTTCAAAACATCGTGATATTTTGGTGCTAAATTCGTAAATACAGTAATTAAAACATAACATTACTGCGTATTGAACTACTTTTTCTGTCAAAGTTGTTGTATAACATGATGTTTTGGTGCTTAATTTGTAAAATCATAACCTAATTTGATGTTTAATAGGCTTTTCCTTAATTCCTCCTTATTATCCAACATATTCACTTATCCAACGTTCTGCCAGCCCATTTATGTTGGATAAGTGAGACTCTACTGTACCAATATTATTTGAAAACGGTGCAATTTTTCTCAGTTAGAATGAAATTGCTAAAATTACTTATTGCTGCCTTTGAGAACAGAATTAGCAAAGGATTACAACCATTCAAAATTCTCCTCACAGTTTGCCAATTTTTTTTCTGCTCAGAGACAGCAGCCAGGGTTGTGAATGAGAGGTTGATGTTGATACTATAGTGACCTAGATTCTTTGAACTTGAGAAGGAGGGTATTTTTAAGGTCAGCCAGAGACATTTCTACTTCTTCAACAATAGTTAAATAAATGTCTTTGGTGTCTTACCTCCAAGCCCACTTGCTTTCCATAAACAAACAAAAAAGGAAGCTGCCACCCAGCTAGGCCTTTTAAATGGACCACATGCTAAGCACACAAATCTCCACATAGAAAAGCAAGCACAATTCTAGCATTACTGAAGAGCCATCTGTCAGTGTGCCCTCCAACAATTTGAGCTGTGTTCCTTACATAGCATTTGTGATCTCTCTCTCTTTAAAAAAAAACACATACACACACACACACACATATATAAACACACAGAGAGTTGAATATGATCCATGAAGGTCAGATACAAGGAAGGAAGGACTGATGAGTGAGATGAAAAATCATTGATTCTCAAAATGTATAGCAAGGAGATGTAGATGTTTGAGAAGGAGAGCACAAAATCTTATCTTACATTTTCTCTTACCTGCTTCTCAGAATAGGATATGCTAGTACCCTCACTGAATACAAAAACATCTGCAAATATTCTTATATTCAACAAGAAGTGATTTCTCAAAATACTCCATCAAAACAAAGGAAGAGCAATATTTTTTGTTTTTATATTTCAAAACTTTCTAAATTTTTACAAATAATTTTTGTATATCCCCCATACATCTTTCTGTAAAATGCAGCATTTCTGCCCAGAAAGATCTTTCATAACATATTTACAAACAGTAAATGTAAAACATTTTTTAAACAAGTGATAATACACAAAACCTATCGTAATCTCATCCAGTGTTCAATGTCTTCACTCTTGGGTGCAAGAATGATCGTAGTTAGGATTTAAATCCCTAATATGTATCTTCCCATGTAAAGCAAACAAATGTGTATTTTCTGCTGTGTCCATAGTGGAACACCCTCCGCAGCAACATTCAGCAGATTCCAACTCTCCTGGGCTTCAGGAAAGCCTTAAAGACATGGTTGTGTACGCAAGCATTTAATGAATGAGAACATCGATTTCACATGGTCTGGATTAAGACTTACGTATGAGGATTTTGGACGAATGGATTTTAACTTGGATATGTTTTAAGTTTTGTATAATATGTTTTTACTCTGCCATGTTATTTGTTTATATGAACTGCTGTTTTAGTGTATTGTTTTCAGGCATTGAATTTTTGCCTATTTATTGTAAGCCGTCTTGAGCCCCCTCAGGTGAGAAAGTTGGGGTAGAAATACTGTAAATAAATAAATAAATATGAAAATAAGATATTGGTTTTTGGGAGCCATATGACTAAATATGCTAGAAGGCCACGTGTTCCATCCATGTTTTTGTGCCTATTCATGCCCAAATCAAGCACTGGTACATGCATGTGTACCAGTGCTTGGAAAATATATCTATGTACATTACATGTCTCTGAGTCCAAGCCATGCTGTAAAAGAAATGGGAGTTAAGTAAATTCTCCAAGGCATGAAGTTACTATTAAATACTATTGCATTCCATGGCTTTACTGTGAGGTACAGATTAATGTCACCGCCCTCCATAGGCCAAATGACATTGTGGTGGGTGTTTCCACTCCTGACATCATTGGCTATTTGTTGGCTCATCACTGGCTCAAAAGCTGGGATCTGGTTTCATTCATGGAATCTCTTCCTCACAGGAAAAAAAATGAGGTGCAGATGAAACCCTAACCAATCTGGACAGCTTACTTCAGTCACATAGCTCACTTGGGAGCTGCCTAGAATTGTCAGATCTCATGGCCTGGACCTTGATCTCCTGTCCTCAGTTAGGGGAAGGAATCTCCGGGTGATAGCACTGCTTTGAAAATGGTGTGTACATGCATATGTGTATATTTTCCTTATTTGAGTGGCATATTGTACAACTATTACTGATGCTTAATGTATCACCAGAGACTTTCCCTTGTAACATCTCCTTTAAACGTTACCAGAGTCTGCCTCCTGTGGAATCACAAAGGGTCAACCTTAGTTTTGAACCTGGAAATCTGATGATCTGGTTTTAAAGTACACACATCAAAGCGAATATAGAGATATAGAAGCTCCAGATGAGATGTGTGGCTCCAAAAGCTAGCAGCAGAAAGTTCTTTCTTTAATTCTGGAGGTGGTCAGATTGAGTATAGAGACGTGAGAGTTCCCTTTTCTGTTGATAACTTTGGAAAATCAGCTTCTTGTCAATGTAAATATAACATAAAGCATGGAACAAAACAAGAAAAATGTCGGATAATGTAGCAAAATCCAAAGCGGCAATGCAAGGTAATTTTTTTCCTAAAACTTACTTTACCTGTATCATAACACAACTCATGTTAAGTTGAGCTGACTATCAGGTACTGAAAAAAAAACTTTAGAAACACCAGTTTAGATACATCTGTTCGTTTATCTAATGAAATGGGAAAAATACAGAAAAAATCATAGAGATAAGGAAAATACATAAATGTAATAACATTATTGTTTATCAGACAAAATGCAGTGGGAATGCTTTTGAAAATATAAGCTTCGGTTCTGCTCTACCAATGGTGATATAATTCCTGCATATACTACTAGTTGTTTCCAAATTAATTCTATCACAGAAGCCTACAAAAAGGTTCTTTTACAGGTATTCACATTTATCTCAGCCAGACCATGGCATAATAGGGCAAGGATAGTATGGTGTTCAGATCCAAAGGGCAAAAATAGTAATCACTTTTAAGAAAGAGAGAGAGAAAGAGAGAGAGAGAAAGGAGTAAAGGGAAAGGAAGGGAAAGAGAAAAGAAAACCCAAATCACTGGAAAGCTGAGGAATTTGGAACTTTTGAGTGGGTTGTGATCCTGTAGGAGAAAGATATTTCCATTCTTTTCTGTCTACACCAAGTAGGAACAATGCTGGATGCTTATGTGAACCAGCTGCTATCCGTTTTGAATATATGTTGTCATTCCTATGAATTTAAGTATGAAACAAGGACTGTATAATGCTGCGTAAATAAATAGAGGGTGACTAATCTTTCAGTCAGGAGGGCTGGAACCCTTTATTTACAATTCGAACCACAAAGGTAATATGAAGTTTGGCGTATTGGGAATAACATGATCTGACAACTATTGGTCCAAGGGAGCTTCTTTCTGCTCACTTGGCAAGTGTGGTATAAAAAGACCATGGCTAACCAGTGCCAGGTAAGGTGGGCTACACATATACCCAATGCATCAAACAATCTGCAAATGTCAAAGCAAACTGCAGTTTGGGAGGTTGATGAAAATAGGCAAAATTGAAAACTAAACATAGCCTGCTTGATTCCTTCCCGCTGAATTTCCCAGGAAGCATGGAGACAGCAAAGATGTAGCAATGAAGAGGACTGGCTAGACTATGGATTAGTCAGCTCCTATTTGATAGAAGAAGGAGCCCCGGTGGCGAAGTGTGTTAAAGCACTGAGCTGCTGAACTTGCAAACTGAAAGGTCCCAGGTTCAAATCCCGGGAGCGGAGTGAGTGCCTGCTGTTGCTCCAGCTTCTGCCAACCTAGCAGTTCGAAAACATGCCAATGTGAGTAGATCAATAGGTACCGCTCCAGTGGGAAGGTAACAGCGCTTCATGCAGTCATGCCGGCCACATGATCTTGGTGTCTACGGACAACGCCGGCTCTTCGGCTTAGAAATGGAGATGAGCACCAACCCCCAGAGTCAGACATGACTGGACTTTAACGTCAGGGAAAACCTTTACCTTTATTTGATAGAAGAGCTTCACTTTCAGAAGCCATTGCCAGAGGAATCCTGCTTTCAAAATCCTGCATTGCTCTCTTCTCTAATTTTTCTTTTTTTAAAAAAACAAAAACAAATGTTAAGAGCTTTAAGTGACGCTTAGGGTGAGAAAGGCTGAAAATAAATGAAATGCTGTTCTCAAATCCAAGCAAAAAATAAACAAAACCATAACATTAACATGCTTGTTGCTACTATTGGATATGTTTGGATTTAGATAGGGATCCTTTCCAGGTTGTGCTGATGTCAAAGTTTTAATTTATTGTTTTATTTTTTTAAAAAAAATTCTGGGCCCCCAGGGACCAAGGCTCAGCAAAGGTCAGGGTACTGGGAATTTTGGGCCATGTTGCCCTTTCTTCTCTTGACCACAAGGATGGAATATAAGCAAATTGCCCCTTCTTCTCCCAAGGCACAAGGATTGCGTATAAATAAATGAATATAATAGCAGCAGCAGCAGCAGCAACAACAAGTATATCAAAAAAAAATTTTTTTGGCATGACTTGTTTTTTAGAATCCTGTTTTTTAGAATCACAGCATTCCTTTCTAAATGATCTGTTCATATTATTTGTTTACCTATCCCAGAACCTTTCCTGGTACTGACATTAAGTTGACCAGCCAGCACTTGCTTAAGCCATGTTCCCTATACCCAATGATGCTTTTTCAGATGGAACTACATTAACCCTCCTTCAGTCTGTTTAGTATTTTCCTGTTTTCTAAGATATCTCAAAAATGATTGACAGTAGCTTTGAGATTACATCTGTAAATTCCTTTAGTACTCTTGCATGTGATTCTTATAGCCTTGGAGACTAGAATTCCTTTAGAGTAGCTAGGTATTCATTTACTAAAATGAACTGTAGAAAGTTATCATAATGAATTGAGCCTGTTGCAGAATTTACTATCAAACTTCCATTCATCCACAATGGTGGTGAACCCATAGCCCTCCATCATCCCTATTAGGGGTTCCAGCTAATGCTGGTGAGAGTTTGAGGATAACAACATTACTACACCAAAGAGTATGTTTTTTAAAATTATCCCTGATGTACTTCTTTCCAAAGGGGCCGTGGTGGCACAGTGGGTTTGACTGCTAAGCTGCAGAACTTGCTGACCGGAAGGTCAGTGGTTCGAATCTGCAGAATGGAGTGAGCTCCCATTGCTAAACCCAGCTTCTGCCAATCTAGCAGTTCGAAAACATGCAAATGTGATCAGATCAATAAGTACCACTTCGGCTGGAAGGTAAGGGCACTCCATGCAGTCATGCCAGCCATATGACTTAGGAGATGTCTACAGACAATACCAACTCTTTGGCTTAGAAATAGACTACAGATCTGTGTGATAAGGAGGGGCTGCTGGTGGATGATTTCGCCTGTCCAGGTAAATATCTCTAGGACAGGTCATGTGTTTTGAATTGAGCAACCTGGAGCCTGGCCCCAGTGGAGGCAGGAGGTCTTTCCTCCTTTGCCCCCATGGTCTATCTATTTTGCTTGGCAGCTGAAAGAGCAACTCACGAGGAGTCCAGCTTCTTCTCCTGGCTTGCCCAGTGGCACTTTTGAGTCCTTCAAGGAATGGTGAAGAATCTTTAAAAATGGTTTCAATATTTGTATATCATATTATTTTCTATGAAATTCACAATTTTTTTAAAAAAAGTGGCAAATAATCACACTACTGAGAAAGGCAAAACATATGCAAAAGAGCCCTAGTAATTTGTACATCTCCTCTCCTAGCCCTGGTCAGCCAACTGTGCTCACAGAGCCCAAAGGATTCTGCCCCAGATTTCTGAAGAAGGCAAGGAAAAAAGTCATCCTTTACCACCCCAGCTTGAACATTTATCATACAATATGGGCAGAGAGTTTAAAATCTCACATACTTTCCACACATTGTAATTCCAACATCTCTAGGTGCTATAATCCATTAGGTGACCAATCAGTCCTATCTCCTCCATTCATATATTATTATTATTATTACAAAAACTCTTTATATGTTCTACCTTTTTGCATTTAGAGAAGATTCCCAGGGAAACTGGCAAATCATGGCAAAACATGACCACAAAATTGCAGTGTATCTGTCTTTTCTACCCACAATGGGCACCTTCAATATTTTGTGGTTCTCCTGCCCTCAGTGTTATGTACATCCAGGAAGTCACTGACCATAAATCCTTTTATTTATTTTTTAAAACCCATTCATCCTCCACCTTCACTTTACAAATATACTTCTGTGTATGTCGGTTGTCCTATGTATATGAAGAAGCAAAGAAACAACTATATTTTTGTGTGTGTCTGCATAATACTGGGAGGTAACATGTTTGTATTATCTTCTTGTTGGGGAGCATTATTCGATACTAGCCTATCTGTGAATGTGTGGAAATACTACAATGTCTCTTCTCCCTTTTCTCCTTCAGTGGCAGCAAAGGCATTGAGCATATCTGGGTCTTCCTTCTAGGGCTGGCATGAATCACCAGATATGGATACCTCTAGTGCTTTATTATTCTCTGGAAAGGAACAAGTGCTGCCATCTTTTCTTTTTATGTCTAGGCTTGTGTGGAGTGTGGGTATCATTGCTACCATTTGCTCTTCCTCTGATGGAAAATAGTAGCGAGAGGAATCACACTACATTTTAGGACTGAAGGAAATCATCCTGTAACAGCATTTGTGCAGACACAGCTTCTCCAGTCATTCATATATTGCAGATTTGGGGAAAATGAAATACTTCTTTGTGTAAGGAAAGAGCATGCAATGGAACATCAATATATGGATGTTTCAATTCGAAATCCTTCCAATTCCAGTTGGAAAATAAGTATTAATAGCAAAATATATTGACACTTTGTAGGATTCTATTTTTCACTCACTTGGAGTTTACTCCATTACTTATATTTATTTTATCTTGGGGCACTTCCAGGCAGGCCCTATATTCCAGGATTTGATCCCAGGGTGCCTGTTTATTCCATATTATCTGGCAGTGCTTACTCATATAATCCTGTTTAAAGCAGAAAACCTGGAATCATATCCTGGGATATAGGGCTTGTCTGGAAAGGCCCTCAGTTACTAGCTTTGGGTTAGGCTGGCAACAACCTTTAATGTTTTAAGGGCACTCTGGATAAAACCCCGAGGGCTATTTGATTATATCAGGCACTATATCATCATTTCTTCACTCTTCCTGAACTTGATTGTTGCATATATAATCAAATTAACAATCAATACAAATAGTTGGAAGGGAAATTTTAGCAACTGTTATACGCTATTCCTGTGGCAGTTCAAATATTTTTCTGAGTGAATTGTTCAGGAGAGGCAAGGGCCTATTAGTTTTACAGAAAACATATTCCTAATGCAGATGTAAGATGCTAGAAATTGCTTATGCACACACACAACACAGAAACACATACACATTTATGGGTCAACACAGCTGCCTACATTTGTGGATTCGCCTTGAGAGTGTCACTATAGTGGCTGTACTTCTGCAATATGCTATACATTGGGCTAACTGTGTAGCAAGTTCGAAACTCCAATTAGTTCAAAATGTGGCAGCCAGATTGATACATTTAGGAATAATCATATTACACCTATATTAAAATCACTCCACAGGTTGCCAGTCAGTTTCCAGACAATGTACAAAGTGTTTGCTATAACCTTAAAAACTAAGGTTTCCTATGATATCATCTTCTCCCTTATAATCCCCGCCTACACACTCAGGTCTAGGTTGGCAATGGTCACCCAGAGGACATTTTTTTTCAGCTGCTTTTCCTATTGTACAGAGGAAGTGTCATCCAAATAGAGCAGAAGCATCCTGCCTCCATTGGAGCTAGCACAACATGGGAGGCCTCTCAGGTTGCGAGAAAAGCTCCCGGCGTCATTTTCATGCTGGTTGGGGGTGAAACCATCATGTGATGGTTGCCGTTCAGCTTCATCCCTGAAGAAGGATCTAAGCATCTTACGATGCTTTTTTTTTTTTTTTCATCAATGTGATGAGGTCCTTATACAAGAGACACTCAGAGGTGGGTCTGCAGATTTCTTCCTCTCATATATAGACTACAGGACCTATGGTAGAACATGCAGATCAAGAATAGGTCTCTTCAGCCACCTAAGAACCCATCCACAGGACCCCATGTCTGGAAGACCATCATCCTCAAACTACGAGGGATCGCCTAAGTAAGTAACAGGACCTAGTACTGGTTGGCAGTCTATCATCCAAGTACTAACCAGGGCTGATCCTGCTTAGCTTCCAAGATTAGGGAGGATATGGTAACTTTAAGTCAGGAGTGTCAAACTCATTTTCACTGAGTGCTATGTCAGTCTTATGGTTGCCTTCAAGGGGCTGCTGAATCCATGGATGGAGAATCTGTGGATACAGAAGGCCAGTTATATTTTTGTATACGTAGTGATTGGTGCTGTTTAGTTTTTACCCAGCTTGGATACCCAGATGTTATTGAATTACAACGTCTATCATTTTTATTATCCACCATACAGACTGGTTATAATGGAAACTGCAACCTAATAGCACTTGTGGCTCTGAAGTTGTGGAAATTTTAATGGATAAACACCATTATGTTGACTAAGCAGAACAAACTGCAATTTACCAGATGTTACTATATCTAACTCCCATCAGCTCTAGTCATGATGTTTAATGATGAGGAATACACGAGTTGTAGTGCAGCATCTGGAGGGCAACATACCATGGCATAGTGCACAGAATTCGGCCTTGTGTTTAATAGGTAAAAGTAAAGGTTTTCCCCTGACATTCAGTATAGTCGTATCCGACTCTGGAGGTTGGTGCTCATCTCCATTTCTAAGCCGAAGAGCTGGCATTGTCTGTAGACACCTCCAAGGTCATGTGGCCAGTATGACTGCATGGAATGTCATTACCTTCCTGCTGGAGCAGTACCTATTGCTCTACCCACATCTGCATGTTTTTGAACTGCTAGTTTGGCAGAAGCTGGGGCTAACTGTGGGAGCTCACCCCGCTCCCCAGATTCGAACTGGCGACCTTTTGGTCTGCAAGTTCAGAAGTTCAGTGGTTTAACCCACTGCACCACTGGGAGTTCCACAGTTTAATACATTTGCTCTGAGTTTAATACATTTGCTTTAAGGTATTTAGGCATAAGAGACTTGTCCAAATCTATTACAATCATTTCTTTTTCTCCATGAAAAGTGGCACCAGTTTTGAATGTCTTTTGGTTGGGTGGAATTTACTGCATCACTATGAGGAAAGGGAATTCTTTTTTCTGCTTTTTTCTTTCACACATCTCTCCATCAGTCTGCAGCCTCCTGACTACTCACATTGCTCAAAAAAGCCCTGCAAAAGAAGAGTTACCTCCTGAGGTGTTCCCCTGGGCCTGAAATGAAGTGTGGGAAGCTGGGGTGGCCACGGACCACTGGAGAGAGGAATGTACAATGAAAGGCAGGACATTGACAAACAGCCCTAGACTATTTAGGGGTCAAGCAAGAACCCACCAATCCATCCATGAGAATTTTGCCATCTCTTTCTGTTTTGATTTAAGTCCTCTCCAATGCAAGTTCTTTTCCAAAAAAAAAAATGAATGGTAGTTTGCAAAAATAAAAACCTGCTGAAGACATGTTTAGCACAGAATTAACTATCAATACAACCCCCTCCAAGTCTACTCAAAAACAAATCCCACCAAATTTTATTCTTAGGTAAGGGTGCTCTGGTTTGCAGCCTAACAACTGTTTACTTTTGTTTGACATTAAACCAAGCAGCTATTTTCATTAAATCTTACAGGCATCCACTGGGATTAGGTGGGGGTGGGAGCCTCTTATCATTGCCTAATTCCATGATTTTTGGAAACAGGAACTCCATATGTTTTCTCAATAAGCACTTCTCCTCCTGACAGGGCTCAATCTTTAATAAACACGGGCAAGAGTAACCTCTGGATGCTAGCCTGCAGCAGTGAAGTATGAAATTTTGAATTCTACGGGTCACTGTTTCAGCTGCAGCCAGATGTGGATAAAAGGCAATGGGTGTTTTATTGTTGTTTTCTCAAGAAACAGAGAAAGGTTTGTACTGAGACGTGTCAACTTTCTCCTTCTTGTGAACAGGCTTTGAACAAGAGAAAGGGGAAGGGGAGGGGGGAATCCAAGTAGCCAACATGTGGCTTGAATATGGCCATTTGCCATTTCAAAAGATGAAACTTTAAAAAAAAATATTTTGAATTTAAATATTCTTGTCTGCAGCTAATAAAATATATTTTGAGTCTAAATTGGATTTAGAAAAACACATAAAGCTGCTGCTAAATTCATGACAATCTGAGTGTTAACAACATGACTGACATTTCTAATTGGTTATGGGCTGGATTATATATTTATTTATTTTAGAGTATTTATACCTTGCTCTTTTATCGGGCTGGATTTGCTAGTCATGGTTATCTATTGTTTTATGGGAAAACCACTTTGAAATAATGACAATCAATAGAAAAAACAGCAGCTGTCTACTGCCTTCTTGTGTTCATGTTGTTAGTGATCTTGTTGGTACAGAGATGGTTACCTATTACCAATATCCTCTAACAAATAGAATACAGGTTTTTCATATTAATCTAATGAGGGATTGGATGGTGGTGGGGGCTCGTACGTCTCTGTGGCAAAAGCCTATGTTGGTGGTAGCAGTGCTTCTAGTAGAATTTCCATGTCAGACAAACACAACTAAAGGTGCCAGACGGCTACCATGGAGCAGTAGTAGTGAAGGATGATACTTGCAAAAGATATCTCAGGGACAATGGCTATGGCACCATTGATAACACTAGCTAGTATTTTGTAGGAGGAGGCACCAGGAAACCCATTTTGAATGTCATTTACCATTAAGATCTAATCATGAGAGAATCCAAAATAAAGTAAGAGATAGTGCCAGAATTTGGGACTCCCAGATTGGAAGGCACTCAGTGAACTATCAAAGAAAAGCAGAGGACAAGTATGAGTAATGCTGTGACAAATGATGCAATTGGATCAAACTGAAAGAACATTCAGTTGTTGGTATGGAAGACCAGTTTGAAGCTGCACATGAATGGATTCAGACAAAGAAGCCACAACCCTGAATTTGTTAGGTTGATGGGTTGATCTGGAGAGTGGTTATTCATTGGACCATTTTAAGTTGAAGTCAACATGACTATAGGCTCCTGAATATTAATGGACTGGAACTACCAGCATTTTATACTGTTTGCTATATTTGTTAGAGTTATAGTTCAACAACATCTAGAACATTGTAATTCTCTCACTCCCTTCCCCGTGTATTCTCCCCATTTCACCACGCTGATGAAATGGAGCCCCATGTTGACCATCACATTATCCAGGGCAACTTTTAGAGGGAGTCCTAATGGCACAAAGCATAGAAACACAAGGGAAGGCAGACTTGAAGGGGGAAGGATGTGAGATGGCAGAAGACAGACCTGAATGGGAGGGAACAGAGTAAGTATACCCACCTTACGTGTAATAATAATAATGTATTTATTTGACCAGTCATATGACCATTTCAAAGTACAACACAAATAAAAACATGGCAGAAAGGAGGGGAGGATAGGATCACCTTACATGTACTGTGTCAACATTCCTACAGCACTCTATGAGAATTTATTTTTGAACCTCCTAATGCACATGCATTGTTGTCAGGGTTATTATTGCCAATTGCAATGATGCTTCAAATCATGTGGTTTCCTCTGCATGTATTTCCAGTATTTACTATCATTTTTGTTGCTTTTTTAAAAAAAAATGTAGTTGCTGATTTTGTGGGGGTTTTTTTCCTGGTATTGTAGCTATAATATTGTGATCTGGTCTGATTTGGGAGGAGAGATATACAGATGATACCATGAGTTAACACATTGCATAACACCAACTCTAGTGACACCACTGATCATGTGAAATCTCTGGGCCAAAACCTAAAATCCTGAGAGCATCTACTGGTGATGCCATGATTTCATTAAATATTACACGTTAAGCAGTGGCCACACTTGCTCACAGCTTGGCATTCAAACACAGAGGTAGTGTTGGGGGTGATGGAGGTAGAACATGTTTTCCTAATTTAAAATTAAGTGCCTATTGCAGTATTTGATTAACCAACTATTCTTTACAAAGAATAGCAACCTGCATAGCCAACAAGAATGCTTTCTGCCTGTCTGGAGATTTGCATGAAGCTTTTTCTGATCCCCCAAAAAACTGGTTAAGTTGACTCCCTATCTGTTACTCAGGATGATCGAGTAAATTAATTTATTCTAGGTACAATTTTGGAACCTGGATTTTCTAGGGGCAGAACATGAGATTGCATGGGAACATGCAAAGCATATGGTATTCTATCGAGGTTAGGCAATCGTCTTCTGCTTGCTTCATTTAACTTGGGGTAGCATCTGAAATGAAGCATTTTGAATGTCCTTGTATTCATCAAATGCTACTCAATAGACACTGTAAAGTCAAACATAAACATGCTACAGGTTTGTCTTGCCATGCACTGTGAACACAAACATGGGAGAGCTGTTGCTTTTTAGGGAACAATATTTTACTAAGGATATTGGAGCCTTTCCCCAGGATTTCATCTTTGAATTCTTCAACTGCATCTGTATAAACTCTCCAGGTTGTGTTTATGAAATGTTCTATGATGACTGACATTTGAAAAGCAAAAAGCTTGTTTTACAAAAAACAGGCTGCAGAATAACTTTTATTTACAAAACAAATATAAACACACACAAAGTAGTATCTCATTGCTTTTTTAAACCAGTATCCAAACTTTATTCTTGCATTCTACCTTTTCATTCTTAATTTCTATATTATTCGTCTATACCACTCAAACACTAGACCAATGAAATAAACCTTCTGTTAGCTTGTAGAGTTTCTTAATTTTGAATGTATCCTGACAGGACTTTTTTCTTCCTCTTTCATTTTTATTGGTGGGAAGAGGACAACAAGGACAAACAATCTTGGAAAAGTTCCTTTTTTGTCTAGATTGCTAGTGAATTTTGACATTTGGAATCTCCACCCCCCACCCCCTGGCAAATAAATAGAACTTTTCCAAGCTTTTGAGAAAGCCCTCTCCACAATCCTGACAAGCAGTGGATTCTGAGATTTTACATGTTTGTACTGAAAAACCTCTTTAAATATAGCATCTCAAGAATGGTACATTTAGAATTTGTCTCAATTTGTCAGATTTCCTGTGGCCAATCAGAAGCATTATTACAGCAATTTCAAGAAACACTGAACTGCTAGGCTTCCTGATATAGTTCCAAACTAAACTCTTAATCTAGAATAGATTCTGGGTATTTAAAATAGGACTATGTAAACCTGAAATTTAGAGGGATCATCTGGATTAGTTTTTGGTTATTTGAAGTTGCAGCCCATTTTATCTCTTCTTTTGATGCAGTTTTGTAGTCATTTTTGTACCTCCAAAGATTTATTTATTTATTTATTTACAATATTTATATTCTGCCCTTCTCACCCCGAAGGGGACTCAGGGTGGATCACATTATATACATATAGGGCAAACATTCAATGCACATAGAACCGAGACAGACACAGAGGCAATTTGACCTTTTCCTGAGGGGATGTCCGATTCTGGCCACAGGGGGAGCAGCTGCTTCATCATCCACTGTGACAGCACTTCCTCATTCAAACGTTGTAAATTAGTTAAATTTGCCTCCCCACTTTATAAGTGGTACCTTATTTCCTACTTGATAGATGCAACTATCTTTCGAGTTGCTAGGTCACCAATGAGCAGGGGCTTTTTTTAAAAAAATTGACAGGTGCTCACCCCGCCACGGGCTGGCCTCGAACTCATGACCTCAAGATCAGAGTAATTTATTGCAGCAGGCTGCTCACCAGCCTGCGCCACAGCCCAACCCCAAAGATTCTTTAGATATGTGGAAATAAAACCCAGCCTTCCTGATGTCGTCCTTTTGCACACCTCAACTACTTTGTCTCTCTTTTTGGCTTTTCCTTCCCCTCCTTTGCTTTCAAATTCTATATGAAAATTGGATGTTGATATTTTAAAAAAATAAAACTCAAATGCTCTAGCGCAATAGAGCTACTTACAAAAAATCAAGCACTCTAGCACTAAAACACTAAATTAATGGTACATGGTGGGAACATGAGCCTTCTCAGTGGCTGCTCCAAAACATTGTAACTCCCTCTTCTAAAGAGACAGTGGTGCCCCCCATCCTTGTTCTTCCTCCATTGGCAGAACATTTGTGACATTGAACTTTCACAAACAGACTGACTATGCAATTCTGTTTTTAAGGTAGTATCCACATAGTCAACCATCTATGGTTTGCAAATATCCTTCTCCATAAAAAAATCCAAAAAGCAAACTTTGATTTTGTTCTTTTATATCAGGGACCATTTTACTGCACCATTATATATAATGGGACATGAGCACCTATAGATCTCGATATCCACTGAAGTCCTTGAATCAAACCCAAACAGATTCTATGGGTCACTACACAGCTTTTCAATAAATACCAACATTTTGATGTTTTTACTCCACAAACTGTTTAATTTATAATCTAATATTTGCACTTGTATTAATTGTTTTGTAGAGTTTTTAATGTGTACTGTTTAAAATATTTTGTTAGCCACCTTGGCCATTATTAGGGAAAGGCAATATATAAAAGAAGGAAGAGGAATTATTTTTAGTAGTTGGAAAACTTATTTTTTAAAAGAAAATAAATCTCAAATTCCCTGTATGAGTGGGGGAAAATTCACAATAGCGTATAGTACTGGGAGTAAAGTAAAGAAAAATAAAGAGAAAAGAAAATGGGGGAAATTGGTTTTAGCAGGTAAGAAACAGGAAATTCTCAAATGGAGCACGAAAGCATAAAACGTTAACACCATAGCTCACTACTACACATAGAAATCATTGCCGAAATACAAAACAAACTGGAATGTGACAATAGATGGCTTGTGAATTTGAAATAAACTGGAATGTATTAGGATAGGAGAAAGTGCCACATTCAGGAAGGGCTTAAATAGTGGTTCTCAATCTGTGGGTCCCCAGGTGGTTTGGCCTACAACTCCCACAAATCCTAGCCAATTTACCATCTGTTAGGATTTCTGGGAGTTGAAGGCCAAAACATCTGGGGACCTACAGGTTGAGAACCATTGGCTTCAAAGTTATGTAGTTGAAGGAAATTGTCACCAAATATAGTAGAACATGAAGCATGTTATTTGGATTTCAAAAATAGCACTAGCAAATTCAGCAATTAACACCTCAAATTCTCCACACATTTGACCAGTCCAGAGAAACCCAGAGAGTCTCATTGTGGCAACATGTGCACCCATATTAACTGTATTTTCTATTTTATTCATCTTTTTCCAATGTATACCTCAGATCTAGAGCTAATCTGAAGGTCACAAGTTCAAGTCATCTGAAGTTTCCTTGTGAAAACCTTTGACAGCCATGTACACCAGGGCTTCTTTTCACTATTTAGCACATTGCTGCCATGAGCTGGCCTTTGATGGGACACATCAGAGCCAATCTATAAATAAACAGAACCAAGTGAAGAGCACATGTAGACCATGAACTCTCCTGTTGCATCTTGCACTTTGCTCAGATATGTTAATTCAGCTTATCTCTGTAGGGATTGGTAATGGCGGAGCCTTCTTGCTTATTTTTATTTTGGAGATACTTGGCAAGAATTGGAACCAATTAAATACTGTTATTGAGTCTTAACCAAGGCTCTTCTCCATTAGACAACATCAACAGCAATGACATCCTTTGTAAGGGCTCAACTCATACAATGAGTAATCCGTTTTATCACTAGCCAGTTCAGTACAGTAGTTTACTCAGATGTTTAAATGTTAAGTTGTAGGGAGGTGGGGTGATACCCATATCCCTCCAAAGAAAACTTCTACTTTTTTCTTTCACTTTTTAGGATTGCAGAGAGTGAGATAGTGAAAACTGTTCACACTTGCTGTATGTCTTTCATATTTACTGTGTTTGCATTCTCTAGGTAACATTGCCTACTCCCATTTTTCAAATGCTGAACAGAAGTTTTAAGTTAATGCAATGCTAGAAACTTAGGAAATTTCATGGTGTGCATATGCAAAATTCTTATTTAAGAGGCGGTATCCTGATTTTGCTCCTCAGCTACACTTCTGTATGCAGATTTCAACTTAAACCCTTCTTAAGATTTGCAGGGGGGAAAGTAGAAGCCTTGGAGAGAATTTCATACACTTTAAATGTTATCAAATTTATTATGACCCAAGTGTTTAAAAACTGCAGTCCACTTCAGAGGTAGGAAGCATGCTATAATAAGTACATTGGAGTTTAGGATGCTACAATAACCTTTCTATCTTTTTTCAAAATACAGCACTTTTCTACACATTAACATGATCCAGTTTCTAGTATATAAACTTCTAAATGTCATGGAATGTGACTAAACAAGAAAGCATGTGTGTACGCATGAGAAAAATTCACAGATGTGTTGTATATGTACAAACTGCAGTCAATTACAATTGTGCAGTTTTCAGTTTTCCTTTTATGAAAGCCCTGGGACCAGGTGAGTTCTTCAAAACTCTGTTTTGAAAATGGCTTCAAAATAATGAGCTAATATTTCTGATCTAACAAACAGTTTTCAGTGCCTTCCAACCATATGATGCTCACTGGATATATGAAAAGGCACAGAAAGAGTAATATTTTTCAACGCAGTGTCCAACATATAGTATAACCTCCATATCAGGAGTCCCCAAACTAAAGCCCGTGGGCCGGATGTGGCCCTCCAAGGTCATTTATTTGGCCCCCACCCTTAGTTTTAGACTTAGGCTTGCCCAAACTCTGAAACGACTTGAAGGCACACAACAACAACAATCCTTGTTAACTTGACTATCTCATTGGCCAAAAGCAGGCCTATACTTCCCACTGAAATCCTGATAGGTTTATGTTGGTTAAATATTGTATTGTTCTTTCATTGTTATTGTTTTTTGCACTGCAAATAAGACATGTGCAGTATGCATAGGAATTTGTTCATTTTTTTCCAAATGATAATTCGGCCCCTCAACAGTTTGAAGGATTGTGGACTGGCCCTTTGTTTAAAAGCTTGAGGACCCCTGCTCTATATGTATGGAAACAGCAAACCATGGATAATAGAGAACCCTATTAAAATCAACAAATTCTGCCAAAAGTTACCATAGAGCTGCTCTGGAGGACTTAGAAAATTCCTAGAGAAGTATCCTAGCAGTGTCCAACTGCATTAATTCTGCAGTGTGGATGCATCCTAGGAGAGCTATGCTGGCAACCTAGACTTTAGCTCCCAAATCTGCTTAGAGCTGCAAAAGGGAACCATACGCAAATCACATGGAAAACTCACACATACTGGAAGGAATTCTGGGGACTAAATACTTCAAAGACAATCACCTCCCTTCCAAAAAAAAAAAAAAGGATTTAGAGACTGTGCCTGTAGGATTTTGGGGCTTGTAGTTTAAGGAGGGGTTTCAAATTCTCAGCAAGAGAAGTCCTTGCTGCACTGAATTACAAGCCCCAGAATTTTGCAAGTTTTAAAGTGGAACAGGAAAATCCTATCTGATCTTGAAAATTATGCAAGTTCAGTACTAGTTAATCTTTGAAGGAAAGACCCTCAATGGTATTTCAGGGGAAGGAATTGGAAAAAAATCACTTTGTGGGGCCCTGTTGGGCAACAGCTTCTGCCTCCTACCCTCCCTCTCCCTCTCCCTCCCAGCTGGGAAGAAGGCTGGGCTTTGAAAGGTTTGGCTTCATCTTTTGACTCTCCTCTCTCTTTCCCAGGGAAGGAAAGCAGCTCCATTTCTCCTTTGTTTCCCATGTTAAGAGACCGGGGAGAAATGGTCTTGGAGGGAAATGGGTGCAGTTTCTCCTCTGTTCTCAACTTGGGATACGAAGGAGAAATGACTTGGGGAGGGAAAGTGGTGTCTTTTCTCCTCAATCTCTCAGCTGGGAGACTAAGGAGAAAGGCTTGGGAGGGGAAGCCCCTGCTCCACCATCAGGCGGAGGCTGGCAAGGTTGCTAGTCTTAGCCTGATGGAGGGGCAACGGCACCTTTTGGCACACAATTATAATGTGCAATCCAATCTAATGCACATCTCAATTTTGGCTAAGCACTTAAGCCAAAAAGGATGCACATTAAGTTTGAGTAAATAAATATGGTATTTGTTGGATGTGAGTAGATGAAGCCATGAGTACTGATCCCGTGAGTATGGGGATCATATCATAATTATTGCTTACAAAAGACCCATGGAAAATGCTAGGTAGACTTACCAGATGATTTCCCCAGATTTTTTTAAATATAAGCTTTGCTAGATTTTTAAAAAAGTAAAATATTAGCCTTGTCAGATGCACGCAACACTCTATGGTAGATAACTAGTTGTAGTGTTGGACTACGATTTTGGGGAACAGATTTCAGATCCCTGCTTGGCTATGACACTCACTAAGCAACCTTGGGAAAGTCATACACTCCTAGGCTTTCAGCCTCATTACACGAGGAAATTTCAGCATCCTAGGATACTTCTGCCTCAGAGCCCCACACCACCTATCACATGGCATAGCCCCACCTCTACGGCTCACTTCGGGTAGCAGCATCCTCCAATGCTGCACTGCCAACATAGGAGCCTCCCTGTGTTCCATTAGGAACAATGGGAATATCACAGAGGGAAGCTGTGTGGTGACTATTCCCCATGTGTGATGGGGAATCAGTGCTGCCGGAAAGGTGGGGTGCAGGGTACCAGGATGCCCCCGCTGCCCCCTAATTTGCCACTGAGGCTAGCAAATCGATCCAGAGGACCTGGTCATCTTGCCAGACTACTCCAGAAAACATATAAATAAAGCATGGGCTTCCAATACTTTGAATGCTTTGAAATAAATTATAGTTTGCTCTCAGATTATATTCTGGGATTTCTAAAGACAGAGGGAATAAACTAGAGTACTAGATTATGGCATTAGAATAAACAAATCAAGAATCAAAGGTCCCTTTTCCTCCAACAACTCTCTCTTGCAGTGAAAGTAGGTGCACTATTGCAGTATTCAAAAACAATTAAGTCAGACATCCCCTTCCAAATTGGCTTGCCATGGTAAGCAAACTAATCCACAGATTCCTGACATCTTATCAAAGGCAAAATGTCTGACTGACCCCTCCAAGATAGGGTTTTTCAGACAGTTTTTCTTCTCTACTTAAAATAACCCGTTTGTTTCAACTCAAGCAAATATATGGTTAATTGCTTGCAATGTGATACATACATTCAAGTAGCACTTAAAAATAAACCAAGTGATACACAAACCTGCACAAGCAAATCTACCATATTATATGATATTTGATTACTGCACAAAATCCCATCATGGTTTTTGTGGGTCCCCAGAAGTTTTAAGTGTATATATAAAAAAGGCT
Source organism: Anolis carolinensis (assembly GCF_035594765.1). Classification (NCBI taxonomy): domain Eukaryota; kingdom Metazoa; phylum Chordata; class Lepidosauria; order Squamata; family Anolidae; genus Anolis; species Anolis carolinensis. The sequence goes on from NC_085844.1 coordinate 174,296,400, forward strand.
TAATCCAAGAAAAATGACATGGAATCAGCAGTGAAGTCATTCATATATTTTTAGCTTTTGGTGGAGAGGGGCAAATGTATTATTCAAGTTTACAATTGATTAGTAGTGTGTAACAGTTTAATATGTATTGCAGTGACCATTGTAAAGTTAATTGCTGCAGCATGATTCAGTGTAGTTGGGGTTAAGGTTGGATGTCTCATTGTCAGCCAAGAGAAAGACTTCAAGTGTCTTTTCTTAATTTCCATATGACATTTAGCTATCAATGATATGATTGTTCCACTCCACTAGTTCTTTTTCTGTCTCAGTATGTTTGCTGTGCCAAGTGCTGGGGTGAAAAAAGAGCTTGCCAGTGTCCTTAAGGATTGCAGTTTTGTCAGGCAGAGCCATAGTCTGCGAGCCACTGGATCCAGCTGAATTTCCCAAAGCAAATTTGACTGGGTTTTTATTCTTCTTTCTACATTAAATAAACAAAAGAAATTGATAAGGCTGGGTTGGATAATCCTATGTTTTCCAACAATGGGGAAGGGAGGTAGATTCTTGAAAATGGATGTGCAATTTCACCAGGGTGGAGGCCACATTGAAGCATGCTACAACCCACTAGAAGTTACACTTCAGGTATTTTTGTGTAGGGAAAAGAACCTGTATCTATACTCAAAAATAAGTCTCCTGGGCTGGTTGTAGAGAACCTATGAGTGTATCTACACTACAGTTACACCTTTTGATGCTGTTTTAACTATCTTGGCTTCATCCTATGGTATCTTGGCACTTGTAGTTAAGAAACTTAGATTTTTCTTTTGTTGTAATTTTGGGTGGGACTAGAGATCTCTAGCAGATAATTCTAAGTACTTCAGACTACTAAAAAGACACAAATCTACGAATTGGAATCAAACTATTATACAGTAGAGTCTCACTTATCCAAGCTAAACTGGCCGGCAGAAGCTTGGATAAGCGAATAACTTGGATAATAAGGAGGGATTAAGGAAAAGCCTATTAAACATCAAATTAGGTTATGATTTTACAAATTAAGCATCAAAACTTCATGTTATACAACAAATTTGACAGAAAAAGTAGTTCAATACGCAGAAATGTTATGTTGTAATTACTGTATTTACGAATTTAGCACCAAAATATGACGATATATTGAAAACATTGACTACAAAAATGGCTTGGATTATCCAGAGGCTTGGATAAGCGAGGCTTGGATGAGTGAGACTCTACTGTAACTGTGCAGAATGGGGGCACTATTTGTTTCAAGTTCAGAACACAGATCATATAAGGCTCTTTGTTTCCTTCCAGACTCCAGCTTAGCAGAAAAAGAACATTTCAGAGTGAAGACCAAGTGGCTATTTAATTCAAAACCCTGAATCAGCCAATCATTTTCAAGTGGAACATGGAGACAAGACTGCCCTGTTTTTGTGCCCCAACATTTAGTAATCGGAGAAATATTGGAAGTTTAATGGGTGTTTTCTAAGTTTATAAATGCCTCTCCTTTGGCAAAATATGAAGGCAAGGTTCAGCACTATTTTTCTTTATTAACTTTTTCATTGAAAAGAAATACAGTCTATCCCTCCCCCCTTCCTTTTCCTGTGTAGTATTATCTACTAATCTCATCACGTAACAAACTTTATATTCAAAATTCTCCAGGCAGTTACTTAGCAACTCTTAAACCTGCCATTAAACTGTTTCCTTATGCTACCATAATCAGCTGTTTGAAGTCACAGAACAGTTTTGTTTTGGGGGAAGGGGACTGTAATGAACTTTGCTTCCATATGATTTTAGTGTTAATACATGTGGCAGGTTGCAAGCAACTACTGATGCACAATTTTGAAAGCATCAGATAAAACAAAATATATAAGCCGTCTTCATTCCTGAGAGCTTAGAAACTAGGGGAGGTAGGAATGTGATCTGGAAAATGTTAATGCTGCTCAGGCGCTTGGGTTTTAAATAACAGCAAGAGGATCTATTTTTTTTTAAACCAAAAAAGAAGCTTATTGCTGCCTGTGAAGGCTGTAAGCCCCTTTGCACCTTACTTGGGAGTAAGTGCCACTGAACATAGGTTTATTCCTGGCTCAACATGCATAGGATTGGGTTACCTGTGTTTTTTTTTCAAGAATGTAAGCAATGGAAAAGAGCTGTTGATGTTGGCTTGCTACCCAAGAGTTGGCTGCCCTCACAAGCCATTTGCCTCCCATTGCTGTCAAGGTTGGCTTATCAGGAGGTACACAAAGCAGCTTGTGGCATCTGGAAGATGAAGATATGGTTGTTTTTCTGGTGCAGACTAGCTTGGCTACCCCTTTGAAAGGGATCAGGGAGGTATCACCTATTTTGTAGCTTTGCCTTTAAGCTAAAATATGAACCCAAAAATGCTTCCCAAGTGAAAGACTTCAATCCTTTGGCACAGAAGAAGGGATGTGTGGCTTTATTGTTGCTAGGCATGTTACTGAAACTTAAGAAAAAGATTTCTAACTTTTATGCCCATGTGAAAATAGTTCTGTGCCAAGTTTGTAAAACTTACTGTTTTGAATGAGAACTATGATAATCCCTCAGCTAGATGGCCACTGAGTATTTTGAGAATTACTCTCCAAAAAGGAAAATTTACCAAACTCTGATCATGTGTCATAAAATTTTCTCTTCTCTTACACAGTTGTATTTATAGGTGGAATCCTGTGATTATAATAGTCTGGCATAACTATATTAGTATAAATGACTGTGCTAGGAGAGGGGAAAGTCATGAAAAAGAGGTTTAAATCTATATGAAGTTTGTATGGGTTTTACTAGTTTTCTTCTCCCTATGAGAAAATCATTCAAAAAATTCAAACCTCCAATTTTTTTTCAAATATACACTCGTTTTTCTGCACAAAAATGAAAATTTTTGCATATAAATGATGGCTGGGATCTTATTGATTATTCTCACTTAAAATAAACTTATTTGATTACCTGCTGAATGTCAGTGCATTGGTAAATCCCATTGATTCAGTAGGTCTACTCTAGGCAGAACTAGCAAATCATGCTGTTATTTTGAGGGCTTTTTTTGTTTTCTGTCTAGAAATTTTATTTTCTGCACAAATATTTTTCCAGGAAAATGGTGTTTGTCCAGAAAAATGCTGTTTCATACATTTTTCACACAAATTCTGTGTGAATGTCATTTGAAGCTTGAGAAATACCATCATTCAAAAACAAATGCATAATTTTCAAATCAACATTCATGCTTTTTCTGCATTAGCCAGCCAGTTTTTGAACAGAATCACAAACACAAACCAGAATCATATTCAGACAAAATTTAGATAAAATAGTTGAATTGGTAGTAGGAGCATACAAAATAGGGATGATATTAATTCTTGTCATTATCCAGGCTAAACGTTTATTTCTTTGTCGGGGCTAACTTGATATACTTGGCCATTCAATAGGACACAAAATGCAGCATGAGGTTGAAGTTGAAGCCAACTTGATAGCGGTTAACATAAATTCCTAATTTACTGCAGAAATTGGGAAAGCTACTCTTTTGGACTACATTTCCCATAGCCACTGCTGACTAGGAGATTTTGTCAACTATTGCATAAAAACAACTCTTTCAGGCTCTGATTCAATGTCAAAGATAATTTATTTAGCATTCCATAATGAAACTCCCCTAACCAGTTGACAGTGAAAGACAAACTCTGTAGTGTATAAACAAATGAGAGATGGTTGACACACCCTTTCAGTTCCTCAAGGCTCCATTACATGGGGCAAAAGCCCCCCCCTCCCCAAAACATGACTTGTTCAGATCACCTAATACTTTTGTTTTGGAAAAACCTGCAGAAATGTTTCCTTTACTGTCTCTTAAACTCACTGTGTTTTTTTTCTAAATATTTCAACTCAGTTTAATGAAGGCATTTTGATGTGGCTACTTCAAATCAAAACCAGGAGTGTTTTTCCTCTGTACATATCCCATAATATGCCCTGAACACCACTGATTCAGAACTATCTAAACAAATCTGTTTCTTTAACAGATGTTAACTTTTCCTCTGCAATTCTCCTTTTCCTCAACATTGTTTGTGTGGGAAAACATTCTTTGTATGGATCATCTAATTTGTTAAGAAACTGTTTTTAAAGGTTCTGCATGGAAGAAAAAACATGTGTAAAAGGCTCTGAAAACATAGCTTATGACTTTTTTTCCTTGTGAAATTTCAGAGGTGTTACAAATTTCCTGCCATGAATTCTTTCACATAAATGTACTTGGACCCGGGGCAACAGATTATAACATCTTTTCCACCATACAAAAGCAAGTTCCTTCTTGTATATATTGCCAGTAAAAGACTCACACCCAGCCCTATCCGTGTCAGCTTGGAAGCAAACTCTACAATGTTTAACTGGATGTATTCCTGTAAGTACTACACATATGCATACCGTTGTAGCCTTAGGCTACAAGATCACTCAGGGTTCATCAAATTAAGAAAGCTTCTTCCAGATAAACATGAAGTATAAATACCATCTGCTGTAGGCTATACAGTAAAACCCCTGTATCTACAATGGATATATTCCTGGACTCTACATAGACATGCAAAGTCAGGGATAACAGCGAACTCCATTGAAATGAAGGACCTCTGTGCCAAGAATACCATAGAGACATACTAGATGACATAAAAATGTCTAGAGAAGACATATTGGATCAGATGTGGATAAATGAAACCATGGATACTGGTTCTGTTTGAATATGGAATTGTACCATATTTCAGAGGAAGAAACTGGTAAAACTATTTCTTACGACCTCATCAGATGGGACAAATTGCTCATCGTACACCAGTTCATCTTCACTTTTGCCACAGAGCCCACCGGCTCCTATCCCACAATGTACATCTACTTCTGGTGGTGCTCTGTGGCAAAAGTGAAGAGGAACCAGCATATGCCACAGTGGCAGCAACACAGAAGGCTTCCAGTGGCAATAGTGGGGGAAACCGGGCAGTGGACGCTTCCCTCTGTGGGATGGGGTAAAGGGGAAGCTAGGCAAGGTGGGGTATGGCACAACAAATTCCCCACACCCCACACCAGGCCCCAATGGATTTTCTACAATCTGTGGCAAATCCTTTACTTAATGTGATAAGGTCCTTCATATTCCTTGTCTAAGATAATCCTATGAAAATCCTATGAAAATCATGTTCAGCATACGTTGACAGGTAATAGAATAATAGAATCACAGAGTCAGAAAACATCTCAAGGACTATCCAGCCCAAACCCCCACCATGCAGGAACACATAATCAAAGCATGCCCAAAAAGATGAGTTGAAGGCACATATACACAAAAAATGTACTGTATATACTCGAGTATAAGCCTAGTTTTTCAGCCCTCTTTTTAAGACTGAAAAAGCCCCCCTTGTCTTATACTCGGGTGAGGGTCCTGGTTGGCTTATATTTGGGTCAGCTTATACTTGAGAATATATGGTACATTTATTATTTTTCTCTATTATTATTGGTATTATTACATTTATTATTTTTCTCTATTATTGTTGCTATTACATTTATTTTACTCTATTATTATCATTATTATTATTAATACATTTATTATTTCACTCTGATCTTCTTCTTCTTCTTCTTCTTCTTCTTATTGCATTTATTATTTTACTCTATTATTACACGTATTATTTTCCTGTATTTATTATTATTATTATTACATGTATTATTTTACTCTATTATTATTAAAAGGATACATAAGCACATTTACGTTGAAGAAGATGAGAATAATGATTTGATCATAGTTGGACAGTCTTATCTTAAATTTGAGATTTATGTAAATATTCAAAAACATTTAACCTGCTGATACCTCAATTAATGTAATTTTATTGGTATCTATTTTTATTTCTGAAATTTACCACTCTTGGCTTATACTGGAGTCAATGTTTTCCCAGTTCTTTTTTTTTTTTTTGGTAAAATTGGGTGCCTCAGCTTATATTTGGGTTGGCTGATACTCGAGTATATACGGTATTACTTGCAGATGGATGTGAAGTACACTTGGGCAACCAATGCATGGCAACAACATGCCACTTGTTGAATACTTTACTTATCCCCATTTCCTTCTACTGCCATCAAGACAACAAATTTTGCAGTGAAAGCTCCAACTGCTCCTGGGAAGATCCTCTCTGAGATTGAACAAGAGCTAGGCACTCCTCCTGCAGCAGTCTTCCTGTTTCCAATTTTGTTCATTTTTAAGGAGCTACTGTGGTCCACAGTCTGTGCTTTGTGAAATGTTCCCCAGACAACACTCTGGCAGCTGCACTCAGAAGACAAGAATAAAAGGCAAAGCATTCACTTTTTTCTTCTTGTATTTGCCCCCCAGAACTGCTAAAAAGAACACTTTAAAAAAAATGCAGTGTAGTTTAACTGTGAGGGCCTTTCGACACAGCCATACAATGCAACTGCAAGTGGCATAAAAATATCAGTTCAAAGCTGTGTGGTATCCACATCAGGCTCCCCTAAGCCCGCTCTGTGGTGGGAGACCAGCCAGCCAGCCCAGATGTGCTGAAGCCGGTTTGACAGGTCCAGGGATCGGCTGCCATTCCTACCCTCCCTGCACCCCCATCCGAACAAAGAACTACAGAAAAGTCTGCCTTACCATTGTTGCAGGGCCTTTCCTTCCTGGATCTGCATCATTAAGCAGGGAGCAGGAAGTCCCTTCTCCTCCTCCAAAGCTCCCATCACATTCTACATGAGCCAGATTCAGGAAGGGAGTTAAGGCACACTTAATGCAGTACAAAGCAGACAACCTGTGAGCAGATCCTGGAATATAAGGACAGTGTAGAAGAGGCCTATCTTTAATGGCAGTGTAGTTTTCTTCCATATTATGATCACCTTGGTTTAATCCTATGGGTAGTCTGGGGGTCCATCTACACTGTCATTATAATGCAGATTGAACTGCATTATAAGGTCAGTGTAGACTTATATAATGCAGTTTAACTGTATTGAACTGAATTATATGATGATTGTATCGATCTACAATTCAATCTCAGATAGAGTAGATACACTTATTAATCAGCACAAGGGTAAACCTCATTGTGGTAATAAGTTGCTCTAAGTGAGACTAACCATAAGCTCTTCTTTCCCCTTGTTTACCTTGAGTCCATTTCAGTTGTTCTCTTGGTCTGCTTTAGATTCTAAGTTAGGGAGCAGTTATGCACTATATCAAACAGCAAGAACTGCTAAGAAAATTTTCATTGGAAAAATGTCCACCACACTCATATTTGACACTCTGTTATCCAATCATCTTCACCGCCACTACTGCTACTACTTCTGAGGGAATAAAACCCTCAGTTGAAAAAAAAAGCCCCAATCCTGTATGCAGAGAAACAAAACTAAACAAGCAAACCCTGTTAATTCTACATATATATTTTTCTTTTTCACATCTCATTTTTCAAGATCAGTCGCCCATGCACTTTAAAGATTCTGCCTGGCAAGCTGGTGTTTCTGCTCCACCATCTCTTTTGAAAGTAAATGCTTGAGCAAACACTCATGTGAGATGCTTTTCCAGAGTGGCATGCACCCTGACTGCCAAAAGGGCTTTAATGCATTCCCTTTGCTGTGGCTTTGAAATGATGTGTGGATAATACACATATGTGTTTCCCTCCTAAGTACTCTTTGTTTTTACTTCTTGAATTTGATTCAGCACAGCTGTAAACCAGAGTTTTACAGGTGCTTGCTGATCTTTATTAGATTATTCATAACTGTTTTTACTTTTTTTTAAAAAAAGAGGCAATTATAACCATGTGGAAAGGAGCGATTGTGATGACTGGAAGTTCTGCTGACACCTATTTCCAGGTTATAGTTGTCAGTGTTTTCACTCAAATTATACAAAGTGGCACAGGTATATTTGTAGTCTGCTGCTTCTAGATGTGAGAAGGGATATGCAAATGCCACCACCAGGCAAAGGAACCAAGAGGTAATTATTATTTGCCTGGAGCATAACAGAAAAAGTATGTCTCATTTCCATGAAATTAACCACAGAATAAATAATAACTTATTGCTCTTGCTACTGGTGATAAATGTCATTAAACTTTTCCTCCAGAGGTTCCATGTGAATAGACAACCAAACTGATCCTACATTTTCTCTAAGACACTGTAGCACACTTGTAAAGAAAGCATCATCAACCAAACAAGCTTACGTAGGGAGTTCCTTAAGAAAAGACTGTGAATGTGAAAGCATTTGTTTTAGTTTTAAATGGTATTCACTATCTTTTTGAGCAAAATTATTCAATATGTTATAGAAAGCTTATGAGAAACAAGAATAAAACACAAGCCTAATTTGCATGGCTCTGGTTTGCTTTTTTAATTAGTGCTAGGGTTTGATCAGCTAAATTTCTACTTTTAAAAAGAAGATTATATTTCTTTCTCTATGTTGCATTTTAACAGATTTCCTGCCTACTCAGTAGTTGGGAATCTTCACCAGTTTTTGGAATTATTGGTTATTTTTTTAAAGAAACATGCAAATATTATTTAACATCCCTTTGTTTAACCAGGAGGTTAAACCGCTGAGCTGCTGAACTTGCTGACCAAAAGATCAGCGATTCGAATCTGGGGAGTGGGGTGAGCTCCCGCTGTTAGCCCCAGCTTCTGTCAACCTAGTAGTTCGAAAACATGCAAATGTGAGTAGATCAATAGGTATTATTGTGGCGGGAAGATAAGAGTGCCCCATGCAGTCATAACAGCCACATGACCTTGGAGGTGTCTACAGATAACAGAGACTCTTCAGCTTCGAAATGGAGATGAGTACCAACCCCCAGAGTCGGACATGACTAGACTTAATGTCAGGGGAAAACCTTTATTGTTTACCTGTCTTAATAGGTTGTGGCTATTTCTCGCAATCTGGACACTACACTCTTTTTCATTCAACCTAGAAGTCCACTGGCTTTTTTTGGGGGGGGGGGGGTTACACAGCACATTGACTCATGTTTAGCTAATCATCTTCCAAATTATTTTCATATGTGTTGTCGAAACCAGAAACAATTTTCATATGTACTGGTTTCAAGCCAATTGTCACCCATTTTATATTTGTACATTTCATTTTTCCTGCCTAGCTTAAAACAATCACTGTTGAAATTAATTTTGTCAGTTTTGTCCCTGTTCTCTAAACTATCAAGAGCATTTTGAATTCCGATCCTGTCCTTTCACCATCAACTCTCCCTCCACACCCTTTGCTTGTCTACAATGGGAGGGGAGGTCTTCAAGGCCATTATCTGAGGTTACAGAATTTGATGTATCAAATTAAAACACTCAAGAAGTTCAAATGAATCTAACATTAGTGATTGAGTTCTACATTTCATTTGAAATTTTGCAGGCAGAATTTTAATTCCTTTACAATAAATTGGCAATTAACTCTTTTTTCCCTACTGACATTCAGTAGGATTTATGGGCTATTACTTTGTACACTGCTTTGACATATTCCTTGAATAAAGCACACAACATATGTGGATATGTATGCACCTTATTCAGTTATTACTCTCACTCTCTGTCTCTAGTGTGTGTGTGTGTGAGAGAGAGAGATAAATTCACAATTTTATAGGTTTCAGGTTGAACTGTTTGTTTTGTGTTGTCGAAGGCTTTCATGGCTGGGATCACAGCGTTGTGAGGTATGGAGAACTAAGCAACCTCTGAGGATGCCTGCTGTAGAAAACAGCCCAGAAAACATACAGCAACCCTGTTTGTTTTGTAACTCCAGAGTAGAAGGTATTTATTTCATTTTGTTGAGATATTGCTGAAAGCCTACACACCTATTTGCTTGCATTCTGTCTTTTCACATCAATCAGAACCAACAATTAAAAGAAGAAAAAGATTAAAAGAAAAAGAAAAAACTGGCACACTTTAATTAACATTTTCTATAATATCAAAGTCCAGCATCCGATTCTATGTGCCTGCTCTAGTTCAGATTAAGGACTGAGGTGTCATGGGAGTATACAAAAAGACATACCTTCTTTTGTTGTTGTTTCTTTGCCCTCAGGGCAGCCTTTGGCAACCCTATGAGGGAGAGACCTCCAAGAACCTGTGTCTCAATCTATCTGTAATGTGTTTCCACACTTATTTATTTATTTATTTATTTACAACATTTATATCCCACCCTTCTCACCCGAAGGGACTCAGGGCGGCTTACAAAAATTGGCAAAATTTAATGCCCTGAATACAATCATAAAAACAAAACAGTAACAGATATATTAATAACATTGTTAAAACACATTATAAAACCTTAAAAACGTATATATAATTAATTCCATTCGTCCGAGATCCTCATTCTTCATCCTTAAATCAGTCCTTAAACATTACAAATTTGAAGTGTGGTCTCTGTTCTCCTTGCCTTATCAAGCACAGGTAGAAATGAAAACAATTTTTCAACCAGACAACAATCTGAGAGGCACTAAAATCAGGTAAGGTTACCGTGTTTCCCCGAAAATAAGACAGTGTCTTATATTAATTTTTGCTCCCAAAAATGTGCTAGGTCTTATTTTCAGGGGATGTCTTATTTTTCCATGAAGAAGAATTCACATTTATTGTTGAACAAAAATTGAACATTTATTATATACTGTACAGTAGTTGTCATCACAAACCAGCATAACCAGACAAACTGTGAATCCTATCAAGAATTTCTTGTTACTACCATTATTTCTATGTACAACTGGTATGTACATTTACCAATCCTGCATGCACTGGTGTTCTGTTCGGTAGGCATGCTTCCAAACAAAAACTTTGCTAAGTCTTACTTTCGGGGAGGCCTTATATTTAGCAATTCAGCAAAACTTCTACTAGGTCTTATTTTTCGGGGATGTCTTATTTTTGGGGAAACAGGGTATGATATAGATATATTTTTGTTTTGTTTTTCTGTAAAAGAAAATGGCAAACATGCTAAATGATTGAAAAATAAACATTACAAAGTAACAGAAGAAGTGCTTATGGATAACCAGGATACTGGGAGTGTGGTGGGTGGAGATCAAAGACTTTATGAATGTATCATTCCTTGAGTGGGAAGTATGTCAACATCTCCAGAACCCTTACAACACTGACTTAAGGATGGATTACAATCTGTCGTCCCAAGAGAAGTAATTGCTTTGGTCTATTGCTGATTTGTCTATCTGTATTCTGTCTTAGCGGTGGGTGGTCAGGTGAGCATTTAAGGGTCCACTTGTGCAATGATGAATAAGCTTGTAAAAAGAGGATTGGGAACTTTGCATTCTTGCCTGATAGTGCACAGGCTCCATTGATAGCATTTCAAAAATGCGATTTCACCAATAGACATGTTCAAGTTCTGTTTCCTTCCTTTGATTTCTATCAGTCTGATAGATTGCTATCAGCAAGCCCTCTTCTGTTGCTATGAATGAGACACTGTTATTTGCCACAAGTCCTTACCATCCAGGAGATACTGAAGTTGATTTGAGAGCTGAATTATTTTCCTCCCACCAATCCCACTCAGAATTAATATTACTGAACAACTTGACAGATTACCTAAACTTGGGTACATTGATTTATTTCCTCCAAGAGTGTGGGTTAAAACCACATGGCCAGACTTCACGAATATTTCATTTAGGTATTCAGTGATATTTGGCATATTTTTATATATCCTTAATGTGCCAAATGTTGGAGAGTCACCTTTTTGCTTCTGTTTTCAATGCAATATGAATGACAGTACCTCCGGTTTTTCTGATTGATAATACTGAGTTCAATAGGCCAATTACTCATTCTTCAGAAATGTGTTACTTCTGGTGATCCTTCATCTTCACAGCACAATGTAAGCTTACTATTGCATGCATACATAGAATGATAAAATGTGGACATTTAAATAAGGGGTTTAAAAGTGTTGCATATCCTCTAGCATTTCACAGATGAAAACTGGAACCCATCTGGCCAAGCAACATCAGAGTGAGGTCATGATAGTGAAAGTTATTAATGGGAAATAACACATAAACTGGGAGAGGCTATAACAGTTTGTTTTTTGCAATATTACATTTTTCTCTTTTTTCCTCTTCTCTCCCCTTACTGATACATCTGTGTGCAGACCACATCTGTAGTTTGAACACAATTTACCGTAACTGAAGAAAGTTGAAGACAAAGGAGGAAAATGGGAAGAAGAAAGAGAAACTTGACATTTTAAAAAAGTGTGATGCTGGTTGGAAGGATAGTGTTGATATGTTAACTTCCATATGTGTAGATGGAATAATATATTGATTTACAGTCTGCATTGGCTCAGTTCCTATTGTATTTCTCTGAGGTTCGGGCTAAAGGTCTTAGCGCCAACATGAATCCATGAGACCAAACTTGAACTGTGACTGATAGAAGCCTTGACAACTAACTTACATTTACTTCTGTTGATGCTTTTGGAAGGATGCTTCTCTATATCTGGATAGGTTATATTTATGCCACATAATCAGAGCATGTGACTCAATTAGTAAAATAGAAAGGAAATGTACACAGTGATGGCACCTTGGAAAATATGATTTCTTTTTTTAAAAGTAGAGTTAAATAAATTTGGTAGGATTCCCCAGGGACAACAACCCCATAATTCTTTTGTATCCATATTTACAATTGTGACACCATTATCATGATTGAAAATATTCCTAAAATCCACCTTAAGAGCCAGTCAGCCATATCAAGCTAAGGAGTTCTGTGAGCCTATGAATGGGATGCTGAAGGATAAGACATCCAGCCTCCTCCCACCAGCAAACTGAAATAATTGCAAAGAACCCCACAGAGTGCTTTGTTTTTGAATATGAAATTATTACACAGGAATAAAACTATTGGAATTTTAAGCTAAAATGCACATTTGATGGATATTTTCGGAGTACTTTAAACAAAGAAAAGAAATGTGCTTTCTGATTCACATATTACTTTGGGAATTGTGAGTCAGATCTGTGAATTTTAAAAATCCAGACTAAACGAAATCCTACAGCATCCCTAACTGAAGATACAACTGAGACTGACTAGTTCTTGCATCTATACAAAAACATAAACAGAAGAGAGCAAAACCAGAAGCATTAACGAAACAGGAGACCAAATAATTGAGTCAAAGTGGATGTAGATGTTACAGAAAGTGACACAGGAAGAAACATGAACTTATGTTTTCAATCTTAACAGAGAGATGAGAATATTGAGTAAATCGTCTCTGTTTCATTCCTTTATTATTCCTCGAGACCTGTGTTTCAGTGCTCCTGAATTCTATTTTCACCTAGAAAATGACAAAAATTAATTGTGGAGTCCTAGCATATGATAATGACAATGAAGATGATGATGTATGATGATGATTTCTTACCCTTCTCTCCCCAAAACTCAAGGAAGGCTACAACTTAGATTAAAATACAATATATAACAAAAAAACCCACTTAAAATACAAAATTTTAAACCCATATATTGATAAACATTGTAAATAAAATAATATTTGACATCAGTGTTATTTTCATACATTGTTTTACTTTTGTATGTTGATAAAACACCAGAGAAAAAGAATTTTGAAGTACATTTGCTGCCAATTTCCACTGTACTCAACCCTCAGTGGTGAGGTGGGGAAAGAAAACTGTACTTTGACAAGTAGAAATACAATAATGCGTAGTAGAGCAACTTGCTATCACCTAGAGAAAGATGTGGAAGATGCTCATTAACAGCATTTTCTGTTGAATATCATGGAACTTGTAATTTCCAAACTATCTACATTTAAACTCCATGCCATAATCACTAGTGGCTTCAGGATGTAAATGTGGAGCAATATTAGAGGGAACCTATACAACATTGGTTTAAATACAATTAGAATAGGCTTATGGAGTCAGTGGGAATTTACTTAAAATTTATGTTTTATTTATTATATTTAAATATTATATCATACCATTTATATCCATAAGATTTGTCTATATTGACAAAAACATATTTGAAACAATGTTAAACAACATTAAGAACATTTTTAAAAAATTATATGTAGTATCAAACAAGAAAAAAAAACATATCCAAGGCAAGAACTTTACAGTTTTGGAGGTTCACTGGCCTGTTTTGATTGGTACTTATTCATTGGCCTGTTTTGATTGGTACTAACAAGTGGATATATTATTAAATGTATAATGTAATAGATAACTGAAGTTCTATTCTATCTCTAACACAAGGAAAAGAGTCTAAGGACACATCCAGAAGGAAGTACTGGAAATTACCAATTCTGTTTCTTTTTATTTTACTTGTATATTCTCAAGTCTGCATTCAAACTCTTTCTTGAAATATCTTGGATTTCTCTCACTCCCATAAACCCTGAATTGAGTGTATGAAATGAGGTGGAGGAAAATCAGATGTGGCTGAAGTAAGAAAATTCTGGCATTTTGTAACATATTACAAGAATTTTCATGCAAAAGATATGCTCTTTGGTATAGAAGCTAATTTTCAATGAGAACTAGATATCTTTATGGAATATATGTCTTCCACCTGAAGACAATTAGCATGGGAGAGCTAGGTATACCAGAACAGCAGAAATGAATGCTGTGAAAGAGATCAATAGTGAATGCAGTAATGAATTTCTCTAGGTTTTAATCTGAACTTCAATGTAGCTATCCAAGGTGCTGAATCTGGCCCATAACATAAGTTAACCTGCTGACAGAAGAGTAATTAGCAGTCTTATTATTTTTTTCAATCTAGGAGAATAATTTATGTCCTAAACAATTCTTTGCATAGGAGTGCCTTGCACAGGAACAATGTATAGACAAGTCATAGACAGCCTAAAAAGATGTAGGGAAGATGTGGCTCTCCAGGTTTTCTGGACTGCAAACTCCTGCTCACCATTGGCTGCATAGCCTAGTGGTGCTGGAGCTGCAATCTACAATGTCTGAAAGGTTTTCAACCTCCCTTTCACTTCACTATTGCATTTCAGTGTTTCAGTGATTTGTTGCAGGTATTAGGTGTTGGACTACATCTCTGGAGACAAGGGTTTGAATCCCTGCTCAGTCATGGAAAATGACCAGGTGATCTTGGGAAAGGCTCACACTCTCAGTTTACATGAAAGTAATGGCAAACCTCCTCTGACAAATCCTGCCAGAGAAAATTCATAATAAGATTGCCTTAGGTAAAGGTTTTCCCCTGACATTCAGTCCAGTCGTGTCTGACTCTGGAGGTTGGTGCTCATCTCCATTTCTAAGCCGAAGAGCCGGCATTGTCCGTAGACAACTTCAAGATTATATGGATGGCATGACTGCATGTAGTGCCATTACCTTCCCACTGGAGCGGTTCCTATTGATCTACTCACATTTGCATGTTTTCAAACTGCTAGTTTGGCAGAAGCTGAGGCTAACAGCATGAGCTCACCCTTCTCCCTGGATTCGAACTGCCGACCTTTCAGTCAGCAAGTTCAGCAGCTCAGCAGTTTAACCCGCTGTGTCACCGGGGGCTCCTTAAGATTGCCTTAGGGTGGGCATAAAAAGATTAAAAGCACACCACCATCACCACAGCAATAATATATCTGGCAGATGCTCCATCACCAATATTTTCAAAGGTGTGGCTGTATCTTTCAGCATGTAGTGGGAATGAT